>NC_083237.1:14160058-14760058 GCF_032191835.1 Heteronotia binoei | reverse complement strand
AAATATGGATATAACCAAGAATAATAGTATTAAGCTAAGAGAATGGGGCTTGAAGGACGCTCATGAGTTTACCGGCATGATACCCAGCCCGACACACATATCTAGTAGGCATAAAACAGCATCCTGCTTAGATTATATAATTTTGGAAAAAAATAATAATATGGCTTTTAAAGAGATCAAGACCCATCCAATTTTGATATCTGACCATGCCCCTTAAGTATAGAACTAGAACTAAAACTTCCCTCGACAAACAGACCTTGGAGATATAACAATCTGGTAATGGCAAAAGAAGAGAATAGGGAATAATTAATGACACAGTTAAAACTATACTTTAGGGAAAATAGAGGTACCGTGCCCACTAGTATATTATGGGATGCTGCTAAAGCGGTAATAAGGGGCCATTTGGTTAGGAAAGAAAAAGACATAAAAAGAGAATGGTATAAAAAAAGGCAATCGAAATTTAAGGAATTGGGGAAGTTACAAAAAGAAAAAATGGGAAAGTATAACCCTAGCTTACAGATTAGAATTAAAGAGATTCAAAAACAGTTGGAGGCCCTAGATATGGCAACAATGTGGAAAAAGGAAATAATGGTTAGGAACGACTTCCAGAGGAATAGTATTAATACAGCAAAAAGGTTAGTTAACTATTTGAAGGTAAAAAAGGCAAAACAATCAATTAGAAGTATAAAAATTAATAATAATATAACACAAAACTCTAAGGAAATCACTAAGGCATTTGAGGACTTCTATAAAAAGTTATATATGAAAAAGAATATAATGGAGGTGTGGGAAGCACCTAAGCTAAACCTAGAGGAGGAAGCGAATGCCTTACTGGGGGGCGAGATTACACTCCAGGAAATAAAGGAAGTAATAAAAGCTCTCAAAAAAGGTAAATCACCAGGGCTGGACGGCTTTACTTCTGACTTTTATAAAGAAATGGTAGAAATCATAGCACCCGATTCAAGGGGGGGTAAGACAAGGCTGTCCACTACCCCGCTCATATTTATAATAGCTATAGAACAATTAGCAGAGCGTATTAGGAATGCGGGGAGAATAGAGGGGTATAAGTCAGGTAAGGAAGAAATGAAAATTAATTTATTCGCCGACAATATCATAGTAATTATGTCAAATCCCAAAGACGGAGTTAAAGAGATTAAGATAATTTTAGAAGACTTTGAAAAGTGTTCAGGGCTAGGAGTGAATCAGAAATTCTATACCTTAATGTTAATAGAGAGGAAAGACAGGAAATAAATAGGATTACGAATATAGGAATGGGGGCTAAGAGACTTAAATATCTAGGGATAGTCCTGCAAAAAAAATGGACAAAATGATAAAGGAGAACTATGGTAAAGTATGGAAGAAAATAGAGAGAAATATTATGTCAAATCCCAAAGACGGAGTTAAAGAGATTAAGATAATTTTAGAAGACTTTGAAAAGTGTTCAGGGCTAGGAGTGAATCAGAAATTCTATACCTTAATGTTAATAGAGAGGAAAGACAGGAAATAAATAGGATTACGAATATAGGAATGGGGGCTAAGAGACTTAAATACCTAGGGATAGTCCTGCAAAAAAAATGGACAAAATGATAAAGGAGAACTATGGTAAAGTATGGAAGAAAATAGAGAGAAATATGAATAAATGGAATCATAAAATATGATATCAACTAGAATAAGATCCCTCAAAATGTTCTGGATACCAAAGTTAATGTATTTATTCCAAACGTTGCCCTTAGGTTTGAGGAAAAAACAAATTGAGCAATGGAATAAAGCATTTAAAGTGTGGATTTTTAATAATAAAAATTGTAGGTTTCACAAGAGAATCCTATATAACCTTAAATCAGAATTAGGTTGGGGAATCCCAGACTTGAATAAATACGATGAGGCCTTCCAACTAAGAGCGTTACAGAACTGAGTGAGGAAAAGGTACAGAAGTGGGTTAACTTCGAGAATGCAGTTAATAGAGGTATTGGAAGATTTGTTATCTTTTCCACAGTGTCGACAAAAGATCTAAAATCAGCAATAGGGCCCAGAAGAGCATCGTTAGAAACCTGGATGAAATGGTACCCACAGTGGCTAGGAAAGGTCTCAAGATGGACGCCCCTAGAAGCTATTGTTAAGGATGTGCAAGTTACAAAATGGTGGGAAAGGCTAAAAAATAAAGGCTATTATAGAGTGGGCGATATGTTTAGGGGCGGTAAACTAAAACCTTTACAGGAAATTACAGAAGATTTAGGTAAACAATACTGGTTAAACATAGCAGGCTTACATAAGGCAGTCAAAAAGATCAGTGAAAAGGGAGAGCTCTGGTTAGACGCTCCAATGGAAGAGATATATAAAGTAATGGCCAAACAAAGGAAGGGTCTAGTGGGGTTATTATATAGAAAAATGATATCAAATAAAGATAAAATAATAGTATATTTACAAAATCATGAAGGCCAGATAACAGAGAGGTTGGCTGGGAAAATCCTGGAAGGACTAGAAGGGATTAAAGTAATCAAATTTAAAGAACTGGAATATAAATTTCTCACAAAATGGTATAAGACACCCGCACAAATAGCCAATATATTCCCAGGAATGAGTTCCAAGTGCTGGCATTGCAAACCATCTAAGGGTTGGTTTGCACATATGTGGTTGGAGTGTGAAGAGGTTAAGCCCTTCTGGGGGGAAATTATTGAAATTATTAGAAAAGTCTGCAATGCATCATTAACCATTGCTTTTAACCTGATGCTGTTAAGTACAATAGGAAGTCTGGCACTAAATAGACCCACTCAAAACCTTGCCAAGGCGATGATATTAGCGGGGAAGGCGGTCATTGCTTTGGGTTGGAAAGATAAAAGTAAATGGTCAATAGAAATCTGGCACAACTATTTGTTTGATTACATACAGTCTGACATCGTGGCATCAATCAACAAGGATTCCACGTGGGAAGAGAAAGCCAAGGAAATCGAGACCAGATGGAAGCCCTATCTAGATTGGATGTCGGAAGAAACAAGGAAGGACATTCAGTGGAAGATCAAGACTTTGTGCCCTTGGCTGAGGGGGAAAGACTAAGAGTAGATGGGGAGGGTTGGGGGGGGGGAGGAAGGGGTTTTTTTGTAAATGTAACAAACATACGTTGTAATGCTCAATTTTATAAGAATTAATAAAACATAAATATTTTTTTTAAAAAAAGGAATGATAAAAAACTGTTCTCTTCACTATACAAGATGGTTCCCAATGACAGCCATCAGTACAAAGGGATTGTCCAGTTGCTTTTGCACTTTAAATGGATATGGGTTGGACTCTTTGTTGTAGATGATGACAATGGGGAAACGTTCTTGCAGATTTTGATTCCATTTGTTTCCCACAATGGCATTTGCTTTGCTTTCATATATAGAATCCAAAACACTTCTTACATTGATGGAATGATAGAGTTATTTTTAAGTAAGTCGAAAACATTTGAATCTTTGATGAAAAGCAAAGTCAATGGAAAAGCAAAGTTTGTTGTCAATGGAGCACCTCCATCAATGGAAGAGTTAAGCTGGCATCTTCATTTTGTAGACCTGAATTCACCGATAGGCAAGGTGTGGATAGTGACTGCACATTGGGATTTTGAATCAAAAACCTATCAAGGGGAATGGGGTATACAGCATTTCCATGGTGCCATTTCCCTTACGATTCATTCAAATCAGCCAACAGGATTCAGGACATTTCTTCAGAGTGTTCGTCCTTCCTGGGCAAAAAAAGATAACTTTATCGAGGACTTCTGGGAACAGGCATTTGACTGTTTATTGAAAGAATCCAATGGAAGTGAGAGTGAGGAGCCCAAGGAATCCCGCACAGGAGAGGAAAAGCTGGAAAACCTCCCAGGGCCTTTCTTTGAAATGAGCATGACTGGCTACAGTTACAATATCTACAATGCTGTCTATGCAATAGCACATGCTTTGCATGTTATATTTGAATCCTGGTCAAAACTCAGGCTGGAGCCTCAGAATTTAAAAGTGTGGCGAGTAATTGTATCCCAGTTCTGTTCCCCTCCCCCACCCCTAGACTACATGCCACGGCTTTTAAAATCTTTCTAGAGTTTTAAAGATGTATTCCTCCCAGTAGGATGTTTTCAAATGTCTCTGTCCTGCTGTTTCAGTCTGAAAATTCTCATTTCAGATTTTCCTTTTCCTTGTGCAGATAAATACCGGAATACTTATTTTTGACCATTAGTTTCTTCTCATCAGCTTTCCCACCAAAAATAATTCTTTCCACATGATTAGCACTGTAAAAAAAAAAAAAACAGTTTATGTGGATGGCAGACCACATGTATTGGATACAGGAGGTCCCAGGTTTACCTTCTGGTACCTCAAACAGCAACATTGGGCAAGAAAGATACTTGCCCCCCCAGTCGGAAAGAAGAGGCAGACACAATTGTTGGGTTTAAAACCGGGCCGCTTTATTAAAGGTAACAAATATAATTGGCAGGGGGGGGGAAACCAGACCAGACAAGCCCTGGGGTCAACACCTGGACCCCGCCTTGTCTAAAGGGCGAGCCACCCTGCCCCCAGCACAAACCCGCCGCAATCGGGTTGTAACTGAGCGGCCAGGCCTCCAGCCATCACCAACCGGGCTGGCATCAATCCCCATGGAGAGATCCACCCAGGTGAGGCTCCCTGTGATCTGCATCACCGTACTGAGCCGTTTAGCCCATCTACGGTTCCTGCAGACCACCGCACCAACGGTGCTAGGCCATAGGTGCTCCCCTGGGAAACCCTGTGGCCAAACCTCATCCAGCCTGCGACCAAACTAAAACTTAACGAACCTAACCTACTAGGCAGTACAAGGTAGGCGAAAAACACCCCCACATAGGCCAATTGTGCGGGAGTGAAAAAATTCCTACCTGGCCCCAAAAGGCGACCAACATACGCCTGTACTGCCAAAAGGGAGGGTGGGCGGGCAGAGAGCCGAAAACAAACTGCGTAGGCGAAGCGGGAGCCGGGGCTTATAAAGCCCCAGCTCCACGCCTCTCAAAACACCCGTATGTCGGGTGATACTGCTGCCCCTCCCTCCTTCCGGTGAGGCAACGACGGCCCCCAGCCTATAGCCCGCTGGCTGGGCTCGGCTGGGAAGGGGCCGAACATTGCCCCCCCAGTCGGAAAGAAGAGGCAGACACAATTGTTGGGTTTAAAACCGGGCCGCTTTATTAAAGGTAACAAATATAATTGGCAGGGGGGGGAAAACCAGACCAGACAAGCCCTGGGGTCAACACCTGGACCCCGCCTTGTCTAAAGGGCGAGCCACCCTGCCCCCAGCACAAACCCGCCGCAATCGGGTTGTAACTGAGCGGCCAGGCCTCCAGCCATCACCAACCGGGCTGGCATCAATCCCCATGGAGAGATCCACCCAGGTGAGGCTCCCTGTGATCTGCATCACCGTACTGAGCCGTTTAGCCCATCTACGGTTCCTGCAGACCACCGCACCAACGGTGCTAGGCCATAGGTGCTCCCCTGGGAAACCCTGTGGCCAAACCTCATCCAGCCACCGCCAATGCCAAGCCTCTGCTTAGGCATTAGCGCCCCAACGGGTGGCCCAGAGCCAGCCGCACCCCCTGCCGAATTTCCTCCAAAAAGGCCCGGTTGCCCAAATCAGACAAATGCACCCCATCCGGCCGATATAGGTCACCTTGGTTGACCCGTATGGCCGGATGAGGCAGAAAAATTCCTAATCCCTCCTCCATGGCCTTCTGAATGGCCCTATTGGCCTTACGTCTGGCCCGTTCAACTCCGCCAGGCGAAAAGGCATGCCTCCACACAATGCGCGGCAGAATTGCCGACCACACCAAAATAACCCCCGGCCACCTGCGCCGAATTTCGCGCAGGTCAGCCAACGCCTGCTGGGAGAGGGCCTTACCCCTCAGCAAACCCAAGTCGTTCCCTCCCAAGTGAACGACAAGAATGTGTGGAGGCAACGCCTTACGTTCCCTGAACAAGAGTGGCATGATCCCGGGCCAGCGCAGCCCCCGGCGACCCAGCCACTCCACGGTAGCCCACTCACTGAGCCCCAGCTGGGTGCCCACAGAAGACCGTCTGGCGAAATGGGCAGCCCAAAAAACCATGCTGTGCCCGCAGATGAGAACCCGCCTTCTCTCACCACGAGCCACAGCACCTGAAAGAACAAACCACTGTCAGCAAATTAAACACAATGCAACCAACCAACCCCCAACCTGCCCGCTAGGTGACAAGGGGGCGAACATAAGACTTATACGCCGCCGACCGCCATCGGCCAATGTGCTGGATGGCAGATGGCGTATAGCCCATAGAAGCAGCTGTGGAGGCCGCCCCGATCCGGAAGGAATGCGTCCCAAATTTGACGCCAGAGAGACCCAAGCGCGCTAGGGCCTTGCTTGTGACCGACCAGAACTGAAATTTGGTAAGGGGGGAACCATTCTCATGCCTAAGAAACGGGCCCTGGGCCTCGCCCCTGAGCTGGGCGTAGTGACAAACGGCCCTGACCGGACATAATTCCTGTAATTCACACATGCCGATCGTGATGATGGTTCCCCTCTGCCTCTGATCAGTCTTGGACCGCCGAATTGTCAGAACCAGCTG
The DNA here is from genome assembly GCF_032191835.1 of Heteronotia binoei. NCBI lineage: Eukaryota > Metazoa > Chordata > Lepidosauria > Squamata > Gekkonidae > Heteronotia > Heteronotia binoei. Next base: position 14,753,483 of record NC_083237.1, on the reverse strand, counting down.
ACTCTTGGTAATTTTTACATCTCCGGATTGGAGCGCCCTCCCAGAAGTGTCAGCCTTTGACTGCACTACCAGCTCGCTTACCCGCAGAGCCCCAAAAAAGGCCAACAACGAGGCAGCATGGAACAATGCCGCCTCAAATGGGGAAGAGCAAACACTGGGCCAACCCCCAAATAATCCACGGAGGACAGACGGCGAAATAGGCTGTCTGTCGTCTACCTGCCGGACCCGCTCCCGAGCCCAGCCCTCTAACATCTTCTTAACTCTAAAGTCCCCCGTGAACTCTGGGAAGCCCCGGGCCTTGCTGTCAAAGGCCAGAGCTGCCAAATGTCCCCTTATAGTTTTCAACCCCAAGCCTCTTTCCTTCTGATGCACACAGAATTGCAAGATGTGCGCCACAGGAATCGGCCAACAATCCGGGAGTGCGACAGCACTCCTGAACTCACCGAACTGAGAGGTCGCTCTAGCATATGCCCTCCTCGTACTAGGGGCTAGCGCCAACTGAATGGCCCTACCGGCTTCCTTTTCCCAAGCCTCCAGAGCTCCGCGGGCATTTCCGCCGGACATGGATCTGCCTCTGGGGCCAACTGCCGGAAATGCTCCATCTGTTGGCGAGACAGAGCATCCGCCACACCATTGCATACTCCTGGTACGTGCCTAGCCAGGAATAAGACATTCAACCGGAGGCAACGCAGGGTAAAAAACCTGACCAAATTCATGACCGCGACCGATTTAGACGTCAAGGAATTGATAACATGTACTACAGCCATGTTATCACACCAAAACAGAACTGAATGGTTGGCAAGCTGCTCCCCCCAGAGGCAAACAGCCACCAAGATGGGGAAAAATTCCAGAAACGTGAGATCTCTACAGAGTTCGCTATCCAACCATTCAGCGGGCCATTGCTCAGCGCACCAATGGCCCCTAAAGTACACCCCAAATCCACTAGCCCCGGACGCGTCCGAGGAAACCTGCAGCTCAGCCTCAATCTTTAAGTCCTCCCTCCAGAAAGAAACCCCGTTAAAGGATTCCAGGAACTCCTCCCAGACCTCCAGGTCCGCTCTCATTCCAGCAGTGACTCGGACCCTATGGTGGGGGAGGCGCAGCCCGCCCATAGCGTCGCACAGGCGTCGCAAAAAGGCTCTGCCGGGGGCCACCACTTTGCAGGCAAAATTGAGGTGGCCTACCACTTGCTGCAGTTCCAAAAGGGAAACCTTCCGCTGCCCCCTCAAGGTGGCCAACCGGCCCTTAAGATCAGCGACCTTACCCTCCGGCAGACGTGATGTCTGCCGGAGAGTATCCAGCTCTATGCCTAGAAAAATAAGGACCGTGCTGGGGCCCTCGGTTTTCTCATGTGCCAATGGCACCCCAAGTTCAAGGGCTAATTCCTGAAATGAGCTTAACAACCGGGCACACTGATTTGATCCTGCTGGACCTACAAAAAGGTAGTCGTCCAGGTAATGCGCCGTGTCGTTAATCCCAGTCCTATCCCTGAGCGCCCATTCCAAAAAGGAACTGAATCGCTCGAACGCAGCACAAGAAATGGAGCAGCCCATCGGCAACGCCCGGTCCATATAAAATTTTCCTTCAAAGGCAAAACCCAACAACTCAAAATCCGCGGGGTGAACAGGCAAGAGGCGAAAAGCAGACTTAATGTCGCATTTTGCCAGCTCCGCACCAACCCCGCAGCCGCGCACCACTTTGACCGCTTGGTCGAAGGAAGTATAGCGCACTGAACAAAGCTCCTCGGGGATAGCATCGTTCACCGATGCTCCCCTTGGATAAGACAAATGGTGAATAATCCTATACTCTCCCAATGCCTTCTTGGGCACCACCCCCAACGGGGATACCCTCAAATTGGGGACCGGCGGTGAATCGAAGGGGCCAAGGACCCTGCCTTCAAGGCATTCCTTAGCTATTTTTTCCCTGACAACGTGCTCAAGCCCGACCACCGACCTTAGGTTGGGGGCCAAAAAGGGGGCCCTGGGCCCCCTGTATGGGATTCGGAACCCTGAAGTAAAACCATCCAGTAAATATCTAACATCAGCCCTGCACGGGTATGCCGCCAACAACCTACTGAGGGCCGGCAGGCGGATGGGGCTGGGCCCCTTTTCCAGGTGGCTGCGGACCTCCACCCCCACCCCCGGGGCGCTTACTGCCCGCCCCAGACTTTGATCTGCTGCAGGCGGGCAGTGCATGGGCCCCGCCACAAAGGGGGCATTCATGGCGGAATTTGCAGGGCTTCCTAGGGCACACCCCTTTGGATGCGAACTCCCAACACAACCGGGTTTGAACCGGCTGGCCCGCGGAAACGCGGGCACCTGCGGTAGTCTGCTGCTGCTGCGCTCTCTGCACTAAATGGCCGCTGTCGGACCTATCCCCAGCGTTTGGTTTCGCCGGGGCCATCAGCTGCAACCACAGCTGTTGATTTATTTGGTCCCAAGGCATACCTGGGTTGACGGCGGCCCTCATTCTGAAGGCTTCGTCGTACTGCAGCCAAGCTGCACCGACGAAGTCCGTGTAAGCCCTATAGATGATGTCTACGTACTGGAAGAGGGCGGCCGCCCGAGCCGGCTGCGCCCTCGCGATAACTCCAGCGTAGATCAAGAATCCAGGCAACCAATTTGCCCAAGCCCTGTCTATCTTTCTACGCTTTAACTTTTCTTTTTCTCTGTCGTCGAGCTCGTCCTTACTTTTCTTCTCGAGCTCGCGGAACAGTAGACTAAACACATCCACATATTCTCCGCGGAGAATTTTCTCACGCGTAGCCGCCGTCAAATGATCCCCCAAAGGCAAAGATGTATCTCCATAAGGGAGAGCGTGAAAGGGGATACTTGCATAGGGGTTCGGGGGATAAAACCACCCGCCCCCTTGCACCGCGGGCCAAGCCCCCTGTAATTGTGCCCACTGCTGACCACCCCATGGCAAAATGCCAGGTGCGGGCGGAGGGGCAGGGGCTGCAGGTGGCGCCACAGCGCCCGCCTGCTGGCCCATAGAAGGAAAAGCCGCATTGGAAAGCAAGCTGGGCGTATGAAAACCCCAAGCCCCAGGCTGACCAGGGGGCAACTGCTCACTAGCTCCTATCCACCCGGGTCCCCACCCCCCACCACCTGTCCCCAACGGTCGGGGGGGCGGCTGAATGGGACCCCAAGGCCAACTTTGAACCGGCAGAGGAAGGGGCTTACCACCGTCTCCCGGGAAACCGCCCGAACCTCCTGGTGGCTGCGGTCCCCCGCTGCCAGACGCACCATCGCCAGATGGCACGCCCGATGGGCCTTCTCCTGGGTCCTCCTCCTGGTCCGGTTCCAACGGTGTTTCAGGCTCAGACGGCCCACCCTGCAAAGCAGACAGCCGTGCGAGCAATTCTGATTCAAAAGTAAGCCGCGCCGACCGGCCAGTGGCACGCCGGCGCCCCTCCCAAATGGGTGCACCCCTAGCCACACGCTCTTGCTCGAGGGCATCCAGTTGACTCATAATAGCCAGGCGGACCTGCTCGCTCTGCCCCTGCTCCTCAGCTGGGGCCCCTTGCTGGCCCCGCCCCCGGGGTGGGCGAGCGGGCTGCTTGCCCTTGGATTTGCCCTGCCCCTTTTTTGGTGCCATCTTGAGTGCTGAACCGTAAATGGCCAATGCTGGTGCTTACCAGGCACCCAAAAGAACACTTATAGCCCCACCAACCACAACTGATGGGGGGGGGGTGGGACGTAGTCAATGGGGAATACCCCAGAACCCCCAAGCCAAGCCCCAGAGCAAGCACTAACCCCCACAGCTCAGCACCCCACAAGGAGGCAGGGGGAGGAAGAAAACAAGGAGGAGGGGGGGGCTCCAAAAACAAGCCCCAGAACCAGGAGCTAATGGCCAGCCGCTTGCGCTACTAATACCAGGGGCCGCCCGCGCTGCCCTGAATCGGGCTGGCTGAAAAAGAGTGGGAATGCTCAACAATTGCCGCCTGGGTCAGCCCCACACCCCCGGAGAGGGCCCGCGAGGGGAGCGTCGCGCCCAGTAAGCCACCGCCTCCCACCAGACTCAATGATACAGCCTGAGTCCCTTTTGAAGACGTCCCAGCCGCCGCAAGCGCGCCGCGCCGCTCGCCGCCCTTGCCGCCAAACAGCTGATGCTCAAAGACTGCAGCCGCCTCCGTTGCACGCGCGCCTCGCCGCGCTCAACGCCTCCGCTGAACAGCTGATCCGCCGATCCGCTGCCTCGCCGACCACGAGCCTCGCCCGACCTCACGCTGCACAGGCCCTGACCCTGCTGCAGCCAAACACCCGTGGCTCTCAACAGAGAGCCGAAAACAAACTGCGTAGGCGAAGCGGGAGCCGGGGCTTATAAAGCCCCAGCTCCACGCCTCTCAAAACACCCGTATGTCGGGTGATACTGCTGCCCCTCCCTCCTTCCGGTGAGGCAACGACGGCCCCCAGCCTATAGCCCGCTGGCTGGGCTCGGCTGGGAAGGGGCCGAACATTCTCTATGCAACATCCCAGGAATCTGTTTCCAGTGAATGTAAATAATTATGAGCTAAACTGTAAACTGCAATTAGAAACTGTGCAGCATCAGTATAAATTGAAAACAGAAACTGTACAACATTAATGACACTAAAACAGAAATTCACAACTATTGAGAAAAACAAGCCAATGTGAAATGGCACAGTGATTTTCCACAAAGCCTCAGTGTGCTTGGTTGAAATATATGTAGCTGTTCTGTTGTTCATTATGAATCAAAAGCTCAGTTTATGCAACATGAATCATTTACCAGCAGCTGGAACCACTGAGATTTTCACTAAATACCACTCAGTTCCCTTCCTTTGTAGAATCCTATCACAAATGTTTTTTATTCATACTGGACCCACGATCGCCATCGTAGTCTGTCTTCTTCACCAGTGGAGAAGCTGATTGGATCCAACCCCATGTATCAAGCCCAGTAAATAATACATTTGACTGAAGGGCCAATTTAACAAGACAGTAGGGAGTGGGTAATATATTACTTTAATTGACAAAATTTATACTCCACCTTTTTTCCCTTAATCGTGAAGACAGCTAACACGTTAAAAAAAATACATAACAAAATCACATTTTTTTAAAAAAAACAACAACATTTAAACTAAATCAAAGCTAAAGTGCACAGAACATAAACATAAACACAACAAAATGCACCAAACACAAATATATAGACACAACAATTATTACATGTGTAGAATGTGCAGAATTAAAATGTGTAGAATTGAATTTATTGTAGATTGTTTTTTAGTATTCTATGTGGTTTTTTTAACTGTTGTTAGCTGCTCTGAGCCCGTTAGGGGAGGGCAGGATATAAATTTGATAAAATAAATAAATAAAATAACATAAGGCAGGAAGGCGAGATCAGGGAGAGAATGCCAAATGAAACAAAAAAAGCCTTCTCCCACTGGTGGAAGATGGCAACAGAAAAGCAGAGAAAAATCTCTCTGGGGAAGGGAGTTCCAGAGTTTTGGTGCCACCACCAGGGTTTTTTTGTTGCAGAAACTCCTCTGCACATCAGGCCACACACCCCTGATGTAGCCAATCCTCCTGGAACTTACAGTAAGCCCTGTATGAAGAGCCCTGTAAGCTCTTGGAGGATTGGTTACATCAGAGGTGTGTGGCTTAATATGCAAAGGAGTTCCTGCTACAAAAAAAGCCCTGGCCACCACAAAGAAGGCCCTCTCCAGAGCTGCAAATGAATGGGGGGCAGCCAAATCAGGTCCTTGGAAGGTGGTTTTAGTGGATGGTAGGTTCATAAAAGGGATTGAGTTGGCCTTTTGCTACTGCCCAAAATGGACAGCCATCAAATCATTTTTTAAATCCCTCTGTCATCTCTGGACTGGAAACATTCCAGTGGGTTGAGACAAACTGCATCTATCAAGGAAGATTCTTCTCAGTTCTGGTACCTCTTCTCAGTTCTGACACCAAAACTCTTGGAGCGTTTTCGCACTAGCGTTTACTCCGGCGTAGCACCCCATTTACCTCCGGATCTTTTCCTGGTTTTTGCACCTGTTGCTCCGGCGCTGCGGTTTGCTCCGGCGCTTCAGGGGTTTCACGCCGGAGTATGTTTTTCAACATGCTTCTGGAGTTTTTGAAAACCTCCGGATCCACTCCGCGGAGTTTGCTGTGGGAAATCCATCCACGCCGGATCAACTGCTTTGTGGGCGTCACCCTCTCCCTTTCCGTCCTCCCACCCCATCCACCCCCTTGGCCAATCATCAGCCATTCACGGCGCTTCCCAAAAGTGCCCGCACAGCCATTTTTTTAAAAAAACTTCATATTTCTTGCGTAATAGCGATATTTCGAAATTAACAAATAGAAAAAAAAAAAACCCTCCTGGAATAGCCTCAATTGCCACTTCAATTGGTTTCGTTAGAATTTTTTTTTATTATTGACTTTAGTTGCGTTATTTCGCTGAAGTGGCGGGTATGTGAGGTTGCTTTTCCGCTGTTGCATTATCTTGCAACTACGGAATTGCATTATACATTATACATTGTTGGGGGGGGGAATCTAGTGCCGGCGCGGGCCAAAGCGTTCATGTGTGTGTGTCTTAAAAAGGCAATGCCTCCCTCAGCTGTGCCACCAGCATTTCTGGACCTGCACAAAATCGCCATGTATAAAATGGGAAGTTGGAGTCCTGCATTCTCCTCCCTGGCTACATTCCGCTCGGTTAGAAAATAGACGCGAGCTCGCTCTTCACACGCGCCACAGAAGGGGAAGGAGAGAATGGGGCGGAGGGGGGAGCTCTGGCAGCAGGAATCAGTCAGTTCCCCATTGCAGCTGCAAGCGCCAGCCGGGGAGGGGGAAGAGCACAGAGGAAATCCCAGCTTCGCCACCCGGGAGGGAGCGAGGCTGGGAAAGGAAGAAGCTGCCACACACACACACACACACAAACCCCTCGATTTCTCTCTCTTCGTTATTGCGATATTTCGCAACTTCGGAATTTGTGTTGGGGGGGGAATCTAGTGCTGGGATTCTCCACTGTGAATGCTTCTGTTAATACATAAAGGGCTGTGGAGGATACTACAGCTGCAGCCAATCCATAAGCAGAAGCGGCACACGTGATGCGGTTTGTCCACGAAAAGAAGGGGAATGAACAGCTGTGACTGCTCGATGTTACGTTGTTACGTAGTTACGCAACCAGACTTGCACTTAAAAAAAAAAAGATTGACAGGACATCGAACTCAAGTCGATGCCAGTGGGAAAACGATTTGAGCCGGGGCTTCATGGAAAGCGACTCCGCAAAAGAGTCCATGTGCGAAAACGAGGAAAATGAGCCGGACATAATTGCGCCGCGGACTAAGGGGAGCAAACGCTAAGTGCGAAAACGACCTTGGAATTCTTCCTCCACGGAGATTTATCTGTCTCCCTCTAGCACTGTCTTGCACAAGTGGATGAAGATTTCGTCTGTTTTGTTTGGCATTTCCTTATTACCTTTCATCGGCACACCTCCCTGTTTGTGTCTTTCTTTTCATGTTTATATGTTGAATTGTTTTAAAAATGTTTATGTTTGACCACGAACTCTTTTGTTATCTATATGGTGTTGTCTTGGTATGCCAATAAAGGTTTTGCAAAAATGCTTAATGTACATATATTTATGTATACATGTTGTTTAAAAATGTTGATTGTTTGCCACTTTGGATACTCTAAGTGGAGTGGAAAGGTGGCAGAAATGTTTTGAATGAATGAATGGTTGCTGGTTTTAAGGAAGACAATGCCTATGGCTAGATTTGGATAAGATATATATGCAATGGAAACACTTCTAGAAGAGATCTTTAGCAACATGTTCATGAGGGTTTCAACTCCCCCCCCCCTCTGCTTTCTAGCTGAACCATTTTCTAAGGAGGATCTCATTCAACAACAGCGTAGGGGATGCTGTGTGCTTTGATGATGTGAGGAAAAGCCCCCTACTTTTCATACACATGGACATCATGATCACCAGTATGGTTGCCAGGGTGCCTGGAGATTTGACTCTCACACATCTGCTCTAAGAAGTGGACTTTGCTTACAGTTTCTAAGGCTTATGTGGATACTATAAGCCTCAGCTTTGCATTCTACATCTCTGAAGAGTGTTAGCCAGAACTACAGACATGCTCCAGCTGCTCCTTGTGTGCCCAGTCTTGGCCACTGCAGTGGAAGAAGCCAGGCCACCATGTTTCCAGCCTGCCTCCATGGACCTAAGGCTAACAACAGCAGAATCCATCTTGCTTTCCTGACCCAAGCATACCCTGCCAGGCTGAACTCATTCCTTCTTAGTGGGAAAGTCACACGTACACACCCTAGCCTGCAAGCAACCCATTTACCTCATGAATGGATTAATAGCTCCACTGTTGATCCTAATTGCTCAGCAATACCAGAACAATAACTCTTGCCCAGGAAGAAGATAAGGAAGAGGAAAACCATCTCCTGTCTCAACCAAGTGTTTTGTCTAACCCGGGTGATACCTAGGCCAGTATTTGATTCCCTATTGTCACCTTTCCAGATAATCCCATTTAACCTTAAGTATCCAGCCATTCCCATTTCTCACCCCAGTCTAATACCTTGGAGCCACCCCAGGCAGCATTGCAGCTTGGAAATTTCCAGGTTCACTGGACTAAGGTTAAGTTCATTGGTCAAAACTGGCATCCAATTAGGTGTCAGCAAAGGACCCACCATTGGCTGTGCTAATGTCCAGCCTCCTTGGTCATCACAGAGCCTTCCCCCTGCTCCACCCCAAGACCTCCCAGCACCTAAGGGGTCTAAGAGAGTCTATTTAACCTCTGACCCAACTCCACTCATGTGTGCATCTAACAGTATCCCAGGTCCGCTGTCTAGATCCATCCCCAATTCTGGCCACAGTTTTGGGTCCATTTCCCCTGTCCTCTTATGTCGCCATTGGAAACCTTCCCTGAAGACTACGATGGTAAATATGACCCTGTTTGTCTACCCATATATGTTACCCCTATCAATCTATCTGTATTTCCTTAGACCTGTGTGAATGTGTGATTGTTTTGTATTTTTATCTTGTGTGAAAGAACTATTATTCTAAATAAATTACAATTGGTTTTATTAAATTAGAGTCCATTTTATTGAGCATCACTCTCTGAATGGTTGAGCCTGGTATACATTGATAAAAAGATTCCTATTAAAGCCAGGTGTCCATTAAACTAATTCCCCAACCTCGTTTTGAGGGCATTTGGCCTAACAATGAAATGATGAAATGGCAACTGTACGACTTCATTTGTACCAAAAAGATTCTTTAAAGTCTTCACTGTAACTTTCAAGACTTTGTATTTGAGAATCTTTACTGTTTTGGTACAGTGACTGTGAACTGCAACACTGTGGACTGTTTTTTTTTTTTGCCTTTTGTGATTGTCTACTGTTACATATAGCATAGAAGAAATCAATGTAAGCTGTTTTGTTTTCCCTTTGGGAACAATGACAGAGTATAAGATTGGATATAAATGACATTTTGGCTGCAATTTGCAAGGAGTGATCATTCCTGCTGCTGCTTTTTCTGGTATTGCTGCAGCTTTATTGGCAGAAGGAGGCAAAACTGCTCATTCAGCATTACAATTACTGTTAGATAAGGGGAGCTATGGAGATGGCAAGTGGAGAGGCCAAGGGCAAAGCCCTAAGATAAATATATCCAAAGGCAGACATCATGATGATAATATTGGATTTATATCCTACCCTCCACTCCAAATCTCAGAGTCTCAGAGCGGCTCACAATCTCCTTTATCTTCCTCCCCCACAACAGACACCCTGTGAGGTGGGTGGAGCTGAGAAGGCTCTCACAGCAGCTGCCCTTTCAAGGACAACCTCTGCCAGAGCTATGGCTGACCCAAGGCCATGCTAGCAGGTGCAAGTGGAGGAAGAAGAAGAAGAAGAAGATATTGGATTTATATCCCGCTTTCCACTCCAAATCTCAGAGTCTCAGAGTGGCTCACAATCTCCTTTATCTTCCTCCCCCACAACAGACACCCTGTGAGGTGGGTGGAGCTGAGAAGGCTCTCACAGCAGCTTCCCTTTCAAGGACAACCTCTGCCAGAGCTATGGCTGACCCAAGGCCATTCCAGCAGCTGCAAGTGGAGGAGCAGAAAATCAAACCCAGTTCTCCCAGATAAGAGTCCGCGCACTTAACTGCTACGCCAAACTGGCTCTCTGGATCACCAAACTGGCTCACCAAACATGTGACCTTACTGAGTATGTCCTCCCACTCCTGCCTTTGAACGCCCTTTACTGAAATTTTAAACAGGTCTGCTGTTTAATGTTATAGAATGTGGGTAGAACCAGGCAATGGAACCATTTAATTGGAAAAGCCCTTGATTGATGTACATCCTCTTTAATTTTTCTTGAATTGCATACAAAAATAAGCACCCAATTAAGCTTGATACGCACAAGATATAGAAAACACACGCAAAAAATATCCACTTGGAGGGAAGGAAGAAAACAACGGCAGCAAAATAAAATGTTGAATAAGGGAACAGTAAATTCTTAGGAAAAACTGAAAGCTAACAGTTCCTATGTATAGGAAACTTTTTCTTGTTTCTTTTCTGAGATCCTTTTAAAAACATGTTCAACAGAACGGCCGCAGGCATGCTTGAATAATGTATTTTCTCAGTAGGCTTTCCTCTCCCCTGATGAGTGGGTGGAGAAAGGCTTACAGATACAGCACTGTGGAGGAAATCAAAGGCAACCGTTAACAAGTCTCCTATTGCACAACTACAGAATCTCTCTCCCTCCCCACACCCCAATCAAGTGCTGTCAATCTCCAACCAATTTATGGCAATCTTTCCAAGGGTTTTCCTGGTGAGAGACTAACAAAAGTGGTTCGCTGTTGCCTGCCTCTTAGATGCAACCCTGGATTTTACCTGTCATTGAAAGTGTCTCACTGACCGACAACCCTGAATTTCCTTGAGGGGGTTCCCATACCAAGTAACCAGGACCAGCCTTACTTAGCTTCCAAGCAGTAATGAGTTTGAGTAGTCTGGACTCTGGACTATTCATGCTGCTAATTATTGAATGTGTCAATATGAGGGAGATGTGGGGTACGATAAATAAGTCGGAAGTACCATCTATTGGTAATTTCACATGCTATACTTATGCTTGCTTCAGATTTCTACTGTTCCAGGTCCTATCAGATTGCTTTTTAGAGGTGACACTCTACTGATTGCATTGATTAATATCATTTAATCTGCCTTGGAAAGGCACTAAAAATGAGCATTCCCATTTGCTCCTTCAAAACCAGGGTCCTATCATTTTACTTGATTTATGCAAGCAACTTTTCTGTGTCCAGGATGTAAACCTACGCTATGCTAACAAACGAGCAGCACCCTTTTACTACGTCACCAAGACATGCAGGTTGCCGTAGCAAAAAACTCAAAATGATGTTCAGCTGTTCTAGTAAGAAGCTCTTTCTCTAAAGGCGTTTCCGCACTGACCTTAATCGGCAGTGACGCCCCTCTTCACCGCGCAGGATCTGCGCGGATTTCGCACTAATTGCCGCGGAGCACCCAGAAGAGCCGGAAAGTCCCGCGGCTTTTGCAGCGCAAATGGAAACTGGTTTTTGGCGGTTTCTGTTTGCGCCGCAAAAACCACGGGACTTTCCAGCTTTTCCGGGTGCTCTGCGGCAATTAGTGCGAAATCCGCGCAGATCCTGCGCGGTGAAGAGGGGCGTCACTGCCGATTAAGGTCAGTGCGAAAACGCCCCAAATGTCACACAAAAAAAGAGATTAAAGGCATCTAAACAGTGCCAGTCCTGGCCTGGATAACTCAAGCTAGCCTGGTCTTGTTGGATCTCAGAAGCTAAGCAGGGTCAGCCCTGGTTAGTACTTGGATGAAAGAGACCAACAAGGAAGTCCATGGTTGCTACGCAGGGGCTGGGAATGGGAAAGCACCTCTGTCCATCTTTTGTTTGGAAAACCCTGCTGAGTAGCTATAAGTTACAGTCAGCTGTGACTTGATGGCTTTCTTCACCACAGATAGTGCCTCCCTCCTGGAATCTAGTGGTTAAGCAATAGCTTCTTATTTCCTAGCTAGCTCAGGAGAACCTTGCCGCTATTTACTCTTCCCTTTAATACTGTGTGCTATTAGGCCTCCAGTAAATGACTGTGTGATACTCATGTGCATACAAAAACACAGCCAAACGATTGCAAGACTCATGTTTCTAGAAAATATATTTCAACAAATGTGCAATACGTTGCTCAAAAAAGATACTCATTTGATTGATCACTTGATCATTTCTGTAGCAGATATGTTAGGTATGTGTTTGGCTTCCTTTCTGTTAGACCAGGACTTTTTTTCTCTCAAAAAAGAGGTGCCAGAACTCTAAGGAGAGGAATGAAGGAGAAACACATGGGTGCCCCTCATGAACTTTAAACAACGTTGAGAATTTTGTTTCCAAGAAAAGATTCCAGAACTCCATTCCACCATGTTCCCCCAGGAAAAAAAAGCCCTGTTAGACACTGCCTGTGTTTCATCCTATTGTATATATGATATCTTGGCTGTTATCACACACACTAAAATAATGCAGTTTCAACCCACTTTCAATGCACTTTCCAACTGGATTTTACTGTGTGAATTGGCAAAATCCAGTTGGAAACTGCAATGAAAGTAGATTGAAACTGCATTATTAAGTGTGTGTGTAAACGCGGCCAGAGTAAAGACTTTCATGGTGTACAATCAAATAAATATAGCATGCTATTGGGTGCAAATCCAAATGATTTAAGGGGCTGGTTCCAAAGTTGGTCAGTCCTCCCACCAGATCTGAAGTTCCACCTAAGTAGCCCACATACCTTGGTGATCAGGGCAAGTCGTGGTACCATTCCACCCTACATATTAGAAAATGAAAGGTTAGTTTGTCTCCCCACTTGCTTTAAAGAGCCATTCTCTCAACCCAATCTCTTTGCTATTTAGAATGTGCAAAATCCCATAACCTCTTCCCATGGCCGGCTAGTTCTCCTGAGGGAAGAGGTTTGGATTTATAATTCTAAAAAGTGAATCCCCCCCCCCCCCATTTCTCATGATTCATTTATTTTCTTTGTTTACTTAGATTGTTATCCATCTCCTCCCCCAGAATGGGACTCAGGGTGACTTGACTAACAGCATATCAATACAGTAACAATGACAATAATAAAACCATAATTCTGATAAAATCAAACTAAAAACTCAGGACACAGCAAACTAACCCTTTCAGCAATGTAAAAAAAAATATCAATGGCATTGAAGTTAAAGTCCACCAAAATTGTACTAGACAAAATTACAGTGGTAATATGGGGAGGTATTAGAAGCAAAATGTACTATTTAAATATAGCCACATTAATGAATTTCCATGTATGGTTTATTTTTCCATTCTCTTTCTTTCACTGTCACACACAAATACCGATGGAAGTAAGGTATTATTTGCCCCATCATTAAAAAAATTATGTCCCATTTCACAAAAGACTCCATAGCAGATGCAAACATCAGAACTGCTGATCTTCAGAAAAGGTGAATAAAATCTAACTACTGTTCATATGAAGCTGCCTTATACTGAATCAGACCCTCAGTCCATCAAAGTCAGTATTGTCTTCTCAGACTAGCGGCAGCTCTCCAGGGTCTCAAGCTGAGGATTTTCACACCTGTTTGCCTGGACCCTTTTTGGAGATGCCAGGGATTGAATTTGGGACCTTCTGCTTACCAAGCAGATGCTCTACCACTGAGCCACTGTTCTCTTACCTTTACCCACAAAAGCACAGTTGTGATTACTGCAACTTCCTCTGGACTTGACCTTTATCGTCTTGCCCTTTTCAGTGTTGTTAACTGAGACAACCTGGAATAGCTCATAAGGAGGGATTAACACTTCATCTTCATATTTAAACATTGATCTCTCATTTATTGAATAGCCCTTGCAGGTGAACAACTCGAAGAAGGTTGCCTTCCCAAAACGACTAGCCACCTTTTTGTCCTCTGAAGTGGAGGTGAACTGTCCAAACCGGAACATCTTCTTGATGGAGAACTTCACATTAGTGCCTCTGTAGACGTTGATGCATTTGGGCTGCATTGACTGGAATGCTTTGGCTGCCCATGTTAAAAGGAAATGAAGGGATTTGAAAGGGTAGGCCTCATATTCTTTGGGGCCTTTTCCTGCTGTTTGTGTGGCAGTATTGAATTCTTTGTAGATTTTAGGGACTTCGGATGTATATGTCAAGATAGCTACTTCAGCAAAATCTGTTATATTCCGAGGCAATGATTTTGAATCCTTCTCCTTCTTCCATTCTTTCAAGGCTTCTTCCCATGTAGCTTTATATGTTTGGGATGTTGCCAGCTCCATCTTAAGGAGAGATTTGAGATTGCTCTTCATGGCATTCATACAACCCTTGTACTTATCATCAAGGGCATAAGAGGCCAAGTTCAATACCGGTTTGGATGAGTTTGCTGTCATCTCATTGAAGGCAATCTGAAGTTAATTAATAATTGCACATCATGAAAAAATATAGACTCAGTCCATATTATAACACTAGACTTCATTTATTTTTAGTACTTCCCCATCCTGAAAGGTTTTTTTTTTGGCCATTTTTTGTGTGTGGAGCAAGTGTCAATGGGGATGTGTGGTGAGAGGTATTTGTGGATTGGACTAGATGACCCTGGAGGTCTCTTCAAACTCTATGATTCTATGACCCTATCAAATTATTTCCCGGCCTAATGGTCAGTCATCAACACACATCCCATAAGCTTGCTCTGATCACCACAACATTTTAAAAAGAAGAATGTTACATTATTGCTAACTCTACTACAACCATTTAATTATTAAACAAGGGTGGGGGGAGGTAAAGGCTGAATAGAAAACTGGAGAGATAACAGAAAAGGTGTTCTTTAAAAATATCTTTCAAAATTCTATTAATTTCACTATTTTACAAGTCCTCAAAGGTCATTTGTAAGCAAAACAAGAGTGGGAAACCATGGCACTGAGATACTTCATTGCCTATGAAGTAGTGGCACATAGCATGGAGGTATTGGGGAATCTATGAGCCTTCACATGATGAGCATCAGGCAAAGTTTTATTCCAAAGTTTTATTTTATCTGAACTCCATTTTGGATTTCTGTCTCCCACTGCTGTAACTTAGATTATTCTGCTGCCTTTGCCAACTAATGGAAACTCTTCATGATCTTCCAGTTTGGCGTTCTGTAATTTTAGAGTGTGTTTCTAAGCAGAGTTACACCCTTCTAGGTCCATTGAAGTCCATAAGCTTAGGAGAGTGTAATGCTGTTTGGTAGGACCAGTGTTAGCATACCCTGAGGTGGGGCAGCTGCCAACACCATGGTTTTTTGGTGGAGCCTAATGCTGCACCCTCACCTACTCAAGCCCCCTGCTGCCTATCTGCTGTTGTGAGCCCTCCCACCACCTTCACTCCCTAGGGTTGCCATCTATGAGTTGGAAAATAACTGGAAATTTTGGGGGGTGGAGCCTGAGGAAGGCAGGGTTTTGGGCATAATGTCATAGAATCCAACTTCCAAAGCAACCATTTTTCTCCAGGTGAACTGATCTCTGTCACCTGGAGATCATTGTAATAGCTGAAGATCTCCAGCCATCACCTGGAGGTTTGTCAACCCTATCACTCCCAGAGGCCTGCCCTGCCCAACATAGCAGTGGGAAGATTGAGAAATGAACAAGTGGAAGGGGAAAGAACAGATGTCAAGGAAAGACATGGGGAAAGAAATGCAGGCAGGTGGACAGGAGGTATGAGTGGCGGGATACAGTGGCAAGCAGAGGAGGGGAAGGGTCCCTCAGGCACTCTCTGCTGAGGGTCCTCTAAACATGGAACCAACCCTGCTGTTTAGTATTGTACTGTTAGTCACTCTTCATATGCTGGTTGCCATTGGGGGTAGGGATATATGGTACCTACCTCAGCACCTCCTGCAGCAGGCAACATTATGAAAACACCCAGTAACAGGACAACAGGACAAAACAGGTTCTCCATCCTTATATTCTTTAGTAGCATATGGCAACTCCGTCTAAATGTAGGATCTTCCTTCTTTGTTGTGTGACTGATGTCTGTTGGTGCTGTTTTTATAAGGATCTGCCCATGAGTAAAACTGTTATTCCAGTTATCATAAAGCTTTGGTGGAGCCCATGTGATAGGAAGAGTGATTGGTAGGCGTGATGGGTACAAGATCTGCCCAGATAAAGTATGTTTCCATTATCTCAGTACACTGCCATCCATTATATCTCTCTAAATATAGTTTAAACTTTGAAATACAGAGTTGAGAAAGAACCTAAGAAGAGCCCTGCTGGATCTGAAAGTGGCCCATCTAATCCAGCATTCTGTCTCACAGAGTGGCCGCCCAGTTCCTCTGGAGGGCAAGTGACAAAGCGTAGAAACTGAGGCCTTCCCCTGATGTTGCCTTCTGGCACTAATATTCAAAAGTCTACTACCTCCAGATGGATTTCCTTTACTCACCATGGCTATAGATGAAGATGGGTGACCATGTCAATCTGTCAGTTGCAGCAGAAAAGAGTGAGAGTCCAGTAGCCCAAGGAATCCAGGGTGTTTCTGACACGGGCAGGGGGTGGGATTGGTTTGCCCATTTAACATTTTCTACAGGCACCAAATTCCTGTTGAGCCTTCTCCTCAATGAACTTCAGTGCCCTTGTCCCTCCCTCCCTCCCTCCCCACCCCACTGCCTTTCTTTTTATTTCTTAGTTTCATCAAAATGGTAAATGGGGTGCATCTAGCCCCCAATAGACTTGGCTTGAAAATGAAAACACTGCATAATAATTTACTGGGGTTTCTATTTATCCCAACACATACTGGGGGGTGGGATGTCCCCATGTTTAAATAGATGGACCAACTCCTATTATCTCCATTTTGTTGAAAGGTGGAGCAAGCAGTGAAAAGGAAAAAAATCTCATAATTTATATCTATAGACTTGGGGGGGGGGTGTTTGGCTTTGAAGTTTTATACCACTTTTGGGATTGGGGGCTGCAACAACCCCCAGGGAAACCAGTCTTTTCTCCTTTATAATAGGAGCTGGTAAAAGACCTAGGTTGTGGTCTGTCAAAACTTTCCTCATCCCCATAGCCACATAAAAAAGCTCAATTTGAACTGTACTGCAGTTTTGGAAAGGGGACCGTTCTGGAAAACAGGAGAAGATATCTCTTTTTCTATAACAAAGTAAAATTCTCACACAGCAGGCATAAGGGGATATGATCTGATAAGGTTTTCAGTCTTTCGCCTCAAGCTGTTAAGTGAAGGGATGTCTCCCTACACAAACTTGTATCACACAAGCGGCGATGGGGAGCTAACTTTTTTTTTTTGTCAATTTACCTCATTGTGCTCTTTCCGCCTCCCCTAGTATTTTTGTCCTGTCAGGCTGACATGGGGCATTAGAGCCTTGTCAGGAATTAATATGCTTAAAAGAGCACAGGAAAATTCTCCATGTGTTAAGGTTTTAATTTAGAACTATCTTTGAGCGAAAGTGTGCCAGGTCCTAACTTTGCTGCAGTTTGGGGCATCCATAGTGGAGTCGCTATGCATTTGTAGATTCTAAACTTTGGACCTTGGGATTGGATAATGCTTTTTTGTTGACTTTGTCTTATTCCAAAGCTTGATCCCTGATGGAAAAAAGACTGTTGCAGTGGGACTTAAACAGCACTATTTTCTGTGCTCATTGCGTGTGCACTCCTGCCTTCTTTGGTTTTACATACTCCAAGTCCAATTGTCCCTATGTAGATATTCTGACCATCCCAGCCTACAGAAGAGCCTTCTTTTTAGCCAGGTTTAATGTGCTCCCTACTACTGCTCTTAGTGGGTGCTACATGAGAAAGTCCCATTCTAAGAGATTGTGTGGTTGTGGATCCGGCTCTGTTGCAACTGTAGAACATGTGTTTTTTGTTTGCCAAAGGTATAACTACTTAAGAAAACAGTTTATCGATCCATTAATTTTTGATATTGATCTGCCTGTGGCAAATAACCTCCAGCTTTTGCATGGTGGCTTTGCTCTACCATCACAGTTTCAGTTGTGAAATTTCTTCTGGGAGTGTTTGAGAGAGCCAGTTTGGTGTAGTGGTTAAGTATGTGGACTCTTATCTGGGAGAACCGGGTTTGATTTCCCACTCCTCCACTTGCATCTGCTGGAATGGCCTTGGGTTAGCCATAGCTATCGCAGGAGTTGTCCTTGAAAGGGCAGCTTGCTGTGAGAGCCCTCACAGGGTGTCTGTTGTGGGGGGGAGAAGATATAGGAGATTGTAAGCCGCTCTGAGTCTCTGATTCAGAGAGAAGGGCGGGGTATAAATCTGCAGTCTTCTTCTTCTTTGTCTTTTGGGAGACAAGAGAAGGATTTTAAGAAAATGGGAAATGATGTTTTATGTCTATACTTTACTGATTCTGAATGTTTATTTTGTATAATCTGTAAAATTGATGAATTTTCTGTTTCATTGTCATTTGCTTATGACCAAATGGTCTGTGAGCTATATATATATAAGTATTTTTGTCCTGTCAGGCTGACATGGGGCATTAGAGCCTTGTTAAGAATAAATATGCTTAAGAGAGCACAGGAAGATTCTCCATGTGTTATGGTTTAATTTTAGGACAATCTTTGAGCAAAAGTGTATCAGGTCCTAACTTTGCTGCAGTTTGGGGCATCCATAGTGGAGTTGCTATGCATGTAGTGGAGTTGCTATCAGAAGAATCCTAAGATGCAATCACACAGGCTAAATAATGCGGTTTCAATCCACTTCTGAAACTCTTTCAAAGTGGATTTTGCCATTTCACACAGCAAAATCTAGTTGGAGAGTGCCTTGAAAGTGCATTATTTAGCATGAGTTACTGCATCTTAGAACTATTCTGATTGGTATCTCAATGCAAAGCAACTCCACTAGGGATGCTCCAAACTGCAGCAAAGTTAGGACCTGATACAGCCTTGGTTTGGTGGCAAGATGGACTATGAGTTCTGGTTGGATGATGTTCCTGTCAGGTGATTGTATGTTGAGTTTTTATCTCCCCTTGATGCCTCTCACACCATTTTCCACCCAGGAAAATAAAATCCAGTCAGGTAGGTGCTAGGAAAAATTACAAGACTTTTGATTGCTCAAAAATCTCACAAAGGATTGTTCATACAGTTTCAGATTTAGTTTTAATTCTGGTCATGGACTGACGAAACAAAACATTATCAGGTTTACTAGTATACAAGTTAAGAGTTCCAGTCAGGGCTTTTTTTTTTTGTAGCCAAACTCCTTTGCATATTAGGCCATCCTCCATTATGTAGCCAATCCTCCTGTAGTTTACAATAGGTCTTATACTGAGAGCTCTTGGAGGATTGGCTACATCACGGGAGGGATGGCCTAATATGCAAAGGAGTTTCTGCTGCAAAAAAAAGCCTTGGCTCCAGTTAAAAAGAAATGACTGTTTGCACTTTGGTCATTAATTATTGTTCAAGGGCAGTGTCTCTCTTCTGTGCATTAGAAAGTGGCTGCTCCACCAATGGCCATTCTCCAGTTTTGAGGGGTGGTCCCAGCACTTCTCCAAATCAGTCTGCAGGAAGAGGCAGCAGAACACCAGCTGAACTAGCAGAGAGCCAGTTTGGTGTAGTGATTAAGTGTGCAGACTCTTATCTGGGAGAACCGGGTTTGATTCCCCAGTCCTCCACTTGCACCTGCTGGAATGACTTGGGTCAGCCATAGCTCTGGCAGAGGTTGTCCTTGAAAGGGCAGCTTCTGGGAGAGCCCTCTCAGCCCCACCCACCTCACAGGGTGTCTGTTGTGGGGGAGGGAGATAAAGGAGATTGTGAGCCGCTCTGAGACTCTTCGGAGTGGAGGACGGGATATAAATCCAGTATCTTCTTCTTCTTCTAGCAGCAGAAATGGACTCAAACAACAACTGTTTTAGGAGCCCATGACACTGGTCAGCTGGCCCGCCAAACAGCACAGCACTGATGGCATGTCACACCTGCTATCAAGCCTGGTGGTGAGGCAGGCAGTTTCATTAGCCCCCCAAGGGCCGCTACTGAACAAGTAGCTCTTCCTCAGACTCACTGGAAGGAAGGGGAAGATTACTGAAAAGGCTGTATGAGAGTTGGCACTGAGAGAAGAAACTTGCAAAGCCCAGCACCCCTCACAAGGTTTACAAGGAAGTCCCTGGGTTGCCACACCCAGCTTTCGCTAGGGCTCGTTTTGATATCTTACCATTACTGGCCAATGAAGGTCATTTTAAACAGATACCATATGAGGAAAGAGTATGCCCCTGTGATCAAATGTCTATTGAAGACCTATCTCATGCCATATTTTATTGTGTAAAACATGCGGCTGGATGAAATAGGTTTTTGTGTACCATTGTATCTCACCTTCTTGGAAGGTTGGACCAAGAGAAATTAGTATTCCGATTGTTAGATGGAGATAAATATATTAGTTTCCAAGTGGTAAGATTTGTGGCTGCCATTATAGATTTTTTTTTAAAAAAAAAGAGTAATGAGATATATTGACTACTCCCCTTTTTACCACTCTGGGTTGTTTTCTTAGGATGTTATTGGATAAATTTTAAATCTTTATTATTTATTAATGATAATTCAGCATAGTTTTATTGAGATCCACAGTTATATTGTTGTATTGAATGTTTTACTGAGGTTTTTTTTTTCTATTGTTAAGTCTAGTTGTTAGTTGCTATGGCATTTTGTTCCTAAACCAATAAAGATTAATTGATTGCCACATCCCAGTCATGGAACCGTGGGGTGTGGCTACTGATAGAGCATCTGCTTAGCAAGCAGAAGGTCCCAGGCTCCATCTCGAGTATCTCCTGTTAAAAGGATCAAATAGTAGATGATATGAGACCCTAGATAGCCCCTGCCTGAGACCCTAGATAGCCCCTGCCAGTCTAAGTAGACAATACTGATTTTGACAGGCCAATGGTCTAATTGAGTATAAGGTAGTTTTGTGTGGTCATGTAATTGTGTGCCTTTAAAAGATGGAACAGAAGTAGGCTGAGGCAGGTGTGCCAGAGTCCTCTCCAGCAGTAATGGGAGAGGAATCAGGCTTTGGGTGAGTCCAAACTCCACTCTTATACATATTTATTTCTCAACATGGCCCTATCTGAATTAAACACACACATACACACACAGAGATGGGTTGCCAGGTCCTCACTGGCTCCCAGGAGGGAATCCTTCTCTCATATGCCACAATGCACCCAGCATGATGATATCACCCAGAAGTGGCATTATCACTTTGGGCATGTCACTGGGGGGGGGGGGCACTCACTCAGTAACGTCCCCAGTTACGTGCCCAGTGCAATAACATCACTGGGTGACATTGCACTGAGAATGTTGTGATGTGCTGGTGCTCTTTGGGGGTGGGCCCCCCAAAAGCCAGCTGTGTGGTGGCAGGTTGGTGATCCCAAAATCAGTGGAAACCCCAGCCCCAGTGGGAAGCTGGGAGGCCCTAATACACACACATGAAGTCACACAGGGTTCTTCTCTTCTGACTTCTCCTATTATCGTAAGTCATTTTCATGAATAACTTTACTCTAGATTCCTGAAAGGATCTTCTGTTTTACCACCTAGATGCCTTAGTGAAAAGAAGAGTCCGTAGAAGGAAACAGAAGGGCAAGTGGAAAAAATATATATATCTGATCAAACAGCAGATGTAATCTGTCAATTGAAATGTCTGTAGTTTTATCATTTTCCTCTCTGAGCTTCATGTGCTCGCTCACTGAGAGCTTAGCAGATTTGGAGAAGATATCACAGGCAAGAGTGATAAGGAGTGCATTTGGAGTACATATAAAAGAAGAAGAAGAAGAAGAAGAAGAAGAAGATATTGGATTTATATCCCGCCCTCCACTCCAAAGAGAGCGGCTCACAATCTCCTTTACCTTCCTCCCCCACAACAGACACCCTGTGAGGTGGGTGGGGCTGGAGAGGGCTCTCACAGCAGCTGCCCTTTCAAGGACAACCTCTGCCAGGGCTATGGCTGACCCAAGGCCATGCTAGCAGGTGCAAGTGGAGGAGTGGGGAATCAATCCCGGTTCTCCCAGATAAGAGTCCGCACACTTAACCACTACACCAAACTGAATACAGACAAACAAGAATACAGATCTGTATCATTGTTATTCTTTCCTGTTTTTAAAGAATCCCCTGTTGTTAAGCTCAGGCCTCAGAACAATGATATAGCATTTTGGGGAAAAAATGCATGCCAGTAAGCCAGCACCAGAGACTAAGATGGAGAAGATCTCCACAGTCACCATGGATCTCCCCTTGGTGCTCAAGTAAGTTGGAATAAAGGACAGCCACACACTAACAAAAAGCAACATGCTGAAAGTGATAAATTTGGCTTCATTGAAACTGTCAGGTAACTTCCTGGCTAGAAAAGCCACAATGAGGCTGACTATAGCTAGGAGGCCCATATAGCCCAAGACACAGTAAAACATGGTTATTGAGCCCTCGTTACATTTCAGTATGATATTCTCATTCATGGAGAGCATGTCCATATCTGGGAATGGTGGGGAAGTACTTAGCCAAAGGCTACAAATGCCTACTTGAACAAGGGAGCAGGAAAGGACAACAGAATAAGCTAATTTTTTACCCACCAGTGACCTCATCCTAGATCCTGGTTTGGTAGACATGAAGGCCAAAACTACAGTCATGGTTTTAGCCAACACACTAGAAATGGCTACTGAGAATATGATGGCAAATGTTGCATATCGGAGAAGGCAGGTCACTTTTCCAGGTTGCCCAATGAAAAACAAAGAAGACAGGAAGCAATGAAAAAGAGAGAACAGAAGAATATAGGTAAGACTTCGGTTGTTTGCTTTGACTATGGGACTGTTCCGGTGCTTCATAAATGTCCCAAGCACCAATACTGTGATCAGAGAAAAGGAAACACCTAAGATAGCTAGGGTGATACCTAATTCTTCTTTGTAAGAAAGGAAGCTTATAGTTTTGGGAACACATTGATTTTGGTGATGGTTGGCATAATGACCTTGTGGACATTGGACACAGATATCTGCATCTGCAAAAAGGAAAAAAAACTGTTAAAATATTTCAAGGCATTTACCATGTGGACTTTGTTAAGCTATAAGTCTCTCTATCTGTGATATGGGAATGATTTATTGATTTTTTGAAAGATCTCATTATTTTAACAAAGTTATGGTCTATCTACTTGTGATTGATCGTAATAGCCTTTGGCAGTATGAAATGAATGGTATCATAAATATCATATTCACTACAGATGATCATGGCATCTGAATAGACTGGAGTTTGTTTGAATCAGAGTTCTGTTCCCCATATTGGAGGCTCCATTTGATTGATTCTGGATGAATTAAATATGTAAAGAGCAGTCTGACCAATTTTGCTTGTTTTCTAAATGTGTTTTGCTTTTATAAGGATGATGGCAACTTAGGAAAATATCAGTATTGTTTCAAAAAATGACAAAGTGAAAATACTATTATTTCTTTCTTTAAAACATTTCTACACCCATCCAAATACAATTCCCCCGGTTGACAAATATCAAAACATTGATAATATGAAATATTCATAATAAAGCAATATTAAAACACCAATAAATCAAAAACAAATTAATAAATAATATTGAAAATAATAAAACACAATTGCAACAATTGTAATTGTTGTATACCATCCTAAGCCCTATCTTTACAGGGCAGGGTAATCTAAACAGTTAATAAAATACAATAAACAAATATGTGGACCATTAAAATAACATTTAAAATATACAAATAATTCAATATACAAACAGAACACAAGGGAGGAAGGACAATAAGCTTTACTGGGTACACCAAACAAACAAACAATTTCATCCTCTGGCACCACAATGAGGGCTATAATTTATAAAAGTTTGATTAAGGACTGTATTTCTGAATCATAGAACTGTAGCATTCTGGAGGGAAAAGAAAAAGAAAAATGTCTGACAGTGAAAGCTGATGGTCTTAGATCATTATTAGTGTGGAACATATGGGGATCTTATTAATGAGTAAGAAATGTAAGATGTGGCAGATGTCCTCAGATACTCCTGATCACACAATGTATGGATTATCTTTACATTCTTCTACTTGAACATATCATATTTAGAGAATATAGTTTATCATGTCTCCTACCCTTCTTTTCAGAGATCATCCCTTCTGGACAACGAACACAATCATAACAGCAAAATTTCTCTCCCTCCTTCTTTTGTCTGCTATATCCATGATGACAGTTTTCATTGCAAAGAGAAAAAGGCACCACCTGTCCAGAGACAGATAGAGATGTTAGCCCCTGGTGCCTTGGTAATAGCAGCAAATCCTTGAGCCAGTTTTGTGTTGGAGCTATACTGCTGGACTAAGATCTAAAAATTCAGTTTTAAAATCATGTTCTTCCATGGGTGACCATAGATTAGTTGTCCTTCCTTAGACTAAGTTTTAGGTTGCTCTACACCTTAATCCTGAGTATTATATCTAAATAAGTCAATAAATGGTAAAAACACACTTTTCCTTTGGCAAATCGTTAGCACAAAACTGAATTTCACATGTGACACATTACTGATGTACAAGACATAGTCTGCTTTCACACACATTGGATAATGATCACTCAGTCCAGTTGCAGACTGTTGAGAGTGCATTGCCCAACACTGGGGGAAAACATCGATAAGACTACAAAACCTGAAATGATATACTGCCTTCAAGTCCCAATGCATAGTAATACTTAGATAGAAGTACTCATATTGCCTCCCCAGTCGGAATAATGAGACAGACACAAAGGTGGATTAAAGGGCCACGTTATTAACTTAATGGCAAGGGCAAAAAACATGCGGACAGATCAAGCCAGGGGTCAAGCCAGACCACCTCCTTGACCTGAAAATGGGCGAGCCCCCAAAGCCCCGGGTATGAGCCAAACCAACAGCTCAGACCCTGCAGGCCCAGCAACATGATCACCGCTCACCAAGGCTCCACCATCCCCAAAGCCGTACACCCTGGAATGTGGACACCACCATGTGACAGGATCCCCAAGCTCCCTGGAGCCAACCTTGGGCCGTACAGCTTAACGATACCCCAGGGAGGCCATTCACCAAAAATGGTGCGGTGCTACGGGAGCTCACCAATCCCCAAAACATATTCCCAACAATAAACAGCCACTGACAGTGCCAAGCCTCTGCTTAAGCCACTGTATCCAAACCAACCCCAAAACCTGCACCAGCCCTTGCCGCAAGTAAGCCAAAAAGGCTTCATTGCCCTTTATTGGAAGATGAACCCCGTCCTCCCTATACAATTCTGAAAGACTAGCCTGAATGAAAGGATGAGGCACATACCCCCCAAGCCCACTACTTAGGGCTTTTTGCAAGGCCCTATTGGCCTTAATCTGAGCATGCTCCAAACCTGCTGGGTCCCACACTGCCCGC
Source organism: Heteronotia binoei (assembly GCF_032191835.1). NCBI lineage: Eukaryota > Metazoa > Chordata > Lepidosauria > Squamata > Gekkonidae > Heteronotia > Heteronotia binoei. Next base: position 14,728,157 of record NC_083237.1, on the reverse strand, counting down.
CACACCCAGCGTGGCAACATGGCCGACCACAGGATAAGGACGCCCGGCCACCTCTTGCCAATCAAGGCAATATCCTCCTGGGCCTGAATCCAAATGGCCTCCCCCTTCATCAAGCCCAAGTCATTCTTTCCCAGATGTATCACCAAAATCTGCGGGGGGGGGGCCCTCTCACTCCCGAACAGCAGCAGCAGGAGCCCCAACCACCTCATACCCCGGTGGCCCTGCCACTCAATGACGGCTCTGTCACTCAGGCCCAGCTGTGAACCAACCGGCATCCATCGGGCCTGATGTGCCGCCCAAAAAACAATACTGTGGCCACATATAAGGATCCTTTTCCTTTCCACGCCAGCCACAGCACCTAGAAGAAAAAAGCCATTAAAGCTGTTGAACAACAAAACAGAACATTAACCCAGCAGCTGAGCGGAAAAGGGGGGGGGGGGAACGGTGATGCAGAGAGGCCCCCCGCTTCAAGGCCGTAACGGCCGAATATAAGATCAATAGGCCCCGGACCTCCAACGTCCCACCCGACGAATGTCCTCACCCCCGTAACCCAGCACTGCGGCCGTGGAAGCGGCTCCAATCCTAAAAGAGTGGGTGCCAAATTTTACACACACCCCCAAGACCACGCTGTGCCAAAGCTCAGCTGGTGACAGTCCAAAATTGATACTTAGTTAAAGGAGACATGTCAACATGGCGAAAAAGAGGGCCAGCCGACCCCCCTCGCAATTCCATGTAGTGCCTCAACTCGGCAACTGGGCATAACTCCTTCTCTGAGCAAGGCCCAAGAGTGACCGTGCAGCCATGCTGCTTCTGGTCAGTCTTTGACCTGCAGACATGTAAGGCCACCTGGTCGCTAAATAATTTGAAGTCCCCGAACTGCAGGGCCCTTGCAGAAGCATCGTTATGGGAAAGTGCAACCAACTCAGACACTCTAAAAGCCCTGAAAAAGGCCGTCAATGCAGCTGCATGGAACAGCGCCTTCTCATAAGCAGAGCCACAAACAAGCGCCAAAGTGGCATGAAGCCCCAAGAGGATCGATGGCAAAATCGGCTGTCTGCCGTCAACCTGATGACCTGACTCTCAGGACCATATCGGTGCGTGTGTGTGTTCAGAGGGAGGAATAGAGATATGTACAAGAGCAAGCTCTGGAAAGAAGGTGAGCCACACACCAGCACCTAGTATCAAAACAGTGTATTTACAGAATATATACAAAGTAACTAGTGCGGTGATAATCATAGTTCCGATAGACAATGTGCTCCGCCAGCATCCACCTCTCGAGTGAGAGTACAAGCAATGCAGTCCTTATATATGTACACCAGCCAATCAAGGCAGTCCATATACTTGCTGACTCCAGCAGGTATTTTCCCTTAGTCATAGTCTAGCCAGAACCGGCTTGCTGACAAGGTTACTCTGACCTGACCTGTCAGATAGATCCACTTGCTTCCTTGTTGCTCCTGTCATGCTATGGAAGGAGGACTCAATACACCGACAGACCAACCCTCTAACATTTTTTGGATGCGAAAATCCTTAGTCACATCCAAATGCCCGTGTGCCTTACTCAAAAAAGACAATGCCACCATCTGTCCCCGGTGGATTTAACTGCAAGGCCCCGCTCCCTTTGCCAAACAGAATTGCAACAGTTGGTCGACTGGAACAGGCCATAATTCTGGTAACCCGGCTCCTTCCCTGAAGGCTACAAACTGGCTAGCCGCCCGGTCATATGACCTTTTAGTGCTGGGCACTATGGCGAGGTGGATTGCCTGGCTACCTTCATGCCTCCAATCTGCCACAATTCTGCTGGGATGTGCATGGGAAACAGGTCAGCCTCTGGAGCTAACTGACGAAAGCTCCACCACTCCATTACAAATGCCAGGAACATGCTTTGCCAAGAACAAGATATTTAACTTCAGACAGCACAAAGTAAATGCCCTAACCAACTGCATCACTGGGGGGGGGGGGGACTTAGATGTCAAGTTATTGACAACATGTACCACTGCCATGTTGTCACACCAGAAATACACCGTGTGATTAGCAAGATTATCAGCCCAAAGGTGGATAGCCACCACGATAGGAAAAAATTCCAAGAAAGTCAGGTTCCGACATAACTTGGAACCCAATCATTCATGTGGCCATTGCTCAGCGCACCAATGCCCCCTGAAATAAATTCCGAAACCTGTGGTACTGGCAGCATCCGAGATGATCTGGAGCTCTGCTTCCAACAGCATATCCCCTCACCAAAAGAAAATGCTGTTAAAATCCTTCAAAAATGACTCCCAAACACCCAAATCGCTGTGCATCTCCCTGGTAACCTGGGTAAAATGATGCGGTAAACGCAGGACAACCATTCAATCGCAAAATTGCTTTTAAAAGGTCCTGCCAGGAGCCACCACTTTGCATGCAAAGTTCAGGTGACCCACCAACTGCTGCAACTCAAGGAGGGTGACCTTGCGCTTACTCCGCACTAACTTAACTTGAGCCAAAAGGCTCTCCCGCTTCTCCTCTGGCAACCTGAAAAACTGGCGCACAGTATCGAGCTCGATACCTAAAAAGGTCAAAACCGTAGTTGGGCCCTCCATTTTTTTCACAAGCCAATGGTACCCCAAGCTCCTTGGCTAACCCCTCAAAAGCTGTTAACAATAGAAGGCACTGCCCGGAGCCCACGGGGCCCACAAAAAGAAAATTGTCCAGATAATGCACTGTGTCCTGCGCCCCTGTTCGAGCTCGTAAAGCCCATTCCAAAAATGTGCTAAACCGCTCAAAAGTGGCGCAGGAAACTGAACACCCCATCGGCAGCGCTCTATCTACATAGTAACTCCCTTCAAAAGCAAAACCTAACAATGCAAAATCCCTAGGGTGTACTGGGAGTAAACGGAATGCTGACTTAATATCACACTTTGCCAGCTCCGCCCCCACTCCACACCGCCGAACTATCTGCCTTGCCTGGTCAAAAGATGTATATTTAACCAAGCAAAGCTCAGCCGGGATCGCATCATTCACTGATCGGCCCCTGGGATAAGAAAGGTGATGAATTAACTGAAATTCACCAGCCGCTTTCTTAGGCACCAACCCCAAGGGGGACACCAGCAAATTTGGCATTGGAAGGGTCGCAAAAGGTCCTAACACTCTACCCTCATCACACTCCTTCTTAATTTTTGCCCAACCATATGCTCTAAACCCCTAACCGAACGCAAATTAGAACAAGAAAATGGGGTCTGTGGACCCTGATAAGGAATTCTAAACCCGTAGGAGAACCCCTCCAAAAGGAAACATGTCTCATCCAAACTTGGATAATCCATCAACAACTCCCTAAGAACCCTCAGATGAATGGGGCTGGGCCCCTTTAGCAGCATGCTGCCCCGGCCCCCCGCTTGACCTCTTGTTAGCTCCCTTTGGTTTTGACCTGTTACAGGCCATGGCTGCATGAGGCCCTCCACAAAGCGGGCACTCGTGCTTGTACCTACAAGCCTTCCTGGCACACGCGCCTTGGGAGGTAAAGTCCCAGCAAAGCAGCCGTAGCTGAACCGACTGCCTTGCAGTTGTGCAGGAGCCAGTAGGAGTCGATGTCTTCTGAACGAGGTGTCCGCTATCAGATCTCTCCCCCGCTTTTGGCTTCACAGGTGCCATAAACTGTAGCCACAGCTGCTGGTTAATCTGGTCCCACAGAAGGCCAGGATTAACCGCCGTCCGCATGCGGAATTGTTCATCATACTGAAGCCACGCCCCTCCAGTAAAGTTGTTATACGCCCTGTATATAATATCACAGCACTGGAAAAGGGGGGCAGCCCGCCATGGCTGGGCCCTGACTATAACACCTGTGTAGATAAGAAAGCCCGGAAGCCAGTTCGACCATGTCCTATCCACTTTTCTTTGCTTCAGTTTCTCCTTATCCTTTTCATCAAGCTCGTCTTTAGACTTCTTCTCCAATTCCCTATACAAAAGGCTAAACACATCTACATATTCGCCTTTTAAAATCTTGTCCCTAGTGGCAATGGTAAGATGATCACCAAGAGGCATGGCAGGGTGTCTGAATGGCAATGCGTGAAAATCCACCATACTGTAAGGGACTGGTGGGTGAGATGGAAACCCCCAAGTCCCCCTCTGTTGTGGGGGCGAAGATGACAACAAGGTAGGAGCCTGCAGCCATCCCCATGGCAAAACACCCAACGCTGCCGCCTGTCTGCTTGGTCCTATGTCACTAGCTTGGCCGGCTTCCACCGGAGTCGGACACCACTGCGCCCACGCACCCTCCAATGCAGGCGCCACAGCTGAACTGCATGCCTGCGTTGATGTCGTACCTGACACTGCTTGCCGCACCACCAGGGGCCCCACCCCAAAATAAGTAGCCCCTAAACCCTGGGACCCCACAGCCAGCCCAGAACAACCTGCCAAGTTGGGACCCCAAGGACCCCATGGCCATACCACCCCCTGCTGCTGTGCAGGTAACTTACCTTCAACCCCAGGCAGCACTACCGCTACAGTGTCAGGCTCATCCCTCTGATCCTCCTACGGCGGCACTACCTTACCCAAACCACCACTGTTTCCATCAACGCCCTGCAAAACAGAAAGCCGAGCGAGCACCTCCTTTTGGAATGATATGGTGGCCGCTTTCCCCGAACCCATGAGCCCAGTGGCTCTCCATGAAGGGCTGCCAACCCCTCTTGCCTCTTCCGTGGCAGCCAGCCACTTCATAATGGCCTGCCTAGTCTGTACATCCTCCCCCTCCTCACATGGTAGCTGTTCAGAGAAAGGCCTCTTGGGAGGCCTCTTAGCAGGCTGTTTTCCCTTTGACTTCCCCTGGCCCTTTTTAGGCCCCATGTTGCAGGCAACTATGGCCTACACTAGCCCCCAGCAGAAAATAATAAAGTTGGTGCCAGTGAGAGAACACCCTCACACCCACCACCCCTGGGCAGGCAAAACTACCCTTTTCCAAGCCTAATAGGGAAAATCCAGACAGCCCGGGCCCCACAAAGCCCTGATGGTTTTTCCCCAGGGCCGAAGGCCCACATCAGCCTGCGCCTTTGCCTCCACTTCCCAGCAAACATCACCTCGAAGCTCTACACTCTCGGCTCACCCAGGACAGAGGAAACCACCAATGCACCAAAAACACAGCATGGATCGCGCCGCCGCCAAACCGTCGCTCGGAGCTGCCCATGTTAACTGCCGGCTCCCAACGAGCCACGCCGACTGCTCCGGACGCAGCAGACACGATCTGCTACCCGTCCGAGAGCAAATTCTCACTGCGCAACTGGGGGCGGGGCCGGCCTTTTAAGGCCGCGCCTTGCCCCCACCCAGATATTGGATGATTCCATTGCTTTAATCCTTCCAGGGAGGCAATGGATGGCCCCCAGCCTTAGCAGCGATCGCCGCTCGGCTGGGAAGGGGGCTGAATTGCATAAATGTTCATTTTGAGCTGTGATGAGAACAATAAAGTACAGGTTTTCTGTAGATCCCATGTGAAACAATATGCCAAAAATATATGCATACAAAGGCCAGCTATGGATAATCAATAAAGATGTAATAGGTGATACCATAAACGTGTGAAGCATGCCTTGCCCTATATGCAGTTCTTAAGGAGAAGAAGAAACAGCAGCTATGATGTTCATGTGAAACCAAACAATACAGAGGATAACCTAAGGAGGTATTCAGACAAGCTAGAATTAAAGCATGTCATTCAAATATGGAAGGACTTCATCATCATCAAGAAAGATATAAACAGCAAATCCTTAATTAAATATTGGTTCCTTGTCCATTGTACCTCAAGATGTCATGTTAGACCCGTCATGGCAAGCAAACATACTGAGAAAATGGCCAACTGAACAGTTATACTTTTTGTGTTAATATCACACATGACCATAGCAACATCTATGTGAATCAAGTCCACCTCAGGAACATTTATTCATAAAGTACATTGGAAGAATGAGGGATTTTATTGATACAATGAAATGCTTAACCCAAGAAAGAGGTCCTTAGGATTGCAGCCTTGGAATGGGACTCAACAAGCTATTCCAATACTGAAAAGTGGAGGAAGAGTCCTCTTGACTACCCAAGAGCTGATGTTGGGGATCATGGGACCTGCATGGATAAAATCCAGGTGAGATGTGGATTATAGGAAAGAGAGGATTTGGGTGACCTTGAGCAACCAACCCAAGAGATTAAAGGTGGACTGTGGACATCCCATGCTTCAAGTATTGGCAGTACGATGGAGAAAAAAGAATCCTTTTCAAGTTCTTCACCCATAAGTGACTGCTTCTGTGTCCCACCTGGTTAAAGGTTTTATGCCATGTGATCTTATTGTCATGAATGGTTAATTCTTTGCCGGAAGGAGCCCAAGGATCAAATCTTCCCACTTGTACTCTAATGAAGGAGCCATTTGGGAAAATGACCCAGTTTGTCACATCAAAAGCAGCTCTCAATTCCCCATTTTCATTAAAATGCATGGTGTCTCCAGCACTGTTGTTGAATGTGATGTTCCTGAGTAACCAATTTAACTAATTCAGAGAGAAAAAGACAAGAGAACTGTTGTGGGCTTTGCAGTATTCAGATTACATCATATAGTCACAAGTATTGTTTTCTTAAAATGCTGACACCTTTCTTGTGCATAAAAGTTAAGAGAAACACGATAATGCATTCAGTTCAGAAAGTGGAAAGGCGTCATTGTATAGCGTACCTGCCATGGCTGTACATTCTGAACCACCATCTGCTCTCCATTTAACAGTTGTCTGTGGTATGATCTGGATAGGTGTATGGTCTGCAAAGCATATGCCACAGCATAGACAGCATTGTAGACATTGTAGCTGTGGCCAGTCATGCCCATCTCAAACAAAATCCCAGGAAGTGTTTCCAGCTTCTCTTCACCTGTACAGAAATTCTCACTATCACCCTGAGCGTTGGAAACTTTCAATGAACAGCTGAATGCCTGCTCCCAGAAATTCTGGATAAAACCATCTCCTTTCGCCCAGGAAGGGTTAATGGCTTGAAGAAAATGTTGGAATCTTGGTGGCTGCTTAGAGTGAACAGCAAAGGATAAGGTACCATGGAAGCTTTCTATATCCCATATCCTTTGAAAGGACATTGATTCAAAATCCCACTGAGATGTAACAATCCATACTTTATGCAAAGATGGGAATGAACTCAAAGGTGCTAGAAACAGCAACAGTCTCAAAACAAATTGGGATGGAGGTTCTGCATAAACAAAGCAGACCCTGACTTTGTCCTCAAAAACAATCAAAGACAATTCTGCTTGTCTTAAAATTGAATCTGTCATATCATTCAGATAAGTAAGTTTTGGTAATCTTAGAGAGAAAGCAAAGCAGATGCCATTTTTAGAGAGTAGATGTACCATAGTCTGCAAAAACCTTTCACCTCTGTCATCATCTGCAGCTAAGAGCCCAATCCATTTCCAATTGAAATGCTGAAATAAACTGATAACTCCCATGTACTGATAAGCTTCCTTTGGGACCATCTGGTACAAGGAAGAGAACGGAGTTCCATCATTCTGTACTGGGGAAAAGGACCCATAAATGAGCTGAAAGAAAACATGTAGGTGTATTTTTTTCCTGATGAATTACTACAGAATATTCCATTGTGCGCGAATAACGTGCTATCATTCTGTATGGCCTACCTGTGGCATCTTGTAGTTGGCTATGATGGTGGCCATATTGACTGATGTTTCAGAATCAAGTCCTCCAATAATAGCTATTGGGTTTTTCAAAATAGCACACTTGTAGTTGGGGACACACCACTGTTGTGTGGAAAGCAAACTCAGGATGGCTTTATTGGTCATCCTTGCATTATAGTAGCTGTTGAGGATATGGAACCCCAGTGTTATGTTTGGTAAGATATGGGGATTCTCATTAATTTCTTTTATTGCAAATGCCAAGGCCAAGATATGCTGGTAGTTCTTTGGCTGTGATCTGTAATTAGAGTCACCAGATGTTCAGAGAATCATCAAGAGTTGATTTATACCTTGCAGCATCAGAAAGCTCTTTGAATGGTGTGTTAAACTTCTGATAATCTTTAATTACCAAAACCGATTTCTCTATATTGAATGCTCTTTTTTCTCTCATTTGTCAGACCTGTTTCAGAGCTCTGTGGCTTTTTAACACTAAAGTGTATTGAAATATCAATACATACGCTTTGTATGAATTTCTGAAGTGTTTTGGTTGCTGACTGTAACAATAAACTTGACTTGACCATCCAAGTCATAAACTCCCCCCCCCCCCCCCGACTTAATGACCTTCTTTCAGACACTGATGTTAAAGGCACTTTGGGACTACCTAACATAACGACGAATGATATAATATATTTTGCCTCTGGCTTTTGGTCATCATTCTATACTTGATTAATAAACTGTCCTATGGCAATTAATGGGCTCCTTCTCTTTGCATTAGAGATGCATGAATATCCCTCAGTTTGTCACATGCCCTTTTACCAAACTAATTTTTTTTTAAACCTTAATGTCACGTGAACCCATTGTTGAATATATATATATATTTTTTCCTGGCACTTTTCAGAAAGCAATTCAAGTGCCAGGTGAACCTCAAAGGCAAGGGGATTCCATGAGTCCAAAGGGTGATTAACATGTGGAATTCACTGCCACATGAGGTGGTGGCAGCCACAAGCATAGCCACCTTCAAGAGGGCGTTAGATAAAAATATGGAGCAGAGGTCCATCAGTGGCTATTAGCCACAGTGTGTGTGTGTGTGTGTGTGTGTGTGTGTGTGTATATATATATATATATATATATATATATATATATATATATATATATATATATATATATATATATATATATATATATATATATTTGACCACTGTGTGACACAGAGTGTTGGACTGGATGGGCCATTGGCCTGATCTAACATGGCTTCTCTTATGTTCTTATGAGTCAGGTGCCAGAATTAAAATTAAAAAAAAACTAGTGTTACCTCTTTGGAAGGCAGTAAACAGAAAGCATTTGTTGAAAGACAGCTCTTGCCTAACTCATTGGAAAAATAAAAGGAGAGGGCTCCTCGCAAAAATGATTTTGGTGGTCTTATGTAATGGAATGATGAACATTTTTATAAATGAGTATTTTGGAGATTTCTGCTTATCTGCATTTCTGTAATATGTCCTATAACATACAAGGAATATATGAGGTTTTATATCAGTATCAACCTACATGTATGTTTTCCAAATTTTCTGTCATAATCTCCCCACGAATAAGAGATGGGATTCAATATTCTTGCCCTAACTGCTACATTGTATGCTGAGCATATAACCATTTGAATTTTCTTGTATATTTTGGTAGTTGATTCACATATTCCAAACCAAAAGATGTGATTATATGGCCCCAGAAAGATCATATTGTGTGTGGCTGAAGTACTTTTAATATTTTTTATGCAGTCACTCAGTGAACTATCTTAAAACCCTTTTTTTACAAGTTTTGGGATCTCGGAGTCCACACAAATCTCTCTGCCATAAGTTTCCACCTGCCACCCACCTCTTTAATAGAAGAGTCTCACCACTGTATTTTCTGCCAGAATAAATCTAACGGAAGAGTGGTACGATATGAATTAACTAACAATGGAATATTAAACACGGTTACAGCCTTCTTAATCCAATGGTGCCAGTGAATTTAGGAGTGCATTACTGTTGATGGCTGCATTCCAAGAGACTTAATTGTTTCAGAAAATGTTTAAAGCTATGGTGGAAAGTGACAAAATAGAAAGAACAGTACTAGATCGTAGCATACAAATAGGAAGATTTTAAATCTGCGAAAATGTATATTATTCCACAATGCCAGAACAGTAAAATTAATAGCCAAACCATACATATAAAATTAAAAAGTAGATCGCACAACCGTAAAATGTACTACCAGAAATTCCTTACAAAGGTTCATTGATCAGCATCTGCGAAGGCTGTTTCTCGAAAGAAGGAGTCTCATGCACTAGGTAGACCTGAGACACGATCCCTCCAATGGCGAGGTCACCAGGCTGAGCAAATTGATGAGCTATAGGAAGAGGGTCCATTAATTCTGTGGCGCAATTAATGGAATGCTTCTTGCCCACATTGCATTTCAGCAGTAAAAGCAGCAGCAACAGCACTAGCAGCACTTTAATGAAAAGCCTTTCCTTCCTGTTATCAATTTCCATGTCCCTCAACAGCATGGAATACTGTTTCTGCTCCCAGAAACACATGAAGATCACCAACATATTGCAAAAGAGCGGCACATGCTGAAGGTCTGCACATCAAAACCTGGGGAGGCAGGGAATCTGCAGCTCTGAACGGTAACAAAGTGTGCCGTAGGATGGGAGCACCCTGTAGCAAAGGAAAGCGTGGACAGTTATTCCATATGCTTCTTAGGCTGTCCTTAAACTCCTGCTGGCTCTTTTGTGGTTGATGTTGCTCAATCACCGCGTGTGAGAGGCAGCAGCTGCCTCCCAGAGTCTGAGGAGTTTGCCTCTCCGGTTACAATCTGAAGAACACTTTCCCGCGATTAAGACCTATTCCATAAATTGGGTCTTTCTTGAAAGTTGACTGGTTTAGGATTGCTGCCTGTGCTTCTGGTGTCATCTGCCTTAAGAGCCACCTTTAGGAACCAACTTTATTCCGAAGTCACTTCACAGGCTTCTAATTTGCAGTTGGAAGAATGGTGACAGTTATCTCAAATTGCAGAGGCCCGGTTCTCTGGGGAGATGCCACTTGAGAGCGCTGGCCCTAAGTGGCAAGGGTTGGGTTGTGGTAAACACAAGTTGCCTCATCCGTGTGTGGCAATCAAAGAGTTCATCGTTCAGCAGGGCCAGCCCTAGATTGTCTCGTGCCCTAGGCAAGGCTAACTTCTCATATCCCCCTGCACTGATAACGCCACCGAGTCACATGGGAGCAGGGGTGGAATTCTAGCAGGAGCTCCTTTGCATATTAGGCCATGCTCCCTGATGTAGCCAATCCTCCAAGAGCTTGGAATTCTAGCAGGGGCTCCTTTGCATATTAGGCCACACACCCCTGATGTAGCCAATCCTCTAAGAGCTTGGAATTCTAGCAGGGGCTCCTTTGCATATTAGGCCATGCTCCCTGATGTAGCCAATCCTCCAAGACCTTGGAATTCTAGCAGGGGCTCCTTTGCATATTAGGCCACACACCCCTGATGTAGCCAATCCTCTAAGAGCTTGGAATTCTAGCAGGGGCTCCTTTGCATATTAGGCCACACACCCCTGATGTAGCCAATCCTCCAAGAGCTTGGAATTCTAGCAGGGGCTCCTTTGCATATTAGGCCACACACCCCTGATGTTGCCAGTCCTCCAAGAGCTTGGAATTCTAGCAGGGGCTCCTTTGCATATTAGGCCACACTCCCTGATGTAGCCAATCCTCCAAGAGCTTGGAATTCTAGCAGGGGCTCCTTTGCATATTAGGCCACACACCCCTGATGTAGCCAGTCCTCCAAGAGCTTGGAATTCTAGCAGGGGCTCCTTTGCATATTAGGCCACACCCCCTGATGTAGCCAATCCTCCAAGAGCTTGGAATTCTAGCAGGGGCTCCTCTGCATATTAGGCCACACACCCCTGATGTAGCCAGTCCTCTAAGAGCTTGGAATTCTAGCAGGGGCTCCTTTGCATATTAGGCCACACTCCCCGATGTAGCCAATCCTCCATTTGTATTAGGAGCCTGAGCCAGTCCAAACTTATTTGTTAAAACCAGATGCACACGCCTTCTGGAGTTTGCTGGCCTATAGCCCTCTACAATATATTACTGAAAACAAGCTGTTCTTTAGATGACCAATTGCTCTTATACTCTTGTTAATTAATTGTTAATTTTAATTTAACTTCAAGCAAGCCATTCTTTTGACAGCAATTCAGCTCAAAGGCGCTTAAGCGTATGATTTTAAGCAGCGAGTCCTATGCATCTCCTAAATGCAAAAATCTCTTTGAGCTAAATTGCTGTCAAAAAAATGACTTGCTTGAAATTAAATTAACAATTAATATAAAGAATATAAGAGCAATTGCACAGCGACGCGACAGAGGTGACGAGGAAGTCCCCTGGTCACTGGGTGTAGCACGTGAAAGTACTCCGCCAAGCGGGGAGAGAGCTAGCAACAGAACCCCCCGGGAGCGGGGGAGAGCTAGCAACAGAACCCCCGGAAGCGGCCCCACGGGCGCTGACCCTACCGACGACGCGAGCAGAAGGGCCAACCAGCGGGGAGTACGACCCACCCAGACTGGCAGTTCTGGAACACCAACCAGAGCCAGGCAGCCAGCCACCGGTGGCGAGTCCCCGAGAAGATACCCCCTCCACGGTAGCAGCTCCAATGCCCCAAATAACCCCGAGGAGGTCAACCCGGGAACGCAGGGCACCGGCCTACTTGAAGGACTATGTATCTTGAACTAGGGAGGGAGGAGTGTTGTGTCTTGCAATGTAATCCAGAAGTACTGCGACGCGGCAGAGGTGACCAGAGGAAGTCCTCTGGTCACTGGGTATAGCGCGTGAAAGTACTCCGCCAATTAAGATCTGTTGCGTGAAGTTTGACTGGCCAGGATTGGACTGGGCCAGTTGGAGGGCTGTTCCGGGTATTGTATCTAAAGCAGGACCCGGCCCGCGTTTCGCTCTTTTGTGATGTACCAGCTAATAAAGTATGTTGCCTTCAACACGTCTCATCATCGAGTACATTACAACACTTGAACACATGAAGTTGCCTTATACTGAATCAGACCCGTGGTCTATCAAGGTCAATATTGTCTATTCAGACTTGCAGTGACTGTCCAGGGTCTCAGGCAGAGGTCTTTCATATCACCTACTGCCTGGTCCTTCTAATTGGAGATGCTGGGGATTGAACCTGGGACCTTCTGCATGCCAAGCAGATGCTCTACCATTGAGCCAGAGCCCTTCTCCATTAGTCTCCAGGGTCTCAGGCTGAGGTCTTTCCCATCACCTACTGCCTGGTCCTTTTGACTGGAGATGCCAGGGATTGAACCTGGGACCTTCTGCATTCCAAACAGGTGTTTTACCACTGAGCCACAACTTCATCTGGCTTTTATAAATGCAACTTCCCCTTTAAAAAAAAACTTAATTTTTGAAAAGCATCCTGTTAAATAAAGCTTTTGCCTGAAATGCTAAAAAACTACAACCACAGTTCGGCATATCTCCAGTATAATTTGCCGTGAGCTCCATAGAAAAGAATGGTGGCTAAAAAAATTCTTTAAATTAATAAATAAGTAAATAATTATCCACTTATATTTTGTAACTGATTCTGCCTCCCTTGACAGCCATTTTGTGGTTGCACCCACTGTTTTATGGCAAATTCCAAAGGCATTTGTTTGCTTTAAGGATTTGGCGACTTAGATCGTATACCAGTATGCAAAGTGTGCTAAACATGTGAAACTAATCAAAGAGAGAGAGGGTCAGGAATCCATTTTTCCCTCTATTATTCTCCACTCCAACAGAAGCAGGTGAGGGAGACAGTTATCTCCCATGTTATTGTCCAAATTACTATTTTTTTTTCTTGCAACCAACAATTACAGCCTCTGAAAAATGCTATAAAACCCATTTCTGATTATCAGATCTAGGAACAGTTTCCACCAGAGCGAACAGCAGTTCTATAATCTTTTTCTCCATTAGTTCCATGTTGTGGATCTTTAGTGTGAAAAAACAGATCGTATAAAAAGAGGTATTTGGATTGAATGCAAGTTAAAATAGCAATTTTCACCATTTTGCTTTCCCCCCTGGAGACTCCCTGACATACATCCCACCTCATGAGCCCCTATCCACCTGGAAGAGTATTTTGTGCTGTGGCAGATGGAAGAAAGAATGAAAGGTCTGTTCCTCTGTGGGAGAATGATCTCCACCATCTTAATATAATTGAATTCAGATGGATAGCTCTCTTGGTCTGAAGCAGCAGAACAACGTTTGAGTCCAGTAGCACCTTTAAGACCAACAATGTTTTATTCTGGATATAGGTTTTCATGTAAAGAGGTGTGCTTACACATGAAAACTTATTTCTTGAATAAAACTTTGTTGGTCTTAAAGGTGCCACTGGACTGAAAGGTGCCAGTTTGGTGTAGTGGTTAAGTATGTGGACTTTTATCTGGGAGAACCGGGTTTGATTCCCCACTCCTCCACTTGCAGCTGCTGGCATGGCCTTGGGTCAGCCATAGCTCTGGCAGAGGTTGTCCTTGAAAGGGCAGCTGCTGTGAGAGCCCTCTCCAGCCCCACCCACCTCACAGGGTATCTGTTGTGGGGGAAGAAGAAGAAGACTGTAACCCACTCTCTGATTCAGAGAGAAGGATGGGGTATAAATCTGTGGTCTTCTTCTTCTCCTCCTCCTTCTTCTTTTTCTTCTAAGATACCACTGGACTCAAATGTTATCTTACTACAATGATCTTTTCAATATTCTCCTGCCTCCTTTACTATTTCACACTATTTTCCTCTAATTTATATATTTCTTTAATTGTGAATGTCAGGTTTCTGAGGGTTTTTTGTTTGTTTGTTTACACATTCAGATACTGTTGACCTATAAAATATATAGAGATATAGATCATACAAAGAGGAACGAATCATGTATGTGAAGGCAGGACCCCAGGATGAAGACATTTGCTTACATGCCAGCCTTGAAACCGGCCCATCCACAGAATCAATTGGCATATAGGGATGTCTGCAGCAAAATAGAATGGATACCAATGAAAGAATACAGTAGATGGGGACACATTGATATTTGGAATGGAATTTTGTCATCAGAATGCTGCTAGTATTAATGTTGCTGCTGCTTTTGCTGCATCATACAGTATGTGAGACGGGTTCTATTAATTGCACCGCACGGGATGACCCTACTCCAATTCCTTATGAATTTTATCAGCCAGGAGACCATGTCATTGGTGGAATTGTCTTTCAGGTCTTCTATGTGAGTGACCCACCCTCCTTCAGAGAACAACCCACCCAGTCATTGATAGAACCTGCGTAAGGAAATGCTTTTGTGCTTTCTGTGACATGTTAAGATTATAACCACTAAGAGGAGTTTGTTGAGCAGCAGTGCACTGTTTATTTATCAGTAGATTTATTTTCACTGTGGAAAATAGTGTCAGACCTTGTTTCATTGAAGTTATACATTTGCTTGCTGAATATATTACTTGCTGCTTACTAACCAGAATGTTTAATAAAGTCCTTTGCTACTAACCCTGACACCATGTACAGTAACAAGGGGGGGGGGGAGAGGATGAATGTCTCCTGGGTATCAAAGGCCCACGAGGTCTTTGAAGTGCAGAGTGCGCAGCTAGCTTCCCAGGCGCCTCCTGAGCAGAGCAAGGACATCACCAGGAGGAGGATGTAACCAACAACTGTGAGAGATAAGTGGGCGTGTGAAAGTGTTACTTGCAGGGTCAGTCTGTAGTTTTATTATGGTAGGCTCCTAGGTGACAATCTGGGTTCCTGATATTGGATGATTGTAATTGCTGGGGGTGGGGGGATGTGGACTCAAATCTACCTCATGTAGCAATGAACAAGAGTTATGAGTTAGGTTAGCATCATGTAACAGTCTTCTAACCTTATGTTTCTGTAGAACAAAAAGCTAATTAAGGCACAATTAAAGTTAGAAAAAGCCCAGGGTGGTTGAACAGTATACATGCACTTTGTGTTGTTGTTTTCTATACCCTATAACTCTCTTTGCAGTTCAATAACCAAGAACTATCAGCATGTCTTGGCTTTGGTATTTGCTGTAAATGAGATTAATGGGGATCCTCAACTTTTACCAAACAACACACTGGGCTTCCAAATCCTCAACAGCTACTATGTTGCAAGGATGACCTACAAGGCCATCTTGTCCCTTCTTTCCACCCAAGAGAGATTTGTCCCCAACTTCAAGTGTGTTACCCAGAAAAATCTAATAGCTGTCATTGGAGGATTTTTGTCCAGAACATCTGTCAGTATGGCCACCATTTTATCCATCTACAAGGCTCCACAGGTATGCTACACATATGGAAAATACCACTATGGCATATATTTAATAATTCTTTGAAATTTGAAATATATTAAAAATACTTACATATTTTCTTTCAGCTTGCTTATGGGTCATTTTCAAAAGTGCATGAAGAGAAAACACTCTTCCATTTCTTGTACCAGATGGTCCCAAGTGAAACCCACCAGTACTGGGGGATTGTCCGATTACTGCTCTATTTTACATGGACTTGGGTTGGGCTTCTGACTGTGGATGATGACTATGGGGACAAGTTTTTGCAGACAATACTACCAATCCTAGCCAAGAATAGCATTTGCTTTGCATTCATGTTAAAATTACCAAAACCGGCTTACGTGGAAGAGTTTGTAAATTTGCTTTTAATGCAGTGGGAATGGTACCCAGTTCTCATGGATGAGAAAGCCAATGTATGTTGTGTATATGGAGAACCTTCAGTCATGACCATATTGAGAATACTATTGTTTCAGGCCCCCATGTTTTCTTTACCCCCACTAGGAAAAGTGTGGATTATTACATCCCACTGGGACTTCGAATCAGTCTCTCTTCAAAGAATCTGGAATATAGACTCTTTCCACGGTGCCCTCTCAATTACAATTCACTCCAATCAGCCACCAGGATTCCAAAAATTCCTTCAGGTCATAAGACCTTCCTGGACAAAAGGAGATGGCTTTATCCAGAACTTCTGGGAACAAGCCTTCAGCTGTTCACTGAAAACATTTACTACTCAGGTGGAATATAAAAAAGTCTGCACTGGGGATGAGAAGCTGGAGAGCCTTCCCAGGGTGTTGTTTGAGATGAGCATGACTGGCTACAGCTACAATGTCTACAATGCTGTCTATGCAGCAGCTCATGCTTTGCATAACATGTACATGTCCAAATCCAAACTCAGGATTCTGGATTTCCAGAGTGGAAAGCCATGGCAGGTAGTATTACTTCAAAGACACAATTGTACAGACTAGCTCAGAAAAGCCTGAGCTTGTCATCACTTGATAGCTAGATATGGTCATGGTCAGTATTTGGATGTGAGAAGACCAAGGAAGACCAGGGTTGGGGCCAGAAAAAGGTAATGGCAAACCACTTCTGGTCATCTCTTGCCTCAAAAACCCCATGACTTGATTGCTGCTGCTGCTGCTACTACTACTACTACTACTACTACTACTACTACTACTACTACTACTACTACTACTACTAATAATAATAATAATAATAATAATAATAATAATAATAATAATAATAATAATAATAATAATAATAATAATAATAATAATAATAATAGTAAGTCGGTTTGTAGAAAAATAAGTGTTGGAGCTTATTAATATAACTCATTGGCATATGCTCCCCCCCACAATCAAAAGCAACCCATTGTAAGAAAGGAGAGTCCCAGGCGAGTGAGGCCTGCTTGGGCTAGCTAGAGATCCATGTGTGGGTCAAAAGACCAGCAAGCCACCCACTGCCCAAAATCACATAAGAAGTTGAGAAAGGGTGGCGTGGGCTTCTCCAGGGGCTAATGAGGGCTGCTGGGAGTGTGGCAAAGCTCCTGGTGGCTGGCTGCCCACTCTCCTAATCCAGGGATTGTTATGCAGCTATACCTAGTATTCAATGGACAAGGTAGGTGGGGAGGAGGAGGGGGAAACCTCGGAAAGGTTCAGGAGCTGTGCTCCTGTGAGCTCCTGCTGAATCTGAGGCCTGATAATAATAAATATTCAGAGATGAATACAACTCGGAACTGTAAATCTGTTTAGTTACATTCTCCAGAATCATGGTCATTCAGTTTTCAAATGCATTAGCTTTAGTGAGATAAGAAAAGAATGATGCTTTTAAAAAAAAACTTACTGTTTATTTACATCATCTTAGTCCACCTTTCTCATGGAGATGCAAGGCAATTTGTAAAATCTGATAGAGATTGATTTCAATCTAAACTGAGCTACAGGTTCAAGCCCCAATGGTAAAAGATTTTAAAACTTTTCTCCCCGTATCCCCCCCCCCCCTTTTAACATAGTTCCATCATTTTCTCAAGATCATCTCATTCAACAATAGTGCTGGAGACACCGTGAGGTTTGATGAAAATGGGGAATTACTATCAGGTTTTGATGTCACAAACTGGGTAACCTTGCCAAATGGCTCATTTGTTAGAAGAAAAGTGGGGCGACTGTCTCTTCAGGCTCCTTCAGGTGAAGAGTTAGCCCTTCATGATGATCAAATTACATGGCATAGAAGTTTTAACCAGGTGAGATGTACGTGGAGATGCTTTCTTCCCACAACATAAACCCTTTCTTGGTTTCCAAGGAAGCAGATGAACATTTTGACAACTAACTTTTTGTCGTCACCTGCGCTTTCCTACTGTACTGATGAATTCCTTTTTTTTAATGCTCCTTACACAAATAAAGCTAGATTTGATTGCCTTTTATGTAGTAAGAATCCCAAGATTACTTATCAGGTAGCTAGATTTTGTGTATTGATAGGTCATGGAAAGTGTATTTTAACTTGGTTTCAATTTTAACTTTTTATTTTGTATATATAATGGTCTAGTGACCATAATAATAAGTAGCTATCACTCCTTCCTTGATTTTTTCCCACAGTAAATATTTACTTTATTGATAATTTCAACAGCATACATAAAATGTGATATATATATTGTTACAATTGTTTTGTTAGTACAAGCATACAATCCAGTTTTCAGTAAGCTATAACTTCGGCTAAAAGTTGTATTGCTTAAGTAATATTGACAAGAAGACAGTCAAAAATAAATTAGCTTACTATAGTAGTTATTTTTTTGGAATAATACCATTTTCTGAGAAATACAAGAATAAGGAGCACCAAACTGCTACAACATGTCTTTCATATTGGTTGTAAGTGATATCATATGAATTATATGCAATCTTACACAGAATAAATGTGTCCCAGTCTCTTTGATGCCAAATTTCTAGGTTAGGAAGAGATTTATGTACTCCTTCCCTGATATTTTCACTTGATGGTTTATGACTTGGGCATATAAGGCACAAACTATTTTAAAGGATTTTAAACCCATTTAAATGGAACTTTAATCCTTCTAAATTGTCACAGCATCTTCTTATTCCCCACTCTGGTTGCTAGAAGTCAAAGAGGCCCATATTTCTTTTCTGAAACACCTTTGTCACTCATTTAAATATTTCCATATTCTGCTGATGACTGAAGCAGAATATTTTGTTTCAGTTCACTTAAGTTATGTCATGGGCATCCTCACAGGTTCAACTTTTCTTCCCAATAATTAAGGAGAAAGGTATTAACTGCTTGACCACACAACTACGAGTTGAACTCTTTGTGTTATCATGCCATGTTGCCCTCTTCTTGTAGACCAGCCATGATTAAAAAAAAAAATCAAGATTCATCTCCCTATCTGTGCATGGGCAGGTTCTTCCACTTTCTGTGTGCAACAACCACTGCTATCCTGGCTCCAGCAGGAAAAGGAAGGAGGGAGAGAAATTTTGCTGCTATGATTGTGCTCCATGTCCAGAAGGAAGTTTCTCTGATGAGAAGGGTATGTGATGTGTTCAGAAACAGTCTGGACTCATAGGCAGAAAGAAAATCTGCCCAGATTTGCTTTTTTTGACACGTGATCGCTGATAACAGATGGACAGTTTGGGAGGCAACCCAAATTGAGCCAGCTCAGATAGAGGCATCCTGAAGCATCCACACACTTCCCCACAAGCTGTCCCCATCCCATCCATGGGGCGACATGGGTGTGATCGGATGACTGTCGTGTGCCATCCCAGTTGCTCAGTTTGGGGTTTCCTCTCGGAAATTTTTAGTGGTCATGTACATGTGCATGTATTCTTAATACACACATATGCACATGCACTCTGAGAAGTTATTTGTAAAAAAACCCCCAAAAAACTGGAAGCAGCTTGGGGCGGCTTGGAGGGTTCACAATCTGCCTCGCTTGTGCTCTGCCATGGCCAGACTCTGAAGAGGCCACTGACATGTAGCTCAAACATTTGCAGCCACTTTGACAGTGCTAGCTTTCTGAGCCACTCTGAGGATGCTGGAGGATGGGTGAGTACAGGATGGGGGGTGGCAGATGTTAGCGTTTGGAAAGGTTTTTTGTGTCGGCTTCTGAGGCATCTCTGAGTCACCCCAAATAGCCCATGTTTTATCTGCCGATGTGTATGTCAGCAGATGCTATTCTTCTTGGCTTTGTCTTCTTAAGGCTGCAGATTAGTTTGTTGTTAAATACAGACCAAATGGCCCATACAAAATAGAATATCCATGATATTCCATTGCCCCCCCATTCGGAATAAAGAGACAGACAACAAGGTGGGATAAAGGGCCACTTTATTTAAATTAACGGCAATGGGAAAAAACATGGGGCCAGGTTGAGCCAGGGGTCAAAACCCAGACCACCTCCACAACCTGAAACTGGGCGAGCCACGGGCCCCGGGAGTGAGCCGACCTAACGGCTCAAAACCGGCCGGCCAGGCACGAAGATCCAGTCCGCTGAGCTCCACCCTCACCCGCGCCGTACAGCCTGGGCTGTGGACCACTCCCTAATGACTGGATCACCAGCCTCCGTGGAGCCAACCTTGAGCCGTGCAGCTTAGGTCCCCCAGGGACGCCTTACACCCCCAAAGGTGCGTTGCCATGTGAGCTCACCAAATGCCCCCAAAAGAACATGTTCCCAACGGTAAACCCGCCAAGGACAGCGCCAAGCCTCTGCTTAGGCCGCTGACCCCCCACTAAAAAGAACATGTTCCAGCCCATGCCTCAAATCAGCCAAAAGACCTCGTGGCCCTTTATCGCAAGTGCACACCATCAGGCCTGTACAAACCCGTACGTTTGGCCCTGATGGCTGGGTGAGGCACGTAAACTCCAAGCCTTGCTTACAAAACAATACACAAGGCTCTAGTTGCCTGCCTTATGGCCCGCTCCAAGCCCTCTAGGTCCCAAGCTGCCCACCACACCCGGCGCGGCAACATGGCCGACCACATGACAAGGACGCCTGGCCATCTCTGTTTTTATCAGGGTGAAATCATCCCGGGCCTGAATTGATAGGGCCCCACCTTACAGTAGGCTCCCATCATTCTCCCCCAGGTAAATCACCCAGATGAGCGGCGGCGGGCCCCTCCTCTCCCCAAACAAGGAAGAGGAGTCCCGCCCATTTCAGGTCCCGCCGGCCCTGCCACATCAATAGTGGCTTGCTCGCTCAGGCCCAACTGAGATCCTCACGGCATCCGACGGGCCGATGTGCCGCCCAGGAATGATACTGTGGCCGCAAATAAGGATCCTCCTCCCTTCCGGGCCAGCCACAGCACCTATGAAAAGAAACAGTAAATTCACAACCGTTAAAAACCATAACATAATATAAGAAACCACACAGCAACATGGAAACCAGCAGCCGTCTATATGCCGGAAAAGCCCGGGACTTCCAACGGCCCACTCGGCAAATGGCATCACCCGGTAGCCCTTCATCGCAGCCGTAGACGCTGCTACAATTTGAAAAGAGTGGGTGCCAAACCTCACGCTACCGAAACCCAGCCATTCCAGGGATGGTGTAGGTGACTGCCCAAAACTGGAACTTGGAGAGAGGGGAGGAGCCTTCATGGCAGAATAACCAGCCCTGAGCCGACCCCCGCATTACCAAATATGGAGCAAAAGCCCGCACCGGGCACGACTCCTCCTCTGAACGGAACCCAGCGTAATCGCGCTAGCCTTCTGTTTTTGGCCAGTTTTTGACCAACGGACTTGAATGACCGCCAGCCCCTTTTCCAGCTTGTCTAAACAAAGAAAATTGCTTTGCCGCCCGATCATACGACCTCCTTGCACTGGGTGCAATTGCAATTTGGATGGCCCGACCCCCTTCCTCATTCCCATTCGCCACACCTCTGCTGGCATGGGCACTGGACAACTGTCGGCCTCTATGGAGAGCTGCCGGAACCACTCCATCTGTTGGCGAGACAGAGCATCCGCCAAACCGTTACTAGAGCTCGGTACATGCCGGGCGGCAAACAGCACATTCAGTTCTGGGCAGCGTAACATAAAGCGCCCAACCAAGCTCATAACTGGGGGGATCTGGAAGTAAGATTATTGCCAACGTGGACAACATGTTGTCGCACCGAAAGTGCCCCAAATAATTGTCCAAAGAGCTCCCCCAAGAAAACTGCAACCACAATAGGAAAGAACTCCAAAACTGCCAAGATACTAATCAAATCTGATCTCCGCCACTCGGCTTGCCAAGGTTCAGCACACCACTGACCCGGAAATACACACCAAAGACGGTGGTGCCCGACGCGTCCGGGACAATCTGCAGCTAGGCCTCCGATAAAACCAAACAACTCAGAATCGTCCAGATGCACGGGCCACAACCTAAGGGCCAAACCTAATGTCGCATTTAGCGAGCTCTGGGCCCACCCCGCAGCGACGAACTATTCACACTGCCCGGTAAAATGAGGTGAACCTAACCGAACACAACTCGTCTGGAATGCCATCATCTTGAAGCCCTGTTTCAGCTTCCCTGTTATATGCTGTAAAAGCATGGGAACCCCCACACACCGGACATTCATGCCTATATTTACAGGCTATGCTGAAGCACGCCCCTTGGTAGGTAAACTCCCAGCAAAGCAGCCAAGGCTGAACCGGCCGCCCCGCGGGCGCGTGGGTAACGGCAGGCTGAGTTGCTTTTGGACGATATGACAACTGTCCGATCTGCGCCCATATTAGGCTTTGCAGGAGCCGTCAGTTGCGATCGGAGCTGTTGCTGCTTTGATCCCCGGCAATCCGGGATTAATCGCCGCCCTCATACGGAGCGCCTCATCATAGTGGAGCGATAAATGATAACGCAATACTGAAAAAGCGGGGCGGCCCTCCAAGGCTGGGCCCTCGCAATTACCCCCTCATAAATCAAAAACCCCGGCAACCAGTTCGACCAGGACCGATCAATTTTTCTCTACTTAAGCTTCTCTTTATCCTTATCATACCTTACCCCTTTCGGCTTCTTCTCAAGTTCCCGATATGGCCAGCTGAATACGGCAACGTATTCGCCCCTCAGGATAATCTCTCTAGCTGCCACAGTAAGGTGGTCGGCCAATAGCATGGCCGCGTCACCAAGGGAATGGCATGAAAAGAAACCCCAGCATACGAAACAGAGGGGTGTGAGGAAATCCCTGCACGCCCCGCTGCTGCGTGGCCAATGTGGAGCAGGAGGGGTAGCTAACTGTCCTTCCCATGGGAGCTCACCCCCTGCCCCACCGAAAGCGGCGGAGATGACCAGGAGCCCAGCACCGGCTTGCCCCATGAGGGAGGCAAGGAAGGCGACCCCCCCAACGTTGCCTGCTGACTCAAAGAGGGTGCTTCAATCGAATACGGGCAGACCGGCCCCTGCACAGGCGCTCCTGTGCCTGTCCGAGTTCCAATGGCCGGACCCCAAGGACCCCAGGGGCATCACTCTCCGCCGGAAAGACTACACTTCCTCGGGCTCACGTCCGTGCTCCTCCTCCGGAGCTACTTGATCCGCGGGTCACCATCGTTGCCACCCTTCCTGCTCAAGCGAAACCACTGCCACGGCCCCCGGCTACTGCCCTTGCTCATCGTCCGGAGCGACCGGTCCAGCGCCTCGCCATGATTGCCACCCTGCAAAGCAGATAAATAACAAGAACCTCTTACTGAAACGCGATGGTTGCCCCCAGGAGCTTCCCGTAAGACCTGCAATGCGCCGGGAAGGACCCTTCGCGCCTCTCTTCCCCTCTAAAGCCGCCAAGCTATCAAGGATCGCTTGGCGAGTGCCAGCATAATCCCTTTCCTCGGCCGGGGGCTCCACTGGACAGGGACTCTTCATTGGCTTTTTGGCAGACTGCTTACCGGTTGAAAGGGCCCTGACCCTTTTTAGGACCTATAATATGCAATGTAAACAAGCCCCACCTGACCGGAACTCAGACCTCGAGGCCTAAAGGGAAATATGCACTCCTTAGAAGTTAGCACGTAGCCCCATGCCCAACAGGATCCAGTTGTTACCTGTAACCCTGTGCCTATGGGCAAGGCCCTTATGCGCAATGAGCCACCAGCCGGGTTGGTGTAGTGGTCAAGCGCGCGGACCCCCACCTGGGAGGACCGCGCCCGCCTCCCCACTCCTGCTCCCGCCCCCGCCGAAATGGCCCCGGGCCAGCCACAGCCCCGGCAGAGGCAGACCCCCAAAGGGCAACCACTGCAAGAGCCCCCCCACCGCACAGGGCGACAGCCGCGGGGGGGGGGGGGAAGGCAAGGAGACCGCGAGCCGCTCCGAGGCTCCTCGGGGTGGAGGGTGGGATATAGATCCAATATCTTCCTCTTGTTCTACTTCGTCAGCCAACTGACTATACGAGGGAGGAGGGCGTTATCCCAAAACCTGCCTCCGTGAACCGGACTGTTTCCCCCAGCCCACAACTATTTCCATGGGGTGCGGCCTGGACCATTCAGGACCTATAGGCAAGCCACACCCACGCCAGAGCACACAGCATGCCAGCTACCCAACCAGGAAAGTGGGGAGGGAGGGGGGTAAAAGTTCAAAAAACCCTAACTAAATGCCCCCCCTCTGCCCGCAGCCCGCGCAAATTCGAAGCAGCAGGAAAAAAGGGGGGGGCAGGTCACAATGGCCCAAAAGAGCGGGAAAAAGCTAAGCGCTAGCACGGCGCTAGCCTCAGGAAGGAATTCAAAGCCCTGGCAACAGGCTCCTATCCTCCCCCTATAGGCACAGCCCAGCAGACAGAGCAGCAGTGAAGAAGAAAGGGGGAATAAAAAGAGCGGGGAAAAAACCGCCACAGCCGCGGCCGCTCCGCCGCGGATCCTGCTAGCACTGGACACTGGGAGCCTCAACTCAACACCCCAAAAAACACGTGCAGTCCTCCCGGCCGCAACAGAACAAATAGGGGTGAGGGTGGGGGGGGGGGGCGAGCAAGCCGAAGTCGCCGCAAACGTAGCAGCGCAAACAAGGACCTTCACCGGTCCGTCGCTAAGGCTCCTTACAACCCGACCAAGCCCCACTACAAAAGAATGAGGCCGAAGCACCCGGCCGAATTGCTCCCTGTGAAGCCTGCACTCCTCCCTGCGACAAGCTTCAGACGCCCGGCTCCCTCGGCTGTCCGTCAACAGACCCGACGGCGCTCATCTGCACAGCTGCCGCTAACGCCGCTCTCGCCGTTAAAACAAAGACTAATGGGCTAACCGCGCTGAGAGCCGAAGGGGAGGGGTGGGGGGGGAAGGTAAGCCAAGGCCTCCCGTTGGAAGCCCGACCGGGCCACCAGAGCGTTCCCCGAGACAAGGTAGAATGAAGTGGGAGCTACGTAAGTCTCCACGAACTTCCCAGGCGGCCCGCCTGCCTAGCCCCGAGCGTAGCACGCCTCGCAGACAGCGCTCTAAACAAGGAAAGAAAAAAGGGGGGGCGAGAAGACGAGCGACCGCAACCGCGGCCGCCCGATACTCCCTGCTCCGTCGCCGCTGATCCCGGCTTACAAGCTGCCGCCCGAAGCACCTCGGCAAACCTCGCCACTGAATGCTCGTAAACGCTCCCAGACAGCTCCTGCTGCCGAGCGAGGCACCTAGGTCCCAAGGCCAGCTCCCAGCCACGCACGCTTGTGGCTGAGCTGCACCGAAAACCCCTGGGAACTAGAACTGCGCCACAGGAGGACGGGCCAGCCTATTTAAGGCTGCCCGCTTCCCAGCAGCCCAGGGGAAAAACCATAGTCTCCTATCCTGCAGGGGAGGCAATGGGCGGCCCCCAGCCTAAGGCGGCCGATGGGCCGCTCGGCTGGGTGGTGCCGAATTAATATTCATTTTTAACAGAACTAGTACAAAGGTAAATAAATGACCAAAGAGCCCCGTGGCGCAGAGTGGTAAACCTGCAGTACTGCAGTCGGAGCCCTCTGCTCACAACCTGAGTTCACTTCCAGCAGAAGCTGGGTTCAGGTAGCCGGCTCGAGGTTGACTCAGCCTTCCGAAGTCGGTCAGATGAGAACCCAGCTTGCTGGGGGGAAAGTGTAGATGAATGGGGAAGGCAATGGCAAACCACCCCGTAAAAAGTCTGCTGTGAAAACATTATGAAAGCAACATCACCCCAGAGTAGGAAATGACTGGTGCTTGCACAGGGGACTACCTTGACCTTTTTAAATAAATGATCACCTCCCTCTCCCCCCCCATCCTTTCCTTCCTTATCTCCCTCCTTCTAGACATGGATACTTGTATAAAGTGCCCAGAAGATCTCTATCCCAGCAAAGACCGAAACCAATGCCTTCCCAAAAGTGTCACTTTCCTTTCTTATGAAGAACCATTAGGAATCATCCTAGCTACAATGGCTATATCTTTCTCCCTGATAACAGCTTTGGTGCTTGGAACCTTTGTGATGAATCAGAATACTCCCATTGTTAAAGCCAACAACAGAAGACTCACCTACTTTCTCCTCATCTCACTCTTTCTGTGCTTCCTTTGCTCGTTGCTCTTCATTGGACAGCCGGGACGGGTGACCTGCCTTTTCAGGCAAAGTACATTTGGCATCATCTTCTGTGTGGCCCTCGCTAGTGTTTTGGCCAAAACTATTACTGTAGTTTTGGCATTCATGGTGAGCATGCCAGGCTCTGGGATGAGGAAATGGGTGGGGAAAAGACTGGCAAATTCTATAGTCTTTTCCTGTTCCTTTATTCAGGTAGGTATATGTGCCCTTTGGTTAAGCACCTCTCCTCCATTCTCAGATATGGACATGCACTCATTTTCTGAGAAAATCATACTGGAATGCAATGAGGGTTCTGTTCTCATGTTTTACTGTGTCCTGGGCTACATGGGTTTCCTGGCAATTGTTTGCTTCATTGTGGCTTTCATGGCCAGGAAGTTGCCTGACAGTTTCAACGAAACTAAATTAATCACTTTCAGCATGTTGGTCTTCTGCAGTGTTTGGGTGTCCTTTGTTCCAACATACTTAAGCACCAAAGGGAAATCCATGGTGATTGTGGAGATCTTCTCCATCTTATCCTCCAGTTCTGGTTTACTGGTTTGCATCTTTTGCCCTAAATGCTATATCCTTTTGTTGAGGCCTGAGATGAATAATCGGGACCAAATGACAAGGAGAAATAAATAAATATCACAATTAGGTACTCCATTGCCCAATTTGTTAAATGTGTTACTTTTAAAGCCTATTTCAAGGATAATGTCAAAAAGTTGACTATATCTGGGAAAAATCGAGTTTATGCATGAAGTGGATATACATTAAGCTATTGCTTCCTAATTATGGTTGGTGGGATTGACTTAGGTTTCTACAATCAAACACCAGACTGTTGTGGGATGTAATAGGTATCTGGGTGGACTTGGACTGGTGACAGCTGAGCCCCAATGGGCAAGAGAAAAAGACAAAATTGCTCTAAGTTCTATTTTATGGCTTTATAACCAAAGTAACAAAGAAAAGGGGAAAAAGACAAGAAAGACCTCCTTTGAGCTGGAGGTTGAGACTCTCTAAGGGCACATCAACTTATTAGATCCAATTCCTTAACATCAACAATATTTTTTACCCTTTTGCACTTAATGGCAGCAAAGGTAGATGTCAGAGAGACACACCTATAAATGTAACACTAAACAGACCCTTTCCCTTAATGACAACAGGGGTCCTTGGGTTATTTTTTTTTTTAATTTTAAAGGATTTTTATTGAGAGAAAAAAAAAGTTTGCACACAAAGAATAAAAACAAATAACACACACAAAAAAGTAAAAATAAAACAAACACAAGTACCACCAACACTATCAAAAATACAAACACAAAACATTCAAGAACACATCAATGCGCAATACATTGAAAAACACAGAGCATTCATACCACTTCAATGCGCAGTACATTCAAAACACAATAAACACAATAACACAATAATAAATCTAACAACTATACAACTACCCACTCAAACACACTAGGAGATGGAGAGGATTTAAAAGACAAAGAAAAAATATTGTTACTCCATGCCAAAACCTTTACTTTTAACCCATTTATATATAGGGTCCCATTCCTCCTGACATTTTTGAACATTACCATCTCTTAATCTTGTGGACATTAGATCAGATTCTGCGGCATCCAACAGCTTGTTAATAAATTCATCTCTATTAGGGATTCTGTCAATCTTCCAATACTTGGCATAAAGTATTCTGGCGATAGTAAGTATGTACAGTAACAGTTTCAGTTTTATCTTAGGAAAGTTTTGTCTACAAATGTTCAGGAGATACAACTCTGGCACATGATTAATATGTATTTTCAAGATTTTTTGAATCCATATATTAACTTGGGTCCAGTATTTTCTGGCATCTTTACATTGCCACCAAATGTGAAACAACGACCCTTTAGCTTCTCGGCACTTCCAACATTTGTCTGAATATGTGGGATAGATTTTCGCCAGTCTGTCTGGTGTAAGGTACCATCTATATACCATTTTATATAAATTTTCTTTGAGATCTGCTGGTTTTATTAATTTTAAGTTCTGTTTCCATAGTTTTTCCCATTCATCTAGGGCTATATTGTATCCAAAGTCCTTCAGCCAATGGATCCATGCTTCTTTTACAACTTCGTCTTGCATCTTAACTTGGAGTAACCAATCATACACCTTAGAGATTATCTTCTTTTTAGTCTCTAGAATAAGATCTAATTCAATTGGCTTATTCGAAAAACCCTTTTCCTTATCCTTCTGAAATCTTGATTTCAGTTGACACTGTAGCCACCAGTTTAGCTTAGAGAGCTCTTCCTCAATCAACTCATTCTGATTATTCAACAGATAGGCGTAATCTTGTGGGTTATCCCAATTATACAAATTAGGATGGGTCAAGGCTTCTATCGGGGATAGCCACTTTGGAGTATAAGTGTAATGTACTTTGATTTCTTCCCAAGTCTTATACAAGGATCTTCTTATTTCATGTCTGAGGAAACGGCCGGTCTTTATAGGCGTGTGATACCACATGTAACTATGCCAACCTTCCCCCAGGCCCGCGCCCTCGATGGTCAATAATCTTTTATTGTCTAGCTTACACCAGTCTCTTAACCAGGCAATACAACTAGCCTTATAGTACAAGTTCCAATCTGGAAGGGCAAGACCGCCTCTTAGTTCACTGTCTTGTAGAACTTTCAATTTTATTCTGGCCTTCTTGCCTTGCCAAATAAACGTCTTAGTCATAGAATTAAGTTGCTGGAAAAATAATTTGGGTAAAATGATTGGGATTGTTTGGAAGAGAAATAAAATTCTTGGAAGAATGTTCATTTTTATTGTAGCGATTCTGCCTAAAAGCGATATTTGAAGGTCTTTCCAGTTAGTTAAATCATTGCGGATTTCTTTCAATATTCTTTCATAGTTATCTCTATACAAAGTCTTTGAGTCACTTGTCAAATGAATTCTGAGATATTTTATCTTTTTTCATGCTTAAATCCTGAAAGTTGTTCTAAAGATTCAATTTGGGCTTTCACCATATTTTTTGCTAAAATTTTAGTCTTAGAAGCATTCAATTTAATACCAGATATTTCTCCAAATTCTCTCAATTTTTGTTTCAAAAAAACTATCGAAGAAATGGGTTGTTCCAATGTAAATACTAAATCGTCCGCAAACGCCAACGTCTTGAATTCTACGTTGTTTATTCTAGTTCCTTGAATTTGGGGACTGTTGTTAACCGCCCTGAGCCTGCCGAGGTGGGGAGGGCGGGATAGAAATAAAATTTATTATTATTATTATTATTATTATTCTCTAATCTTCTTGATTAACGGTTCTAACGTCAAAATGAAGAGCAAGGGAGATAACGGGCATCCCTGCCTAGTACCTTGTTCTATTTCTATTGAATCGGACATCACTCCATTGAAGCTCACTTTCGCTGCCTGTTTCGAGTAAACCGCTTCGACCATTCTGCGATATCTTTCACCACAACCATTCGCCACCAATGTAACTTTAATAAAATTCCAATTAACATTGTCAAATGCCTTTTCCGCATCCACTAGGATACCTGCAAATTCTTTATCAGGGTGATCCCTGTAATATTCAATCGCATTTAAAAGTAGCCTCACATTCTGGTTCATTAATCGTCCTGGAACAAAGCCCGTTTGGTCTTCATGAATTAAGCCAGCTATTACTTTCTTTAATCTGTTTGCTAATATTGCTGCAAAGATCTTATAGTCGCTATTCAAGAGTGAAATTGGTCTATAATTTTTAATTTCCGATGCATCAGTCCCTTCTTTATGAATGAGCGTAATCAGAGCTTCTTTCCAAGAATCTGGGATCTTGCCTGTATTATAGGTGTTCTCAATTACTTTCTTGAAGGGTATCAATAATAAATCTTCAAAGGCTCTGAAAAACATCAACAATATTTTTTACCCTTTTGCACTTTTGCACTTAATGGCAGCAAAGGTAGATGTCAGAGAGACACACCTATAAATGTAACACTAAACAGACCCTTTCCCTTAATGACAACAGGGGTCCTTGGGTTATTTATCAGATCACGAGGTCTTTAAACAAAACAAGGTGTTGTGTTGAACTATCTATAGGTGTTATGTCTTGGGGATGGCACCTTCTGTATCCAAGAATGTGTTAGAAGAACAGACTGGTGCTGTTTCTTGCTCAGTCTTCCAAGACTACAATCACTATAGAATAAGCTAGATAAATAAGACAATATCAACTCGTCTGCTCTGTTTTCACTCACCCTCTCTGACCAATAGAATGTAATATCAGGGAAATTCCTTCCTCTTTGTTCTTCTCTTCTTCTTTCTTCTTCCCTGCATGCATCAGGAGGAACAGCATGGTGTCTCTCCTCCTGAACTAAGCAGATGGCCTACTAAAAATCCAAAGCCACCCGACAGCTAGAATAGTCACTCTCTCTTCCCACTACATTTATATGTTATGCTTCTTTAAATAAATCCAGCAGTTTCTTAACTTAAAACAAAGACTTTCTGTGCAATTTTTGAGATCGTGTCGTAACCATTAGACTAGGCCACGCTGCTGTGCTGAAGCTCAGAAGAAGCATTCTGCTAAGTGAAGGTCAGGACGGCTGCCTGACCAGTCCAGCCATCCTAAACAAAACCCAACAGAATGTAGACTCTCCAGTAGAACACAGTTCACCTGCTTAGAGTGACAGGCTGCAAGGCTTTATGGGATAGAACCAGAGTTTCTTTTGCTAAGTTCAATAGGATTTCTAAATATATATACCTATATATGAATATGCAAGTCTCCCCAAAACCCCCAAATTGCCAAAATTCATGCCATCTCTGCATGAACATAGTCCTGTTTCTCAAATGAGCATGGATTCACAGAAACTGACCATGAAAACTGTTTCCCAGTTCTTAAACTTTTAGCCTATAATTCAATTCATGCTCTATAACTTTTCCTCAGCCCATGACAGGCTACTCCTCTGGCTCTCCTTGGGTCAGAACTATCAGGTTCTTCTCAGCTAACTGCCTCAGCAGTTGTAAACTATCTCTCTGCAGTAAACATTCAATTAGTTCACACTGGCCTCAAAAAACAAATATTGTGAAAACTACTTTAATAATCATTAAATCACTACAAATTGAAATAAAATAAACCATCTCATGGCTGACTCAAATTCCCAATGGGATGTAATAATCCACACTTTACCAGGGTAATGAAAATATAGGTGCCTGAAACATAATTGAATGGGCATCAACTCTTGTAGTCAGATGCAGGCAAGGTAAATACCCCAATGTGTCCTGGAACTATATATATATAATTCCCCTCAGCTATCAATATTGACAACCGTCTATTAGTGTGAAAAGTAGATTCATGTATAACAATAGTCCATTAAAAAGGAGGGGGACCTCTCATAGTCAACAAACTTCTCATAGCGGAGGAGGCCCGAGGGTTGCAAACAGGAGAAATGTGTTAGGATGATGTGTGTAGTTGTGAGTACTGTTTTAAATTTAGGAACCAGAAATGACAGAGGAGGGGGGGAGGAGAAAGGGTTAGGTGAAGTATAGTATAAAGGTGTGCACTGGAAAAAAGAAAAGGAAAAGCATAGGTGGAATTAATTTAAGGAAATATATATACCATAAAATAGGATGGCTAAGAAGCATGTAGAAGGCTGAGAGTTGTGTCTTTCCCAAATGCTGGCAGTTCTGATGAAGAAAGGTCAATTTTTATATAATTTTTACATTGCAAGTTATTCGGCCCCCCTCCGGCTGCGTCGCAAAGCGGCTGCGCACCGCGGGGCCGTTTTTTGCAGCCCCGGCAGGATGAAAGGGCTGCCTTCCCGGGCATCCGGGGATTTTGTGTGGGTGGGGGCCACGGCTATAAGAAGCCTCGGTCCCACCTCTCTCCATGCAGTCTCGTGGAGTCGTCGGGCTGGGATCGGCAGCACATCGGCTGCTCGATCCTTCAGGAGCTGCGTCATCAGCAGTTGAGCTGGGAGGCGGCTCGATAGGCGGTGGAGATTGAGTCCGTCTCTGTGTGGCCGGGAGGCTTTGAGGCGGTGTGCAGGGACAGCGAGGCTGTTGGCCACGTCCCATTTTGACAGCGGTGGTCCTTGTGGCGGCGTGTCTTCGGAGGCCAGGGCGGCCAGCATGCTCGGGTTTGCAGGGCGTTGAACGGAGGGCCAGGCGCTGCCCCCCTCAAGTTTATCTGGTTGGGGCTGCAAGGGGCCTGGGAGAGCGATCTTTGCTGCTGTGAGCAGCAGACCTTGATGGGGTTTGGAAAAAAAACGGAGGCCTGCTGTAACGGGGGTGCTTTGGGACTGGGGGTTTTAGAAGAGGGAACACCAGGGAGGGTATGCCTTCACCAGGGAGGGTAGGTCTTTGATTAACTTACACCCCCCTCCCTTACACTAGACCCCCCCATTTGGGTTGTACGGGGTCTGCAACAGTGCCCCCCCACAGAGTTTGCATTATCAGGGAACGGCCAGGTGGGCGGTCTACATTAGTTATGGGCCCCAAGAAGGGGCAGGGCCCTTCCAAGGGCAAGCAGCCGGCCAAGGCTGCTTCGAAGAGAAAAAATGCTGACCCCCCTAGGGATGACCTGGATAGCACTGTGATGTGCCAGGCTATATTGGATAGGGTCCGAGTGTTGGAGGATGAACAGGGGGCGTCAGGGTCACAGGCGGTCTGGCCTGGGCGCCATAGCAACACCGGGTGGTCCGGGACTCTCACTTTTGAGAGTTGCTGTCCAGGCTTTCTGTTTTACAGGAAAATATGGTTGCTAAGTCAAGAGGTTGATTCGGCCAGGGAAGTGGCACCATGTGACAAGAGCAGTGACCAGGAAAACGCAGAGGACCAGCAGCAGACGGTGCAACCCGTGGCTGTCGCGGTGACACCGGCAGTGGAGGAAGGTAGGGCAGCGATGACCTCTCAGCAAGCAAAATGGCCTTGGGGGGTTTGGGGCCCTAGTGTACCACAGCATACCAGGGGGTCTGGACAAGTGTCCGCGCCATTGGAGGGCAGGCAGTGGCCGCTCCCGGCACAGCCGGGACCATCATGGGTGATGGGTAGTTTCCCGATGGGGTGGGCACAGTGTTTGCAGGCGGGGTGGGGTCAGGTGCCCCAGTTGCGGGAGGGGCGGTGGCCGCTCAAGGGCCTACAGCAACAGTGGCTACCGCCGGAGTTCTGCCATGGGGTGGCCAAATGCCAGTAACTCATCCATTGGGATGGTCTGCTGTGACTTGTAACCCCTGGGGCTATCCTCACAACCCATATGGGTCGTCCCCTTGTTATCCATCTCGTTTGGAGACCCAGCGATGCCTTTGGGGGACCATCTCACTCCCGTTACAAGGGAGAAGATCCTGAGAAGGGAATACATGTACGTCTTTAGACTCTTATACAGGGAGCTTGAAAAGAAGAGTAAAGAGGAATTAGACGAAAAGGAGAAGGAAAAGCTCAGGCGTTGGAAGGTCAATAGAACCTGGGCCAATTGGCTTCCAGGTTTACTCATCTATGCGGGGGTTATTGCCAGGGCACAGCCAAGTAGGGCCGCCCCCTTGTTTCAATACTGTGATATCATATACTGGGCCTACACCGATTTTGCGGGGCCGGCATGGTTACAGTATGATGAGACATTTCGCATGAGGGCAGCCATTAACCCGTTGTTGCCGTGGGACCAAATTAACCAATAGTTGTGGTTACAGTTGATGGCCCCGGCTAAGCCCAACCTCGGGGATAGGGTGGATAGTGGGCATTTAGTTCATAGACAGACAAATACCCCAACAGCCCACTTCACGGTGGGTCAGCCGGTTCAACCCCGGCTGTTGTGTTGGGAGTATACCTCACAAGGAGTCTGTTCCAGGAAGGCATGCAAATTTAAACATGAGTGCCCACTATGTGGTGGCTCCCACGCCTTCTCAGCATGCAGCAAGGAAAAGCCGAAAGGCCAGCCCAAGCGCCCCGGGGGCGGCAGTGGTTCACAACCTCTGGGTAAAGGGTCCCAGCCCCATTCGGCTGAGGGTTCTTGAGCAATTTCTCAAGAACTATCCAAGGGTCGCTGACAGGATTTATTTGTTGGAGGGATTTACATTTGGTTTTCGGATCGCATACATGGGGCCTAGGGCCCCCTATGCGGCCTTCAATTTGTGTTTCATTGTTGGTATGGAACAGGTTGCAAGGAACAAAATTGCAAAGGAGTGCGCCGAAGGGCGAGTCATTGGCCCTTTCGGGCCCCGCCAGTGCCTAATTTGAGGGTCTCCCCATTAGGCGTTGTTCCTAAAAAGGCTGCGGGAGAGTTCAGGTTGATCCATTTGTCTTATCCCTCCAGGGGGTCGGTGAATGACGGCATTCCCGATCACCTATGTTCTGTTCGTTATACATCGTTTGACCAGGCGGTTAGAATTGTATGGGGTTGCAGGATAGGGGCGGAAATGGCAAAATGCGACATCAAGTCTGTATTCCGGCTATTGCCAGTGCACCCCACGGACTTCGAGTTGTTGCGTTTTCAGTTTGAGGACAATTTTTATTTAAATAGAGCATTGCCAATGGGATGCTCGGTGTCCTGTGCCGCCTTTGAGCGATTCAGCTCATTTTTGGAGTGGCTGTTGAGGGACAGGTTGGGCTGCAATTAGGTCGTGCACTATCTGGATGACTGCCTGTTCGCAGGCGCGCCCTGCTCAGGGCGTTGCGCTTGGCTGCTGGACCTCTTTACCCGGCTGGCTGGCGAGCTGG
Organism: Heteronotia binoei; assembly: GCF_032191835.1. NCBI lineage: Eukaryota > Metazoa > Chordata > Lepidosauria > Squamata > Gekkonidae > Heteronotia > Heteronotia binoei. The sequence goes on along the minus strand of NC_083237.1, from coordinate 14,693,128 downwards.
GGGTACCTCTGGCTCATGAGAAGACGGAGGGCCCAGTGACCTGCATCACATTTTTAGGCATAAAGCTGGACACTTTGCAGCAGACATCTCGGTTGCCGGACGAAAAGGTCCACCAGCTCAGGGTGAAGCTAACAGCGTTAAAGGTGAAACAAAAAGTTTCACTCCTGGAGCTGCAGCAGCTTGTGGGGTATCTAAATTTCGCTTGTCATGTTGTTGCACCGGGTAGGGCATTTATACGGCTCCTCTCTGACGCCATGGTGAACCTCGCCATAGGGCGCGCATAACTGAGAGCATGCATAAAGACCTGGAAGTCTGGGAAAATTTTTTAGAGGCATTCAATGGGGTGTCTTTTTGGAGAGAGGATATGAAGGTCGAAGCTGACCTCCAAATTTCCTCGGACGCCGCTGGCTCTACCGGTTTTGGCGTCTTTTTCAGGCCACAGTGGTGCGCGGAGCAGTGGTCGGAAGATTGGCATTGCAGCGGCATTTGCAGAAATTTGACCTTCCTGGAATTTTTTCTGATCATAGTGGCAGTTTGTAAATGGGAGGAGCAGTTAGCTAACCGGGCCGTACATTTTTGGTGCGACAACCTGTCGGTTGTGCACGTGGTTAATTCACTGTCTTTTAAGTCTATGACCCTGGTCAGGATTTTAACCCTACGTTGCCTCCATTTAAATATCTTGTTCTTAGCTAAGCATGTGCCGGGAGTTAATAACGGGGTGGCGGACACCCTGTCTTGCCGGCAGATGGAGCGATTTTGCCTGTTGGCCCCGGAGGCCAATCCTCACCCGTCACAGATGCCACCTGACCTTTGGCAGCTTGGCAGGCTGAAGCTGGTAGGGCAATCCTCTTAGCATTGGCCCCAAGCACCCAGAGGGCTTATGACCACGCAGCTTCCCAGTTTAAGGTATTCCACAATTCCTTGGGGCTGGGAGACATTTGGCCCATCCCAGTTGCACACTTGATGCAGTTTTACGTACTGCAAAAATCTAAGGGTATGAAGGTTAAAACTATCCGGGGCCAGTTGGTGGCTTTAGTGTTCTTTAGTAAGGCCCAGGGTTACCCGACCACCGGGGACGACTTCAAAATTAAGATGCTCGAGGGTTGGTCTAGGGAGCATGGGGCAAGTGCCGATACTAGGCAGCCCATATCTCCATCCATTTTACAAGGTCTGGGAGGGGTCTGGCCTGAGGTTTGCAGCTCAGATTATGAGGTCATTTTGTTCCATGCGGCGGCACTCACTACTTTTTTGGGAGCCCTGCGGGTCAGCGAGCTAGTGCAGTCGGCACGTAGTGACCCATCTGACGCTGCTTTGCAGAGCGGTGACGTTTTGTTCAGGGAGAAGCATGTTTTGCTGCAGGTACGTCAATCCAAAACGGATCAAGGTCAGAAGGGCACTAGAATTAAGCTTGGCCCTTGTGCAGAGCCAGGGCTATGTCCGGTCCAAGCTTTATTGGAATATGTAAAGGCCTGTGGGACCGCGCAACGCCCCTTTTTCTGCCATGAGGGCGGGTCCCCCCTCACAAAATACCAATTTTGTGCAGTGACCGCCCGTGCACTGGGTAAGCTTGGATTGGGGGTATTTAAGTTCGGGACCCATTCCTTTCGGAATGGGGCGGCGTCGACTGCCACAGCCTTGGGCTATCTGGGACCAACCATCCAACGGGTAGGACGGTGGAGGTCTGCGGCTTATCGTGCCTATGTGCATCCATTGTTGTTCCCTTGAGAAGGGGTTTTGTTGTTGTTCTGTTCTGATTATGTTTTTCGTTACAGGTGCTGTGGCTCATAATGGGAGGCTGAGGATCCTCGTATGCGGGCAGAGCATGGTTTTTTGGGCGGCCCACTTCGCCAGAAGATCATCAGTCAGCTCGCAATTGGGGCTGAGCAAGTGGGCTGTGGTTGACTGGCTGGGGCGACGTTGGCTCAGATGGTCTGAGCTGTTGCTGTTGTTGTTTGATGGAAGGGCCTATCACTAGGGATGTGCAGAAAAAAAAATTCGGTTCTACACGGATTTGGAAGTATACGGGGGGAAGGCGGGAATTCGGAATCCCCGTATACTTCTGAATACCGCATTTGGAATAGCCGCATATACGGTAGATGCGCGGCTATTACCGAATATACGGCCCTATTATACCCTATGGGCCATTGAAATCAATGGCAAATGGGGTATATTTGAAGCCGCATGGAGGGGAGGTGGTTTGAGGGAGAGCCCCCAAATTTGCAGGGGACCTGCAGGGGACTCTCCCCTCCAACCCCCCCAAGTTCCAAAAAGATTGGGCCAGGGGATCCCATTCCAGGGGCACCCAAAGAGGGTGCCCCTATTCCATCATTATACCCTATGGGCCATTGAAATCAATGACAACTTAGGGCATAATTAGAGGCTACTGGGGGGCAGGGGGTTTGAGGGAGAGCCCCCAAATTTGCAGGGGACCTGCAGGGGACTCTCCCCTCCAACCCCCCCCCCCCAAATCCCAAAAAGATTGGGCCAGGGGGTCCCTGTCTTTGGGCTCCCCAAAAGGCCCATTGCCAACAATGATGGGGAAAGCCCAATTAGCCACTTCCTCACTGTAATTGTTGTGCGAAAAGTGGCTCTGGGGAGCAGGGGGTTTTGAGGAGAGCCCCCCAAACTGCTGTGCAGCTTCAGGGCACTGTCCCACACAAAACTCACAAGGCCAAAAAAAATTGGACCAGGGGTCCAATTCGTGGGGCACCCAAAGCCAAACCTAACTTCACATCAGAGAATCTCTATAGGACCCAAATGCACGACATCCCTCTATCTAACCCAGATGCCAGCTCTCCAGCCCTGCCCCAAACAACACAGGGAGAGCTGGCCAACCACAACAAGCCTGCTGGTTCTGGGTCTCTCACCCAGGTGCCAGCTTCCCTGCCACAGAACACACAATCTACAGATGCCAGCTCTCTAACCCTGCCCCAAACAACATGGGGAGCGCTGGCCAACCACAACAAGCCTGCTGGTTCTGGGTCTCTCACCCAGGTGCCAGCTTCCCTGCCACAGAACACACAATCTACTCTATAAAACCAAGAAAGTGACCCAGCCCACACACACCCTCGCCAACCCCCACACCAACCAGAGGTAATTTAAAAAAAAACCCAAAACAAAACCAGCAGAATCACAAAAGGCCAAGTGTTAAAAAAGTGTCCTTTTCACCAAAAAGAAAGCTCAGGCCAAATCAGTCAACAACACCCCCCCCCCCTAAAACCAGAACCAGGAAAAGGGGGACAAAAGTGGCGTTTCAAACAATGGAAATTAGGCCAAACAGCACCCCTCCCCCCAAGAACACAAAGAGAAGACTAACAGCAGCAGCACAACACAGCAGCAACATATCAAACACTGAATACTTTTAAAACAGTAAAAAAATTAACTTTTAACAATACAGGAACTTTGCCAACCCCTCCCCCCAAAAAACCCCCCTTCACCCTAACCCCAAGAAATCCAAGCCACCCAAAACAGGAGAAGTAAAAGGACATTGCACTTTTAAAAGTCCTCTTACTAAATTAAGATATGGGCAAATTGGCAACCCCTCCCCCACCCCAGGCCCCCTCCCCAAGCAGAAACCCCTAACCCCCTAACCCCAAATAAGCTACCCCACCACCACCACCACCCAAATCTGGATAAGTAAAGGGACTCTAAGTCTTAAAAAGTCCTTTTACCAACAATAAATAAAAACAAGAACCCCAATATTGTCTTACCTTGTCTTCTCTAGTCCAGGGAAGTCTGGTAAGGCTGAGTGAGAGAGCAGCAGGCAGTAGCTGCAGCCAAGGGCCAGCAGCCAGCAGCAGCACAATCTCTCACACACAGCAGCAATGGAGGAGTCCAACCAGGAAGGAAGACTCCTTTAAAAGCCCTGCAAAGCATACATTTGCAATGCATTTTGCAAATGCATGCTTTGGATTTGCTCCTGGGGCTCCTCTTCCCCCTCCCCCCCTCTCTGATCCCAGGGAGGCTATGGGAGAGGCGGGAAGAGGCCACTAAAGGCGGGAAAGTAGGCAAGCAGCTCCCCTGAGGCTGCAGAAGCTACTTTCCCGCCTTTTGCATTGACAGCCGTATACTTTCGAATAGCTATTCGGCAGTATATGGCGAGCCGTATTCGGCTGCCGCATAATAGGCGGCAATGGGAATCGGCTACAGCCTATTCCGAATACTGCCAAATCAGTGTTGATTCAGCTGTATTTTCTGTTCGGCCGAACTGAATGCACATCCCTACCTGTCACCCGCCCCACATATTGGTCAGCCACCTTGGTGGAAATGACCTGGGCCTGTTGAAGGGGAAGGCCCTATCTTTGCAGGCGATTGCGGACCTGCGGGCCATCGTGAGGAGGTGGCCCGGGGTCCGGATCATTTGGTCTGCTATCTTGCCTCACAGAGTCTGGCGTGCCGCTTGGAACCCGGCTGGGATCGAGCAGGCCAAGAGGAAGGCGAATCGGGCCCTGCGGTTGGCCTTAGATGGAGGTCTGGGCACCTTCCTTCCACACCCTTGTATTAGGGTGGATAGGTCTGAGTTGTATCGGCCAGATGTCGTTCATCTGTCCGATGTGGGAAATTGGGCCTTCTTATCCAACCTGCGGCAAGGTCTTCGGGAGGCTCTGGGCCTTCCGGGGGTCGTGAATGCCTAAGCAAAGGCTTGGCATTTGCAGTGGCAGAATTTGGAAGGGGTTCAGAACTTGCCGGTGTGCACCCAGGTCTAGGCACCTGTGTTGTGCATGCGATCCGTAGGAAAGGCAGATGGGCTTCACAGCTCAATGTCCTGAAATACGGATCGGGTTTCATGCCTCCCTTTAGTTGCCCCCTTCTGGTGATCGGGGCGAGGGTAAGGGTAGGGCATGTTTGTTCTGCCGGCCCGGTTCTAGCCACATTGTATGGCTGGGACCAGGGATAGGGTGTGTGGAGAAACGCCATCTGAGAGTGTTGGTGCTTCATCCAAAAAGGCAGGGATCAGTAAATCCATTCAGCCGGCTTTGTAGCCTTCCCCTCACTCCCCCCCTCCCTTCCAGAGCCAAACCAACAACGCTAGGGGGAAAGTCTCCTAGAGAAGCAGGAAGTGCTGTTGTTCTTGCCATGTGCTAGGCAGGAAGAGTTTCTCAGTTGGAAGCCAGCGCTCGAGCGAGTATGTGGTGAGCAATGGAGGCTCCTGCCTGTGGGGGAGGCCTGCTCAGGAAAATGAGGCCTCCAGGCAGGCAGACTAAGTAAGTACTTCACAAGACAGGGCAAGTTTAGATCAGGGCCAGCCGGATGCGTTTATAATCAACTTTATTTTGTTATGCTGTTTGCTGTGCTGGGCTTTGCTGTGCTGGGCTGTGCTGTGCTAATTTTGTAGATGCAACTGCTTTTGTTTTGGTGTTTTTCTTTTCCTATATTTTTCTCTTTTAAATAAATGTTTTTTCTGTTTTAAATACTGGCAATCTCTGTACCACATAGATCCCCAAACCGCTTTAGGCCACGCTGTTTTTAGGAAGGGGGCCCCGGGGAAGGAGGAAGGCATGCAGTTGGATAAGGTGCCAATCCTCCAGGGGTGCCCCAAAGAAGCGCTGAGGTCTCTGTGAAACCCAAGTGCAGGGTGGCAGAGGACCTTGAGGCCTAGCCTCATAGCAGGAGAGGGGGATTGGGAGTCCTGTTCCTCTCAATCTGAACCCCGGGACTGAGCAGGTGGTGGCAGCGAGCCCAAGGGGCAGGAGGAGACATAGCTCCCTCCAGGAGTTGGCGACTCCATAGGGAGCTGACGGGACCGGGTCTGAAGGCAGAATCGGGCCGGTTCCGCCACACTTGGCGGCAGCGGTGGGATAAGAACAAACAGAGAACTTGATTGGCCAGGCATTTTTGGTTTTTTTTGATACGTGCAAGCACCCAGAGAAAGCAACAGAGGTTTTGTTTTATTTTCGGGTCAACTGGAGTAGGGAAAGTTTAGCTAGTTAGGATGGAGCGTGCTAAGAGGCTGAAAATCCTGGAGATGACAAAGCCACAGCTCCAGGAAGAGTGTGCAAAGCTCGAGCTGGAGTGTGACAACCTGACTGTAGTAGATATGCAAGACCTCCTGTTGGAGTATCATCAGCATGCAGGGGCACTTGCAAAAATGTTCCCCACCCAGTCAGAAGAACTCTTGCGGTTACGGTTGGAATTGGCAAGAATCCGTACCAAGGCGTACCAAGAGCGCAGACAGGAGGAAAGAGAGAGAGAGGAACGACAAGCAGAGAGGGATGCGATCCGCAGACAGGAAGAAGCAGAGATCCGCCGGCAGGAAGAAAGAGAGAAAGCTGATATCCGCAGACGGGAACAGGAAGAGCAACGTCGCCATGAGCTTGAGGTGCTACGTCTGGAAGCTGAACTAAGCAAAGAGATCCAAGTCACCCCCAAAGACTTTGCAGTGTACAAGGAGGGAGAAGACCCCTCCACATACCTTTCCAACTTTGAGAGGGCAGCCAAACAGTGGGGGATTGCAGAGGAGGACTATATGTCTTACCTCTGTAGCAACCTGACTGGAGAGCTTTCAGCCATCTATTACAGCATGCCTATGGAAGATGGGGGGATAACTTTTGCGGCCTATAAAGCCACTGTATTTAAAAGGTTTAAACTGGGGCCAGACCACTCCCGAAAGCAGTTCAGGGGTTTGGCTCCACAAGAAGGTAAATCCTATTCTGAATGTGGGGTAATGAAGGAACAAACAGTTCCAGTGTTATTGGGCCGGGATTTGGTGGTTTGCCAGTACTCTATCAAGGCTGTACCCCGCAGCCAAACCCCCAGGGGGAAGTGGGAGGAGGAAGGCAACTTTAAGGAAGCCACCTCACCACCAACCTGGGAGGGGGAAATAGCCCAGGTTATTGAGGACGAAGAGAGGGCAGTCACCCAGGAGGGGGAGGGCCAGCCTATCTCAAGCCCTGGAGTAGGGTGTTCCCAAGGGGAAGAGGGGTGTAGCTTTCCCCAAGTGCAGCAAGAGGCTGTGGATGTTCCTAGCGAGGAAGGAAACCTGTCTAGCGTAAAGGATGTGCAAGCTGAAGGGACCGAGGTGGAGAGTGGAGATTTCACAGGAGGTTCTGAGAGCAGCAAGGCTAATGTGGGCTCAGAGGAGCACATAGCTGAAGGCTTGGGGGGACGGGAGCGGTTCCAGAAGGGGGTCTGGAGCGGCCTTAGGTTGGAACCGGTTCACCAAGTAGCTGTGGATCAGGAAGTGGGATCGTCCAAGATGCTCTCAAAACAGGTCGTCTTGAAGCAGGGCAGACAGGAGTCCTGGGAAGCTGTGGGACCTTCCAGGCAGGAAGGGGGTCAGTTTGGTAGTGCTGAAAAACCAACCGAGGGGACTGAGAACCCAAGCCAAACCCTCAGGGGAAGGTGGGGGGAGGAGGGCAACTTTAGGGAAGCCACCTCACCACCAACCAGGGAGGGGGAGGACCAGTCTGTCTCAAACCCTGCAGGAGGGTGTGCCCAATGGGAAGTGGGGTGCCAATTTCCACAAGGGCAGCAGCATGCTGTGGACCCTTCCAGGCAGGAAGGAGCTCAGTTGGCTGACACTGAAAAAGCAACTGTGGGGGCGGAGAACCCAGATCCAACTTTGGCTAAGTGTTCTGGAAACAGTGGGACTAGGGGTGGCTTGAAGGAACAGATGATAGGAAGTCTGGGGCAGCCAGAAATGTTCCTGTCTGAGGTTCAAAGTGACCCGAGGCTGGAACCACTGTGTGAGTTGGCAAGGGACCAGGAAGTGGAGTTCTCAGAAGTTGAGACAGGGGATAGGGTGATGGTTTCCCTGCCACTTCATACTGGTGAACGGAAAGTGGAATGGGAGGGACCCCATGTGATTGTGGATGACCTGGGCGATGCTACTTATGTGGTGGCTATGGAGAAGACGGGAAAGGCAGTTCAAGTGGTGCAGGTGAATGTACCACAGCCAGTCTCTGCGAGGCCCATGGTGTTGCATATAGGTAGGAAGGAAGGAGACAAAAAGAAGCTGGGACAGCAATTGTTTGGAGCCCCAGAGGTAGTTTTCTGGGAGGACAGAGTGGACAGAGGGAACATTCCACCAATGAGGGATAAAGAAGAAGCAACTGTGTGGGAACTGGGCAGTTTCCAACTTCAGATGTGGGGCCAGGAATTTGCTCCTTTGATGGGCCACTCACCCCAGCCACAGCAGCAACGGAGGGAGAGCACCAAACTCCAGAGGTGGTCCTGGGAGACGGAGGAGTACATCTTAAAGACTGGACATTCCTGCTGCATGCAGCAATGCGACGTTTTGTCCAGAAAGGACATGAGCACCTAGGGTGCTGGACTTTGTGTATTATTGGAGAAATACCTGAATGTTTGTGTAATGTTTGTGTAATATTTTGGTTAATGGGTTTCTCCTTGTTTGTTTGGATTCTGCTACGGGGTCACCTCTGTAGGAGGCAACCCCTCCGGCTCAGAATTTAAGGAGGGGGACGTGTGGAGAAACGCCATCTGAGAGTGTTGGTGCTTCATCCAAAAAGGCAGGGATCAGTAAATCCATTCAGCCGGCTTTGTAGCCTTCCCCTCACTCCCCCCCTCCCTTCCAGAGCCAAACCAACAACGCTAGGGGGAAAGTCTCCTAGAGAAGCAGGAAGTGCTGTTGTTCTTGCCATGTGCTAGGCAGGAAGAGTTTCTCAGTTGGAAGCCAGCGCTCGAGCGAGTATGTGGTGAGCAATGGAGGCTCCTGCCTGTGGGGGAGGCCTGCTCAGGAAAATGAGGCCTCCAGGCAGGCAGACTAAGTAAGTACTTCACAAGACAGGGCAAGTTTAGATCAGGGCCAGCCGGATGCGTTTATAATCAACTTTATTTTGTTATGCTGTTTGCTGTGCTGGGCTTTGCTGTGCTGTGCTGTGCTGTGCTAATTTTGTAGATGCAACTGCTTTTGTTTTGGTGTTTTTCTTTTCCTATATTTTTCTCTTTTAAATAAATGTTTTTTCTGTTTTAAATACTGGCAATCTCTGTACCACATAGATCCCCAAACCGCTTTAGGCCACGCTGTTTTTAGGAAGGGGGCCCCGGGGAAGGAGGAAGGCATGCAGTTGGATAAGGTGCCAATCCTCCAGGGGTGCCCCAAAGAAGCGCTGAGGTCTCTGTGAAACCCAAGTGCAGGGTGGCAGAGGACCTTGAGGCCTAGCCTCATAGCAGGAGAGGGGGATTGGGAGTCCTGTTCCTCTCAATCTGAACCCCGGGACTGAGCAGGTGGTGGCAGCGAGCCCAAGGGGCAGGAGGAGACATAGCTCCCTCCAGGAGTTGGCGACTCCATAGGGAGCTGACGGGACCGGGTCTGAAGGCAGAATCGGGCCGGTTCCGCCACAGGGTGCCTTGCCCTTGTAGGACTTGGCGGGGTCAGGTGTGACCCCAGGGCTCACCCTATTTCAGTTTACGTTGCCAGGTTGTGTTATATGTTAATAAAGTGGCCCATTTTCCCAATAACCTTGTCTGCCTTTTTATTCCGTATGGGGGTGCAATTATTAATTTTTCTAATACGTTCTGTAGAACTTTTGTGAACATGCCAGAAACCAGTCGTTTTCATAATTATTGGGGGGAGATAATCACATCTCCACTGGCTGAGGCTGGAGCTGAACCACAGGGAGTAGTTAACTAGGAAAAGACGAAAGCTGTAAGTTTGTCTGTCTTATACAATACACCAAAAGTTACTCACTCATCTTTTTCAGTTGTTGGGGATTCTTGGGGAATGCCTTAAGAATTAAATACTGTTTTAGAACAAACTTTTTTTCAATGTGCATCTTAAGAATGGAAGTCATTGTTAAGGGTGGACACACTGATGACATTATTCAGGGTATCTTGATAAGTGAGTTTCTACTTAGGCCACACTGGAACAATAGGGACAGAGCATTACTTGTATCAGATGTACATTTGGGAGTAGAGGTCGTCACTTTAAGGGTGCAGTGGCCCAAAATGAACTAGTAGGAATCAGAGCAGATGGTTACCCTTTCCAGTAAAATGGAGGAGATACTGTGCCTGGTGCGTGAGCTGGCTCACCAGATGCAAGCTATGGGGCAGAGGTCAGGTCCACTGTTCCAGCATGAGAGCGGCTTCCCGTTGACCTGATATCAGTTCTGGGCTGTGCTATGCCAGGCCACCAGCTTGGCTAGATGGCAGGGAATAACTTTGGAACCCACTCCTTTCACATTGCAGCGGCGTTGATAGCTGCTGGGTTGGGGTTTAGCCCCTCTGGAATTCAGTGTTTGGACTGCTGGTTTGGGCATCCAAGGTTTATGTGCAGAAATGGTGATGGCTCGTAGTGTGATTCTTTACAGGACAGTGATCATCGGTATACTGTTTTGCAGGCATTTCATCATGTATTGGCCAGGAAGGAGGGTCAGTGGTTCCAGCATCAGTACCGAGCTAGGCCTTGGGACTGCACTTCTGTTGAATGGCTGGGAAGCAGAGGAATGCACTGGAGCCAGCTCTTATCCCCCTTTTTCATGATCATCAGTTGGCAGGAGCACCTCCCCAGGTTGCAGTCATGCATTCTGGCAAACATTTTCTGGGCACTAGATTGGCAGTCTCCCTCTTGATTAAGGGCCTGAGGGATTTTAAGACACTCAGGCAGTGATTCCCTGACACGATGTAGGTCCTTCTCATCTAGTCTGGAGGGGGACGTACCAAGCATCTTGCTTACACAAGACCCAACACTGGCTGAAATGTTGGCTTAACTCCCCTCCCACCAACCAAGTACCACCAGATCATGTAAACATCACCAATTTTCTATACTTCAGGAGTGCATTATTAGAGCTCCTACTTGCAGCCTGAATGTGTGCTATCCAGATACCAATTTTGTACCTCTGTGAGACGTAGGACACAAAGAGACCTATTGTCCAGTTTGTTGATGAAAGATTCTGTTTTCAATGCATCTTGTGTGTCGATTTGCAGGAGTAAGGCCCAGAAGTAGCTCTCAGTGGGGGAATGATTATTTCTCCAAAATGATGAAAAATGCTCAGTTCTGGCTTGTTCCAAATGAATTTACAGGATCCACTAGAAAAGTCAATAAAAGTTGTATCTTATAAAGTCTATAAAAGTTCACCATGAGATCTGCATTTGGGGAAAGACACAGCTCACTTTTTATTTTATTATCATTATTATTTATTGGAATCATAGCCATACTTCCCTTTACAATAGCGCTCAGAGCAGGTAACAAAAAATGCATAAGACAATATATATAAAATTAAAACATTTAAGCAATTCTTACAGCAGCAGAAGGAGAAGAGGAAGAGGAAGAAGAATAGAAATGGAAATGGAAATAATTACCTGGCATGACGTCTGTGCCTTGCAGACGCTACAGAAGTGTGACAAATCTCACAGGGCCTGGATTTCATTCAGCAGAGCATTCCACAAGGTTAGAAGTGCTGGACCTAGTCTGTATGACACTCTAGGCAACGCTAACTACTTGCCCTCCCCTCAAGCACTGATAACCAATTCTATCCTATGTGCCCATATAATAGAAACGAGAGATTGGGTCACTGTTGAAGCACAACCCCAAAGAAGGGGTTTAAAGTTTAAAAAACCTTTTCTAGGGTTGTGCCACAGCAGTGGCTCATTTTCTCCATTCTATCCTATGGACCCATAGCATGGAGAAGCTCCTGGGGGGAAATTTTTTTCCTGCTTTTCCAACCCAGAGTGAAAAAGCAGGAAGAAAGCCCTACTAGTCTGCGCCGTACAATGCTTCAGTTCGGCACCCCTGGACCAGCAGTGCACTAGGCAAAAATCTAATTTGCCTAGTGGGCAGTACGACCCTGAAAGTTGGAGCCAGAAACAAAGAAGCCCTGTGGGGTTTGAGAGGTGGATATCCTTTTAGCATTCTCTGTGGAAATGCGTTGCAGGCTTTTGTAGGCTTTCGGCAGCTGTTTCTTCCTTCTCTGGTGCCCAGTCAAATTCATGCTAAAGGCCTAAGATGGAGGAGGTGGGTTGTAGCAAGCCAGTCAGCCAACCAGCACTTCATGATGAACAAGAATGAAGCTTAAGCTGAGCTTGGAAACCCACACTTGTACCTTCACAAGATATTGTTTTCCCCCCTCTCTCAGCTGAGAAGAGGCAGGGAAGGAGAAGACATTTGCTTTTCATCCTCACTCAGCAATGCTTTTAAAATGCTATAATGGCCTCCTTGACCAGACACAATAAAGATTAACTCAGACCTCCAGCACAAAGCTGACACCTAGAAGGGGACAGAGGCTTGGGAGGTCTTAGAGACTAGAAACTGTAGCCCTGGAGAATTCAGTAAAGGCTTCTTTGACCCACAAGAACTTAGCAAAAAGAGAAAATTAAACCTGTTGGCATAATGAGGGAAGCCCTTTTTGACTGATTCCATCTAGGAAGCAGATGGGATACCAGAACTACAACTCACGTTGCTCGTGGCCATCTAAAGAGCTGCCTGTCTGTACAAAGACACCAAAGTAATGAGAAGATTTTAGAATTTTGTCACTTCACCATTCAAGAGCCAGCCTTAGAATAAGATTAGCAAGGGCATGTACAGAATGAGGGACAGTGAAAGTCTGTCTTCACATTTTTCTTTTGGATCCCTTGCTTAATCTGTCACTGCTGAGTGGTTCTAGACAAATTATTACATAATTTTGAATGCTGGTAGTTCTTTTCCATACCATGTAGATTACTATTATTTGGACATACTATTGACAAAGTGTGCCAGGGAAAAGGTTGTGAAAAGATGAAAAAATTCTAATTGCCACAAGTGTAATAAATTATCCCTCTGGTAATCAGTTACAGGATAGCAAGAGAGAAAGGTACAAAGAGGGATCTTAGAGACAAAGACTTTCCAAAGTTTAGGAAACTGTTCTAAAACACTTGAATTATTATGGTGTCCTTTGGATCCTTTGGAATTGGAATATTTCAGTGGGTAATTCTTAGTCTATTGTCCAAGAAAGACAAATTTCAGTTTTCATAGTTTCCTAGTTAACTGCTCCCTGTTGTTCAGCTCTGGCCTCAGCCACATGACATAACATTTTGGGGAAAAGATGCAACCCAGCACCCCAGCACTAGATGACAAAATGGAGAAGATCTCCACACCCACCATGAATTTCCCTTTGGTGCCCAAATAAGTTGGGAAGAAAGACAACCAAACACTGCAGAAGACAAACATGCTAAAAGTAATGAATTTGGCTTCATTGAAACTGTCCGGTAATTTCCTGGCTAAAAAAGCCACGGTGAAGCTGACAATGGCAAGGAAGCCCATATAGCCTATGACACAGTAAAACATGGCGGCTGAACCTTCATTACACTGAAGTATGATTTCTCCAGGCACTGAGTGCATATCCTGATCTGGGAAGGGTGGGGAAGTACTGAGCCAAATAGTACAAAGAGCTGTTTGAATTAAGGAACCAGAAAGGACAATAGAATGTGACATTTTTTTGCCCACCCATTTCCTTATTCTGGATCCTGGTTTGGTGGCCGTGAAGGCCAGAACCACGGTGATGGTTTTGGCCAGCACACTGGAAAGGACCACAGAGAAAACAATGCCAAATGTCACTTGTCGGAGCAGACAGGTCACGATTGCAGGTTTCCCAATGAAGAGTAATGAACAGAGGAAGCAAAGCAGGAGAGAGATGAGAAGAATATAGGTGAGGCTACGGTTGTTGGCTTTGACAACAGGCGTACTCATGTGCTGAATGAAAGTTCCAAGTACCAGGACTGTCACCATAGATAAAGAAATAGCCAACAAAGCTAACACCATCCCTAGAGTTCCTTGGTAAGAGAGGTAGTTTATATTCTTGGGGATGCATTGAATTTTTTCTCTGCTGGGATAAAGATGATCTGGACATTTGACACAGGCTTCCAGGTCTGAAAAGTTGAAAAGAGAAGTGTTTAAAAATTTGCAGACTGTGAGAAACATCTAAAAGAAAAGCAAAGTAAATAAACTAGAGAAGAATTCCTCTTCTTATTTTTTCTTCCCAATCCTCCCTGCAAACATAGCGATGGCAGTGTCCAGTGCTACAATTAATCATGCTGGGATTCATCAGTAAGGAAAACTGATTCTTCCTGCAGGGATACTCTTTGTTTTTCCTTGTTCCCCTTATGCAGTCCATTTTGGGGACATGTTTCAGAGTGTTCTCATGATGTCTCTTATTCATTCAACCATAACATTCACTGGGAAGGATGGATACAAGAAGTGTTTGAGAGGAAGGAAGGGCAAATATTGACACTCTCTGTCCCTCCATATATTCATCAAATGGCTGAAAACCATCAATATGCGCACCGGATGTTGAGCTGTTATAAGATCAAACGGAGAAGGGGAAATGGCGATGAACTGTCTCTTTGGTGGTTGAGGAGGCGGGCCATGTTGTGAAGAGAAAAACTGCACTTCAATCAGCAAATCTGGATTTGGAAGGCTATTCGTAAAAAGGATTTTGGATTTTTTCTCTCTGCTTTGGTGAATGGCTGAACAAGGAACTTTGACCAAGAAATGTAAGGTGACACCAGAAGATAAACTATGGACAAATGGGCTGCCTTGGATACAATTTGGACGCAGAAACTAAAGGAACTTGAAAGTTTTTAACCCTTGGGAAGAAGGACTTTGGAATCTGGGTCCTTTTTCTTTCTTTTTCTTCTTCCTCTCTCATTTCTCCCGGTGAATAAGTAAACATGTAACCATTAATAATGAATAGATGTCAAATTTTAAAAGAATAAGAGAGATCTTGAAAAAGTGATGTTAAAGAGTCTAACATAACTTTTTATGTAGCAGATGTACTGACAGTTTGCCTGTTTAGAGGGACTGTCCCTAATGATGTGAAAATGGGTTCAATGGTGAAAAGCTAGATGGCATAACTGCTGCAGAATTTGAAAAACTTGGTAATTGGGTTGTTTTTTTAAAAACAAATTGTTATTTTTGCAACAAATAGAAATATATTTAAATGTATACTTTAAAATGTTAACCAATACATTAAAAATTTCTTCCTCCCCCCAACCCTCAGTTTCTTGACCTCCGCTGGTGCTTAAAGTAATTAAAAAAAGGAAAAAAGGTAAAATTCACAATTATAGAATCTTCACTTACATTTCCAGTTATCTTAACACAAAATAAACCAAGACTATGCATTAATAATTATTAAAATTAACCTTCTATTTTTCTCATAATCTAACCACCTATAAAATTATATATCATATCAGAAAACCATATTAACAACTTTATCTTCCCCTTAAAAGTTCATGTAATATTATCAGACCACTAAGTGTCTTTTGACTTTCCATTGTTTTTCAGCATATTCTTGAAATTTCTTCCAATCATCCTTAAATTTTTCTGAATTACGATCTTTTAAGATTCTAGTAAGTTTATCCATTACACTCCAGTGTAACACTTTTAAGATCTAGCCCCATTTCTCTGGTATTTTGTCTTGCTTCCGCATTTGCGCATATAGTGTCATTGCAGCTGAAAGCAAGTACCACAAAAATCTCCACTCTTGTTTTGGAAAACTTTCCATTTCTAATCGCACCAGAAAGATATCTGGTGCTCTCTTAATGTCATAACCCAAAATTTTCAAGGTCTCTTGTTGAATCATTTGCCAAAACTGTTTTGCTTTATCACAAGTCCACCGCATATGGTAGAAAGAACCTTCATGTTTTTTACATTTCCAACACCTGTCTGATATTTGATTATTCATTTTTGCTAATTTCTTCGGTGTCATATACCATCTGCACAACATTTTAAAACAGTTCTCTTTAATATTGTAACACATCGATATTTTCATAGAGTTCTTCCATAGGTGTTCCCATGTCTCCATTTGTATTTCTTTGTAGTTCATATTTATTGCCCATTTTATCATTTGAGGTTTCACTACTTCATCTTCTGTAGACCATTTCAATAGTAACTTATAAATCTTTGAAATCAATTTTTCATTCTCAACCAACAGCATTTTTTCCAATTCTGTATTCCTAATATCCTGCTCCACCAAGCTTTTGATTTGTTGCAGTTGGTACCAATTAAATTTGTCCTGCAATTCTACCACCGGTTTTAGTTCCGCCTTGCCTCCCTGTTTTTTTAGCAGTTGTTTATATGATAACCATTTATCTTCCTGTGGATCTGACGATAACTTTATGACTTCTGTTGGCACAATCCATAGTGGTTTTTTCTCATCAATATATTTATTATGTTTTTTCCTGGTATTCAACAAGCTTCTTCTTATGTAATGATGTGAGAAAAAAACATCCATCTTCTCCTTCCCATAATACATATAAGCCTGCCAACCAAAAATGTTCCCATGGCCTTCTAATGGCAATAATTTCCTCTTAAGTAAAGTTATCCAGTCTTTAATCCATACCAAACAAACAGCAATCGGGCAAGTGGAAGCCACTCTTTCATTCGTATCCGTCAGAATTTTCAGTTTAATTCTTGATTTTTTACCCGCCCATACAAATTCTAAAACCATTTTTGCCAATGATTATATTGTTTAATATCTTTCACTGTTGAAATTGTTTGAAAGACAAACATAATTCTTGGTAGAACATTCATTTTTATTTCAGAGATCCTACCCAGCATAGACAAATTCAGCTTATTCCACTTTAAGAAATCTCCTTCAATTTTACGCCAAAGCTTTTCATAATTGTTTTTATACAGATCAATATTTCTCATCGTAATCTCTATACCTAGATATTTTACTTTCGAGGTAACTTCACATCCAGTTACGCTCTGTAGTTCTTTCTGTTTGCTTAATGACAGATTCTTGCTTAAAATTTTTGATTTTTCTTTATTTATATAGAAGCGTGCCAACTCTCCTTACTCTTTAATTTCACTTAACAACAATGGTGTCACCTGTAATGGATTTTCATTAATAAGCATATAACCTGCGAATGCCCTATATTTGTAAGAAATATTTTTCACTTTCAGCCCCTCTATTTCAGTATCTTCTTTAACTTGAATCAGCAAAATCTCCAAAATCATTATAAATAGCAACGGCGATAGAGGGCAACCTTGCCTTGTACCTTTACTAATTATCATTTGTTCTGGCAGATCTGCATTAACACAAAGTTTAGCTTTAGTCTCAGTTAAGATTGTCAAAAACTTTCTCTGCATCAGCAAAATATAATGCTTCCTCTTTTTCTGGATGCTTTTCGTAATATTCTACAATATCTATTACTGTTCTTATATTGTCTCTTATTTGCCTTCTGGGGAGAAAACCTGCTTGCTCCTCCTGAATAAAAGTGTTTAAATGCTGTTTGAGTCATTCTGCTAGTATCCTAGCAAATATTTTACAGTAATTATTGAGTAATGAAATCGGTTTGTAATTTTTAACACACATGACATCTTTGTCTTCCTTTGGTATCAATGAAACAACTGCTTCCTTCCATGTGTTTGGCACTTTCCCTTCTTGTCTAATAATATTCATCAACTTTTGGAGCTTCGGTACTAATGCGTCTGCCAGGACATTGTAAAATTTTGCTGAAAAACCATCAGGACCCGGCGCTTTACCTAATTTCATTCAACTAATTGCTGCTTCTATTTCAATTTTTTCAATTGGTTCATTTAAGGCATTTTCCATAGTTTCTGTTAAAGGCTTTACTTTTACATTCTGAAAATACACTTCTATTTTCTCTTTATCTACTTGCTGGCCTTTAAATAGTTTAGCATAGTATTTGTAAAATTCCTTTTTAATTCCTGCTTGATGCACAATCTCTTTACCTTTAACTATAATTTTGTTTATAAATTTGTTCTCCCTTTTTTTCTTCATTTGCCATGCCAAGTATTTTCTGGTTTTGTTAGCTCCCTCAAAAGATTTCTACTGCAGTCTTTTAAGGTTCCATTCTATCTCCTTATTCTATAGGTGCTTCAATTGACTCTGTAAAATTGTAATCTCCCGCAAAATTTTCTTTTTCCCCGGTCTCTTTCTAAATTCTCTTTCTCTTTTGCCTATTTCTTTTTCTAAATCCACCATTTGTTTTTCTTTGTCTCTTCTGTCTTTATTGTTCAATATAATTAAGATTCCTCTCATTACACCTTTATTCGTGTCCCACACGGTCTGATATTGAACATCCTGACTTTCATTCATTTGGAAGAAAGCTTTAGTTTCTTTTTCAAGAGATGCCACTGTTTCTGCATTTTGCAATAAATTCTCATTTAATCTCCATCTTCTCACCCTTTTCCTGTATTTTGCCAACCACAATAATGGATTATGGTCTGCACCTATTTTCGGAAGAATCTCTATTTTATTTGTAATAAGTCCCAAGTCTTTGGTGGTCCATAACATGTCAATTCTTGAGAAGGAGTTATGCCTTACTGAAAAGAAGGTATAATCACACACATTAGGATTGAACTTTCTCCATACATCCTCCAAACCTTCTTGTTTTATAAGTTCAAAAAATGACTTTGGTAATTTGCCGTCTGTATTTTCCCCCCCCGTATCTGTCCAAATTTTTTTTAATGTTTCCATTAAAATCTCCCATTAACATTATCTGATCATATGTCACTTGGTCTAACTGTTGCATAATGTCTTTGAAAAAAGCATTCTTTGCCCCATTTGGGGAACATAGTCCCAATAGCAACATTTTTTTTCTCATTTATCAACACCTCCACTGCAACATTTCTACCATCACTGTCCTTAAAAATCAACTTTGGCTCCAATTCTTTTTTAATGTAAAAATGACTCCCCGTTTTTTTCCTTACCCAATGAAAAAAATTCTTCATCTAAACATTTATTCCATAAAAAATTATATTCCATTTGTTTGATATGTGCTTCTTGTAGACAGATTATATTACATTTTTGTTTTTTAATCCAATGATTTTTTTTTCTTTTTTGCAGTGAATTTCATCCATTTACATTCCAGGAAATTAATTTGTAATCCACAGTGATTCTAAAGTTATTCTGTAACTCCAAATTCTTTATTGTTCGCAAAAAAACCTTTCCATGCCTTGAATATCTATTCTTGTAATTCTCAGTCATTTATACTCAAAGCTAAGTCCTTCTGGTAAAATCCATCTATATCTTAATCCCTTCGCCCTTAGCTTTTCTGTCAATTTTTTGAAATGTCTTCTGTCACTTATAACTTTCCTTGGCAGATCCTTCATTGTTCTTATTCTGCTTTCTTCCGCCACCATTGCTTTTTCAAATTTTTGACTTATAATACTTCACACCACGTCTCTTTTAGTAAATTTTACTACCACTTCCCTTGGTATCTTGTTCTTTCTAGCAAATTCAGAGTTAGCCCTGTGAACATAGTCATACAGATGTCCTGTCACATCAGGGTCCTCTCATATACTCATCAATGATTGTTGAAATATACTTCTTTAAGTCCTCTTGGTCATTTTCAGGTACACCTCTTAGACGGATCATGTTTTCCATTCACTTACAGTCTTGTAGTGTTGCTTTCTACTGCATTTTCTTGATGGTAGCATCTTGGTCTTTAACTTTAATTTCTATTTCCTGTGTATTCTGAGCTGTAGCTTGTGACTCTTTTCTGAGATCTTCAATCTCTTTTTTGATTTCTTTCTTAACTTCTTCAGCACTGGAGTTTATTTCCTTTGTTAGTTTCTTCTCAGTTCCCATTGCTAAGTCTTTCATCACCTTCAACAGTCCTGTCTCCATCGCATCCAATTGCTCTTGAACTTGTTTATCCATTTTTCCACCTCCCAGTGAACCTGATCTTAATCGTGTAAGCCTTGGTTCCGACTTTTGATCGGACATCACTGTCCTCTCATTGCACAGAATGGGCTTATAGGTTGACCTCACCAATCAGCAAACCAATGATATATTCCAATAGATTAGGGCATGCCCTTTCCAACAAGCCCAAAATCGCCCTCTGAGCTTCCTAGCTTAAGATATTAATTTTAAAAGTTCTAAAAAAATCCAAAATGGTGGCCACAAGTTTTCCAAGCCCCTTTTTTTCAAAAAAGGTTTCCTTTTTGCAATAAGCCTTAAAGTTTATTTTTAAACATATAGTCCAAAATATTTCTTCTTTTAAAGATTATTGCTGTCGGTTTTATAAACTTTTAGAGTCCCGTTCTGTTTTTAAAATATAAAACCTTTGACCCTTCTTTAATGGCTGCTGATGTTTCTCTATGATTTCTGGCTCTAGAGATATTCCCGGAGGTTTAAAACAGATTTCTCCCTTCAGTGTTAACTTCCTGACTTTCTGGCTATGAAGTCTCATTCTCTATGGTTAATAGTCTCTCGATAGTTGTAACACATCACTTCCTGTTTTTTCTTGAAGCTTAGCAAATCTGTTATGTCGGGGTATTTTTTTTCAAAACCACAGGTATGTCAAACATCAGTTATTTTTCGGTACTTTCCTGCTTATTTTAAGTTTCAAAGAGTCCAAATTTACTGCCTTTTACTTCTTCTTAGCTTTATGCTCTTACAGTTCCTTCCAGATCTTAAGTATTTAATTTTAAAAACCTTATTTTAGTCCCGGAGTGGTAGATAACAATCTTTACCTTATCAAAAAGTCTCTGCCTTCTTACACCGATCTTTTCTTTTTCAGCTGTTATTGTAATCCATAGAAAGTTGGACTCTTGAAGAGCTTAAGTCAATTTAATGACCGAGGAGATACTTTGTAGACAATGAAATGCAATTCTTCACTGGGGGCTCTTCAAAGCTGGAAAGGAATCCCTCTGGGACTCCTCGACAGCCAAAATAAATCCCCTCAAAATTCTTCAAGCATGTCATAGACAATTCCCTCACTGGAAAAGGTAGACAGCAGGCATTGGAGTCACTTTTTATGTCCAAAACAAAGGCTACTGTCCGCTCCTCTTGCAAGAAGCGGGTCAGCTCTCCATTTTCCCAACCCTGGAAGTCCCCCCTTTTGTTGATTTGCATTTAACACATTTGCAGGAGAAATGATTTAGATGGAGATAGATAAAGTAATCAGTTGTATTTGATGTACTTCATGTAATTTGCTATGAACAAAGAAAAGATTTTCATGTGCTTTCCTCAATAGATCTTTTGCTAAATCAATAACCTATTCTGTGGTTGTTATAGGTGTAAGTTAATTTAGTAAAATTTGATGTTGAGACAGTCTTGTAAGAAAAAAATATTTTTTTGCAATTGGTTATATTTAATTTGTGTTTAAGAAGAATTGTTTAGTTGTATAGTGCTTTACTAGGTTATCTTTTTTTATCCTGGTAAAAGAAGAAAGGAAGGTAACATTTAAGGAGATTTTTATATTTGTAGGTAGAAAGATTTGAGTATTATATTGGGAGGTGGAGTTATAACTGATATATTTGTACTGGCTTCTCTTTGTTTTTCCCATTCTGTATGGCCCTCTTTCTCTCTTTTACCCTTCTTTTATGTATCTTCTGCAATGCTTTTGCCTTGTAGTAGTTTAAATCAATAAAACTTTTTAAAAATAGAAAAACCCCATCAATATGGGTTACCGGGGTGGGGAGGGGGGAAAGATCAACAACACTGTACCAGAAAGTGAATTTGAGATTATCTAATATAAGTTTGTCCATTTACCAGTCGTGCATCAATTTCCTTATTAGTTAGTGAATTCTGTATATGGTATTGATAAGTGTCTTTTCATTTAATATACCTTCACATTTGTCCCTAACGAGTTTTTTTCTATATATACAGCCTCACCTCCACGCTGGTTCCATTCAATTTTCATTCATGTTTCATTCTTTGGCATGAAAAACTGTATTTCCTGACCTCAGCTTGAGACTAGGGATGTGCAAAAAAAAAAATTCGGAATTACACGGATTCGGAAGTATACGGGGGAAAAAATTCGGATTCCCCATATACTACTGAATACCGTATTCGGAATAGCCGCATATACGGTAATGCGCGGCTATTTCCGAATATACGGCCCTATTATACCCTATGGGCCATTGAAATCAATGGCAAATAGGGTATAATTGAAGCCGCCTGGAGGGGAGGGGGTTTGAGGGAGAGCCCCCAAATTTGCAGGGGACCTGCAGGGGCCTCTCCCCTCCAACCCCCCCAAGTCCCAAAAAGATTGGGCCAGGGGATCCCATTCCAGGGGCACCCAAAGAGGGTGCCCCTATTCCATCATTATACCCTATGGGCCATTGAAATCAATGGCAACATAGGGCATAATTAGAGGCTACTGGGGGGCAGGGGGTTTGAGGGAGAGCCCCCAAATTTTCAGGGGACTCTCCCATCCAAACCCCCCCCCCAAGTCCCAAAAAGATTGGGCCAGGGGGTCCCTGTCTTTGGGCTCCCCAAAAGGCCCATTGCTAACAATGATGGGGAAAGCCCAACTAGCCACTTCCTCCCTGTAATTGTCGTGGGAAAAGTGGCTCTGGGGAGCAGGGGGTTTTAAGGAGAGCCCCCCAAACTGCTGTGCAGCTTCAGGGCACTGTCCCACACAAAACCCACAAGGCCAAAAAAAATTGAAACAAGGGGTCCAATTCCTGGGGCACCCAAAGCCAAACCTAACCACATCAGAGAATCTCTATAGGACCCAAATGCACTACATCCCTCTATCTACTCTATGAACCCTGCAGGCCTGGAAGCAATATAAACCCAGTTGCCAACGTCACTGCCACACAAAACACAATCTGCTTAAGGTCTGCTCTGCAGACCTGGCTGCAGCAAACCCAGATGCCAGCTCTCCAGCCCTGCCCCAAACAACACGGGGAGAGCTGGCCAACCACAACAAACCTGCTGGTTCTGGGTCTCTCACCCAGGTGCCAGCTTCCCTGCCACAGAACACACAATCTACAGATGCCAGCTCTCCAGCCCTGCCCCAAACAAAACGGGGAGAGCTGGCCAACCACAACAAACCTGCTGGTCCTGGGTCTCTCACCCAGGTGCCAGCTTCCCTGCCACAGAACACACAATGTACTCTATAAAAACAAGAAAGTGACCCAGCCCACACATACCTTCGCCAACCCCCACACCAACCAGAGGTAATTAAAAAAAACCAAAACAAAACCAGCAGAATCACAAAAGGCCAAGTGTTAAAAAAGTGGCCTTTTCACCAACAAGAAAGCTCAGGCCAAATCAGTCAACAACACCCCCCCCCCCTAACCTGAAGAGAAAAGTAACACAGCAGCAACACAACACAGCAGCAACAAATCAAACACTGAAACAGTAAAAAAACCTCAACTTTTAACAATACAGGAACTTTTCCCGCCCCCCCCCAAAAAAAACCCCTTCACCCTAACCCCAAGAAATCCAAGCCACCCAAATCAGGAGAAGTAAAAGGACACTGCACTTTTAAAAGTCCTCTCACTAAATTAAAAGATGGGCTAATTAGCAAAAACGCCCCCACCCCAGGCCCCTACCCCCAGCAGAACCTAACCCCAACCCAAAATAGGCTACCCTACCCACCCAGTACTCACCCACCCAAATCTGGACAAGTAAAGGGACTCTAGTCGTTCTACCAACAAAAACTAAAACAAGAACCCCAAAACTGTCTTACCTTGTTTTCTCTAAGTCCAGGGAGGTAAGGCTGAGTGAGAGAGCAGCAGGCAGCAGCAGGCTGAAGCCAAGGGCCAGCCACCAGCAGCAGCACAATCTCTCTCACACACACCAAGCCACACACCAACACAGCAATGGAGGAGTCCAGAAGGAAGACTCCTTAAGCAAGAGATCAAAATAACAACAATGTAGCTGATGGCTGGGCCATCAGCTACACAAAAGCCCTGCAAAGCATGCATTTGCAATGCATTTTGCAAATGCATGCTTTGGATTGGCTGCTGGGGCTCCTCTTCCCCCTCCCCCCCTCCCTAATCCCAGGGAGGCTATGGAAGAGGCGGGAAGAGGCCACTAAAGGCGGGAAAGCAGCTCCTTTGAGGCTGCAGAAGCCATTCCCGCCTTTTGCTTTGACAGCTTTGACAGCCGTATACTTCCGAATAGCTATTCGGAAGCATACGGCGAGCCGTATTCGGCTGCCGCATAATAGGCGGCAATGGGAATTGGCTACAGCTGATTCCGAATATAGCCGAATCAGTGGTGATTCGGCTGTATATACGGCTCGGCCGAACTGAATGCACATCCCTACTTGAGACCCGGGAGAGCCACTGCCAGTCTGAGTAGAGAATAGTGACATGATGGACCAAGGGTCTGATTCAGTATAAGGTAATTTCATATGTTCATATGTATCTTCAAAACTTCCTGCTGGGACTTTTCTATTAAAAAGCCCTGTATGGAACAATGATGCGATCATGGGGTGTGGCCTAATATGCAAATGAGTTATTGATGGACTTTTTCTACAAAAAAAGCCTTGCCTATCTTGATGGGACAATGGTCCGATTCAGTCAAATGCTTCTACATATTTACAAATTAAGAAACCAACAACAAATATTTCTTTAGTCCTTTCCATCTTGACCTTGCACCTTACTCCCCCCACCCCCGCCCGGCTGCTTACTGATGCCACCCTCTCTTCTTCCTAATTTTTACATATACACACCACAAATGAGAATGTTTCACAAATACATCTCTTACCCATCTGGTCAGAGAACATCCCTTCCGGGCACAGAAAACAATCATAGCAGCAAAATTTCTCTCCCTCTTTCTTTCTCTTGCTGTAGCCAGGAAGGCAGGGATCATTGCACACAGAGAGAGGCACCACCTGTCCATAAAGAAAAAAAAAAAGGGAGAGAGATTTCCGTTGCTTATTACCAACTTATATTCACAGACAAAAAAGACAAGCATGTGATTTTGTATGGGTGTGGGTGTGCAAAGTGATGCTGGTGTTGCGGGGGAGGGGGGAGTCTTGGAGCTCATGTCCTATACTCACAATACTCAGCCTTTTAATAGCTTTCCTGAGTGATCATTGCCTTAGTGGTGAGGTGGCTGGAATGTTTGGCTAGGATCAAGGATATCTTCCTTGGGATCCCCTCTTGTGAGACGAATGTGGGCCATTAATACTCTCTTTGCCAGACCTACTTACACAGGGTTGTGTTGAGTATATCATGGTGGGGAGGAGAATAATCTAAGATGGGTTGTTTCCACAGTGGTGGGAATGGTGGGGTATAACCTTTGTTTTAGATCATTTTTTGATACAATCTGCAGAAAGGAATGCTCATTCTTCCTCTTGCTCCTTTGGGCAGCACTGCAGCAAAACTGCTAACTCAATATTCAACAGAACATTAAATATTTTGACTGCAGCAAGCTTCAGAGTAGGCAGGCTCTGTGAGTACACAAATAAATGCACGTAAAGCTGCCTTATAAAAAATGGAAACCTTCTTCGATCAAGGTGAGCCTTGTCTATTGAGATGCATAGCAGATATCCAGAGTCTTAAGCAGAAGTCTTCCATATTACCTACCACCAGATTCTTGAAACTGGAGATTCAGGGATTGAACCTGGGATCTTCTGTATGCCAAGCAGATGCTCTACCACTGAACTAGGGCCCTTCCTGGAATAGCAATAGAATTGCCCAGTCTGGGTTATCTAATGTGCTTTTAAATATATATTGGGTTTTTATTTACCTCATTGAATTTGCAATTACAATTTTTAAATTTTGTAACTATTCTTAATCTTTGTAAAAAAGAAGATGCCATGTTTTAGCCAAATTAAATGTTGAATGTACTGAGGTTGATTCAAATTGCGGAGAAATAAAACATAAACTGACATATTACGAAAATATCATTCCCCCCCTCCCCCATGAATGTGTATGATGAAAATTTATTCTGATTTCCCTGGGAAAGTGAAGGTAAAGAAGAGAAGTTTCATTATAACACTGATTAATTCATTTTTTTTCTTTTAAAAAGAAATTTGCTTGCTTACAAAAGACTGAGTTGGACAATGCAGCACCTGCAACTACAACTCACCTGGTTAAAACTTCTGTGCCACACTATCTGGGCATCATTAAGATGTAGTTCATTGCCTGGAGGGGCATGAGGATCCAGCGTTCCCACTTTTACTCTAACGAATGAGCCATTGGGGAAGGTAACCCAGTTGGTAACATCAAAATCTGCAACTAATTCATTGTATTTATCAAAATGCACCGTGTCTCCAGCACTATTATTGAACAAGATGCCCCTTAACAATGTGTGGACCTGGGTTAAAACAGAACAAAAAAGGAACATAAAAGGAAAAAGAGAATCATAGAATTGGAAGGGACCTCCAGGCCCTTCTAGTCCAACCCCCTGAACATTGCAGGAAATTCAGAAAAACCTCCCCCCGCCCCAAACACCTCATGACCCCTGCTCCATGCCCAGAAGATGGCAAAAAAGCCCTCCAGGATCCTTGGAAAAACTGGCATGGAGAAAAACTGATGCCTGACCCAAAACTCATCTCCCTTCTTTATAAAGTCCCACATAGATATGTGATCATCTCTCATCATCATCATCATCATCATCATCATCATCATCATCATCATCATCATCATCATCATCATCATCATCATCATCATCATCTATTTATCAGTCTGTGTCTACCTTGATGTCTATTTCTACTTCTGTCTCTGGATTTGCATAGCTGAAACCCTTAATATTTTATCTCAGGTCATGTCCTGAGGGGGAACCTGAATGCTCAATCAGTTGTTTGTGTTCTGTTACAGGTTGGAGGGAGTTAATAAGGCCGATGCCGGGAGAGGGTGGCCACTATGGGCAAGATGATTGAGTAGCTACAAACCTTGGGCTGGAGGTTACTGAGGAGCCTTACGTTGGGTTGACAAGTCTTCTATAACTGTCTGAGAAGATGAATATTCTGGAAGATATGGCAAAAACAGGAGAGGTGGATGCTCTTACAACAGATGTAAGATGCAAGGTGGGAAAGGGGGAACTGTTGCTGGCACCAGTGATCCCAGCAGAGACAGCCAAGGTTCAGAGGAAGAAAGTAGCAAGAGGGGTGGGGAAACAGTTCTCTAGTACACTGGAGACCAGAGGATGCACTGATGAAACCAGGGATGATATGAGATGACTGAGATGAATAAGGGCTTTAGGAAGGAGTCTGAAGAAGAAACTGAGGCAAGGGAGGGGCAACATGACTTTCCGTGGACTTTGCAGCAAAGGCTGGTTGGGTTGGCTAAAGCAGTGGGAAGGCACTGAGATTGAAGGTGGTGGGTGTAGAAACCTGAATAGGTGCTATACAAATGGCATTTGTGTAAATTGTATGTATTAGTGATCAAGGAGGAATTGGGGAGGGAGTTTGCAGTATGCGCACAGAGACCTGTGGTCTGAGGCCATGGAGGGATGTCACGTTATATTAAATATGTCAGGAGTCCTTGCCATGTTTCTTTTTCTTTCTGTACATTGCATATAAATGCTTTGTTTTGTCTACTGAGAAACCAAAAGCTTTGTACCCCTTGAGACAGAACCTGGTCTTCAAGTTCACTGTTATCTCTTGGTGTGTTTTTGAAATGGCTTGTAGTGTGAGAATGCTTAGCTTGAACAATGTATGTTTCAACGAATCTTGAGCTTAATCCAAAAGGTGCACCTGTAGCAGCTATGTGGATAGTATATAACTAAATCATCTATGAGTTCCCTTCAGTTTTAACGGTGCCCTATCAGTGTCACTTACCTATATTACAATAAAAATTACTCCTGAAATTATAGAGAACTGTTATTATTGAAGATAAACCAAGACCTGACAGAATAATTGCAACTTTCTCTTGATAATGTAATGCCTCGTGTTAAGAACATGAGATACCTGCGAGGGCTGTAGCTTCTGGATATCCAGCCGCCCTCCTCCTCCTCTCAGTCTTCTGTCTTTGGACTTCAATAAGTGGATGTCATTTAAAGCATGTGCCACTGAATATACAGCATTGTAAACAATGTAGCTCTGGCCAGACATGCCCATTTCAAACAAAATCCCTGGAAGGTTCTCCAGCTTCTCCTCCCCAGTACACATCTCTTTATTCTCCTCCTTCTCCTTAGACCCTTTCAAAGAACAACGGAATGCCTGGAGGTCATCTGCCAAGGCGACCAGCACTGTCTCCGTCCCGTGGCCCGGGATGAAGGAGATTGTGAGCCGCTCTGAGACTCTTCGGAGTGGAGGACGGGATATAAATCCAATATCTTCTTCTTCTTCTAGCAGCAGAAATGGACTCAAACAACAACTGTTTTAGGAGCCCATGACACTGGTCAGCTGGCCCGCCAAACAGCACAGCACTGATGGCATGTCACACCTGCTATCAAGCCTGGTGGTGAGGCAGGCAGTTTCATTAGCCCTCCAATGGCCGCTACTGAACAAGTAGCTCTTCCTCAGACTCACTGGAAGGAAGGGAAGATTACTGAAAAGGCTGTATGAGAGTTGGCACTGAGAGAAGAAACTTGCAAAGCCCAGCACCCCTCACAAGGTTTACAAGGAAGTCCCTGGGTTGCCACACCCAGCTTTCGCTAGGGCTCGTTTTGATATCTTACCATTACTGGCCAATGAAGGTCATTTTAAACAGATACCATATGAGGAAAGAGTATGCCCCTGTGATCAAATGTCTATTGAAGACCTATCTCATGCCATATTTTATTGTGTAAAACATGCGGCTGGATGAAATAGGTTTTTGTGTACCATTGTATCTCACCTTCTTGGAAGGTTGGACCAAGAGAAATTAGTATTCCGATTGTTAGATGGAGATAAATATATTAGTTTCCAAGTGGTAAGATTTGTGGCTGCCATTATAGATTTTTTTTTAAAAAAAGAGTAATGAGATATATTGACTACTCCCCTTTTTACCACTCTGGGTTGTTTTCTTAGGATGTTATTGGATAAATTTTAAATCTTTATTATTTATTAATGATAATTCAGCATAGTTTTATTGAGATCCACAGTTATATTGTTGTATTGAATGTTTTACTGAGGTTTTTTTTTTCTATTGTTAAGTCTAGTTGTTAGTTGCTATGGCATTTTGTTCCTAAACCAATAAAGATTAATTGATTGCCACATCCCAGTCATGGAACCGTGGGGTGTGGCTACTGATAGAGCATCTGCTTAGCAAGCAGAAGGTCCCAGGCTCCATCTCGAGTATCTCCTGTTAAAAGGGTCAAATAGTAGATGATATGAGACCCTAGATAGCCCCTGCCTGAGACCCTAGATAGCCCCTGCCAGTCTAAGTAGACAATACTGATTTTGACAGGCCAATGGTCTAATTGAGTATAAGGTAGTTTTGTGTGGTCATGTAATTGTGTGGCTTTAAAAGATGGAACAGAAGTAGGCTGAGGCAGGTGTGCCAGAGTCCTCTCCAGCAGTAATGGGAGAGGAATCAGGCTTTGGGTGAGTCCAAACTCCACTCTTATACATATTTAATTCTCAACATGGCCCTATCTGAATTAAACACACACATACACAGAGAGAGATGGGTTGCCAGGTCCTTACTGGCTCCCAGGAGGGGATCCTTCTCTCACATGCCACAATACACCCAGCATGATGATATCACCCAGAAGTGGCATTATCACTTTGGGCATGTCACCGGGGGGGGGGGGGTGCACTCAGTCAGTGTCCCCAGTTACGTGCCCAGTGCAATAACATCACTGGGTGACATCATTGCACCGAGAATGTTGCGATGTGCTGGTGCTCTTTGGGGGTGGGCCCCCCAAAAGCCAGCTGTGTGGTGGCAGGTTGGGGATCCCAAAATCAGTGGAAACCCCAGCCCCAGTGGGAAGCTGGGAGGCCCTAATACACACACATGAAGACACACAGGATTCTTCTCTTCTGACTTCTCCTATTATCGTAAGTCATTTTCATGAATAACTTTACTCTAGATTCCTGAAAGGATCTTCTGTTTTACCACCTAGATGCCTTAGTGAAAAGAAGAGTCCGTAGAAGGAAACAGAAGGGCAAGTGGAAAAAATATATATATCTGATCAAACAGCAGATGTAATCTGTCAATTGAAATGTCTGTAGCTATATCATTTTCCTCTCTGAGCTTCATGTGCTCGCTCACTGAGAGCTTAGCAGATTTGGAGAAGATATCACAGGCAAGAGTGATAAGGAGTGCATTTGGAGTACATATAAAAGAAGAAGAAGAAGATATTGGATTTATATCCCACCCTCCACTCCGAAGAGTCTCAGAGCGGCTCACAATCTCCTTTCCCTTCCTCCCCCACAACAGACACCCTGTGAGGTGGGTGGGGCTGGAGAGGGCTCTCACAGCAGCTGCCCTTTCAAGGACAACCTCTGCCAGGGCTATGGCTGACCCAAGGCCATGCTAGCAGGTGCAAGTGGAGGAGTGGGGAATCAATCCCGGTTCTCCCAGATAAGAGCCCGCACACTTAACCACTACACCAAACTGAATACAGACAAACAAGAATAGAGATCTGTATCATTGTTATTCTTTCCTGTTTTTGAAGAATCCCCTGTTGTTAAGCTCAGGCCTCAGAACAATGATATAGCATTTTGGGAAAAAAATGCATGCCAGTAAGCCAGCACCAGAGACTAAGATGGAGAAGATCTCCACAGTCACCATGGATTTCCCCTTGGTGCTCAAGTAAGTTGGAATGAAGGACACCCAAACACTAACAAAAAGCAACATGCTGAAAGTGATAAATTTGGCTTCATTGAAACTGTCAGGTAACTTCCTGGCTAGAAAAGCCACAATGAGGCTGACTATAGCTAGGAGGCCCATATAGCCCAAGACACAGTAAAACATGGTTATTGAGCCCTCATTACATTTCAGTATGATATTCTCATTCATGGAGAGCATGTCTATATCTGGGAATGGTGGGGAAGTACTTAGCCAAAGGCTACAAATGCCTACTTGAACAAGGGAGCAGGAAAGGACAACAGAATAAGCTAATTTTTTACCCACCAGTGACCTCATCCTAGATCCTGGTTTGGTAGACATGAAGGCCAAAACTACAGTCATGGTTTTGGCCAACACACTAGAAATGGCTACTGAGAATATGATGGCAAATGTTGCATATCGGAGAAGGCAGGTCACTTTTCCAGGTTGCCCAATGAAAAACAAAGAAGACAGGAAGCAATGAAAAAGAGAGAACAGAAGAATATAGGTAAGACTTCGGTTGTTTGCTTTGACTATGGGACTGTTCCGGTGCTTCATAAATGTCCCAAGCACCAATGCTGTGATCAGAGAAAAGGAAACACCTAAGGTAGCTAGGGTGATACCTAATTCTTCTTTGTAAGAAAGGAAGCTTATAGTTTTGGGAACACATTGATTTTGGTGATGGTTGGAATAGTGACCTTGTGGACATTGGACACAGATATCTGCATCTGCAAAAAGGAAAAAAAAACCAACAAGCTGTTAAAATATTTCAAGACATTTACCATGTGGACTTTGTTAAGCTATAAGTCTCTCTATCTGTGATATGGGAATGATTTTTTGATTTTTGAAAGAACTCATTATTTAACAAAGTTATGGTCTATCTACTTGTGATTGATCGTAATAGCCTTTGGCAGTATAAAATGAATGGTATCATAAATATCATATTCACTACAGATAATCATGGCAGCTGAATAGACTGGAGTTTGTTTGAATCAGAGTTCTGTTCCCCATATTGGAGGCTCCATTTGATTGATTCTGGATGAATTAAATATGTAAAGAGCAGTCTGACCAATTTTGCTTGTTTTCTAAATGTGTTTTGCTTTTATAAGGATGATGGCAACTTAGGAAAATATCAGTATTGTTTCAAAAAATGACAAAGTGAAAATACTATTATTTCTTTCCTTAAAACATTTCTACATCCATCCAAATACAATTCCCCCGGTTGACAAACATCAAAACATTGATAATATGAAATATTCATAATAAAGCAATATTAAAACACCATTAAATCAAAAACAATAAATTAATAAATAATATTGAAAATAATAAAACAACAATTGCAACAATTGTAATTGTTGTATACCATCCTAAGCCCTATCTTTACAGGGCAGGGTAATCTAAACAGTTAATAAAATACAATAAACAAATATGTGGACCATTAAAATAACATTTAAAATATACAAATAATTCAATATACAAACAGAACACAAGGGAGGGAGGACAATAAGCTTTACTGGGTACACCAAACAAACAAACAATTTCATCCTCTGGCACCACAATGAGGGCTATAATTTATAAAAGTTTGATTAAGGACTGTATTTCTGAATCATAGAACTGTAGCATTCTGGGGGGGAAAGAAAAAGAAAAATGTCTGACAGTGAAACCTGATGGTCTTAGATCATTATTAGTGTGGAACATATGGGGATCTTATTAATGAGTAAGAAATGTAAGATGTGGCAGATGTCCTCAGACACTCCTGATCACATAATGTATGGATTATCTTTACATTCTTCTACTTAAACATATCATATTTAGAGAATATAGTTTATCATGTCTCCTACCCTTCTTTTCAGAGATCATCCCTTCTGGACAACGAACACAATCATAACAGCAAAATTTCTCTCCCTCCTTCTTTTGTCTTCTATATCCATGATGACAGTTTTCATTGCAAAGAGAAAAAGGCACCACCTGTCCAGAGACAGATAGAGATGTTAGCCCCTGGTGCCTTGGTAATAGCAGCAAATCCTTGTGCCAGTTTTGTGTTGGAGCTATACTGCTGGACTAAGATCTAAAAATTCAGCTTTAAAATCATGTTCTTCCATGGGTGACCATAGATTAGTTGTCCTTCCTTAGACTAAGTTTTAGGTTGCTCTACACCTTCTTTGTAGAAAAATCCTGAGTATTATATCTAAATAAGTCAATAAATGGTAAAAAAAACACAGTTTACTTTTCCTTTGGCAAATCGTTAGCGCAAAACTGAATTTCACATGTGACACATTACTGATGTACAAGACATAGTCTGCTTTCACACACATTGGATAATGATCACTCAGTCCAGTTGCAGACTGTTGAGAGTGCATTGCCCAACACTGGGGGAAAACATCGATAAGACTACAAAACCTGAAATGATATACTGCCTTCAAGTCCCAATGCATAGTAATACTTAGATAGAAGTACTCATATTGCCTCCCCAGTCGGAATAATGAGACAGACACAGAGGTGGATTAAAGGGCCACTTTATTAACTTAATGGCAAGAGCAAAAAACATGCGGACAGATCAAGCCAGGGGTCAAGCCAGACCACCTCCTTGACCTGAAAATGGGTGAGCCCCCAAAGCCCCGGGTATGAGCCAAACCAACGGCTCAGACCCGGCCGGCCCAGCAACATGATCACCGCTCACCAAGGCTCCACCATCCCCAAAGCCGTACAGCCTGGAATGTGGACACCACCATGTGACAGGATCCCCAAGCTCCCTGGAGCCAACCTTGGGCCGTACAGCTTAACGATACCCCAGGGAGGCCATTCACCAAAAATGGTGCGGTGCTACGGGAGCTCACCAATCCCCAAAACATATTCCCAACAATAAACAGCCACTGACAGTGCCAAGCCTCTGCTTAGGCCACTGTATCCAAACCAACCCCAAAACCTGCACCAGCCCTTGCCGCAAGTCAGCCAAAAAGGCTTCATTGCCCTTTATTGGAAGATGAACCTGTCGATGCGCTTAGAGTCCAAGAGGGTGATTCTTAGCGACGCAAAAATGAAGATTGTACACAGTAGCTGTAAAACCACTATATACATTTATTTACACACCAATCACTCTTCTCTCCGACAGTATGCTCCGCTGCAACACCAACTCCATTAACCCACACACACCATAGTGTCTTTGTACATTTATACATTGACCAGCCAATCAGCATCTTGCTGTGTCATGCTGACTGAGCTTCTGGCTGATGCAATACCTCTGGCACCCAGCCACCTGCTGTCATCAAGATCATCTAGCCTCTAGCTCTAGTTTCACTTTTACAGCATGTGCTATAAGCTGTCACTTCTCTCACATACAAGCGACAGAACCCTCCTCCCTATACAATTCTGAAAGACTAGCCTGAATGAAAGGATGAGGCACATACCCCCCAAGCCCACTACTTAGGGCTTTTCGCAAGGCCCTATTGGCCTTAATCTGAGCATGCTCCAAACCTGCTGGGTCCCACACTGCCCGCCACACCCAGCGTGGCAACATGGCCGACCACAGGATAAGGACGCACGGCCACCTCTTGCCAATCAAGGCAATATCCTCCTGGGCCTGAATCAAAAGGGCCTATCCCTTCATCAAGCCCAAGTCATTCTCTCCCAGATGTATCACCAAAATCTGCGGAGGCCATCAATGCAGCTGCATGGAACAGCGCCTCCTCATAAGCGGAGCCACAAACAAGCGCCAAAGTGGCACGAAGCCCCAAGAGGATCGATGGCAAAATTGGCTGTCTGCCGTCAACCTGATGACCTGACTCTCAGGACCAACCCTCTAACATTTTTTGGATCCAAAAATCCTTAGTCACATCCAAATGCCCGTGTGCCTTACTCAAAAAAGACAATGCCGCCATCTGTCCCCGATGGATTTAACTGCGAGGCCCCGCTCCCTTTGCCAAACAGAATTGCAACAGTTGGTCGACTGGAACAGGCCATAATTCTGGTAACCTGGCCCCTTCCCTGAAGGCTACAAACTGGCTAGCCGCCCAGTCATACGACCTTTTAGTGCTGGGCGCTATGGCGAGGTGGATTGCCCGGCTACCTTCATGCCTCCAATCTGCCACAATTCTGCTGGGATGTGCATGGGAAACAGGTCGGCCTCTGGAGCTAACTGGCGAAAGCGCACCATCTGGGCGTCCACCACTCCATTACAAATGCCAGGAACATGCTTTGCCAAGAACAAGATATTTAACTTCAGACAGCGCAAAGTAAATGCCCTAACCAACTGCATCACTGGGGGGGACTTAGATGTCAAGTTATTGACAACATGTACCACTGCCATGTTGTCACACCAGAAATACACCATGTGATTAGCAAGATTATCACCCCAAAGGTGGATAGCCACCACGATAGGAAAAAATTCCAAGAAAGACAGGTTCCAACATAACTTGGAACCCAACAATTCATGTGGTCATTGCTCAACGCACCAATGCCCCCTGAAATAAATCCCAAAACCTGTGGTACCGGCAGCATCTGAGACGATCTGGAGCTCTGCTTCCAACAGCATATCCCCTCACCAAAAGGAAATGCTGTTAAAATCCTTTAAAAAATGACTCCCAAACACCCAAATCGCTGCACATCTCCCTGGTAACCCGGGTAAAATGATGCGGTAAATGCAGGGCAACCATTCCATCACAAAATTGCTTTTAAAAGGTCCTGCCGGGAGCCATCACTTTGCATGCAAAGTTCAGGTGACCCATCAACTGCTGCAACTCAAGGAGGGTGACCTTGCGCTTACTCCGCACTAACTTAACTCGAGCCAAAAGGCTCTCCCGCTTCTCCTCTGGCAACCTGAATAACTGGCGCACAGTATCGAGCTCGATACCTAAAAAGGTCAAAACCGTAGTTGGGCCTTCCGTTTTTTTTTCACGAGCCAATGGTACCCCAAGCTCCTTGGCTAACCCCTCAAAAGCCGTTAACAATAGAAGGCACTGCCCGGAACCCACGGGGCCCACAAAAAGAAAATTGTCCAGATAATGCACCGTGTCCTGCACCCCCGTTTGAGCTCGTAAAGCCCATTCCAAAAATGTGCTAAACCGCTCAAAAGTGGCGCAGGAAATTGAACAACCCATCGGCAGCGCTCTATCTACATAGTAACTCCCTTCAAAAGCAAAACCTAACAATTCAAAATCCCTAGGGTGTACCGGGAGTAAACGGAATGCTGACTTAATATCACACTTCGCCAGCTCCGCCCCCACTCCACACCACCAAACTATCTGCACTGCCCGGTCAAAAGATGTATATTTAACCAAGCAAAGCTCAGCCAGGATCGCATCATTCACTGATCGGCCCCTGGGATAAGAAAGGTGATGAATTAACTGAAATTCGCCAGCCACTTCCTTAGGCACCAACCCCAAGGGGGACACCCGCAAATTTGGAATTGGAAGGGTCGCAAAAAGGCCCAACACTCTACCCTCATCACACTCCTTCTTAATTTTTGCCCTAACGATATGCTCTAAACCCCTAACCGAACGCAAATTAGAACAAGAAAATGGGGTCTGTGGACCCTGATAAGGAATTCTAAACCCGTAGGAGAACCCCTCCAAAAGGAAACGTGCCTCATCCAAACTTGGATAATCCATCAACAACTCCCTAAGAACCCTCAGATGAATGGGGCTGGGCCCCTTTAGCAGCATGCTGCCCCGCCCCCCCGCTTGGCCTCTTGTTAGCTCCCTTTGGTTTTGACCTGTTACAGGCCATGACTGCATGAGGCCCTCCAGAAAGCGGGCACTCGTGCTTCTACCTACAAGCCTTCCTGGCATACGTGCCTTGGGAGGTAAAGTCCCAGCAAAGCAGCTGTAGCTGAACCGACTGCCACGCAGTTGCGCGGGAGCCAGTAGGAGTCGATGTCTTCTGAACGAGGTGTCCACTATCAGATCTCTCCCCCGCTATTGGCTTCACAGGTGCCATAAGCTGTAGCCACAGCTGCTGGTTAATCTGGTCCCACAGAAGGCCAGGATTAACCGCCGCCCGCATGCGGAATTGTTCATCATACTGAAGCCACGCCCCTCCAGTAAAGTTGTTATAAGCCCTGTATATAATATCACAGCACTGGAAAAGGGGGGCGGCCTGCCATAGCTGGGTCCTGGCTATAACCCCTGCGTAGATAAGAAAGCCCGGAAGCCAGTTCGACCATGTCCTATCCACTTTTCTTTGCTTCAGTTTCTTTTCATCAAGCTCGTCAGACTTCTTCTCCAATTCCCTATAAAAAAGGCTAAACACATCTATATATTCGCCTTTTAAAATCTTTTCCCTAGTGGCAACGGTAAGATGATCACCAAGAGGCATGGCAGGGTCTCTGAATGGCAATGCGTGAAAATCCACCATACTGTAAGGGACTGGTGGGTGAGATGGAAACCCCCAAATCCCCCTCTGTTGTGGGGGCGAAGATGACAACAAGGTAGGAGCCTGCAGCCATCCCCATGGCAAAACACCCCCCGCTGCCACCTGTCCGCTTGGTCCTATGTCACTAGCTTGGCCGGCTCCCACCGGAGTCGGACACCACTGCACCCACGCACCCTTCAATGCAGGCGCCACAGCTGAACTGCATGCCTGCGTTGACGTCGTACCTGACACTGCTTGCCACACCACCAGGGGCCCCACCCCAAAATAAGTAGCCCCTAAACCCTGGGACCCCACAGCCGGCCCAGAACAACCTGCCAAGTTGGGACCCCAAGGACCCCATGGCCATACCACCCCCTGCTGCCGTGCAGGTAACTGACCTTCAACCCCAGGAAGCACTACCACTACTGCATCAGGCTCATCCCTCTGATCCTCCTCCGGCAGCACTACCTTACCCAAACCACCACTGTTTCCGTCAACACCCTGCAAAACAGAAAGCCGAGCGATCACCTCCTTTTGGAATAATATGGTGGCCACTCTCCCCGAACCCATGAGCCCAGTGGCTCTCCATGAAGGGCTGCCAACCCCTCTTGCCTCTTCTGTGGCAGCCAGCCACTCCATAATGGCCTGCCTAATCCGTACATCCTCCCCTTCCTCACACGGTAGCTGTTCAGGGGGAGGCCTCCTGGGAGGCCTCTTAGCAGGCTGTTTTCCCTTTAACTTCCCCTGGCCCTTTTTAGGCTCCATGTTGCAGGCAATTATGGCCTAAACTAGGCCCCAGTAGAAAAAAATAAAGTTGGTGCCAGTGAGAGAACACCCTCCCCCCCCCCCCCGGGCAGGCAAAACCACCCTTTTCCAAGCCTAATAGGGAAAATCCAGACAGCCCGGGCCCCACAAAGCCCTGATGGTTTTCCCCCAGGGCCGAAGGCCCACATCAGCCTGCGCCTTCGCCTCCACTCCCCAGCAAACATCACCCCGAAGCTCTACGCTCTCGGCTCACCCGGGACAGAGGAAACCACCGATGCTCCCAAAAATACGGCGTGGATCGCGCCGCAGCCAAACCGTCGCTCGAAGCTGCCCTCGTTAACTGCCAGCTCCCAACGAGCCACTCCGACTGCTCCGGACGCAGCAGACACGATCTGCTACCCGTCCGAGAGCAAATTCTCACTGCGCAACTGGGGGCAGGGCCGGACTTTTAAGGCCGCGCCTTGCCCCCACCCAGATATTGGATGATTCCATTGCTTTAATCCTTCCAGGGAGGCAATGGACGGCCCCCAGCCTTAGCAGCGATCGCCGCTCGGCTGGGAAGGGGGCTGAATTGCATAAATGTTCATTTTGAGCTGTGATGAGAACAATAAAGTACAGGTTTTCTGTAGATCCCATGTGAAACAATATGCCAAAAATATATGCATACAAAGGCCAGCTATGGATAATCAATAAAGATGTAATAGGTGATACCATAAACATGTGAAGCATGCCTTGCCATATATGCAGTTCTTAAGGAGAAGAAGAAACAGCAGCTATGATGTTCATGTGAAACCAAACAATACAGAGGATAACCTAAGGAGGTATTCAGACAAGCTAGAATTAAAGCATGTCATTCAAATATGGAAGGACTTCATCATCATCAAGAAAGATATAAACAGCAAATCCTTAATTAAATATTGGTTCCTTGTCCATTGTACCTCAAGATGTCATGTTAGACCCGTCATGGCAAGCAAACATACTGAGAAAATGGCCAACTGAACAGTTATACTTTTTGTGTCAATATCACACATGACCATAGCAACATCTATGTGAATCAAGTCCACCTCAGGAACATTTATTCATAAAGTACATTGGAAGAATGAGGGATTTCATTGATAGAATGAAATGCTTAACCCAAGGAAGAGGTCCTTAGGATTGCAGCCTTGGAATGGGACTCAACAAGCTATTCCAATACTGAAAAGTGGAGGAAGAGTCCTGTTGACTACCCAAGAGCTGATGTTGGGGATCATGGGACCTGCATGGATAAAATCCATGTGAGATGTGGGTTATAGGAAAGAGAGGAATTGGGTGACCTTGAGCAACCAACCCAAGAGATTAAAGGTGGACTGTGGACATCCCATGCTTCAAGTATTGGCAGTACGATGGAGAAAAAAGAATTCTTTTCAAGTTCTTCACCCATAAGTG
Organism: Heteronotia binoei; assembly: GCF_032191835.1. Classification (NCBI taxonomy): domain Eukaryota; kingdom Metazoa; phylum Chordata; class Lepidosauria; order Squamata; family Gekkonidae; genus Heteronotia; species Heteronotia binoei. Next base: position 14,654,298 of record NC_083237.1, on the reverse strand, counting down.
ACTGCTTCTGTGTCCCACCTGGTTAAAGGTTTTATGCCATATGATCTTATTGTCATGAATGGTTAATTCTTTGCCGGAAGGAGCCCAAGGATCAAATCTTCCCACTTGTACTCTAATGAAGGAGCCATTTGGGAAAATGACCCAGTTTGTCACATCAAAAGCAGCTCTCAATTCCCCATTTTCATTAAAATGCATGGTGTCTCCAGCACTGTTGTTGAATGTGATGTTCCTGAGTAACCAATTTAGCTAATTCATAGAGAAAAAGACAAGAGAACTGTTGTGGGCTTTGCAGTATTCAGATTACATCATATAGTCACTAGTATTGTTTTCTTAAAATGCTGAAACTTTTCTTTCTTGTGCATAAAAGTTAAGAGAAACATGATAACGCATTCAGTTCAGAAAGTGGAAAGGCTTCATTGTATAGCGTACCTGCCATGGCTGTACATTCTGAACCACCATCTGCTCTCCATTTAACAGTTGTCTGTGGTATGATCTGGATAGGTGTATGGTCTGCAAAGCATATGCCACAGCATAGACAGCATTGTAGACATTGTAGCTGTGGCCAGTCATGCCCATCTCAAACAAAATCCAAGGAAGTGTTTCCAGCTTCTCTTCACCTGTACAAAAATTCTCACTATCACCCTGAAAGTTGGAGACTTTCAATGAACAGCTGAATGCCTGCTCCCAGAAATTCTGGATAAAACCATCTCCTTTCGCCCAGGAAGGGTTAATGGCTTGAAGAAAATGTTGGAATCTTGGTGGCTGCTTAGAGTGAACTGCAAAGGATAAGGTACCGTGGAAGCTTTCTATATCCCATATCCTTTGAAAGGACATTGATTCAAAATCCCACTGAGATGTAACAATCCATACTTTATGCAAAGGTGGGAATGAACTCAAAGGTGCTAGAAACAGCAACAGTCTCAAAACAAATTGGGATGGAGGTTCTGCATAAACAAAGCAGACCCTGGCTTTGTCCTCAAAAACAATCAAAAACAATTCTGCTTGTCTTAAAATTGAATCTGTCATATCATTCAGATAAGTAAGTTTTGGTAATCTCAGAGAGAAAGCAAAGCAGATGCCATTTTTAGAGAGTAGATGTACCATAGTCTGCAAAAACTTTTCACCTCTGTCATCATCTGCAGCTAAGAGCCCAATCCATTTCCAATTGAAATGCTGAAATAAACTGATAACTCCCATGTACTGATAAGCTTCCTTTGGGACCATCTGGTACAAGGAAGAGAACGGAGTTCCATCATTCTGTACCGGGGAAAAGGACCCATAAATGAGCTGAAAGAAAACATGTAAGTGTATTTTTTTCCTGATGAATTACTACAGAATATTCCATTGTGCGCGAATAACGTGCTATCATTCTGTATGGCCTACCTGTGGCATCTTGTAGTTGCCTATGATGGTGGCCATATTGACTGATGTTTCAGAATCAAGTCCTCCAATAATAGCTATTGGGTTTTTCAAAATAGCACACTTGAAGTTGGGGACACACCACTGTTGTGTGGAAAGCAAACTCAGGATGGCTTTATTGGTCATCCTTGCATTATAGTAGCTGTTGAGGATATGGAACCCCAGTGTTATGTTTGGTAAGATATGGGGATTCTCATTAATTTCTTTTATTGCAAATGCCAAGGCCAAGATATGCTGGTAGTTCTTTGGCTTTGATCTGTAATTAGAGTCACCAGATGTTCAGAGAATCATCAACAGTTGATTTATACCTTGCAGCATCAGAAAGCTCTTTGAATGGTGTGTTAAACTTCTGATAATCTTCAATTACCAAAACCGATTTCTCTATATTGAATGCTCTTTTTTCTCTCATTTGTCAGACCTGTTTCAGAGCTCTGTGGCTTTTTAACACTAAAGTGTATTGAAGTATCAATACATACGCTTTGTATGAATTTCTGAAGTGTTTTGGTTGCTGACTGTAACAATAAACTTGACTTGACCATCCAAGTCATAAACTCCCCCCCCCCCCCAGACTTAATGACCTTATTTCAGACACTGATGTTAAAGGCACATTGGGACTACCTAACATAACGACGAATGATATAATATATTTTGCCTCTGGCTTTTGGTCATCATTCTATACTTGATTAATAAACTATCCTATGGCAATTAATGGGCTCCTTCTCTTTGCATTAGAGATGCATGAATATCCCTCAGTTTGTCACATGCCCTTTTACCAAACTATTTTTTTTTTAAACCTTAATGTCACGTGAACCCATTGTTGAATATATATATTTTTTTTTCCTGGCACTTTTCAGAAAGCAATTCAAGTGCCAGGTGAACCTCAAAGGCAAGGGGATTCCATGAGTCCAAAGGGTGATTAACATGTGGAATTCACTGCCACATGAGGTGGTGGCAGCCACAAGCATAGCCACCTTCAAGAGGGAGTTAGATAAAAATATGGAGCAGAGGTCCATCAGTGGCTATTAGCCACAGTGTGTGTGTGTGTGTGTGTGTGTATATATATATATATATTTGACCACTGTGTGACACAGAGTGTTGGACTGGATGGGCCATTGGCCTGATCTAACATGGCTTCTCTTATGTTCTTATGAGTCAGGTGCCAGAATTAAAATTAAAAAAAAACTAGTGTTACCTCTTTGGAAGGCAGTAAACAGAAAGCATTTGTTGAAAGACAGCTCTTGCCTAACTCATTGGAAAAATAAAAGGAGAGGGCTCCTCGCAAAAATGATTTTGGTGGTCTCATGTAATGGAATGATGAAACTTTGGATAAATGAGTATTTTGGAGATTTCTGCTTATCTGCATTTCTGTAATATGTCCTATAACATACAAGGAATATATGAGGTTTTATATCAGTATCAACCTACATGTATGTTTTCCAAATTTTCTGTCATAATCTCCCCACGAATAAGAGATGGGATTCAATATTCTTGCCCTAACTGTTACATTGTATGCTGAGCATATAACCATTTGAATTTTCTTGTATATTTTGGTAGTTGATTCACATATTCCAAACCAAAAGATGTGATTATATGGCCCCAGAAAGATCATATTGTGTGTGGCTGAAGTACTTTTAATATTTTTTATGCAGTCACTCAGTGAACTATCTTAAAACCCTTTTTTAAAAAGTTTTGGAATCTCGGAGTCCACACAAATCTCTCTGCCATAAGTTTCCACCTGCCACCCACCTCTTTAATAGAAGAGTCTCACCACTGTATTTTCTGCCAGAATAAATCTAACGGAAGAGTGGTACGATATGAATTAACTAACAATGGAATATTAAACACGGTTACAGCCTTCTTAATCCAATGGTGCCAGTGAATTTAGGAGTGCATTACTGTTGATGGCTGCGTTCCAAGAGACTTAATTGTTTCAGAAAATGTTTAAAGCTATGGTGGAAAGTGACAAAATAGAAAGAACAGTACTAGATCGTAGCATACAAATAGGAAGATTTTAAATCTGCGAAAATGTATATTATTCCACAATGCCAGAACAGTAAAATTAATAGCCAAACCATACATATAAAATTAAAAAGTAGATCGCACAACCGTAAAATGTACTACCAGAAATTCCTTACAAAGGTTCATTGATCAGCATCTGCGAAGGCTGTTTCTCAAAAGAAGGAGTCTCATGCACTAGGTAGACCTGAGACACGATCCCTCCAATGGCGAGGTCACCAGGCTGAGCAAATTGATGAGCTATAGGAAGAGGGTCCATTAATTCTGTGGCGCAATTAATGGAATGCTTCTTGCCCACATTGTATTTCAGCAGTAAAAGCAGCAGCAACAGCACTAGCAGCACTTTAATGAAAAGCCTTTCCTTCCTGTTATCAATTTCCATGTCCCTCAACAGCATGGAATACTGTTTCTGCTCCCAGAAACACATGAAGATCACCAACATATTGCAAAAGAGCGGCACATGCTGAAGGTCTGCACATCAAAACCTGGGGAGGCAGGGAATCTGCAGCTCTGAACGGTAACAAAGTGTGCCGTAGGATGGGAGCACCCTGTAGCAAAGGAAAGCGTGGACAGTTATTCCATATGCTTCTTAGGCTGTCCTTAAACTCCTGCTGGCTCTTTTGTGGTTGATGTTGCTCAATCACCGCGTGTGAGAGGCAGCAGCTGCCTCCCAGAGTCTGAGGAGTTTGCCTCTCTGGTTACAATCTGAAGAACACTTTCCCGCGATTAAGACCTATTCCATAAATTGGGTCTTTCTTGAAAGTTGACTGGTTTAGGATTGCTGCCTGTGCTTCTGGTGTCATCTGCCTTAAGAGCCACCTTTAGGAACCAACTTTATTCCGAAGTCACTTCACAGGCTTCTAATTTGCAGTTGGAAGAATGGTGACAGTTATCTCAAATTGCAGAGGCCCGGTTCTCTGGGGAGATGCCACTTGAGAGCGCTGGCCCTAAGTGGCAAGGGTTGGGTTGTGGTAAACACAAGTTGCCTCATCCGTGTGTGGCAATCAAAGAGTTCATCGTTCAGCAGGGCCAGCCCTAGATTGTCTCGTGCCCTAGGCAAGGCTAACTTCTCATATCCCCCTGCACTGATAACGTCACCGAGTCACATGGGAGCAGGGGTGGAATTCAAGCAGGAGCTCCTTTGCATATTAGGCCATGCTCCCTGATGTAGCCAATCCTCCAAGAGCTTGGAATTCTAGCAGGGGCTCCTTTGCATATTAGGCCACACACACCCTGATGTAGCCAATCCTCCAAGACCTTGGAATTCTAGCAGGGGCTCCTTTGCATATTAGGCCACACACCCCTGATGTAGCCAATCCTCTAAGAGCTTGGAATTCTAGCAGGGGCTCCTTTGCATATTAGGCCACACACCCCTGATGTAGCCAATCCTCCAAGAGCTTGGAATTCTAGCAGGGGCTCCTTTGCATATTAGGCCACACACCCCTGATGTAGCCAGTCCTCCAAGAGCTTGGAATTCTAGCAGGGGCTCCTTTGCATATTAGGCCACACTCCCTGATGTAGCCAATCCTCCAAGAGCTTGGAATTCTAGCAGGGGCTCCTTTGCATATTAGGCCACACACCCCTGATGTAGCCAGTCCTCCAAGAGTTTGGAATTCTAGCAGGGGCTCCTTTGCATATTAGGCCACACCCCCTGATGTAGCCAATCCTCCAAGAGCTTGGAATTCTATCAGGGTCTCCTCTGCATATTAGGCCACACACCCCTGATGTAGCCAGTCCTCTAAGAGCTTGGAATTCTAGCAGGGGCTCCTTTGCATATTAGGCCACACTCCCTGATGTAGCCAATCCTCCATTTGTATTAGGAGCCTGAGCCAGTCCAAACTTATTTGTTAAAACCAGATGCACACGCCTTCTGGAGTTTGCTGGCCTATAGCCCTCTACAATATATTACTGAAAACAAGCTGTTCTTTAGATGACCAATTGCTCTTATACTCTTGTTAATTAATTGTTAATTTTAATTTAACTTCAAGCAAGCCATTCTTTTGACAGCAATTCAGCTCAAAGGCGCTTAAGCGTATGATTTTAAGCAGCGAGTCCTATGCATCTCCTAAATGCAAAAATCTCTTTGAGCTAAATTGCTGTCAAAAAAATGACTTGCTTGAAATTAAATTAACAATTAATATAAAGAATATAAGAGCAATTGCACAGCGACGCGACAGAGGTGACAAGAGGAAGTCCCCTGGTCACTGGGTGTAGCACGTGAAAGTACTCCGCCAAGCGGGGAGAGAGCTAGCAACAGAACCCCCGGGAGCGGGGGAGAGCTAGCAACAGAACCCCCGGAAGCGGCCCCACGGGCGCCGACCCTACCGACGACGCGAGCAGAAGGGCCAACCAGCGGGGAGTACGACCCACCCAGACTAGCGGTTCTGGAACAGCAACCAGAGCCAGGCAGCCAGCCACCGGTGGCGAGTCCCCGAGAAGATACCCCCTCCACGGTAGCAGCTCCAATGCCCCAAATAACCCCGAGGAGGTCAACGCGGGAACGCAGGGCACCGGCCTTCTTGAAGGACTATGTATCTTGAACTAGGGAGGGAGGAGTGTTGTGTCTTGCAATGTAATCCGGAAGTACTGCGACGCGGCAGAGGTGACCAGAGGAAGTTCCCTGGTCACTGGGTATAGCGCGTGAAAGTACTCCGCCAATTAAGATCTGTTGCGGGAAGTTTGACTGGCCAGGATTGGACTGGGCCAGTTGGAGGGCTGTTCCGGGTATTGTATCTAAAGCAGGACCCGGCCCGCGTTTCGCTCTTTTGTGATGTACCAGCTAATAAAGTATGTTGCCTTCAACACGTCTCATCATCGAGTACATTACAACACTTGAACACATGAAGTTGCCTTATACTGAATCAGACCCGTGGTCTATCAAGGTCAATATTGTCTATTCAGACTTGCAGTGACTGTCCAGGGTCTCAGGCAGAGGTCTTTCATATCACCTACTGCCTGGTCCTTCTAATTGGAGATGCTGGGGATTGAACCTGGGACCTTCTGCATGCCAAGCAGATGCTCTACCATTGAGCCAGAGCCCTTCTCCATTAGTCTCCAGGGTCTCAGGCTGAGGTCTTTCCCATCACCTACTGCCTGGTCCTTTTGACTGGAGATGCCAGGGATTGAACCTGGGACCTTCTGCATGCCAAACAGGTGTTTTACCACTGAGCCACAACTTCGTAGATCATACAAAGAGGAACGAATCATGTATGTGAAGGCAGGACCCCAGGATGAAGACATTTGCTTACATGCCAGCCTTGAAACCGGCCCATCCACAGAATCAATTGGCATATAGGGATGTCTGCAGCAAAATAGAATGGATACCAATGAAAGAATACAGTAGATGGGGACACATTGATATTTGGAATGGAATTTTGTCATCAGAATGCTGCTAGTATTAATGTTGCTGCTGCTTTTGCTGCATCATACAGTATGTGAGACGGGTTCTATTAATTGCACCGCACGGGATGACCCTACTCCAATTCCTTATGAATTTTATCAGCCAGGAGACCATGTCATTGGTGGAATTGTCTTTCAGGTCTTCTATGTGAGTGACCCACCCTCCTTCAGAGAACAACCCACCCAGTCATTGATAGAACCTGCGTAAGGAAATGCTTTTGTGCTTTCTGTGACATGTTAAGATTATAACCACTAAGAGGAGTTTGTTGAGCAGCAGTGCACTGTTTATTTATCAGTAGATTTATTTTCACTGTGGAAAATAGTGTCAGACCTTGTTTCATTGAAGTTATACATTTGCTTGCTGAATATATTACTTGCTGCTTACTAACCAGAATGTTTAATAAAGTCCTTTGCTACTAACCCTGACACCATGTACAGTAACAAGGGGGGGGGGGAGAGGATGAATGTCTCCTGGGTATCAAAGGCCCACGAGGTCTTTGAAGTGCAGAGTGCGCAGCTAGCTTCCCAGGCGCCTCCTGAGCAGAGCAAGGACATCACCAGGAGGAGGATGTAACCAACAACTGTGAGAGATAAGCGGGCGTGTGAAAGTGTTACTTGCAGGGTCAGTCTGTAGTTTTATTATGGTAGGCTCCTAGGTGACAATCTGGGTTCCTGATATTGGATGATTGTAATTGCCGGGGGTGGGGGGATGTGGACTCAAATCTACCTCATGTAGCAATGAACAAGAGTTATGAGTTAGGTTAGCATCATGTAACAGTCTTCTAACCTTATGTTTCTGTAGAACAAAAAGCTAATTAAGGCACAATTAAAGTTAGAAAAAGCCCAGGGTGGTTGAACAGTATACATGCACTTTGTGTTGTTGTTTTCTATACCCTATAACTCTCTTTGCAGTTCAATAACCAAGAACTATCAGCATGTCTTGGCTTTGGTATTTGCTGTAAATGAGATTAATGGGGATCCTCAACTTTTACCAAACAACACACTGGGCTTCCAAATCCTCAACAGCTACTATGTTGCAAGGATGACCTACAAGGCCATCTTGTCCCTTCTTTCCACCCAAGAGAGATTTGTCCCCAACTTCAAGTGTGTTACCCAGAAAAATCTAATAGCTGTCATTGGAGGATTTTTGTCCAGAACATCTGTCAGTATGGCCACCATTTTATCCATCTACAAGGCTCCACAGGTATGCTACACATATGGAAAATACCACTATGGCATATATTTAATAATTCTTTGAAATTTGAAATATATTAAAAATACTTACATATTTTCTTTCAGCTTGCTTATGGGTCATTTTCAAAAGTGCATGAAGAGAAAACACTCTTCCATTTCTTGTACCAGATGGTCCCAAGTGAAACCCACCAGTACTGGGGGATTGTCCGATTACTGCTCTATTTTACATGGACTTGGGTTGGGCTTCTGACTGTGGATGATGACTATGGGGACAAGTTTTTGCAGACAATACTACCAATCCTAGCCAAGAATAGCATTTGCTTTGCATTCATGTTAAAATTACCAAAACCGGCTTACGTGGAAGAGTTTGTAAATTTGCTTTTAATGCAGTGGGAATGGTACCCAGTTCTCATGGATGGGAAAGCCAATGTATGTTGTGTATATGGAGAACCTTCAGTCATGACCATATTGAGAATACTATTGTTTCAGGCCCCCATGTTTTCTTTACCCCCACTAGGAAAAGTGTGGATTATTACATCCCACTGGGACTTCGAATCAGTCTCTCTTCAAAGGATCTGGAATATAGACTCTTTCCACGGTGCCCTCTCAATTACAATTCACTCCAATCAGCCACCAGGATTCCAAAAATTCCTTCAGGTCATAAGACCTTCCTGGACAAAAGGAGATGGCTTTATCCAGAACTTCTGGGAACAAGCCTTCAGCTGTTCACTGAAAACGTTTACTACTCAGGTGGAATATAAAAAAGTCTGCACTGGGGATGAGAAGCTGGAGAGCCTTCCCAGGGTGTTGTTTGAGATGAGCATGACTGGCTACAGCTACAATGTCTACAATGCTGTCTATGCAGCAGCTCATGCTTTGCATGAAATGTACATGTCCAAATCCAAACTCAGGATTCCGGATTTCCAGAATGGAAAGCCATGGCAGGCAGTATTACTTCAAAGACCCAATTGTACAGACTAGCTCAGAAAGCCTGAGCTTGTCATCACTTGATAGCTAGATATGGTCATGGTCAGTATTTGGATGTGAGAAGACCAAGGAAGAACAGGGTTGGGGCCAGAAGAAGGTAATGGCAAACCACTTCTGGTCATCTCTTGCATCAAAAACCTCATGACTTGATTGCTGCTGCTGCTACTACTACTACTACTACTAATAATAATAATAATAGTAAGTCGGTTTGTAGAAAAATAAGTGTTGGCGCTTATTAATATAACTCATTGGCATATGCTCCCCCCCCAATCAAAAGCAACCCATTGTAAGAAAGGAGAGTCCCAGGCGAGTGAGGCCTGCTTGAGCTAGCTAGAGATCCACGTGTGGGTCAAAAGACCAGCAAGCCACCCACTGCCCAAAATCACATAAGAAGTGGAGAAAGGGTGGGGCGGGCTTCTCCAGGGGTTAGTGAGGGCTGCTGGGGGTGTGGCAAAGCTCCTGGTGGCTGGCTGGCTGCCCGCTCTCCTAATCCAGGGATTGTTATGCAGCTATACCTACTATTCAATGGACAAGGTAGGTGGGGAGGAGGAGGGGGAAACCTCAGAAAGGTTCAGGAGCTGTGCTCCTGTGAGCTCCTGCTGAATCTGAGGCCTGATAATAATAAATATTCAGAGATGAATACAACTCTGAACTGTAAATCTGTTTAGTTACATTCTCCAGAATCATGGTCATTCAGTTTTCAAATGCATTAGCTTTAGTGACATAAGAAATGAATGATGCTTTAAAAAAAAAAAAAACTTACTGTTTATTTACATCATCTTAGTCCACCTTTCTCATGGAGATGCAAGGCAATTTGTAAAATCTGATAGAGATTGATTTCAATCTAAGCTGAGCTACAGGTTCAAGCCCCAATGGTAAAAGATTTTAAAACTTTTCTCCCCGTATCCCCCCCCCCCTTTTAACTTAGTTCCATCGTTTTCTCAAGATCATCTCATTCAACAATAGTGCTGGAGACATCGTGAGGTTTGATGAAAATGGGGAATTACTATCAGGTTTTGATGTCACAAACTGGGTAGCCTTGCCAAATGGCTCATTTGTTAAAAGAAAAGTGGGGCGACTGTCTCTTCAGGCTCCTTCAGGTGAAGAGTTAGCCCTTCATGATGATCAAATTACATGGCATAGAAGTTTTAACCAGGTGAGATGTACGTGGAGATGCTTTCTTCCCACAACATAAACCCTTTCTTGGTTTCCAAGGAAGCAGATGAACATTTTGACAACTAACTTTTTGTCGTCACCTGCGCTTTCCTACTGTACTGATGAATTCCTTTTTTTTAATGCTCCTTACACATATAAAGCTAGATTTGATTGCCTTTTATGTAGTAAGAATCCCAAGATTACTTATCAGGCAGCTAGATTTTGTGTATTGATAGGTCATGGAAAGTGTATTTTAACTTGGTTTCAATTTTAACTTTTTATTTTGTATACTTATGTGTATATATATATATATATAATGGTCTAGTGACCATAATAATAAGTAGCTATCACTCCTTCCTTGATTTTTTCCCACAGTAAATATTTACTTTATTGATAATTTCAACAGCATACATAAAATGCGATATATATATTGTTACAATTGTTTTGTTAGTACAAGCATACAATCCAGTTTTCAGTAAGCTATAACTTCGGCTAAAAGTTGTATTGCTTAAGTAATATTGACAAGAAGACAGTCAAAAATAAATTAGCTTACTATAGTAGTTATTTTTTTGGAATAATACCATTTTCTGAGAAATACAAGAATAAGGGGTACCAAACTGCTACAACATGTCTTTCATATTGGTTGTAAGTGATATCATATGAATTATATGCAATCTTACACAGAATAAATGTGTCCCAGTCTCTTTGATGCCAAATTTCTAGTTTAGGAAGAGATTTATGTACTCCTTCCCTGATATTTTCACTTGATGGTTTATGACTTGGGCATATAAGGCACAAACTATTTTAAAGGATTTTAAACCCATTTAAATGGAACTTTAATCCTTCTAAATTGTCACAGCATCTTCTTATTCCCCATTCTGATTGCTAGAAGTCAAAGAGGCCCATATTTCTTTTCTGAAACACTTTTGTCACTCATTTAAATATTTCCATATTCTGCTGATGACTGAAGCAGAATATTTTGTTTCAGTTCACTTAAGTTATGTCATGGGCATCCTCGATAAATGAATCACAGGTTCAACTTTTCTTCCCAATAATTAAGGAGAAAGGTATTAACTGCTTGACCACACAACTACGAGTTGAACTCTTTGTGTTATCATGCCATGTTGCCCTCTTCTTGTAGACCAGCCATGATTAAAAAAAAAAAAATCAAGATTCATCTCCCTGTCTGTGCATGGACAGGTTCTTCCACTTTCTGTGTGCAACAACCACTGCTATCCTGGCTCCAGCAGGAAAAGGAAGGAGGGAGAGAAATTTTGCTGCTATGATTGTGCTCCATGTCCAGAAGGAAGTTTCTCTGATGAGAAGGGTATGTGATGTGTTCAGAAACAGTCTGGACTCATAGGCAGAAAGAAAATCTGCCCAGATTTGCTTTTTTTGACACGTGATCGCTGATAACAGATGGACAGTTTGGGAGGCAACCCAAATTGAGCCAGCTCAGATAGAGGCATCCTGAAGCATCCACACACTTCCCCACAAGCTGTCCCCATCCCATCCATGGGGCGACATGGGTGTGATCAGATGACTGTCACGCGCCATCCCAGTTGCTCGGTTTGGGGTTTCCTCTCGGAAATTTTTAGTGGTCATGTACATGTGCATGTATTCACACATGCACACATATGCACATGTGCAAATGCACTCTGAGAAGTTATTTGTAAAAAAACAAACAAACCTGGAAGCAGCTTGGGGTGGCTTGGAGGGTTCACAATCTGCCTCGCTTGTGCTCTGCCATGGCCAGACTCTGAAGAGGCAACTGACATGTAGCTCAAACATTTGCAGCCACTTTGACAGTGCTAGCTTTCTGAGCCACTCTGAGGATGCTGGAGGATGGGTGAGTACAGGATGGGGGGTGGCAGATGTTAGCGTTTGGAAAGGTTTTTTGTGTCGGCTTCTGAGGCATCTCTGAGTCACCCCAAATAACCCATGTTTTATCTGCCGATGTGTATGTCAGCAGATGCTATTCTTCTTGGCTTTGTCTTCTTAAGGCTGCAGATTAGTTTGTTGTTAAATACAGACCAAATGGCCCATACAAAATAGAATATCCATGATATTCCATTAATATTCATTTTTAACAGAACTAGTACAAAGGTAAATAAATGACCAAAGAGCCCCGTGGCGCAGAGTGGTAAACCTGCAGTACTGCAGTCGGAGCCCTCTGCTCACAACCTGAGTTCACTTCCAGCAGAAGCTGGGTTCAGGTAGCCGGCTCGAGGTTGACTCAGCCTTCTGAAGCCGGTCAGATGAGAACCCAGCTTGCTGGGGGGAAAGTGTAGATGAATGGGGAAGGCAATGGCAAACCACCCCGTAAAAAGTCTACTGTGAAAACATTATGAAAGCAACATCACCCCAGAGTAGGAAATGACTGGTGCTTGCACAGGGGACTACCTTGACCTTTTTAAATAAATGATCACCTCCCTCTCCCCCCCCCATCCTTTCCTTCCTTATCTCCCTCCTTCTAGACATGGATACTTGTATAAAGTGCCCAGAAGATCTCTATCCCAGCAAAGACCGAAACCAATGCCTTCCCAAAAGTGTCACTTTCCTTTCTTATGAAGAACCATTAGGAATCATCCTAGCTACAATGGCTATATCTTTCTCCCTGATAACAGCTTTGGTGCTTGGAACCTTTGTGATGAATCAGAATACTCCCATTGTTAAAGCCAACAACAGAAGACTCACCTACTTTCTCCTCATCTCACTCTTTCTGTGCTTCCTTTGCTCGTTGCTCTTCATTGGACAGCCGGGACAGGTGACCTGCCTTTTCAGGCAAAGTACATTTGGCATCATCTTCTGTGTGGCCCTCGCTAGTGTTTTGGCCAAAACTATTACTGTAGTTTTGGCATTCATGGTGAGCATGCCAGGCTCTGGGATGAGGAAATGGGTGGGGAAAAGACTGGCAAATTCTATAGTCTTTTCCTGCTCCTTTATTCAGGTAGGTATATGTGCCCTTTGGTTAAGCACCTCTCCTCCATTCTCAGATATGGACATGCACTCATTTTCTGAGAAAATCATACTGGAATGCAATGAGGGTTCTGTTCTCATGTTTTACTGTGTCCTGGGCTACATGGGTTTCCTGGCAATTGTTTGCTTCATTGTGGCTTTCATGGCCAGGAAGTTGCCTGACAGTTTCAACGAAACTAAATTAATCACTTTCAGCATGTTGGTCTTCTGCAGTGTTTGGGTGTCCTTTGTTCCAACATACTTAAGCACCAAAGGGAAATCCATGGTGATTGTGGAGATCTTCTCCATCTTATCCTCCAGTTCTGGTTTACTGGTTTGCATCTTTTGCCCTAAATGCTATATCCTTTTGTTGAGGCCTGAGATGAATAATCGGGACCAAATGACAAGGAGAAATAAATAAATATCACAATTAGGTACTCCATTGCCCAATTTGTTAAATGTGTTACTTTTAAAGGCTATTTCAAGGATAATGTCAAAAAGTTGACTATATCTGGGGAAAATCGAGTTTATGCATGAAGTGGATATACATTAAGCTATTGCTTCCTAATTATGGTTGGTGGGATTGACTTGGGTTTCTACAATCAAACACCAGATTGTTGTGGGATGTAATAGGTATCTGGGTGGACTTGGACTGGTGACAGCTGAGCCCCAATGGGCAAGAGAAAAAGACAAAATTGCTCTAAGTTCTATTTTATGGCTTTATAACCAAAGTAACAAAGAAAAGGGAAAAAAGACAAGAAAGACCTCCTTTGAGCTGGAGGTTGAGACTCTCTAAGGGCACATCAACTTATTAGATCCAATTCCTTAACATCAACAATATTTTTCACCCTTTTGCACTTAATGGCAGCAAAGGTAGATGTCAGAGAGACACACCTATAAATGTAACACTAAACAGACCCTTTCCCTTAATGACAACAGGGGTCCTTGGGTTATTTTTTTTTTTTTAATTTTAAAGGATTTTTATTGAGAGAGAAAAAAAAGTTTGCACACAAAGAATAAAAACAAATAACACACACAAAAAAAGTAAAAATAAAACAAACACAAGTACCACCAACACTATCAAAAATACAAACACAAAACATTCAAGAACACATCAATGCACAATACATTGAAAAACACAGAGCATTCATACCACTTCAATGCGCAGTACATTCAAAACACAATAAACACAATAACACAATAATAAATCTAACAACTATACAACTACCCACTCAAACACACTAAGAGATGGAGAGGATTTAAAAGACAAAGAAAAAATATTGTTACTCCATGCCAAAACCTTTACTTTTAACCCATTTTTATATAGGGTCCCATTCCTCCTGACATTTTTGAACATTACCATCTCTTAATCTTGTGGACATTAGATCAGATTCTGCGGCATCCAACAGCTTGTTAATAAATTCATCTCTATTAGGGATTCTGTCAATCTTCCAATACTTGGCATAAAGTATTCTGGCGATAGTAAGTATGTACAGTAACAGTTTCAGTTTTATCTTAGGAAAGTTTTGTCTACAAATGTTCAGGAGATACAACTCTGGCACATGATTAATATGTATTTTCAAGATTTTTTGAATCCATATATTAACTTGGGTCCAGTATTTTCTGGCATCTTTACATTGCCACCAAATGTGAAACAACGACCCTTTAGCTTCTCGGCACTTCCAACATTTGTCTGAATATGTGGGATAGATTTTCGCCAGTCTGTCTGGTGTAAGGTACCATCTATATACCAATTTATATACATTTTCTTTGAGATCTGCTGGTTTTATTAATTTTAAGTTCTGTTTCCATAGTTTTTCCCATTCATCTAGGGCTATATTGTATCCAAAGTCCTTCAGCCAATGGATCCATGCTTCTTTTACAACTTCGTCTTGCATCTTAACTTGGAGTAACCAATCATACACCTTAGAGATTATCTTCTTTTTAGTCTCTAGAATAAGATCTAATTCAATTGGCTTATTCGAAAAACCCTTTTCCTTATCCTTCTGAAATCTTGATTTCAGTTGACACTGTAGCCACCAGTTTAGCTGTGGGCATTCAGTTTAATACAGAGAAGACGTGTTGGAATGCAGGCTTGAGGAACATAAAGAGATAAGAACTTGGACGGGATGTTTTGCAGCCTAGTTTGATTTATGTCTCAAAGAAACTTGCTGTTGTTTTTATTGTACGCATGTGTGAGCTACTGTCTCTGGGCAGAATGCACAGGGTAATTAATTGGCTGGTACAGGTGGCATGTTATGAAGTCATGAAAGATATAAAAGGCAGCCCTCGATATTGGGAGGAGTTCTTCTTCTTTTGTAGCGTCTTTGGTCTTTTGTCTTTTGTAAGGCTCTTTGGAGGAACTAAGAATGTGCCAAGAAGATAATAAAGAGTTTTTGAGTTTTGAAGAAGCTTCTGACTGATTTGCGCAGCACTAGATAACTTTTTCCAGGCGCCTCCTTGTGTGCATGTGTGTGTTTTTCTTTTGGTGTAAATCTCTCTCTTATCACCAGTGCATAGGCTGGACCTACGCACTCGGTCCCAGCTTCTGCATTACGACATTTTGGTGCCCCTCAGGGAGGCTCAGAAGAGATAGCATGACAAGATAACCTGATTTATTGATCATCACTCACCTCGCGCCCGGCGAGGGCCAACGACGTCGAACTTCACCTGGCCAAGGTCCCAACGGGGTGAGTTGGCTTGTCAAGTTAGACCACACACACACTATAGTGAAGATGAGGTCTACGTTACGTGCTGCTCAGGCTAATTTAGTGCTTGAAAATCACTCCACTCCGCTTCAAAGACATTTTATTCATCCGGACAAGGATCCCTACAGTGGGAGTGATTTGTCAAGTAAAGAGCACACAGACCCTGAAAAAATGGGTTGTTCCTTATCAGCTGGCCAAGCCAGCCTCAGAAAATATTTACACTGTCTTCTTTCCAAAGAAGGACTTGTTGTTAGAAAATCTGAAGTTTCTGATTTGGTGAAAACTATAACAGAAATTTGTCTGTGGGTTCCTGAGAGTAAAACTTTAACAATACAAGACTGGCACAAAATAGGATATGCTTTTCAGGATCATCCAAAAATCACAGCCAAAGTTCTGTGCACCTGGGCCAAAGTGAAAGCTTGTTTAGAAGGGCTTAAGCCTACCAACATTCTATTTAATCAGCAGACAAAGGCTGAAACAATGCTTTCTGGTTTTTTACCTCAAATTTTGCCCCCATTGCCTTCAGGGTCATTTGCCACAACCCCTGGGAATGACCAAACTTACCATCTACCCCCTAAATCACCGGATGGCTCAGAATCGAATGAGCAGCTACTCAACAGCATTGCTCTTGTTCCAAAAATGCAGAGGCCAGCACAATTAACTACAGATCTCCAAGCTGCTGTGCTGGAGGAGGGGGATGAAAATATCAGAGGAAGCCCAAATACAGAACATCAAGGCCAAAGTGAAGTTGTTTTCCCAGAAGGCTCATGTGAGGGAGGACAGCTAGCTGTTTGTGGCAGATTTGATACATTCCAGAACACAAGCCAAGGTGCCATAGAACTCTATGCTGAATCTGTTAATGGACTTATGAGGGCAGTTGAGCTTCAGATTGACAGTGCCAGAGCCAGAAAACTTTTGCTTAAACAGTTGGCTTTTGAAAATGCTAATGAGGATTGCGAGGCAGCTTTGACACCTATCTACAGCAATCCCACCACTGATATTCAATCTATGCTCAAAGTGTGCCACAATGTGGGGTTTTGCCTCCTGTTGGCTGCAGTTTTAACTGCTCAAGGATCATTAAATCCAGCAGTGTCATTACATGCCCTGCCTATACACTGGAAATATGGATGACATTCTGCTGGCTGAAAGTGGACATTAAGTCATCATGTGGATTTTTTTTAGTAACAAGTGTTTCAAGAATATGGCCTTATGATTGCACCAGAAAAGATTCAACGTCAAAGTCCTTATATGTATTTAAGGCACAAGTTTTCCACAGCTTCATTAATTCCAGTTTTTCTACAAGTACAGCTTTTAAAGACATTGACATTTATACAATTACAAAGTACATTGGGAAACATTAATTAGTTCACAACCATGGAACTGTCACGTTTATTTTTAGCACTTGCTGGACATTCATCTCCTGCAGAAAAGATTGAAGTCTACCTTTGAAGAAATTGCTGTCGTGGAATGGATTCATCTATCACATACTTTTTCAAAGAACTTGTTCTCAAAGATTATAGCAATCTCTGACTTGTTTTTTAAATCCAGAAGTAATCTAATCCAGTTAACAGGAAAAGATATTAATGTTGTTTATTTTCCCTTTTCACAGGTTGTTGCAGACTATTCCAGAGTTCCAAATAGCTTTTGAGGGTTTTTTGGGAACAATCCTTTGTAACACCCCCCCAAGATAAATGTTTGTTGTTGTTTTTCCAAATGCCTTAAAACTAATAGCTTGTTTTTTCCATACCATTTGCAAGATGTGTTAACTCTTTTTACAGATGGATCTCCAGGGTGTGGGAAGTGAACTTTATTGATTCACAGTCATCAGCCCAGTGGTCAAAATTGGCTGCTGTAATTTTAGCATTTCAGTTGTTTGGAAATGATGATTTTACTCTTGTAGTAGATACTTAATATGTGTTCTGATTAATGATGCATTTACTTTTGTTTTATTTGGTTCCATCTATTGACAAAGAGTTGTATGAAATGCTTTGTCAGTTGCAGTTTTTATTACAGGAGAGAAGAGTTTTGTCACATTCGTTCCTACTTTGGCCTACCAGGGATGTTGGTGAAAGAAAATGCACATGCAGATGCAGCTCTTTGGAATAATGTTTTTTCCTTGTTTGACAATCCTATTCAGTCACATGCTGCATTCCATCAGTCTGCAAAGACCTTGCACAGAATGTTTTTCACCTCGATGTTACAAGCAAGAGACATTGTATCTGCGTGTTCTTCTTGTTGTAAGACTTCTGTTAGTTTTTTTTTGATGCAGTGAATTTTCGAGAAGCTCAGGCCAACCAGGTTTGGCAATTAGATGTGATTCATGTGTCAGCATTAGCTCCTCTCAACACATTGCATCTCACCATAAATACATCTTTGGGTTTTATCTGGACTATGCCCATGAAAGAAGAAACATCATGTCATGTTATTCAACATTGTATTTGAGCTTTTGCAGTTATGGAGGCCAGGGTGTTTAAAAATGGACAATGTGCCTGGCTATGTTTCTACAGCATTTGCAGATTTTTGTCAATTGTGGGGAATGAAATTAACTCATGCTATTCCTTTCAATTCAACAGGCAAGCTATTGTGGAGAGAGCTCATTTGACTTTTATATTGTTATTGTATTGCCAGACGGAGGGGAAAGAGATTCCAACAGCAGATATTCCCACAGTCATGGCTAAAGTGCTTTATGCTTTAAATTTGTGTTTATTTCCCATAACAGGGTCTCATATTCCTGTTGAGCTTTATTTTAGGTCAGAAGAACATCTGTCTAGATCACTTGTCACCTATCAGAAGTTTCCTTATCCTGAATGGAAAGGTCCTGTCCTCCTGATCACCTGGGGAAGATAATATATTGCAGTAGCATTAAAGAAAGCATTTCTATGGATTCCCCCAACGTGGCAGGGTGTTCTATGGATCCCTGCTCGATGTGTCAAACCATGGCATAAAGAATTTGGATTGTTTTTGTAATCTTAATGTTAAGAGTAACAGTTGGAGATGGAAATGTAAATCTGAAATGAAAGACAAACGTGAAAACAACTGAAAATTATAGTTATGGTTTGAAAGATGGTATATTTTTGTTTGTAAACATAGTGCTTATAAGGTTTTGTTTTCTTATTAGAGAAGCAAATGTACTCTAATTGCTCTTAGTCTTTATGACATTTATACTGTTAAGTATTTTGATATTATGGTATCATATATCCTCACTCACACATATATATGTATAAGCAAGCACTGAATAAGTTACAGATAGTATTATTGGATATTGCAAGTTTTTATTCTTACTATGATTTTTGTTAGTAATGATTTGATATTGTTAACCATTTCTAAAGATATAGAACTATTTACTAATGTTTAAAAATAGCTATTGCTGCTTTGCTGATTGAAATGAATTTTGTAATGAATACTGTTTTTTAGAATTGTCTTGGTTTAGATTTCTTACTTTTATAGAATGAGGTTTTATATCTCTTTTTAAATCAATCTTATTGTTTTTATAAGTGAATCAAGGGTTATAGAGGGAGCCATGGTTAAAATATGATCCTGGTTTCAAAATTGGGAGTAGTTGGGAAATTTTGTAATAGCAGTGATTATGATATTCATATTACTAATAATTTGTTGTTGTTTTATACAATGTATTTTTTCATTAATCAATGTATTTAGGTTATGTAGTTAATGTTTTCCTTTAGCCTTAATAGTTGACAAAATAAATAAAAACAGAGGAGATGTGGGCATTCAGTTTAATACAGAGAAGACGTGTTGGAATGCAGGCTTGAGGAACATAAAGAGATAAGAACTTGGACGGGATGTTTTGCAGCCTAGTTTGATTTATGTCTCAAAGAAACTTGCTGTTGTTTTTATTGTACGCATGTGTGAGCTACTGTCTCTGGGCAGAATGCACAGGGTAATTAATTGGCTGGTACAGGTGGCATGTTATGAAGTCATGAAAGATATAAAAGGCAGCCCTCGATATTGGGAGGAGTTCTTCTTCTTTTGTAGCGTCTTTGGTCTTTTGTCTTTTGTAAGGCTCTTTGGAGGAACTAAGAATGTGCCAAGAAGATAATAAAGAGTTTTTGAGTTTTGAAGAAGCTTCTGACTGATTTGCGCAGCACTAGATAACTTTTTCCAGGCGCCTCCTTGTGTGCATGTGTGTGTTTTTCTTTTGGTGTAAATCTCTCTCTTATCACCAGTGCATAGGCTGGACCTACGCACTCGGTCCCAGCTTCTGCATTACGACATTTAGCCTAGAGAGCTCTTCCTCAATCAACTCATTCTGATTATTCAACAGATAGGCGTAATCTTGTGGGTTATCCCAATTATACAAATTAGGATGGGTCAAGGCTTCTATCGGGGATAGCCACTTTGGAGTATAAGTGTAATGTACTTTGATTTCTTCCCAAGTCTTATACAAGGATCTTCTTATTTCATGTCTGAGGAAACGGCCAGTCTTTATAGGCGTGTGATACCACATGTAACTATGCCAACCTTCCCCCAGGCCCGCGCCCTCGATGGTCAATAATCTTTTATTGTCTAGCTTACACCAGTCTCTTAACCAGGCAATACAACTAGCCTTATAGTACAAGTTCCAATCCGGAAGGGCAAGACCGCCTCTTAGTTTACTGTCTTGTAGAACTTTCAATTTTATTCTGGCCTTCTTGCCTTGCCAAATAAACGTCTTAGTCATAGAATTAAGTTGCTGGAAAAATAATTTGGGTAAAATGATTGGGATTGTTTGGAAGAGAAATAAAATTCTTGGAAGAATGTTCATTTTTATTGTAGCGATTCTGCCTAAAAGCGATATTTGAAGGTCTTTCCAGTTAGTTAAATCATTGCGGATTTCTTTCAATATTCTTTCATAGTTATCTCTATACAAAGTCTTTGAGTCACTTGTCAAATGAATTCCGAGATATTTTATCTTTTTTTCATGCTTAAATCCTGAAAGTTGTTCTAAAGATTCAATTTGGGCTTTCACCATATTTTTCGCTAAAATTTTAGTCTTAGAAACATTCAGTTTAAAACCAGATATTTCTCCAAATTCTCCCAATTTTTGTTTCAAAAAAACTATCGAAGAAATGGGTTGTTCCAATGTAAATACTAAATCGTCCGCAAACGCCAACGTCTTGAATTCTACGTTGTTTATTCTAGTTCCTTGAATTTGGGGATCTTCTCTAATCTTCTTGATTAACGGTTCTAACGTCAAAATGAAGAGCAAGGGAGATAACGGGCATCCCTGCCTAGTACCTTGTTCTATTTCTATTGAATCGGACATCACTCCATTGAAGCTCACTTTCGCTGCCTGTTTCGAGTAAACCGCTTCGACCATTCTGCGATATCTTTCACCACAACCAATCGCCGCCAATGTAACTTTAATAAAGTTCCAATTAACATTGTCAAACGCCTTTTCCGCATCCACTAGGATACTTGCAAATTCTTTATCAGGGTGATCCCTGTAATATTCAATCGCATTTAAAAGTAGCCTCACGTTCTGGTTCATGAATCGTCCTGGAACAAAGCCCGTTTGGTCTTCATGAATTAAGCCAGCTATTACTTTCTTTAATCTGTTTGCTAATATTGCTGCAAAGATCTTATAGTCGCTATTCAAGAGTGAAATTGGTCTATAATTTTTAATTTCCGATGCATCAGTCCCTTCTTTATGAATGAGCGTAATCAGAGCTTCTTTCCAAGAATCTGGGATCTTGCCTGTATTATAGGTGTTCTCAATTACTTTCTTGAAGGGTATCAATAATAAATCTTCAAAGGCTCTGAAAAACATCAACAATATTTTTTACCCTTTTGCACTTTTGCACTTAATGGCAGCAAAGGTAGATGTCAGAGAGACACACCTATAAATGTAACACTAAACAGACCCTTTCCCTTAATGACAACAGGGGTCCTTGGGTTATTTATCAGATCACGAGGTCTTTAAACAAAACAAGGTGTTGTGTTGAACTATCTATAGGTGTTATGTCTTGGGGATGGCACCTTCTGTATCCAAGAATGTGTTAGAAGAACAGACTGGTGCTGTTTCTTGCTCAGTCTTCCAAGACTACATCACTATAGAATAAGCTAGATAAATAAGACAATATCAACTCGTCTACTCTGTTTTCACTCACCCTCTCTGACCAATAGAATGTAATATCAGGGAAATTCCTTCCTCTTTGTTCTTCTCTTCTTCTTTCTTCTTCCCTGCATGCATCAGGAGGAACAGCATGGTGTCTCTCCTCCTGAACTAAGCAGATGGCCTACTAAAAATCCAAAGCCACCCGACAGCTAGAATAGTCACTCTCTCTTCCCACTACATTTATATGTTATGTTTCTTTAAATAAATCCACCAGTTTCTTAACTTAAAACAAAGACTTTCTGTGCAATTTTTGAGATCGTGTCGTAACCATTAGACTAGGCCACGCTGCTGTGCTGAAGCTCAGAAGGAGCATTCTGCTAAGTGAAGGTCAGGACGGCTGCCTGACCAGTCCAGCCATCCTAAACAAAACCCAACAGAATGTAGACTCTCCAGTAGAACACAGTTCACCTGCTTAGAGTGACAGGCTACAAGGCTTTATGGGATAGAACCAGAGTCTCTTTTGCTAAGTTTTTTTTTTAAAAAAAAAATATAAAAGCTTTATTGGTATAAAGTTCAAGGTACAAAGGTGGTAGTACATCAGCAGATGCATAGCATATACCTATAGTGAGGAAGTGGATACATACAATGTTAACCATTAAAAAACTAATTACAACAGTAGTTGGCATGACATTAATATAGCATGGTGTGAGTCATTAGGGTTTCTGCTGTCTTTTGAGACTTTATCAATAAAGGGACGCCATTTACACACGAAGTCCGAGGAAGCGGTCTGGGAGGAGCAACGAGGATCTAAGTCATAGGTGAGCTTATCTAAAACAAAATAATCCCATAGTTTCAGC
This sequence comes from Heteronotia binoei, assembly GCF_032191835.1. Classification (NCBI taxonomy): domain Eukaryota; kingdom Metazoa; phylum Chordata; class Lepidosauria; order Squamata; family Gekkonidae; genus Heteronotia; species Heteronotia binoei. Next base: position 14,631,550 of record NC_083237.1, on the reverse strand, counting down.
CACCATGCCTGTCTCGAGGGAGGAGTTTGTTGCTTCCAAACCAGGGCAATTGCAAATTTAGCTGCCACGAACATATGTGAAATTAGTTCCTCCGCGTGCTCAGGAATGCGTGAGGTGCCTACAAGGTTCAGGAGAGCGTACTCCGGCGTGAAAGGTGGGGAGTATGAGGTGAGGGCATGTACTTCTTGGTAAATTAGCCTGCAAAAGCTTTGTATAACGGGGCAGAGCCACTTAGTTATTGCTAAGTTCAATAGGATTTCTAAAAATATATATCTATATATGAATATGCAAGTCTCCCCAAAACCCCCAAATTCTGCCAAAATTCATGCCATCTCTGCATGAACATAGTCCTGTTTCTCAAATGAGCATGGATTCACAGAAACTGACCATGAAAACTGTTTCCCAGTTCTTAAACTTTTAGCCTATAATTCAATTCATGCTCTATAACTTTTCCTCAGCCCATGACAGGCTACTCCTCTGGCTCTCCTTGGGTCAGAACTATCAGGTTCTTCTCAGCTAACTGCCTCAGCAGTTGTAAACTATCTCTCTGCAGTAAACATTCAATTAGTTCCCACTGGCTGCTCTTAGGGAGAGGTGGCACTGGAGCTCTCCATCACACTGGCCTCAAAAAACAAATATTGTGAAAATAATAATCATTAAATCACTACAAATTGAAATAAAATAAACCATCTCATGGCTGACTCAAATTCCCAATGGGATGTAATAATCCACACTTTACCAGGGTAATGAAAATATAGGTGCTTGAAACATAATTGAATGGGCATCAACTCTTGTAGTCAGATGCAGGCAAGGTAAATACCCCAATGTGTCCTGGAACTATATATATAGAATTCCCCTCAGCTATCAATATTGACAACCGTCTATTAGTGTGAAAAGTAGATTCATGTATAACAATAGTCCGTTAAAAAGGAGGGGGACCTCTCATAGTCAACAAACTTCTCATAGCGGAGGAGGCCCGAGGGTTGCAAACAGGAGAAATGTGTTAGGATGATGTGTGTAGTTGTGAGTACTGTTTTAAATTTAGGAACCAGAAATGACAGAGGAGGGGGGGAGGAGAAAGGGTTAGGTGAAGTATAGTATAAAGGTGTGCACTGGAAAAAAGAAAAGGAAAAGCATAGGTGGAATTAATTTAAGGAAATATATATACCATAAAATAGGATGGCTAAGAAGCATGTAGAAGGCTGAGAGTTGTGTCTTTCCCAAATGCTGGCAGTTCTGATGAAGAAAGGTCAATTTTTATATAATTTTTACATTGCAAGTTATTCGGCCCCCCTCCGGCTGCGTCGCAAAGCGGCTGCGCACCGCGGGGCCGTTTTTTGCAGCCCCGGCAGGATGAAAGGGCTGCCTTCCCGGGCATCCAGGGATTTTGTGTGGGTGGGGGCCGCGGCTATAAGAAGCCTCGGTCCCACCTCTCTCCATGCAGTCTCGTGGAGTCGTTGGGCTGGGATCGGCAGCACATCGGCTGCTTGATCCTTCAGGAGCTGCGTCATCAGCAGTTGAGCTGGGAGGCGGCTCGATAGGCGGTGGAGATTGAGTCAGTCTCTGTGTGGCCGGGAGGCTTCGAGGCGGCGTGCAGGGACAGCGAGGCTGTTGGCCACGTCCCATTTTGATGGCGGTGGTCCTTGTGGCGGCGTGTCTTCGGAGGCCAGGGCGGCCAGCATGCTCGGGTTTGCAGGGCGTTGAACGGAGGGCCAGGCGCTGCCCCCCTCAAGTTTATCTGGTTGGGGCTGCAAGGGGCCTGGGAGAGCGATCTTTGCTGCTGTGAGCAGCAGACCTTGATGGGGTTTGGAAAAAAAACGGAGGCCTGCTGTGACGGGGGTGCTTTGGGACTGGGAGTTTTAGAAGAGGGAACACCAGGGAGGGTAGGCCTTCACCAGGGAGGGTAGGCCTTTGATTAGCCTACACCCCCCTCCCTTACACTAGACCCCCCCATTTGGGTTGTAGGGGGTCTGCAACAGTGCCCCCCCACAGAGTTTGCATTATCAGGGAACGGCCAGGTGGGCGGTCTACATTAGTTATGGGCCCCAAGAAGGGGCAGGGCCCTTCCAAGGGCAAGCAGCCGGCCAAGGCTGCTTCGAAGAGAAAAAATGCTGACCCCCCTAGGGATGACCTGGATAGCACTGTGATGTGCCAGGCTATATTGGATAGGGTCCGAGTGTTGGAGGATGAACAGGGGGCGTCAGGGTCACAGGCGGTCTGGCCTGGGCGCCATAGCAACACCGGGTGGTCCGGGACTCTCACTTTTGAGAGTTGCTGTCCAGGCTTTCTGTTTTACAGGAAAATATGGTTGCTAAGTCAAGAGGTTGATTCGGCCAGGGAAGTGGCACCATGTGACAAGAGCAGTGACCAGGAAAACGCAGAGGACCAGCAGCAGACGGTGCAACCCGTGGCTGTCGCGGTGACACCGGCAGTGGAGGAAGGTAGGGCAGCGATGACCTCTCAGCAAGCAAAATGGCCTTGGGGGGTTTGGGGCCCTAGTGTACCACAGCATACCAGGGGGTCTGGACAAGTGTCCGCGCCATTGGAGGGCAGGCAGTGGCCGCTCCCGGCACAGCCGGGACCATCATGGGTGATGGGTAGTTTCCCGATGGGGTGGGCACAGTGTTTGCAGGCGGGGTGGGGTCAGGTGCCCCAGTTGCGGGAGGGGCGGTGGCCGCTCAAGGGCCTACAGCAACAGTGGCTACCGCCGGAGTTCTGCCATGGGGTGGCCAAATGCCAGTAACTCATCCATTGGGATGGTCTGCTGTGACTTGTAACCCCTGGGGCTATCCTCACAACCCATACGGGTCGTCCCCTTGTTATCCATCTCGTTTGGAGACCCAGCGATGCCTTTGGGGGACCATCTCACTCCCGTTACAAGGGAGAAGATCCTGAGAAGGGAATACATGTACGTCTTTAGACTCTTATACAGGGAGCTTGAAAAGAAGAGTAAAGAGGAATTAGACGAAAAGGAGAAGGAAAAGCTCAGGCGTTGGAAGGTCAATAGAACCTGGGCCAATTGGCTTCCAGGTTTACTCATCTATGCGGGGGTTATTGCCAGGGCACAGCCAAGTAGGGCCGCCCCCTTGTTTCAATACTGTGATATCATATACTGGGCCTACACCGATTTTGCGGGGCCGGCATGGTTACAGTATGATGAGACATTTCGCATGAGGGCAGCCATTAACCCGTTGTTGCCGTGGGACCAAATTAACCAATAGTTGTGGTTACAGTTGATGGCCCCGGCTAAGCCCAACCTCGGGGATAGGGTGGATAGTGGGCATTTAGTTCATAGACAGACAAATACCCCAACAGCCCACTTCACGGTGGGTCAGCCGGTTCAACCCCGGCTGTTGTGTTGGGAGTATACCTCACAAGGAGTCTGTTCCAGGAAGGCATGCAAATTTAAACATGAGTGCCCACTATGTGGTGGCTCCCACGCCTTCTCAGCATGCAGCAAGGAAAAGCCGAAAGGCCAGCCCAAGCGCCCCGGGGGCGGCAGTGGTTCACAACCTCTGGGTAAAGGGTCCCAGCCCCATTCGGCTGAGGGTTCTTGAGCAATTTCTCAAGAACTATCCAAGGGTCGCTGACAGGATTTATTTGTTGGAGGGATTTACATTTGGTTTTCGGATCGCATACATGGGGCCTAGGGCCCCCTATGCGGCCTTCAATTTGTGTTTCATTGTTGGTATGGAACAGGTTGCAAGGAACAAAATTGCAAAGGAGTGCGCCGAAGGGCGAGTCATTGGCCCTTTCGGGCCCCGCCAGTGCCTAATTTGAGGGTCTCCCCATTAGGCGTTGTTCCTAAAAAGGCTGCGGGAGAGTTCAGGTTGATCCATTTGTCTTATCCCTCCAGGGGGTCGGTGAATGACGGCATTCCCGATCACCTATGTTCTGTTCGTTATACATCGTTTGACCAGGCGGTTAGAATTGTATGGGGTTGCAGGATAGGGGCGGAAATGGCAAAATGCGACATCAAGTCTGTATTCCGGCTATTGCCAGTGCACCCCACGGACTTCGAGTTGTTGCGTTTTCAGTTTGAGGACAATTTTTATTTAAATAGAGCATTGCCAATGGGATGCTCGGTGTCCTGTGCCGCCTTTGAGCGATTCAGCTCATTTTTGGAGTGGCTGTTGAGGGACAGGTTGGGCTGCAATTAGGTCGTGCACTATCTGGATGACTGCCTGTTTGCAGGCGCGCCCGGTTCGGGGCGTTGCGCTTGGCTGCTGGACCTCTTTACCCGGCTGGCCGGCGAGCTGGTGGTACCTCTGGCTCATGAGAAGACGGAGGGCCCAGCGACCTGCATCACATTTTTAGGCATAAAGCTGGACACTTTGCAGCAGACATCTCGGTTGCCGGACGAAAAGGTCCACCAGCTCAGGGTGAAGCTAACAGCGTTAAAGGCGAAACAAAAAGTTTCACTCCTGGAGCTGCAGCAGCTTGTGGGGTATCTAAATTTCGCTTGTCGTGTTGTTGCACCGGGTAGGGCATTTATACGGCGCCTCTGCGATGCCATGGTGAACCTCGCCATAGGGCGCGCATAACTGAGAGCATGCATAAAGACCTGGAAGTCTGGGAAAAGTTTTTAGAGGCATTCAATGGGGTGTCTTTTTGGAGAGAGGATATGAAGGTCGAAGCTGACCTCCAAATTTCCTCGGACGCCACTGGCACTACTGGTTTTGGCATCTTTTTCAGGCTACAGTGGTGCGCGGAGCAGTGGACGGAAGATTGGCATTGCAGCGGCATTTGCAGAAATTTGACCTTCCTGGAATTTTTTCCGATCATAGTGGCAGTTTGTAAATGGGAGGAGCAGTTAGCTAACCGGGTCGTACATTTTTGGTGTGACAACCTGTCGGTTGTGCACGTGGTTAATTCACTGTCTTTTAAGTCTATGACCCTGGTCAGGATTTTTACCCTACGTTGCCTCCATTTAAATATTTTGTTCTTAGCTAAGCATGTGCCGGGAGTTAATAACGGGGTGGCGGACACCCTGTCTTGCCGGCAGATGGAGTGATTTTGCCTGTTGGCCCCGGAGGCCGATCCTCACCCTTCACAGATGCCACCTGACCTTTGGCAGCTTGGCAGGCTGAAGCTGGTAGGGCAATCCTCTTAGCATTGGCCCCAAGCACCCAGAGGGCTTATGACCACGAAGCTTCCCAGTTTAAGGTATTCCACAATTCCTTGGGGCTGGGAGACATTTGGCCCATCCCAGTTGCACACTTGATGCAGTTTTGCGTACTGCAAAAATCTAAGGGTATGAAGGTTAAAACTATCCGGGGCCAGTTGGTGGCTTTAGTGTTCTTTAGTAAGGCCCAGGGTTACCCGGCCGCCGGGGACGACTTCAGAATTAAGAAGATGCTCGAGGGTTGGTCTAGGGAGCATGGGGCAAGGGCCGATACTAGGCAGCCCATATCTCCATCCATTTTACAAGGTCTGGGAGGGGTCTGGCCTGAGGTTTGCAGCTCAGATTATAAGGTCATTTTGTTCCATGCGGCGGCACTCACGACTTTTTTTGGAGCCCTGCGGGTCAGCGAGCTAGTGCAGTCGGCGCGTAGTGACCCATCTGACGCTGCTTTGCAGAGCGGTGACGTTTTGTTCAGGGAGAAGCATGTTTTGCTGCAGGTACGTCAATCCAAAACGGGTCAAGGTCAGAAGGGCACTAGAATTAAGCTTGGCCCTTGTGCAGAGCCAGGGCTATGTCCGGTCCAAGCCTTATTGGAATATGTAAAGGCCTGTGGGACCGCGCAACGCCCCTTTTTCTGCCATGAGGGCGGGTCCCCCCTCACAAAATACCAATTTTGTGCAGTGACCGCCCGTGCACTGGGTAAGCTTGGATTGGGGGGATTTAAGTTCGGGACCCATTCCTTTCGGATTGGGGCGGCGTCGACTGCCACAGCCTTGGGATATCTGGGACCAACCATCCAACGGGTAGGACGGTGGAGGTCTGCGGCTTATCGTGCCTATGTGCATCCATTGTTGTTCCCTTGAGAAGGGGTTTTGTTGTTGTTCTGTTCTGATTATGTTTTTCGTTACAGGTGCTGTGGCTCATAATGGGAGGCTGAGGATCCTCGTATGCAGGCAGAGCATGGTTTTTTGGGCGGCCCACTTCGCCAGAAGATCATCGGTCAGCTCGCAGTTGGGGCTGAGCGAGTGTTCTGTGGTTGACTGGCTGGGGCGACGTTGGCTCAGATGGTCTGAGCTGTTGCTGTTGTTGTTTGATGGAAGGGCCTATCACTAGGGATGTGCAGAAAAAAAAATTCGGTTCTACATGGATTTGGAAGTATACGGGGGGGGCGGGAATTCGGAATCCCCGTATACTTCTGAATACCGCATTTGGAATAGCCGCATATACGGTAGATGCGCGGCTATTACTGAATATACGGCCCTATTATACCCTATGGGCCATTGAAATCAATGGCAAATGGGGTATATTTGAAGCCGCATGGAGGGGAGGGGGTTTGAGCGAGAGCCCCCAAATTTGCAGGGGACCTGCAGGGGACTCTCCCCTCCAATCCCCCCAAGTCCCAAAAAGATTGGGCCAGGGGATCCCATTCCAGGGGCACCCAAAGAGGGTGACCCTATTCCATCATTATACCCTATGGGCCATTGAAATCAATGACAACTTAGGGCATAATTAGAGGCTACTGGGGGGCAGGGGGTTTGAGGGAGAGCCCCCAAATTTGCAGGGGACCTGCAGGGGACTCTCCCTTCCAACCCCCCCCCCCAAATCCCAAAAAGATTGGGCCAGGGGGTCCCTGTCTTTGGGCTCCCCAAAAGGCCCATTGCCAACAATGATGGGGAAAGCCCAATTAGCCACTTCCTCACTGTAATTGTTGTGCAAAAAGTGGCTCTGGGGAGCAGGGGGTTTTGAGGAGAGCCCCCCAAACTGCTGTGCAGCTTCAGGGCACTGTCCCACACAAAACTCACAAGGCCAAAAAAAATTGGACCAGGGGGTCCAATTCGTGGGGCACCCAAAGCCAAACCTAACTTCACATCAGAGAATTTCTATAGGACCCAAATGCACTACATCCCTCTATCTAACCCAGATGCCAGCTCTCCAGCCCTGCCCCAAACAACACAGGGAGAGCTGGCCAACCACAACAAGCCTGCTGGTTCTGGGTCTCTCACCCAGGTGCCAGCTTCCCTGCCACAGAACACACAATCTACAGATGCCAGCTCTCTAACCCTGCCCCAAACAACATGGGGAGCGCTGGCCAACCACAACAAGCCTGCTGGTTCTGGGTCTCTCACCCAGGTGCCAGCTTCCCTGCCACAGAACACACAATCTACTCTATAAAACCAAGAAAGTGACCCAGCCCACACACACCCTCGCCAACCCCCACACCAACCAGAGGTAATTTAAAAAAAACCCAAAACAAAACCAGCAGAATCACAAAAGGCCAAGTGTTAAAAAAGTGGCCTTTTCACCAAAAAGAAAGCTCAGGCCAAATCAGTCAACAACATCCCCCCCCTAAAACCTGAACCAGGAAAAGGGGGACAAAAGTGGCCTTTTAAACAATGGAAATTAGGCCAAACAGCACCCCCTCCCCCCAAGAACCCAAAGAGAAGACTAACAGCAGCAGCACAACACAGCAGCAACATATCAAACACTGAATACTTTTAAAACAGTAAAAAAATTAACTTTTAACAATACAGGAACTTTGCCAACCCCCCCCCCCCAAAAAAAAAAACCCTTCACCCTAACCCCAAGAAATCCAAGCCACCCAAATCAGGAGAAGTAAAAGGACATTGCACTTTTAAAAGTCCTCTTACTAAATTAAGATAAGGGCAAATTGGCAACCCCTCCCCCACCCCAGGCCCCCTCCCCAAGCAGAAACCCCTAACCCCCTAACCCCAAATAAGCTACCCCACCACCACCACCACCAAAATCTGGATAAGTAAAGGGACTCTAAGTCTTAAAAAGTCCTTTTACCAACAATAAATAAAAACAAGAACCCCAATATTGTCTTACCTTGTCTTCTCTAGTCCAGGGAAGTCTGGTAAGGCTGAGTGAGAGAGCAGCAGGCAGTAGCTGCGGCCAAGTGCCAGCAGCCAGCAGCAGCACAATCTCTCACACACAGCAGCAATGGAGGAGTCCAACCAGGAAGGAAGACTCCTTAAAAAGCCCTGCAAAGCATACATTTGCAATGCATTTTGCAAATGCATGCTTTGGATTTGCTCCTGGGGCTCCACTTCCCCCTCCCCCCCTCTCTGATCCCAGGGAGGCTATGGGAGAGGCGGGAAGAGGCCACTAAAGGCGGGAAAGTAGGCAAGCAGCTCCCCTGAGGCTGCAGAAGCTACTTTCCCGCCTTTTGCATTGACAGCCGTATACTTTCGAATAGCTATTCGGCAGTATATGGTGAGCCGTATTCGGCTGCCGCATAATAGGCGGCAATGGGAATCGGCTACAGCCTATTCCGAATACTGCCAAATCAGTGTTGATTCAGCTGTATTTTCGGTTCGGCCGAACTGAATGCACATCCCTACCTGTCACCCGCCCCACATATTGGTCAGCCACCTTGGTGGAAATGACCTGGGCCTGTTGAAGGGGAAGGCCCTGTCTTTGCAGGTGATTGCGGTCCTGCGGGCCATCGTGAGGAGGTGGCCCGGGGTCCGGATCATTTGGTCTGCTATCTTGCCTCACAGAGTCTGGCGTGCCGCTTGGAACCCGGCTGGGATCGAGCAGGCCAAGAGGAAGGCGAATCGGGCCCTGCGGTTGACCTTAGATGGAGGTCTGGGCACCTTCCTTCCACACCCTTGTATTAGGGTGGATAGGTCTTAGTTGTATCGGCCAGATGTCGTTCATCTATCCGATGTGGGAAATTGGGCCTTCTTATGCAACCTGCGGCAAGGTCTTCGGGAGGCTCTGGGCCTTCCGGGGGTCGCGAATGCCTAAGCAAAGGCTTGGCATTTGCAGTGGCGGAATTTGGAAGGGGTTCAGAACTTGCCGGTTAGCACCCAGGTCTAGGCACCTGTGTTGTGCATGCGATCCGTAGGAAAGGCAGATGGGCTTCACAGCTCAATGTCCTGAAATACGGATCGGGTTTCATGCCTCCCTTTAGTTGCCCCCTTCTAGTGATCGGGGCGAGGGTAAGGGTAGGGCATGTTTGTTCTGCCGGCCCGGTTCTAGCCACATTGTATGGCTGGGACCAGGGATAGGGTGCCTTGCCCTTGTAGGACTTGGCGGGGTCAGGTGTGACCCCAGGGCTCACCCTATTTCAGTTTACGTTGCCAGGTTGTGTTATATGTTAATAAAGTGGCCCATTTTCCCAATAACCTTGTCTGCCTTTTTATTCCGTATGGGGGTGCAATTATTAATTTTTCTAATACGTTCTGTAGAACTTTTGTGAACATGCCAGAAACCAGTCGTTTTCATAATTATTGGGGGGAGATAATCACATCTCCACTGGCTGAGGCTGGAGCTGAACCACAGGGAGTAGTTAACTGGGAAAAGATGAAAGCTGTAAGTTTGTCTGTCTTATACAATACACCAAAAGTTACTCACTCATCTTTTTCAGTTCTTAGGGATTCTTGGGGAATGCCTTAAGAATTAAATACTGTTTTAGAACAAACTTTTTTTCAATGTGCATCTTAAGAATGGAAGTCATTGTTAAGGGTGGACACACTGATGACATTATTCAGGGTATCTTGATAAGTGAGTTTCTACTTAGGCCACACTGGAACAATAGGGACAGAGCATTACTTGTATCAGATGTACATTTGGGAGTAGAGGTCGTCACTTTAAGGGTGCAGTGGCCCAAAATGAACTAGTAGGAATCAGAGCAGATGGTTACCCTTTCCAGTAAAATGGAGGAGATACTGTGCCTGGTGCGTGAGCTGGCTCACCAGATGCAAGCTATGGGGCAGAGGTCAGGTCCACTGTTCCAGCATGAGAGCGGCTTCCCGTTGAACTGATATCAGTTATGGGCTGTGCTACGCCAGGCCACCAGCTTGGCTAGATTGGCAGGGAATAACTTTGGAACCCACTCCTTTCACATTGCAGCGGCGTTGATAGCTGCTGGGTTGGGGTTTAGCCCCTCTGGAATTCAGTGTTTGGGCTGCTGGTTTGGGCATCCAAGGTTTATGTGCAGAAATGGTGATGGCTCGTAGTGTGATTCTTTACAGGACAGTGATCATCGGTATACTGTTTTGCAGGCATTTCATCATGTATTGGCCAGGAAGGAGGGTCAGTGGTTCCAGCATCAGTACCGAGCTAGGCCTTGGGACTGCACTTCTGTTGAATGGCTGGGAAGCAGAGGAATGCACTGGAGCCAGCTCTTATCCCCCTTTCTCATGATCATCAGTTGGCAGGAGCACCTCCCCAGGTTGCAGTCATGCATTCTGGCAAACATTTTCTGGGCACTAGATTGGCAGTCTCCCTCTTGATTAAAGGCCTGAGGGATTTTAAGACACTCAGGCAGTGATTCCCTGACACGATGTAGGTCCTTCTCATCTAGTCTGGAGGGGGACGTACCAAGCATCTTGCTTACACAAGACCCAACACTGGCTGAAATGTTGGCTTAACTCCCCTCCCACCAACCAAGTACCACCAGATCATGTAAACATCACCAATTTTCTATACTTCAGGAGTGCATTATTAGAGCTCCTACTTGCAGCCTGAATGTGTGCTATCCAGATACCAATTTTGTACCTCTGTGAGACGTAGGACACAAAGAGACCTATGGTCCAGTTTGTTGATGAAAGATTCTGTTTTCAATGCATCTTGTGTGTCGATTTGCAGGAGTAAGGCCCAGAAGTAGCTCTCAGTGGGGGAATGATTATTTCTCCAAAATGATGAAAAATGCTCAGTTCTGGCTTGTTCCAAATGAATTTACAGGATCCACTAGAAAAGTCAATAAAAGTTGTATCTGATAAAGTCTATAAAAGTTCACCATGAGATCTGCATTTGGGGAAAGACACAGCTCACTTTTTATTTTATTATCATTATTATTTATTGGAATCATAGCCATACTAACCTTTACAATAGCGCTCAGAGCAGGTAACAAAATATGCATAAGACAATATATATAAAATTAAAACATTTAAGCAATTCTTACAGCAGCAGAAGGAGAAGAGGAAGAGGAAGAAGAATGGAAATGGAAATAATTACCTGGCATGACGTCTGTGCCTTGCAGACGCTACAGAAGTGTGACAAATCTCACAGGGCCTGGATTTCATTCAGCAGAGCATTCCACAAGGTTAGAAGTGCTGGACCTAGTCTGTATGACACTCTAGGCAACACTAACTACTTGCCCTCCCCTCAAGCACTGATAACCAATTCTATCCTATGTGCCCATATAATAGAAACGAGAGATTGGGTCACTGTTGAAGCACAACCCCAAAGAAGGGGTTTAAAGTTTAAAAAACCTTTTCTAGGGTTGTGCCACAGCAGTGGCTCATTTTCTCCATTCTATCCTATGGACCCATAGCATGGAGAAGCTCCAGGGGGAAAAATTTTTTTCTGCTTTTCCAACCCAGAGTGAAAAAGCAGGAAGAAAGCTCTACTAGTCTGCGCCGTACACTGCTTCAGTTCGGCACCCCTGGACCAGCAGTGCACTAGGCAAAAATCTAATTTGCCTAGTGGGCAGTACGACCCTGAAAGTTGGAGCCAGAAACTAAGAAGCCCTGTGGGGTTTGAGAGGTGGATATCCTTTTAGCATTCTCTGTGGAAATGCGTTGCAGGCTTTTGTAGGCTTTCGGCAGCTGTTTCTTCCTTCTCTGGTGCCCAGTCAAATTCATGCTAAAGGCCTAAGATGGAGGAGGTGGGTTGTAGCAAGCCAGTCAGCCAACCAGCACTTCATGATGAACAAGAATGAAGCTTAAGCTGAGCTTGGAAACCCACACTTGTACCTTCACAAGATATTGTTTTCCCCTCTCTCTCAGCTGAGAAGAGGCAGGGAAGGAGAAGACATTTGCTTTTCATCCTCACTCAGCAATGCTTTTAAAATGCTATAATGGCCTCCCTGACCAGACACAATAAAGATTAACTCAGACCTCCAGCACAAAGCTGACACCTAGAAGGGGACAGAGGCTTGGGAGGTCTTAGAGACTAGAAACTGTAGCCCTGGAGAATTCAGTAAAGGCTTCTTTGACCCACAAGAACTTAGCAAAAAGAGAAAATTAAACCTGTTGGCATAATGAGGGAAGCCCTTTTTGACTGATTCCATCTAGGAAGCAGATGGGATACCAGAACTACAACTCACGTTGCTCGTGGCCATCTAAAGAGCTGCCTGTCTGTACAAGGACACCAAAGTAATGAGAAGATTTTAGAATTTTGTCACTTCACCATTCAAGAGCCAGCCTTAGAATAAGATTAGCAAGGGCATGTACAGAATGAGGGACAGTGAAATTCTGTCTTCACATTTTTCTTTTGGATCCCTTGCTTAATCTGTCACTGCTGAGTGGTTCTAGACAAATTATTACATAATTTTGAATGCTGGTAGTTCTTTTCCATACCATGTAGATTACTATTATTTGGACATACTATTGACAAAGTGTGCCAGGGAAAAGGTTGTGAAAAGATGAAAAAATTCTAATTGCCACAAGTGTAATAAATTGTCCCTCTGGTAATCAGTTACAGGATAGCAAGAGAGAAAGGTACAAAGAGGGGTCTTAGAGAGACAAAGATTTTCCAAAGTTTAGGAAACTGTTCTAAAACACGAATTATTATGGCTTCCCACAAGAATCCTTTGGAATTGGAATATTTCAGTGGGTAATTCTTAGTCTATTGTCCAAGAAAGACAAATTTCAGTTTTCATAGTTTCCTAGTTAACTGCTCCCTGTTGTTCAGCTCTGGCCTCAGCCAAATGACATAACATTTTGGGGAAAAGATGCAACCCAGCACCCCAGCACTAGATGACAAAATGGAGAAGACCTCCACACCCACCATGAATTTCCCTTTGGTGCCCAAATAAGTTGGGAAGAAAGACAACCAAACACTGCAGAAGACCAACATGCTAAAAGTAATGAATTTGGCTTCATTGAAACTGTCCGGTAATTTCCTGGCTAAAAAAGCCACGGTGAAGCTGACAATGGCAAGGAAGCCCATATAGCCTATGACACAGTAAAACATGGCGGCTGAACCTTCATTACACTGAAGTATGATTTCTCCAGGCACTGAGTGCATATCCTGATCTGGGAAGGGTGGGGAAGTACTGAGCCAAAGAGTACAAAGAGCTGTTTGAATTAAGGAACCAGAAAGGACAATAGAATGTGACATTTTTTTGCCCACCCATTTCCTTATTCTGGATCCTGGTTTGGTGGCCATGAAGGCCAGAACCACGGTGATGGTTTTGGCCAGCACACTGGAAAGGACCACAGAGAAAACAATGCCAAATGTCACTTGTCGGATCAGACAGGTCACGATTGCAGGTTTCCCAATGAAGAGTAATGAACAGAGGAAGCAAAGCAGGAGAGAGATGAGAAGAATATAGGTGAGGCTACGGTTGTTGGCTTTGACAACAGGCGTATTCATGTGCTGAATGAAAGTTCCAAGTACCAGGACTGTCACCATAGATAAAGAAATAGCCAACAAAGCTAACACCATCCCTAGAGTTCCTTGGTAAGAGAGGTAGTTTATATTCTTGGGGATGCATTGAATTTTTTCTCTGCTGGGATAAAGATGATCTGGACATTTGACACAGGCTTCCAGGTCTGAAAAGTTGAAAAGAGAAGTGTTTAAAAATTTGCATACTGTGAGAAACATCTAAAAGAAAAGCAAAGTAAATAAACTAGAGAAGAATTCCTCTTCTTATTTTTTCTTCCCAATCCTCCCTGCAAACATAGCGATGGCAGTGTCCAATGCTACAATTAATCATGCTGGGATTCATCAGTAAGGAAAACTGATTCTTCCTGCAGGGATACTCTTTGTTTTTCCTTGTTCCCCTTATGCAGTCCATTTTTGGGACATGTTTCAGAGTGTTCTCATGATGTCTCTTATTCATTCAACCATAACATTCACTGGGAAGGATGGATACAAGAAGTGTTTGAGAGGAAGGAAGGGCAAATATTGACACACTCTGTCCCTCCATATATTCATCAAATGGCTGAAAACCATCAATATGCGCACCGGATGTTGAGCTGTTATAAGATCAAACGGAGAAGGGGAAATGGTGATGCTGTCTCTCTTTGGTGGTTGAGGAGATGGGCCATGTTGAGAAGAGAAAAACTGCACTTCAATCAGCAAATCTTGATTTGGAAGGCTATTCGTAAAAAGGATGTTGGATTTTTTCTCTCTGCTTTGGTGAATGGCTGAACAAGGAACTTTGACCAAGAAATGTAAGGTGACACCAGAAGATAAACTATGGACAAATGGGCTGCTTTGGATACAATTTGGACGCAGAAACTAAAGGAACTTGAAAGTTTTTAACCCTTGGGAAGAAGGACTTTGGAATCTGGGTCCTTTTTCTTTCTTTTTCTTCTTCCTCTCTCATTTCTCCCGGTGAATAAGTAAACATGTAACCATTAATAATGAATAGATGTCAAATTTTTAAAGAATAAGAGAGATCTTGAAAAAGTGATGTTAAAGAGTCTAACATAACTTTTTATGTAGCAGATGTACTGACAGTTTGCCTGTTTAGAGGGACTGTCCCTAATGATGTGAAAATGGGTTCAATGGTGAAAAGCTAGATGGCATAACTGCTGCAGAATTTGAAAAACTTGGTAATTGGGTTGTTTTTTTAAAAACAAATTGTTATTTTTGCAACAAATTGAAATATATTTAAACGTATACTTTAAAATGTTAACCAATACATTAAAAATTTCTTCCTCCCCCCAACCCTCAGTTTCTTGACCTCCGCCAGTGCTTAAAGTGATTAAAAAAAGAAAAAAAGGTAAAATTCACAATTATAGAATCTTCACTTACATTTCCAGTTATCTTAACACAAAATAAACCAAGACTATGCATTAATAATTATTAAAATTAACCTTCTATTTTTCTCATAATCTAACCACCTATAAAATTATATATCATATCAAAAAACCATATTAACAACTTTATCTTCCCCTTAAAAGTTCATGTAATATTATCAGACCACTAAGTGTCTTTGACTTTCCATTGTTTTTCAGCATATTCTTGAAATTTCTTCCAATCATCCTTAAATTTTTCTGAATTACGATCTTTTAAGATTCTAGTAAGTTTATCCATTACACTCCAGTGTAACACTTTTAAGATCCAGTCCCATTTCTCTGGTATTTTGTCTTGCTTCCACATTTGCGCATATAGTGTCATTGCAGCTGAAAGCAAGTACCACAAAAATCTCCACTCTTGTTTTGGAAAACTTTCCATTTCTAATCGCACCAGAAAGATATCTGCTGCTCTCTTAATGTCATAACCCAAAATTTTCAAGGTCTCTTGTTGAATCATTTGCCAAAACTGTTTTGCTTTATCACAAGTCCACCGCATATGGTAGAAAGAACCTTCATGTTTTTTACATTTCCAACACCTGTCTGATATTTGATTATTCATTTTTGCTAATTTCTTCGGTGTCATATACCATCTGCACAACATTTTAAAACAGTTCTCTTTAATATTGTAACACATCGATATTTTCATAGAGTTCTTCCATAGGTGTTCCCATGTCTCCATTTGTATTTCTTTGTAGTTCATATTTATTGCCCATTTTATCATTTGAGGTTTCACTACTTCATCTTCTGTAGACCATTTCAATAGTAACTTATAAATCTTTGAAATCAATTTTTCATTCTCAACCAACAGCATTTTTTCCAATTCTGTATTCCTAATATCCTGCTCCACCAAGCTTTTGATTTGTTGCAGTTGGTACCAATTAAATTTGTCCTGCAATTCTTCCACCGGTTTTAGTTCCGCCTTGCCTCCCTGTTTTTTTAGCAGTTGTTTATATGATAACCATTTATCTTCCTGTGGATCTGACGATAACTTTATGACTTCTGTTGGCACAATCCATAGTGGTTTTTTCTCATCAATATATTTATTATGTTTTTTCCTGGTATTCAACAAGCTTCTTCTTATGTAATGATGTGAGAAAAAAACATCCATCTTCTCCTTCCCATAATACATATAAGCCTGCCAACCAAAAATGTTCCCATGGCCTTCTAATGGCAATAATTTCCTCTTAAGTAAAGTTATCCAGTCTTTAATCCATACCAAACAAACAGCAATCGGGCAAGTGGAAGCCACTCTTTCATTCGTATCCGTCAGAATTTTCAGTTTAATTCTTGATTTTTTACCCGCCCATACAAATTCTAAAACCATTTTTGCCAATGATTAAATTGTTTAATATCTTTCACTGTTGAAATTGTTTGAAAGACAAACATCATTCTTGGTAGAACATTCATTTTGATTTCAGAGATCCTACCCAGCATAGACAAATTCAGCTTATTCCACTTTAAGAAATCTCCTTCAATTTTACGCCAAAGCTTTTCATAATTGTTTTTATACAGATCAATATTTCTCATCGTAATCTCTATACCTAGATATTTTACTTTCGAGGTAACTTCACATCCAGTTACGCTCTGTAGTTCGTTCTGTTTGCTTAATGACAGATTCTTGCTTAAAATTTTTGATTTTTCTTTATTTATATAGAAGCGTGCCAACTCTCCTTACTCTTTAATTTCACTTAACAACAATGGTGTCACCTGTAATGGATTTTCATTAATAAGCATATAACCTGCGAATGCCCTATATTTGTAAGAAATATTTTTCACTTTCAGCCCCTCTATTTCAGTATCTTCTTTAACTTGAATCAGCAAAATCTCCAAAATCATTATAAATAGCAACGGCGATAGAGGGCAACCTTGCCTTGTACCTTTACTAATTATCATTTGTTCTGGCAGATCTGCATTAACACAAAGTTTAGCTTTAGTCTCAGTTAAGATTGTCAAAAGCTTTCTCTGCATCAGCAAAATATAATGCTTCCTCTTTTTCTGGATGCTTTTCGTAATATTCTACAATATCTATTACTGTTCTTATATTGTCTCTTATTTGCCTTCTGGGGAGAAAACCTGCTTGCTCCTCCTGAATAAAAGTGTTTAAATGCTGTTTGAGTCGTTCTGCTAGTATCCTAGCAAATATTTTACAGTAATTATTGAGTAATGAAATCGGTTTGTAATTTTTAACACACATGACATCTCTGTCTTCCTTTGGTATCAATGAAACAACTGCTTCCTTCCATGTGTTTGGCACTTTCCCTTCTTGTCTAATAATATTCATCAACTTTTGGAGCTTCGGTACTAATGCGTCTGCGAGGACTTTGTAAAATTTTGCTGAAAAACCATGAGGACCCGGTGCTTTACCTAATTTCATTCAACTAATTGCTGCTTCTATTTCAATTTTTTCAATTGGTTCATTTAAGGCATTTCCCATAGTTTCTGTTAAAGGCTTTACTTTTACATTCTGAAAATACACTTCTATTTTCTCTTTATCTACTTGCTGGCCTTTAAATAGTTTAGCATAGTATTTGTAAAATTCCTTTTTAATTCCTGCTTGATGCACAATCTCTTTACCTTTAACTATAATTTTGTTTATAAATTTGTTCTCCCTTTTTTTCTTCATTTGCCATGCCAAGTATTTTCTGGGTTTGTTAGCTCCCTCAAAAGATTTCTACTGCAGTCTTTTAAGGTTCCATTCTATCTCCTTATTCTATAGGTGCTTCAATTGACTCTGTAAAATTGTAATCTCCCGCAAAATTTTCTTTTTCCCTAGTCTCTTTCTAAATTCTCTTTCTCTTTTGACTATTTCTTTTTGTAAATCCACCATTTGTTTTTCCTTGACTCTTCTGTCTTTATTGTTCAATATAATTAAGATTCCTCTCATTACACCTTTATTCGTGTCCTACACGGTCTGATATTGAATGTCCTGACTTTCATTCATTTGGAAGAAAGCTTTAGTTTCTTTTTCAAGAGATGCCACTGTTTCTGCATTTTGCAATAAATTCTCATTTAATCTCCATCTTCTCACCCTTTTCCTGTATTTTGCCAACCACAATAATGGATTATGGTCTGCACCTATTTTCGGAAGAATCTCTATTTTATTTGTAATAAGTCCCAAGTCTTTGGTGGTCCATAACATGTCAATTCTTGAGAAGGAGTTATGCCTTACTGAAAAGAAGGTATAATCACGCACATTAGGATTGAACTTTCTCCATACATCCTCCAAACCTTCTTGTTTTATAAGTTCAAAAAATGACTTTGGTAATTTGCCGTCTGTATTTCCCCTCCCGTATCTGTCCAATTTTTTTTTAATGTTTCCATTAAAATCTCCCATTAACATTATCTGATCATATGTCACTTGGTCTAACTGTTGCATAATGTCTTTGAAAAAAGCATTCTTTGCCCCATTTGGGGAACATAGTCCCAATAGCAACATTTTTTTTCTCATTTATCAACACCTCCACTGCAACATTTCTACCATCACTGTCCTTAAAAATCAACTTTGGCTCCAATTCTTTTTTAATGTAAAAATGACTCCCCGTTTTTTTCCTTACCCAATGAAAAAAATTCTTCATCTAAAAATTTATTCCATAAAAAATTATATTCCATTTGTTTGATATGTGCTTCTTGTAGACAAATTATATTACATTTTTGTTTTTTAATCCAATGATTTTTTTTTCTTTTTTGCAGTGAATTTCATCCATTTACATTCCAGGAAATTAATTTGTAATCCACAGTGATTCTAAAGTTATTCTGTAACTCCAAATTCTTTATTGTTCGCAAAAAAACCTTTCCATGCCTTGAATATCTATTCTTGTAATTCTCAGTCATTTATACTCAAAGCTAAGTCCTTCTGGTAAAATCCATCTATATCTTAATCCCTTCGCCCTTAGCTTTTCTGTCAATTTTTTGAAATGTCTTCTGTCACTTATAACTTTCCTTGGCAGATCCTTCATTGTTCTTATTCTGCTTTCTTCCGCCACCATTGCTTTTTCAAATTTTTGACTTATAATACTTCACACCACATCTCTTTTAGTAAATTTTACTACCACTTCCCTTGGTATCTTGTTCTTTCTAGCAAATTCAGAGTTAACCCTGTGAACATAGTCATACAGATGTCCTGTCACATCAGGGTCCTCTCATATACTCATCAATGATTGTTGAAATATACTTCTTTAAGTCCTCTTGGTCATTTTCAGGTACACCTCTTAGACGGATCATGTTTTCCATTAACTTACAGTCTTGTAGTGTTGCTTTCTACTGCATTTTCTTGATGGTAGCATCTTGGTCTTTAACTTTAATTTCTATTTCCTGTGTATTCTGAGCTGTAGCTTGTGACTCTTTTCTGAGATCTTCAATCTCTTTTTTGATTTCTTTCTTAACTTCTTCAGCACTGGAGTTTATTTCCTTTGTTAGTTTCTTCTCAGTTCCCATTGCTAAGTCTTTCATCACCTTCAACAGTCTTGTCTCCATCGCATCCAATTGCTCTTGAACTTGTTTATCCATTTTTCCACCTCCCAGTGAACCTGATCTTAATTGTGTAAGCCTTGGTTCCGACTTTTGATCGGACATCACTGTCCTCTCATTGCACAGAATGGGCTTATAGGTTGACCTCACCAATCAGCAAACCAATGATATATTCCAATAGATTAGGGCATGCCCTTTCCAACAAGCCCAAAATCGCCCTCTGAGCTTCCTAGCTTAAGATATTAATTTTAAAAGTTCTAAAAAAATCCAAAATGGTGGCCACAAGTTTTCCAAGCCCCTTTTTTTCAAAAAAGGTTTCCTTTTTGCAATAAGCCTTAAAGTTTATTTTTAAACATATAGTCCAAAATATTTCTTCTTTTAAAGATTATTGCTGTCGGTTTTATAAACTTTTAGAGTCCCATTCTGTTTCTAAAATATAAAACCTTTGACCCTTCTTTAATGGCTGCTGATGTTTCTCTATGATTTCTGGCTCTAGAGATATTCCCGGAGGTTTAAAACAGATTTCTCCCTTCAGTGTTAACTTCCTGACTTTCTGGCTATGAAGTCTCATTCTCTATGGTTAATAGTCTCTCGATAGTTGTAACACGTCACTTCCTGTTTTGTCTTGAAGCTTAGCAAATCTGTTATGTCGGGGTATTTTTTTTCAAAACCACAGGTATGTCAAACATCAGTTATTTTTTTGTACTTTCCTGCTTATTTTAAGTTTCAAAGAGTCCAAATTTACTGTCTTTTACTTCTTCTTAGCTTTATGCTCTTACAGTTCCTTCCAGATCTTAAATATTTAATTTTAAAAACCTTATTTTAGTCCCGGAGTGGTAGATAACAATCTTTACCTTATCAAACAGTCTCTGCCTTCTTACACCGATCTTTTCTTTTTCAGCTGTTATTGTAATCCATAGAAAGTTGGACTCTTGAAGAGCTTAAGTCAATTTAATGACCGAGGAGATACTTTGTAGACAATGAAATGCAATTCTTCACTGGGGGCTCTTCAAAGCTGGAAAGGAATCCCTCTGGAACTCCTCGACAGCCAAAATAAATCCCCTCAAAATTCTTCAAGCATGTCATAGGCAATTCCCTCACTGGAAAAGGTAGACAGCAGGCATTGGAGTCGCTTTTTATGTCCAAAACAAAGGCTACTGTCCGCTCCTCTTGCAAGAAGCGGGTCAGCTCTCCATTTTCCCAACCCTGGAAGTCCCCCCTTTTGTTGATTTGCATTTAACACATTTGCAGGAGAAATGGTTTAGATGGAGATAGATAAAGTAATCAGTTGTATTTGATGTACTTCATGTAATTTGCTATGAACAAAGAAAAGATTTTCATGTGCTTTCCTCAATAGATCTTTTGCTAAATCAATAACCTATTCTGTGGTTGTTATAGGTGTAAGTTAATTTAGTAAAATTTGATGTTGAGACAGTCTTGTAAGAAAAAAATATTTTTTTGCAATTGGTTATATTTAATTTGTGTTTAAGAAGAATTGTTTAGTTGTATAGTGCTTTACTAGGTTATCTTTTTTTTTTATCCTGGTAAAAGAAGAAAGGAAGGTAACATTTAAGGAGATTTTTATATTTGTAGGTAGAAAGATTTGAGTATTATATTGGGAGGTGGAGTTATAACTGATATAGTAGTAGTTTAAATCAATAAAACTTTTTTAAAATATAAAAAACCCCATCAATATGGGTTACCGGGGTGGGGAAGGGGGAAAGATCAACAACACTGTACCAGAAAGTGAATTTGAGATTACCTAATATAAGTTTGTCCATTTACCAGTCGTGC
This sequence comes from Heteronotia binoei, assembly GCF_032191835.1. Classification (NCBI taxonomy): domain Eukaryota; kingdom Metazoa; phylum Chordata; class Lepidosauria; order Squamata; family Gekkonidae; genus Heteronotia; species Heteronotia binoei. The sequence goes on along the minus strand of NC_083237.1, from coordinate 14,610,382 downwards.
ATCAATTTCCTTATCAGTTAGTGAATTCTGTATATGGTATTGATAAGTGTCTTTTCATTTAATATACCTTCACATTTGTCCCTAACAAGTTTTTTTCTATATATACAGCCCCACCTCCACGCTGGTTCCATTCAATTTTCATTCATGTTTCATTCTTTGGCATGAAAAACTGTATTTCCTGACCTCAGCTTGAGACTAGGGATGTGCAAAAAAAAAAAATTCGGAATTACACGGATTCGGAAGTATACGGGGGAAAAAAATTCGGATTCCCCATATACTACTGAATACCGTATTCGGAATAGCCGCATATACGGTAATGCGCGGCTATTTCCGAATATACGGCCCTATTATATCCTATGGGCCATTGAAATCAATGGCAAATAGGGTATAATTGAAGCCACCTGGAGGGGAGGGGGTTTGAGGGAGAGCCCCCAAATTTGCAGGGGACCTGCAGGGGACTCTCCCCTCCAACCCCCCCAAGTCCCAAAAAGATTGGGCCAGGGGATCCCATTCCAGGGGCACCCAAAGAGGGTGCCCCTATTCCATCATTATACCTTATGGGCCATTGAAATCAATGGCAACATAGGGCATAATTAGAGGCTACTGGGGGGCAGGGGGTTTGAGGGAGAGCCCCCAAATTTTCAGGGGACCTGCAGGGGACTCTCCCCTCCAACCCCCCCAAGTCCCAAAAAGATTGGGCCAGGGGGTCCCTGTCTTTGGGCTCCCCAAATGGCCCATTGCCAGCAATGATGGGGAAAGCCCAATTAGCCACTTCCTCACTGTAATTGTCGTGGGAAAAGTGGCTCTGGGGAGCAGGGGGTTTTGAGGAGAGCCCCCCAAACTGCTGTGCAGCTTCAGGGCACTGTCCCACACAAAACTCACAAGGCCAAAAAAAATGGAAACAAGGCGTCCAATTCCTGGGGCACCCAAAGCCAAACCTAACCACATCAGAGAATCTCTATAGGACCCAAATGCACTACATCCCTCTATCTACTCTATGAACCCTGCAGGCCTGGAAGCAATATAAACCCAGTTGCCAACGTCGCTGCCACACAAAACACAATCTGCTTAAGGTCTGCTCTGCAGACCTGGCTGCAGCAAACCCAGATGCCAGCTCTCCAGCCCTGCCCCAAACAACACGGGGAGAGCTGGCCAACCACAACAAACCTGCTGGTTCTGGGTCTCTCACCCAGGTGCCAGCTTCCCTGCCACAGAACACACAATCTACAGATGCCAGCTCTCCAGCCCTGCCCCAAACAACATGGGGAGAGCTGGCCAACCACAACAAACCTGCTGGTCCTGGGTCTCTCACCCAGGTGCCAGCTTCCCTGCCACAGAACACACAATGTACTCTATAAAAACAAGAAAGTGACCCAGCCCACACATACCTTCACCAACCCCCACACCAACCAGAGGTAATTAAAAAAAAACCAAAACAAAACCAGCAGAATCACAAAAGGCCAAGTGTTAAAAAAGTGGCCTTTTCACCAACAAGAAAGCTCAGGCCAAATCAGTCAACAACACTCCCCCCCCCAATAACCTGAAGAGAAAAGTAACACAGCAGCAACACAACACAGCAGCAACAAATCAAACACTGAAACAGTAAAAAAACCCTCAACTTTTAACAATACAGGAACTTTTCCCGCCCCCCCCCAAAAAAAACCCCTTCACCCTAACCCCAAGAAATCCAAGCCACCCAAATCAGGAGAAGTAAAAGGACACTGCACTTTTAAAGTCCTCTCACTAAATTAAGAGATGGGCTAATTAGCAAAAACGCCCCCACCCCAGGCCCCCACCCCCAGCAGAACCTAACCCCAACCCCAAATAGGCTACCCTACCCACCCAGTACTCACCCACCCAAATCTGGACAAGTAAAGGGACTCTAGTCCTTTTACCAACAAAAACTAAAACAAGAACCCCAAAACTGTCTTACCTTGTCTTCTCTAAGTTCAGGGAAGTAAGGCTGAGTGAGAGAGCAGCAGGCTGAAGCCAAGGGCCAGCCACCAGCAGCAGCACAATCTCTCTCACACACACCAAGCCACACACCAACACAGCAATGGAGGAGTCCAGCAGGAAGACTCCTTAAGCAAGAGATCAAAATAACAACAATGTAGCTGATGGCTGGGCCATCAGCTACACAAAAGCCCTGCAAAGCATGCATTTGCAATGCATTTTGCAAATGCATGCTTTGGATTGGCTGCTGGGGCTCCTCTTCCCCCTCCCCCCTCCCTAACCCAGGGAGGCTATGGAAGAGGCGGGAAGAGGCCACTAAAGATGGGAAAGCAGCTCCTTTGAGGCTGCAGAAGCCATTCCCGCCTTTTGCTTTGACAGCTTTGACAGCCGTATACTTCCGAATAGCTATTCGGAAGCATACGGCGAGCCGTATTCGGTTGCCACATAATAGGCGGCAATGGGAATTGGCTACAGCTGATTCTGAATACAGCCGAATCAGTGGTGATTTGGCTGTATATAGGGCTCGGCCGAACCGAATGCACATCCCTACTTGAGACCCGGGAGAGCCACTGCCAGTCGGAGTAGAGAATAGTGACATGATGGACCAAGGGTCTGATTCAGTATAAGGTAATTTCATATGTTCATATGTATCTTCAAAACTTCCTGCTGGGACTTTTCTATTAAAAAGCCCTGTATGAAACAATGATGCGATCATGGGGTGTGGCCTAATATGCAAATGAGTTATTGATGGACTTTTTCTACAAAAAAAGCCTTGCCTATCTTGATGGGACAATGGTCCGATTCAGTCAAAGGCTTCTACATATTTACAAATTAAGAAACCAACAACAAATATTTCTTTAGTCCTTTCCATCTTGACCTTGCACCTTACTCCCCCCCCCCCGCCCTGCTGCTTACTGATGCCACCCTCTCTTCTTCCTAATTTTTACATATACACACCACAAATGAGAATGTTTCACAAATACATCTCTTACCCATCTGGCCAGAGAACATCCCTTCCGGGCACAGAAAACAATCATAGCAGCAAAATTTCTCTCCCTCTTTCTTTCTCTTGCTGTAGCCAGGAAGGCAGGGATCATTGCACACAGAGAGAGGCACCACCTGCCCATAAAGAAAAAAAAAAAGAGAGAGAGATTTCCGTTGCTTATTACCAACTTATATTCACAGACAAAAAAGACAAGCATGTGATTTTGTGTGGGTGTGGGTGTGCAAAATGATGCTGGTGTTGCGGGGGAGGGGGGAGTCTTGGAGCTCATGTCCTATACTCGCAATACTCAGCCTTTTAATAGCTTTCCTGAGTGATCATTGCCTTAGTGGTGAGGTGGCTGGAATGTTTGGCTAGGATCAATGATATCTTCCTTGGAATCCCCTCTTGTGAGACGACTGTGGGCCATTAATACTCTCTTTGCCAGACCTACTTACACAGGGTTGTGTTGAGTATATCATGGTGGGGAGGAGAATAATCTAAGATGGGTTGTTTCCACAGTGGTGGGAATGGTGGGGTATAACCGTTGTTTTAGATCATTTTTTTGATACAATCTGCAGAAAGGAATGCTCATTCTTCCTCTTGCTCCTTTGGGCAGCACTGCAGCAAAACTGCTAACTCAATATTCAACAGAACATTAAATATTTTGACTGCAGCAAGCTTCAGAGTAGGCAGGCTCTGTGAGTACACAAATAAATGCACGTAAAGCTGCCTTATAAAAAATGGAAACCTTCTTCGATCAAGGTGAGCCTTGTCTATTGAGATGCATAGCAGATATCCAGAGTCTTAAGCAGAAGTCTTCCACATTACCTACCACCAGATTCTTGAAACTGGAGATTCAAGGATTGAACCTGGGATCTTCTGTATGCCAAGCAGATGCTCTACCACTGAACTATGGCCCTTCCTGGAATAGCAATAGAATTGCTCAGTCTGGTTTATCTAATGTGCTTTTAAATATATATTGGTTTTTTATTTACCTCATTGAATTTGCAATTACAATTTTTAAATTTTATAACTATTCTTAATCTTTGTAAAAAAGAAGATGCCATGCTTTAGCCAAATTAAATGTTGAATGCACTGAGGTTGATTCAAATTGTGGAGAAATAAAACATAAACTGACATGTTAGGAAAATATCATCCCCCCCCCCCCCCATGAATGTGTATGATGAAAATTTATTCTGATTTCCCTGGGAAAGTGAAGGTAAAGAAGAGAAGTTTCATTATAACACTGATTAATTCATTTTTTTTCTTTTAAAAAGAAATTTGCTTGCTTACAAAAGACTGAGTTGGACAATGCAGCACCTGCAACTACAACTCACCTGGTTAAAACTTCTGTGCCACACTATCTGGGCATCATTAAGATGTAGTTCATTGCCTGGAGGGGCATGAGGATCCAGCGTTCCCACTTTTACTCTAACGAATGAGCCATTGGGGAAGGTAACCCAGTTGGTAACATCAAAATCTGCAACTAATTCATTGTATTTATCAAAATGCACCGTGTCTCCAGCACTATTATTGAACAAGATGCCCCTTAACAATGTGTGGACCTGGGTTAAAACAGAACAAAAAAGGAACATAAAAGGAAAAAGAGAATCATAGAATTGGAAGGGACCTCCAGGGCCTTCTAGTCCAACCCCCTGAACATTGCAGGAAATTCAGAAAAACCTCCCCCCCCAAACACCTCATGACCCCTGCTCCATGCCCAGAAGATGGCAAAAAAGCCCTCCAGGATCCTTGGAAAAACTGGCCTGGAGAAAAACTGATGCCTGACCCAAAACTCATCTCCCGTCTTTATAAAGTCCCACATAGATATGTGATCACCTCTCTCATCATCATTATCATCATCATCATCATCATCAGCATCATCAGCATCATCAGCATCATCAGCATCTATTTATCAGTCATCTCTGTCTGTGTCTACCTTGATGTCTATTTCTACTTCTGTCTCTGGATTTGCATAGCTGAAACCCTTAATATTTTATCTCAAGTCATGTCCTGAGGGGGAACCTGAATGCTCAGTCAGTTGTTCGTGTTCTGTTACAGGTTGGAGGGAGTTAATAAGGCCGATGCCGGGAGAGGGTGGCCACTATGGGCAAGATGATTGAGTAGCTACAAACCTTGGGCTGGAGGTTACTGAGGAGCCTTACGTTGGGTTGACAAGTCTTCTATAACTGTCTGAGAAGATGAATATTCTGGAAGACATGGCAAAAACAGGAGAGGTGGATGCTCCTACAACAGATGTAAGATGCAAGGTGGGAAAGGGGGAACTGATGCTGCCACCAGGGATCCCAGCAGGGACAGCCAAGGTTCAGAGGAAGAAAGTAGCAAGAGGGGTGGGGAAACAGTTCTCTAGTACACTGGAGACCAGAGGATGCACTGATGAAACCAGGGATGATATGAGATGACTGAGATGAATAAGGGCTTTAGGAAGGAGTCTGAAGAAGAAACTGAGGCAAGGGAGGGGCAACATGACTTTCCGTGGACTTTGCAGCAAAGGCTGGTTGGGTTGGCTAAAGCAGTGGGAAGGCACTGAGATTGAAGGTGGTGGGTGTAGAAACCTGAATAGGCGCTATACAAATGGCATTTATGTAAATTGTATGTATTAGTGATCAAGGAGGAATTGGGGAGGGAGTTTGCAGTATGCGCACAGAGACCTGTGGTCTGAGGCCATGGAGGGATGTCACGTTATATTAAAAAGAATATGTCAAGAGTCCTTGCCATGTTTCTTTTTCTTTCTGTACATTGCATATAAATGCTTTGTTTTGTCTACTGAGAAACCAAAAGCTTTGTACCCCTTGAGACAGAACCTGGTCTTCAAGTTCACTGTTATCTCTTGGTGTGTTTTTGAAATGGCTTGTAGTGTGAGAATGCTTAGCTTGAACAATGTATGTTTCATTGAATCTTGAGCTTAATCCAAAAGGTGCACCTGTAGCAGCTATGTGGATAGTATATAACTAAATCATCTATGAGTTCCCTTCAGTTTTAACGCTGCCCTATCAGTGTCACTTACCTATATTACAATAAGAATTACTCCTGAAATTATAGAGAACTGTTATTATTGAAGATAAACCAAGACCTGACAGAATAATTGCAACTTTCTCTTGATAATGTAATGCCTCGTGTTAAGAACATGAGATACCTGTGAGGGCTGTAGCTTCTGGATATCCAGCCGCCCTCCTCCTCCTCTCAGTCTTCTGTCTTTGGACCTCAATAAGTGGATGTCATTTAAAGCATGTGCCACTGAATATACAGCATTGTAAACACTGTAGCTCTGGCCAGACATGCCCATTTCAAACAAAATCCCTGGAAGGTTCTCCAGCTTCTCCTCCCCAGTACACATCTCTTTATTCTCCTCCTTCTCTTTAGACCCTTTCAAAGAACAACGGAATGCCTGCTCCCAGAAGTCCTGGATAAAGCTGTCTCCCTCATCCCAAGAAGGTCTTACGATCTGAAGGAACAGGTGGAATCCAGGTGGCTGATTGGAATGGACTCTAAAGGATAGGGCACCGTGAAAACTCTGAATATCCCAAAGCCTTTGGATTGAGGCTGACTCAAAGTCCCAATGGGATGTAGTAATCCACACTTTACCGGGTAAGGGTAATGAAAATATAGGTGCTTGAAACATAATTGAATGTAATATTATCATGGCTGGTAGTTCAGCATACACGTAACATACATTGGCTTTTCTGTTCAAGAGAACCTCGTATTTTCCCCACTGCATTAAAAAAAACTCTACAAATTCTTCCAGATAAGATGGTTTGGGTAATCTGAAAGTAAAAGCAACACAAATGCTGTTCTTGGTCAATATTATTTCTGCTGTCTGCATAAACGTGTCTCCGCTGTCATCATCCATAGCCAGGAGGCCAACCCAAGTCCATCCAAAATGGTGCAGTAATAGGACCATCCCCCTGTGCTCATAGGCTTCATTAGGAACCATCTGATACACAAAAGGAAATTGATTTTTCTTGGTCTGCGTCAGGGAAAATGATCCATAAGTGAGCTGAAAGGAAATGTACAATTTTGTCATGGTTCAGCCTGAGACAAGCCTCCTGAGACAAGCACTCAGGAGAAAGGGAGTCTTCAGATTAAGAGAAGTCTTGCATAGCCAGTCCTAAACCTAGTAGAATCAGAGAGCTAAAGACTACTCGAGGCTCAGCTGTTCCAGAGCCACCCCCCAGCCCCAAAGCAGCAGATGAGAATCAATTAATTAAGACCAGTCCACCAGCCTCACCTCCCCCCTATGAATGTGAAGACACAAACTTAGAAGGGAGCTGCAAGCAAGGAGGCAAAGTGCACATCTCCTGTCCCATTGTCAGCTGCTTGATGATGACAGCCTGCAGTAGTTCCAGCAGTCCTTCCAAACAGCTGACTGCTAATAAGGGCACGTTAGGATGCACATATACTACCAAGTGCGGGGAGCCTATGTGTTGTGGAAGGAGCAAGTCATCAACTTCTCAGTGATCACAGCTCTCAGCTCTGCTCTGTCTCTGTAACCCTTTGACTGGCTCTCGACTCTGACCCTGGAATCTTCCTCCTTATACTTGTGAATGACCTTGGACTTATACCTTAGTTCCTGTATTAAGACTTTGAACCGCTCTCTTGGTAATTGACCTTTGAACTGAACTTTGACTCAGATCCTGGAATTTTGTTTCAATTCTCCTTTGATTCTGCAAGGTTTTGTTGTTGTTGTTGCTGTGTTAAAGAAGAATTGTGAATTGCACGTTACCAGTGTGCATGTTTCATACCTGCATACCAGCATCCTACCTGTGGAGTTTTGTAGACGTTCAGAATGGTGGCAATGTCAGCAGAGACTTCAGAGGAAAGCCCTCCAATGAGTGCTACAAGTTTCTTCACAGTAGCACAGCTGAAGTTTGGCACCATCTTCTGGTGTGCCGAAAGAAGGTTGAGAGTGGTCTTATATGTCATCGTTCCAGCACTGTTACTATTGAGGATGTAGAAACCCAAACTAATGTTGGATAAGAAGTTGGGATTCTCATTTATTTCTTTTACAGCAAATGCCATGGCCAAGGTATGCTGGTAGTGTTTTGTTACTACCCTGCAATATGAATAAAACGATTTTATTTATATTTATTTATTTATCAGATTTATATCCCACCCTCCCTCGACAAGCTCAGGGTAGCTAACAGTTTAAAAACATTAGCAGTTTACAAACATGTTAAAATTAGATCTATAAAGATTGTTGTTTTTAAACTACTGTATAATTTAATTGTTGTTTAATTTACCTTATATTGTATAATTTTATTGAACTGTTGTTAGCCGCCCTGAGCCTGCCTAGGCGGGGAGGTCGGGATATAAATAAAATTTATTATTATTATTATTATTATTATTATTATTATTATTATTATTATTATTATTATTATTATTATTATTATAATAAAAACATTTCCATATATATTAAAAAATCCGAGATGGCAACATTCTGTTTTCCATTATATTAATTCAGTGAGATTGTCGATGCTGAAGGTAATATCCATCTCCCCTAACCATTAAAGGCGAGTTTGAAAAGCTCGGTCTTACAGGCCCTGTGGAACTCTGGCAGGTCCCACAGTGCCCTGATGTTTTGGGGGAAGGCATTCTACAAAGTGGGGGCTATTACTGAGAACGGTCTGGCTCTAATGCTGGTCAATCGAGCTTTTTTCGGTCCAAGGATCTTAAGGAGATTTGGAGACCCTGAACGAAGAGCTCTCTGGGGTACGTATGGGAAAAGGCGGTCCTGAAGGTAGGCAGGTCCCAGGCCAGAAGAAGCAACATTGCATATGCAAAACTCATCTTCCCATCTGGGTTGCTCACTTCTGAGAAGGTTTTTTGACCTGGGCATTTGTAACAAAATTTAATCTGACATTAAAATATGTAATAAATATAGTAAATAAAATGGAAATGGGTTTTAATGGCACAGAAAGGTTTCCCTTTGTGCCTTTCTTTCATTTCCCCTTCTGCCCTGGTGGCCACTAAATATGACTTCATGAGATCACTTTCATGTGTTTGGTTTTAGGGTGTATGTTGCATACTATTGTCATCTGGTTTGGTCCATGCAATTTCCCTACCATTGATTATACTCTGGATTCCGATCCCCAAAGCATTTATATTTTATTCATGCACATATGTATTTTATCCTCATTTTAAAATGATTTACACCGCCACCTCAGAACACTTTCCTGGAGGTAAGCCCCAATGAATCAAGTTCAGTAGGATTCTGAAAAATACCTGTTAGAATGTCTCCCTTCTCTTTAATTTTTATTCTCTTCTTCCCAAGTGATTGAGAAATTACAATTCTGTATGGTTAAAAAATAGAATGGGCAAAGAAAAACTGGTTTGAACAGGGGGATTGCAGTCACATGCACTAAATCATGCACTTTTAATGCACTTTCATGGCACTTTCCAACTGGATTTTTCCAGTTCACACAGTAAAATCCAGTTGGAAAGTGCTTTGAAAGTGGATTGAAAGTGCGGTATTTAGTGTATGTGATCAGAGCCGCAGAGTCTTTTCTAACTTACATCAGAGAATAGACTTTCAAAGTATAAGTGTTCATGAGTATTCAAAATCATGCTATAACTTTCCACCATTATGTTTTTTTTTTCTGACTTGCAACCTGCTTCACTAGTCTTCATTATTTTCAGAGAATTCAGTATTGATTACAACCAAGGAAAACCACAGGGGAGTTATTTGAGTAGACAGGGCATGGGGAAGTCCTTAATCCTAACCATCATTTGACAGAATGGGCATCAACGCTTGTAGTCAGATGCAGGCAAGGTAAATACCCCAATGTGTCCTGGAACTATACTTTGCACACAGACAAGTAAATGACTCAAGTACTTCATGACACAGCAATCTTGCCTTAATTACTATGACCAGAACAAGCTATTAAAAAAAAGAAAAAGAAAGAATCCTTACGCAGGGTCATCAATCACCATTCTTGTAGGGTGTTCCACAAAAGACAGAAGGCTATTTGGTACTGCAACTTGAGATGCGATACCACCAATATAGAAGTCCCCTGATTGATAAAACTTGTGAAGAATAGGAATGGGGTCATTGTATATGGTGCAGTTGATGGAATTTGTCTCACACACTATGGGATATGGCAACATCGGCAGCAACATTAATTTCAGAAGCATCGCAGTGATACAAATCCTTGCCAAATGCAGACAGCAATGTCTTCATCTACTGTGCTCTCTTGTCTCATTTTCCTTGTCCATCTGAGTCTCTGAAGTGCATTATAGAACTCCCCTCAGCTATCAATATTGACAGCAGTCTATTAGTGCGAAAAGTAGATAAATGTAAAACAACAGTCCGTTAAAAAGGAGGGGGACTTCTCATAGTCAACAAACTTCTCATAGCGAAGGAGGCCTGAGGGTTACAAACAGGAGAAATGCATTATGATGATGTGTGTAGTTGTGAGTACTGTTTTAAATTTAGGAACCAGAAATGACAGAGGAGGGGGGTAGGAGAAAGGGTTAGGTGAAGTATAGTATAAAGGTGTGCACTGGAAAAAAGAAAAGGAAAAGCATAGATGGAATTAATTAAAGGAAATATATATACCATGCAATAGGACGGCAAAGAAGCATGTAGAAGGCTGAGAGTTGTGTCTTTCCCAAATGCTGGCAGTTCTGATGAAGAAAGGTCAATTTTTATATAATTTTTACACTGCAAGTTATTATTAATTTTTCTAATGCATTCTGTAGAACTTTTGTGAACAAGCCAGAAACCAGTTGTTTTCATAATTATGGGGGGAGATAATCACATCTCCACTGGCTGAGGCTGGAGCTGAACCACAGGGAGCAGTTAACTAGGAAAGGATGAAAGCTGTAAGTTTGTCTGTCTTATACAATAGACTAAAAGTTACTCACTCATATATTTCACTTCTTGGGGATTCTTGGGGAATGCCTTAAGAATTAAATACTGTTTTAGAACAAACTTTTTTTCAATGTGCATCTTAAGGATGGAAGTCATTGTTAAGGGTGGACACACTGATGGCATGATTCAGGGTATCTTGAATAAGTGAGTTTCTAGTTAGGCCACACTGGGACAGTAAGGACAGAGCATTACTTGTATCAGATGTAGATTTGGGGGTAGACGCTGTTGCTTTAAGGGTGCAGTGGCCCAAAATGAACTAGTAGGACGCAGAGCAGATGGTTACCCTTTCCAGGAAAATGGAGGAGACACTGTGCCTGGTGCGTGAGCTGGCTCACCAGATGCAAGCTATGGGGCAGAGGTCAGGTCCACTGTTCCAGCATGAGAGCGGCTTCCCGTTGACCTGATATCAGTTCTGGGCTGTGCTATGCCAGGCCATGAGCTTGGCTGGATTGGCAGGGAATAACTTCGGAACCCACTCCTTTCACATTGCAGCGACTTTGATAGCTGCTGGGTTGGGGTTTAGCCCCTCTGGAGTTCAGTGTTTGGGTTGCTGCAGGTCCTGGGCATCCTAGGTATATGTACAGAAATGGTGATGGCTCGTAGTATGATTCTTTACAGGACAATGATCATCGGTATACTGTTTTGCAGGCATTTCATCATGTATTGGTCAGGAAGCAGGGTCAGTGGTTCCAGCATCAGTACCTAGCTAGGCCTTGGGACTGCACCTCTGTTGAATGGCTGTGAAGCAGAGGAATGCACTGGAGCCAGCTGTTACCCCCTCTTTCATGATCATCAGTTGGCAGCAGCACCTCCCCAGGTTGCAGTCATGCAAACATTTTCTGGGCACCAGACTGGCAGTCTCCCTGTTGATTAAGGGCCCGAGGGATTTTGAGACACTCAGGCAGTGATTCCCTGACATGATGTAGGTCTTTCTCAGCTAGTCTGGAGGGGGACGTACCAAGCATCTTGCTTACACAAGACCCAACACTGGCTGAACTGTTGGCTTAACTCCTCTCCCAGAAACTAAGTACCACCAGGTCATGTAAACATCACCAATTTTCTATACGGCAGGAGTGCATTATCAGAGCTCCCACTTGCAGCCTGAATGTGTGCTATCCAGATACAAATTTTGCACCTCTGTGAGACCTAAGACACAAAGAGACCTATGGTCCAGTTTGATGATGAAAGATTCTGTTTTCAATGCATCTTGTGTGCTGGTTTGCAGGAGCAAAGCCCAGAAGTAGCTCTCAGTGGGGGAATGATTATTTCCCCTCAATGATGAGAAATGCTACTTTCTGGCTAGCTCCAAATGAATTTACAGGATCCACTAGAAAAGTCAATAAAAGCTGTATCTGATAAAGTATATAAAAGTTCACCATAAGACCTGCATTTGGGGAAAGACACAGCTCACTTGGTATTTTATTATCATTATTATTTATTGGAATCATAGCCATACTTCCCTTTACAGTAGAACTCAGAGCAGGTAACAATATATGCATAAGACAATATATATAAAATTAAAATATTTAAGCAATTCTTACAGCAGCAGAAGGAGAAGAGGAAGAAGAATGAAAATGGAAATCATTAGCTGCCATGACATCTGTGACCCTACAGAAGTGTGACAAATCTCACAGGGCCTGGATTTCATTCAGCAGAGCAATCCACAAGGTTAGAAGTGCTGGACCTAGTCTATATGGGACCTAGGCAACGCTAACTACTGATAACCTATTCTATCCTATGTGCCCATATAATAGAAAGGAGAGATTGGGCCACTGTTGCAGCACAACCCCAAAGAAGGGGTTTAAAGTTTAAAAAACCTTTTCTAGCATTGTGCCACAGCAGTGCCTCAATCTCTCCATTCTATCCTATGGACCCATAGCATGGAGAAGCACCAGGGGGAGATCTTTTTCCTGCTTTTCCAACCCAGAGTGCAAAAGGAGGAAGAAAACCCTGCTAGTCTGCGCTGTACAATGTTTCAATACGGCACCCCTGGACCAGCAGTGCACTAGGCAAAAATCTAATATGCCTAGCGGGCAGTACGGCCCTGAAAGTTGGAGCCAGGGACAAAGAAGCCCTGTGGAGATTTAGAGGGGAATATCCTTTTTGCATGCTCTGTGCAAATGCATTGCAGGCTTTTGTAGGCTTACGGCAGCTGTTTCTTCCTTCTCTGGTGCCCTGTCAAATTCATACTAAAGACATAAGATGGAGGAGGTGGGTTGTAGCAAGCCAATCAGCCAACCAGCACTTCATGATGAACAAGAATAAAGCTGAAGCTGAGCTTGGAAACCCACACTTGTACCTTCACAAGATATTGTTTCCCCCTCTCTCTCAGCTGAGAAGAGGCAGGGAAGGAGAAGACATTTGCTTTTCATCCTCACTCAGCAATGCCTTTAAAATTCTATAATGGCCCTTTTTGACTGATTCCATCTAGGAAGCAGATGGGATACCAGAACTACAACTCAAATTGATCGTGGCCACCTAAAGAGCTGTCTGTCTGTACAAAGACACCAAAGTAATGAGAAGATTTTAGAATTCTGTCACTTCACCATTCAAGAGCCAGTCTTAGAATAAGATCAGCTAGGGCATGTACAGAACGAGGGACAGAGAAATTCTGTCGTCACATTTTTCTTTTGGATCCCTTGCTTAATTTGTCACTAGTGAGTGTGTCTGGACAAATTATTACATAATTTTGAATGCTGGGAGTTCTTTTCCATACCATGTAGACTACTATTATTTGGACATACTATTGGCAAAGTGTGCCAGGGAAGAGGTTGTGAAAAGATGAAAAAATTCTAATTCCCACAAGTGTAATAAATTGTCTCTCTGGTAGTCAGTTACAGGATAGCAAGAGAGAAAGGTACAAAGAGGGGTCTTAGAAAGACAATCCAGGGAAGGGAAGCTGCCTGCATTGGTCCTCTCAGCAAGTAATTCCTACAAATATCAGTCAATGTAATTGGAAGTGAAAGAGGGAGAGAAAGACTTTCCAAAGTTTGGGAAACTGTTCTAAAACACTCGAATTATTATGCCTTCCCACAAGAATCCTTTGGAATTGGAATATTTCAGTGGGTAATTCTTAGTCTATTGTCTAAGAAAGACAAATTTCAGTTTTCATAGTTTCCTAGTTAACTGATCCCTGTTGTTCAGCTCTGGCCTCAGCCAAATGACATAACATTTTGGGGAAAAGATGCAACCCAGCACCCCAGCACTAGATGACAAAATGGAGAAGACCTCCACACCCACCATGAATTTCCCTTTAGTGCCCAAATAAGTTGGGAAGAAAGACAACCAAACACTGCAGAAGACAAACATGCTAAAAGTAATGAATTTGGCTTCATTGAAACTGTCCGGTAATTTCCTGGCTAAAAAAGCCACGGTGAAGCTGACAATGGCAAGGAAGCCCATATAGCCTATGACACAGTAAAACATGGCGGCTGAACCTTCATTACACTGAAGTATGATTTCTCCAGGCACTGAGTGCATATCCTGATCTGGGAAGGGTGGAGAAGTACTGAGCCAAAGAGTACAAAGAGCTGTTTGAATTAAGGAACCAGAAAGGACAATAGAATGTGACATTTTTTTGCCCACCCATTTCCTTATTCTGGATCCTGGTTTGGTGGCCGTGAAGGCCAGAACCACAGTGATGGTTTTGGCCAGCACACTGGAAAGGACCAGAGAGAAAACAATGCCAAATGTCACTTGTCGGATCAGACAGGTCACGATTGCAGGTTTCCCAATGAAGAGCAATGAACAGAGGAAGCAAAGCAGGAGAGAGATGAGAAGAATATAGGTGAGGCTACGGTTGTTGGCTTTGACAACAGGCGTATTCATATGCTGAATGAAAGTTCCAAGTACCAGGACTGTCACCATAGATAAAGAAATAGCCGACAAAGCTAACACCATCCCTAGAGTTCCTTGGTAAGAGAGGTAGTTTATATTCTTGGGGATGCATTGATTTTTTTCTCTGCTGGGATAAAGATGATCTGGACATTTGACACAGGCTTCCAGGTCTGAAAGGTTGAAAAGAGAAGTGTTTAAGAATTTGCAGACTGTGAGAAACATCTAAAAGAAAAGCAAAATACATAAGCTAGAGAAGAATTCCTCTTCTTAATTTTTCTTCCCAATCCTCCCTGCAAACATAGAGATGGCTGTGTCCAGTGCTACAGTTAATGATGCTGGGATTCATCAGTAAGGAAAACTCATTCTTCCTGCAGGGATACTCTTTGTTGTTCCTTGTTCCCCTTATGCAGTCCATTCTTGGAACATGTTTCAGAGTGTTCTCATGATATCTCCTATTCATTTAACCATAATTCTCACTGGGAAGGATGGATACAAAAAGTGTTTGAGAGGAAGGGAGGGCAATATTGACACTCTCTGTCCCTCCAGATACTCATCAACGGGCTGAAAACCATCAATACGTGCACCAGATGTTGAGCTGTAATAAGATCAAATGGAGAAGGGAAAATGGCGATGAACTCTCTCTTCGGTGGTTGAGGAGGCAGGCCATGTTGAGAAGAGAAAAACTGCACTTCAATCAGCAAATCTTGATTTGGAAGGCTATTCGTAAAAAGGATGTTGGATTTTTTCTCTCTGCTTTGGTGAATGGCTGAACAAGGAACTTTGACCAAGAAATGTAAGGTGACACCAGAAGATAAACTATGGACAAATGGGCTGCCTTGGATACAATTTGGACGCAGAAACTAAAGGAACTTAAAAGTTTTTAACCCTTGGGAAGAAGGACTTTGGAATCTGGGTCCTTTTTCTTTCTTTTTCTTCTTCTTCTCTCATTTATCCCAGTGAATAAGTAAACATGTAACCATTAACAATGAATAGATGTCAAATTTTAAAAGAATAAGAGAGATCTTGAAAAAGTGATGTTAAAGAGTCTAACTAACATAACTTTTCATGTAGCAGATGTACTGACAGTTTTCCTGTTTAGAGAGACTGTTCCTAATGATGTGAAAATGGGATCAATGGTGAAAAGCTAGATAGGATAACTGCTGCAGAATTTGAAAAACTTGGTAATTTGGTTGTTGTTGTTGTTGTTTTTAGAACAAATTGTTATTTTTTGCAACATATTGAAATATATTTAAACATAGACTTTAAAATGTTAACCAATACATTAAAAAATTCTTCCTCCCCCCAACCCTCAGTTTCTTGACCTCCGCCGGTGCTTAAAGTAATTAAAAAAAGGAAAAAAGGTAAAATTCACAATTATAGAATCTTCACTTACACTTCCAGTTATCTTAACACAAAATAAACCAAGACTATGTGTTAATAATCATTAAAATTAACCTTCTATTTTTCTCATAATCTAACCACATATAAAATTGTATATCATATCAGAAAACCATATTAACAACTTTATCTTCCCCTTAAAAGTTCATGTAATATTATCAAAGACCACTAAGTGTCTCTTGACTTTCCATTGTTTTTCAACATATTCTTGAAATTTCTTCCAATCATCCTTAATTTTTTCTGAATCACGGTCTTTTAAAATTCTAGTAAATTTATCCATTTCACTCCAGTGTAACACTTTTAAGATCCAGTCCCATTTCTCTGGTATTTTGTCTTGCTTCCACATTTGCACATATAGTGTCATTGCAGCTGAAAGCAAGTACCACAACAATGTCCTATCTTGTTTCGGAAAACTTTCCATCTGAAGAAGAAGAAGAAGATATTGGATTTATATCCCGCCCTCCACTCCGAAGAGTCTCAGAGCGGCTCACAATCTCCTTTACCTTCCTCCCCCACAAAAGGCACCCTTTTAGGTGGGTGGGGCTGGAGAGGGCTCTCACAGCAGCTGCCCTATCAAGGACAACCTCTGCCAGGGCTATGGCTGACCCAAAGCCATCTATCAGGTGCAAGTGGAGGAGTGGGGAATCAAACCCGGTTCTCCCAGATAAGAGTCCGCACACTTAACCACTACACCAAACTGGCTCTCCATCTGTAATCCCACCAGAAAGATATCCAGTGCTCTCTTAATGTCATTACCCAAAATTTTCAAGGTCTCTTGTTGAATTATTTGCCAAAACTGTTTTGCTTTATCACAAGTCCACCACATATGGTAGAAAGAACCTTCATGTTTTTTACATTTCCAACACCTGTCTGATATTTGATTATTCATTTTTGCTAATTTCTTAGGTGTCATATACCATCTGTACAACATTTTAAAACAGTTCTCTTTAATATTGTAACACGTTGATATTTTCATAGAGTTCTTCAATAGGTGTTCCCATGTCTCCAATAGGTGTTCCCATGTTCCCATGTTCCCATGTCTCCATTAAAATGTCCCATAACATTATCTGATCATATGTCACTTGATCTAACTGTTTCATGATGTCTTTGGAAAAAGCATTCTTTGCCCCATTTGGGGAATATAGTCCCAATAACAACTTCTTTTCTCATTTATCGACACCTCCACTGCAACATATCTACCGTCACTGTCCTTAAAAATCAACTTTGGCTCCAATTCTTTTTTAATGTAAAAAATCACTCCCCCTTTTTTTCCCTTGGCCAATAGGTGAATTTTGTCCATTTACATTCCAAGAAATTAATTTGTAATCCATAGTGATTCTTCAATTATTCTGTATCTCCAAATTCTTTATTGTCCGCAAAAAACCTTTCCATGCCTTGAATATCTATTCTTGTAATTCTCAGTCTTTTATACTCAAAGCTAAGTCCTTCTGGTAAAATCCATCTATATCTTATTCCCTTCGCCCTTAGCTTTTCTGTCAATTTTTTGAAATGTCTTCTGTCACTTATAACTTTCCTTGGCAGCTCCTTCATTGTTCTTATTCTGCTTTCTTCCACCACCATTGCTTTTTCAAATTGTTGACTTAAAATCCTTCACACCATGTCTCTTTTAGTAAATTTTACTACCATATCTCTTGGTAGCTTGTTCTTTCTAGAAAATTCAGTTAACCCTGTGAACATAGTCATACTGATGTCCCGTCACATCAGGGTCCTCTCCCTCCAGGGTCCACTCAGCAATGATTGTGGAAATATACGTCTTTAAGTCTTATTGGTCATTTTCCGGTACATCTCTTAGACGGATCATGTTTTCTATTAACTTACAGTCTTGTAGGGTTGCTTTCTCCTGCATTTTCTTGATGGTAGCATCTTGGTCTTTAATTTCTATTTCCTGTGTCTTCTGAGCTGTAGCTTGTGACTCTTTCCTATACCTCTCTGTCTTTTTCCCCCTCTTTTTTCTTTTTTATTTCATGAGTGTGAGATAAACTGGGAAAGAATTGAAGTTAAGTATAATGAGGGTGATGTGATGGAAATTGTACTATTGTAAATTTGAGTTGTAAATAAAAATTTAAAATAATAAAGAAAAAAATAGAAAGAAAAGGGGGAAAGGGGGGGGGGGAAGAGCTACGTATGGAGCAGATACTGGCAAAGGAAGTGTTGGCTCTTGACAGCTCATGCCCTGAAAATCTGGCTGGTTTCTTCTAAACTGAAAAAAAAGGGAAAGAAAAAAAACACTTCCTGCTGGGACTTTTGTATTAAAAATCCCTGTGTGGAACAATGATGCGATCAGAGGGTGTGGCCTAATATGCAAATGCGTCCTTGATGGACTTTTTCTACCAAAAAAGCCCTGTCTATCTTGATGGGACAATGGTCCAATTCAGTCAAAGGCTTCTACATATGTACAAATTAAGAAACCAACAACAAATATTTGTTCAGTCCTTTCCATCTTGACCTTGCACCTTGCCCCCTCCCGCTTACTGATGCAACCTTCTCTTCTTCCTAATTTTTACATATACACACCACAAATGAGAATGTTTCACAAATACATCTCTTACCCATCTGGTCAGAGAACACCCCTTCAGGGCACAGAAAACAATCATAGCAGCAAAATTTCTCTCCCTCTTTCTTTCTCTTGCTGTAGCCAGGAAGGCAGGGATCATTGCACACAGAGAGAGGCACCACCTGCCCATAAAGAAAAAAAAAGAGAGAGAGAGAGAGATATTTCCATTTTTAAAAAAATGTTGAAGGTGGCAAGAAATGCTGACATGGAAGACTTTGTATGGAGAAAGCAGTTAGGAATTGTTTGCTTATTACCAACTTATATTCACAGACAAAAAAGACAAGCATGTGATTTTGTGTGGGTGTGGGTGTGCAAAGTGATGCTGGTGTTGGGAGGGGAGGCTTGGAGCTCATGTCCTATACTCACAATACTCAGCCTTTTAATAGCTTCCCTGAGTGATCATTGCCTTAATGGTGAGATGGCTGGAAAGTTTGGCTAGGATCAAGGATATCCTCCTTGGAATCCCCTCTTGTGAGATGACTGTGGGCCATTAATCCTCTCTTTGCCAGACCTACTTTCAAAGGGTTGTGTTGAGTATATCATGGTGGGGAGGAGAATAATCTAAGATGTGTTGTTTCCACATTGGTGAGAATGGTGGGGTGTAACCTTTGTTACAGTTCATTTTTTGGATACAATCTGCAAAAAGAGATGTTCATTCTTCCTGTTGCTCCTTTAGGTAGCACTTCAGCAAAACTGCTAACTCAATATTCAACAGAACATTAAATATTTTGACTGCAGCAAGCTTCAGAGTAGGCAGGCTCTGTGAGTACACAGATAAATGCATGTAAAGCTGCCTTATAAAAAATGGAAACCTTCATCGATCAAGGTGAGCCTTTTCTATTGAGATGCATAGCAGATATCTAGAGTCTTAAGCAGAAGTCTTCCACATTACCTACCACCAGATTCTTGAAACTGGAGATTCAGGGATTGAACCTTGGATCTTCCGTATGCCAAGCAGATGCTCTACCACTGAACTATGGCCCTCCCTGGAATAGCAATAGAACTGCCCAGTCTGGTTTATCTGCTGTGTTTTTGAATATATTGTTTTTTTATTTACCTCGTTGAATATGCAACTACAATTTTTAAATTTTGTAATTTTTTTTTAGTTTTTAAAAATTTTATTGTTATATATTCCAACACCACTCCACCTCTGTGAGAGTCCCAGGCCATAGATACATTATAATATTCCATAAATTTATAACTATTAACATTTCATCCAAATACAACTCCATCACTCTATTTAAACATCTTGTCCATTCATTTTCTTATTAACCAACCAATCGTCTTAAATTGTTTAAACTTTTCCAAATATCTCACCATCTTCCTAAACCACCCCTCCTCCTGTTCCCTAACCTTTAATCCGTTCATTCTTCGTATCTTCATTGTTAAATACTCCAAAATAATTATAGTATTCATTTTATCCCTCCAATGATTAATTGTCAATTCCTCAGCTTCTTTCCAATTCCTTGCTATCACTTGTCTTGCTGCTACTAACATCAAATTAATCCATTTACTATCCTCTTTTGATCTTAATCCCACACCATCCAAATTAATAATTGCCATTGCTTTAGATATACTTATTTTCCATCCCATAATCTTTGTCATCTCTATGCCAACCTGCAACCAGAATTTTTTCACTAAGGGACAATCCCACCACATGTGACTGAAAGTTCCAATTTCTCCACATTCCCTCCAACAATTTTTACTCCCTGATTTAGAAATATAATACATCTTAATGGGTGTATAATACCATTTCTGTATCATCTTCAGTCCCTGCTCCTGCACTAACCTAGATGTTGTAACAAAGGGAGGTAATCTAAACATCCTCTCCCAATCTTCATCTAAAATGTTATTTCCAATATCTGCTTCCCAATGTTCCTTCAAAAATTCTCTCGGGGATTTCCCTGTACCTAATAAAATCTTATACAATTTTGAAACTATTTTTGACTTATCTTCTCTATACTCTTTCACCAATTTTTCAAAGGGAGTATTAATTCTTTTACCAATATTTTT
Source organism: Heteronotia binoei (assembly GCF_032191835.1). NCBI lineage: Eukaryota > Metazoa > Chordata > Lepidosauria > Squamata > Gekkonidae > Heteronotia > Heteronotia binoei. The sequence continues at coordinate 14,589,730 of NC_083237.1, read as the reverse complement.
AAGTTCTTCCTCCTTCAGCAATGAGGAGATTTGACTTTTTAACAGCCAATTAATATTATTCAAAATATTATACTCCTCTTTCTTCACCCCATCAGTACCCCAAACCTCTTTCAATTCTCGAATCGTAATCCTCTTCAGTTTATCTCCTACTTCCTTTGACAGCGATCCCCTTAATGGAGCAAATTTATCATAGTACCACATTTTAGTAATAGATGATATCTCCGGAGCAAGTTCTTTTTTCCACTTCTCCCATACCCTACTGGGCCCCATAAAAGTTGATAATTTATCACCTATCTTCTTCCTCCTTTTCGTTCTATCAAATAAACTTTCCTTCCCTCCTACTACCTCTAAATTTTCCTTTTCTATCCCGTTCAACTCTTCTCCTAACTCTCCCTCCAACCAAATCATTAAGTGCCTTAATTGATATGCATCATAATAGTAAATTATATTGGGAATCCCCCATCCCCCATCTTTAATACCATAATATCTATACCTACTAGCTGTCCTTGGTTACTTTGATGCAAAAACAAATCTATCTATATCTCCTTGCCATCTCTTCAATACGTGTTCTGGTATATGCCAAGGCAATACATAGAATAAATAAGTCAACCTAGGAACTAGAAACATTTTAACCATAGCATTCCTTGTACTAATTGACTCCTTCCTCTTCCTCCAGTCTCTCATTTTAACTTGAATTCCACTCCAGATTCTTTTATAATTATACTCAAATATTTTTTTAATATTCCTAGGAATATTAACCCCTAAATATTTCACCATTTTATTTGCTATGGGAATACCCAAAATTTTTGAAGCTGCTAATTGTAACCCTGGCTTTACATTAACACACATCATCGAAGATTTTGAAAAATTCACTTTTAACCCTGACACTTCCTCAAATTCCTGTAGTATCTTTTTTAAAGGTGCCACTGCGGGCTCCACATCCTTAATTGTCACCATCATGTCATCTGCATACATTGTTAAGAGATTCCCATCTATTTTCCCTTTCCCTGGAACTTCAAAGCCTCTAATTCTTTTGTCCTTTTTTAATTTATTCACTAACGGTTCCAATGCTAAAATATATAACATAGGGGATAAAGGGCATCCCTGCTTCATACCACTCATTACCTGAACATATCCCTCTACTGATCCACCAACTCCTATCAACGCCTTGGATTTAGAATATATTGCCTCAATCATATTTTGAAATTTCTCCCCAATCCTATACTTTTGAAATACAATCTTCATGTATGTCCAATCCACAGAATCAAAGGCCTTATAAATATCCAATGCCAAAAGCGTAAGTGGCAAATCCTTATTTTTAGCTAAATAAACCATACCCATCACCTTCCTAACTGCCTCTACTAAATACTTTTGAGGCATAAACCCAAATTGCTCTTTCCCTATCAATTGTGCTATACATTTTTTAAGTCTCATTGCCATAACCTTTGCAAATATTCGATAATCCATATTGGTGATTGAAATTGGCCTATATGAATCCCTTAAAGTCTGATCTTTCCCAGGTTTTGGAATTAACACCAATCTCGACTCCAACCATGTAGGCGGTGTAGGAGATCCATCCAAAATTCCTTGAAACAATTCAGTCACATGAGGCACCAATATATCCTTAAAATGCTTATAAAATACCGCATTAAAACCATCCAGTCCAGGTGCAGATTGCATATTCATAGAATCTATAGCCATCTTAACTTCTTCTTCCATTATATCCTTATCTAATTCTTTCCTACTATCTTCACTTAATTCTAAAAATTCCAACCCCTCACAGAAATTTTCTATATCTTCCTTTTTAATCCCTTTGTTTGCATACAATTTATTATAAAATTCTATAAAATTCTCCAATATCATTTTAGGTTCAGTTTCCAAAAACCCTATATCATTCCTGATTGCCTTAATATTTTTCCTTACCTGAAAATTCTTAATTTTATTTGCTAAAATTCTTCCTCCTTTCCCTTCAAGCTCATAATACTTCTGTCTGTTATACCATAATTTTAACGTAGTCCTATTAACATCCAATACATTCAACTCTTCCCTTTTCCTAACTACTTGTTCTTTATCCTCCTTCTTCTTAGATTTCCTAAATTTCTCCTCCAATACTCTAACTTCTTCTTCTACTTCTTTAATTTTCCTATCTTTACCTTTCTTCAATCTCACCAAATTCTGTATACACACACCTCTAATAGTGGCTTTCATTGTTTCCCATATTATTGTTAATGAAGTATCTGATTTCCTATTCTCCTCAAAATATCTTTCCATTGCATTTTTAATATTACACTTACTTTCTTCATCTGCCACTAACCATGGATTAAACTTCCAATTATAAGATCTATTAAAATGACCTATTTGCAAAAAGGCTGAAACAGGGGCATGATCAGTAATCTTAATAATCCCAATCTCCATATCTTTTACCCAGTTCCTCATTTCTTGAGAGATTAAGATTCCATCCAATCTTGAATAAGTTCCATGCACGGCAGAGTAAAAAGAATACACATCATCATTAGGAAACATTTCCATCCATAATTCTAGCAGACCAAATTTCCCGCACACTCTTTTAAATTTCTCTGCTTTCTTTTTTTAACATTGCCTTTCCCCTGCAAGTTAATATTAAAATCCCCCCCTATTATTTTAGTATAGGGTGAAAATTTTTCAAATCTATACAATACATTCAACTGATGCACATTAGGGAGGTACAAAGAAGCTAAAGCCACCGGCTCTCCCTCCAAATGACCCTGTACAAAAATAAACCTTCCATCCTTATCTCTCATTACTTTATCTGCAACAAAATCTATGTTAGAATTAAATACTATTCCCACCCCTCTGCTCTTCGAGGAGCCTGGAGCAATAAATTTCTTACCTTTCCCAAAACCAGGGAAATTCATCTCTCTTCCCCCCCATTATATACCTCCTGCAAAAACAGCACATCTGCTTTTAATTCTTGAATATATCTCCCAACTCTTGCCCGTTTCACAGGATTTCCTAGCCCTCTAACATTAAGAGTTGTACATATAACATTAACATTTTTTTTATCATATTATACCTAACCATAGCTCTTCCCCATATCTCTTCTGTTCTCTACCAGCCTGGAATTCTAAACCCCAACAACCCTTAACCAACCCCACCTGATGTTGCTTATCTACCCTCCACCTACCCTCCATTACCAATTCTACCCATCCAAGAGAAATGCAATATGCCAATGCTCGTGGCATATCTCTTGTATAAAGAATTCTTCCCAATATGCATTCACTCACCTTCTTACTCCATTCATAATCCACCCATTCACCCCTTAGATTCCAATCATCCAACCATACCCCAATCACACCATCCAAACACACCAACATCATCCCAATCAGCCACCATCTACACATCTTCTTCCCAATCATACCATTAAACACATCAGACTTCCAGCTACTACTGACATCCATATTGGGGGGGGGGGGGAGAGAAAAAAGACATCTCTCCCACACTGTAAACTCAAAAAGAGCAACAGCAACAATTAAAAAAAAATCAAAAAAACTGTTCATGTTGAGCTATTCCGGTCCTTCTATCTTCTTCCCTTCTTCCTTAATCCATCTTCCCTTAATCATTTCTTAGTCTTAGTCCTTTCCCTGAAGTCCCAAGTCTTTTTTTCCTCCTTCTTTTTTTTCTTCTTCTGTTTCTGAGTGTTTCCCATTTCCTCTTCCAAACTATTTTCCCCTTCTGAGTCCCCGTCAGGGAAATGCTTGTAATCCTTAGGCAGCTGCAGTCCCACATGTTTAAATAGCTCCTCCATCTGCTTCTGATCTTTTGCAAACAACTCTACTCCTTCGTGCACCATTTTCAGAGCAAAGGGTGCCATTCTCCAGCTGTATTTCATTCCTTTATCCTGCAGCACCTTGGTAAACACTCTTAACTTTTTCTTCCTGTTAATTGTTTCCTGTGATAAATTTTCAAAAACCAACACTTTTTAAAATCATTATTCAGTAACTTATCTTGCCTATCCAAGGCCTTCATGCCTTTAAGCACCTGCTCCTTTAATATATATTTTCCAAAGCACATTACCACATCTCTCGGCCACCTCCACTCAGCTGTCTGCTTCCCAACTCGATGAATACGGTCCAAAACTTCCCTTGAAATTCCTAAGTCAGGGAGCATTTCAGCCATCCATTTAATCACATTATCCATGTCCTCCGTTTCTGGAATATTTTTCAACCGCAAATTTGACCTTCTGGCCCGATTTTCCAAGTCCATCAGTTTATCTTTAAAGTATTTATTTTGCTTTTTCAACTGTCTGGACTGTTTTTGCAACAAGTTAATTTTCTTCTCATTTAGCTGCGCCATTTCCCATGCACTATTCACAGTCTCTGCCATAGCTTCAACGGCCTCAGCTAAATTAGTTATTTTTTCATCCACTATCTTCGTTACTGCTTTAATAATGCTATGTTTGGCAGCTTCCACTGCTCTCTTAACTTCTAATTGAAAGTCTTTCGGTTTCATTACCTTATCTTCACTTTCAACTTCTGAGTCCGAGGTCGCCATTGCCGTTTCTCTCAGCACCAATTAGTTTTAACTTTAGCCTCTAGCCAACTTCCAGACTCCTACTTCACAACTATCACCAGCTTATATTAAAGTCTTCAAGTCTTCAAGGCTTTGTTATTTTTATCACCAGAAGAAGGAATACTTAATTCCCTTTAGCATTCTACCGGGAGCTCAAACAAAACATGTCTTCCTCTCAGCTGAGCATGAGTAACTATTCTTAATCTTTGTAAAAAAAGAAGATGCCATGCTTTAGCCAAATTAAATGTTGAATGCACTGAGGTTGATTCAAATTGTGGAGAAATAAAACATAAACTGACATGTTACGAAAATATCATTCCCCCCCTCCCCCATGAATGTGTATGATGAAAATTTATTCTGATTTCCCTGGGAAAGTGAAGGTAAAGAAGAGAAGTTTCATTATAACACTGATTAATTCATTTTTTTTCTTTTAAAAAGAAATGTGTTTACTTACAAAAGACTGAGTTGGACAATGCAGCACCTGCAACTACAACTCACCTGGTTAAAACTTCTGTGCCACACTATCTGGGCATCATTAAGATGTAATTCATTGCCTGGAGGGGCATGAGGATCCAGCGTTCCCACTTTTACTCTAACAAATGAGCCATTGGGGAAGGTAACCCAGTTGGTAACATCAAAACCTGCAACTAATTCATTGTATTTATCAAAATGCACCATGTCTCCAGCACTATTATTGAACAAGATGCCCCTCAACAATGTGTGGACCTGGGTTAAAACAGAACAAAAAAGGAACATAAAAGGAAAAAGAGAATCATAGGGTTGGAAGGGACCTCCAGGGCCTTCTAGTCCAACCCCCTGAACAATGCAGGAAATTCAGAAAAACTTCCCCCTCAAACACCTCATGATCTTTGCTCCATGCCCAGAAGATGGCAAAAAAGCCCTCCAGGATCCTTGGAAAAACTGGCCTGGAGAAAAACTGATGCCTGACCCAAAAGTCATCTCCGTTCTTTATAAAGTCCCACATAGATCTGCGATCATCTCACTCTCTCCTCTCATCATCTCTTTTTCAATTATCTCTGTCTGTCTGTGTCTACCGTGATGTCTATTTCTACCTCTATCTCTGAATTAGCATAGCTGACAACTCTTGATATTTTATCACAGTTCGTGGCCTGAGGAGGAACCTGAATGCTCAGTCAGTTGTCCGTGTTCTGTGAAATTGCTGAGCAGTCGGGTTAAAACGGATAAAAGGATGTACTTCTTCACCCAAATGCTGATTAACATGTGGAATTCACTGCCACAGGAGGTGGTGGCGGCTACAAGCATAGACAGCTTCAAGAGGGGTTAGATAAAAATATGGAGCAGAGGTCCATCAGTGGCTATTAGCCACAGTATATGTGTGTATATGTATGTATGTATATGTGTGTGTGTGTGTGTATACACACACACACACACACATTGACCACTGTGTGGCACAAAGAGTTGGACTGGATGGGCCATTGGCCTGATCCAATATGGCTTCTCTTATAAGAACATAAGAACATAAGAGAAGAGAAGCCATGTTGGATCAGGCCCATCAAGTCCAACACTCTGTGTCACACAGTGGCAAAAAATGTTATATACACACATACACTGTGGCTAATAGCCACTGATGGACCTGTGCTCCATATTTTTATCTAAACCCCTCTTGAAGGTGGCTATACTTGTGGCCGCCACCACCTCCTGTGGCAGTGAATTCCACATGTTAATCACCCTTTGGGTGAAGAAGTACTTCTTATGTTCTTATGTTACAGGTTGGAGGGAGTTAATAAGGCCCATGCTGGGAGTGAGAGGCCACTCTGGGCAAGATGAATGAGTAGTACAAACCTTTAGCTGGAGGTGAGTGAGGAGCCTTATGCTGGGTTGACAAGTCTTCCAGAACTGGCTGGGAAGATGGATATTCTGGAAGACATGGCAAAAACTGGAGAGGTGGACACAGATTTAAGTTGCAAGGTGGGAAAGGGCGAACTGATGCTGGCACCAGGGATCCCAGCAGAGACAGCTAAGGTCCAGAGCAAGAAAGTAGTCAGAGGGGTGGTGAAGCAGTTATCCAGTATACTGGAGACCAGGAAATACACAGGTGAATAAGGACTTTAGTGAAGAGTCTGATAAAACTGAGGCAAAGGCTTGGGAGTGGTAAAATGACCTTCCATGGCATCTGGGAACTAAGCAGCAAAGGCTAGTTGGGTTGGCTGAAGCAGTGGGAAGGCACTGGGATTTAAGGTGGTGGGTGTGGTAAGGTGCTATACAAATGGAATTTGTGTAAATTGTATGTAACAGTGGCCAAGGAGGAATTGGGGAGGCAGTTTGCAGTATGTGCACAGAGACCCCCTGGCCAATGGGGGTAGGTGTCACATTATAGTAAGCAGAATGAACTTAAATAATTGCAACTTTCTTTGGATGATATAATGTTAAGAACATAAAATACCTGCGATGGCTGTACATTCTGGATATCCAGCCGCCCTCCTCCTTCTACCAGTCTTCTTCTGTGTTTGGACTTCAATAAGTGGATGTCATTCAAAACATGTGCCACTGAATGTACAGCATTGTAAGCATTGTAGCTGTGACCAGTCATGCCCATTTCAAACAAAATCCTGGGAAGATTCTCCAACTTCTCCTCCCCAGTACAAATCTGTTTATTCTCTTCCTCCTTTTTAGAACTTTTCAAAGAACAACTGAATGCCTGCTCCCAGAAGTCCTTGATAAAGCTGTCTCCCTCATCCCAAGAAGGTCTTACAGTCTGAAGGAATTGTTGGAATCCAGGTGGCTGATTGGAATGGACTGTAAAGGACAGAGCACCATGAAAGCTCTGAATATCCCAAAGTCTTTGGATTGAGGCTGACTCAAAGTCCCAATGGGATGTAGTAATCCACACTTTACTGGGTAAGGGTAATGAAAATATGGGTGCTTGAAAGAGAATTGAATGTAATATTATCATGGCTGGTGGTTCACCATATACATAACATACATTGGCTTTTCTGTTCAACAGAACTTGGTACTTTCCCCACTGCATTAAAAAAAACTCTACAAATTCTTCCAGATAAGATGGTTTGGGTAATCTGAAAGTAAAAGCAACACAAATGCTGTTCTCAGTCAGTATTGGTTCTACTGTCTGCACAAACTTGTCTCCGATGTCATTATCCAGAGCCAGGAGGCCGACCCAAATCCATCCAAAATGGCGCAGTAATAGGACAACTCCCCTGTGCTCATAGACTTGATTGGGAACCATCTGATACACAAAAGGGAATTGATTTTTGTTGTTCTGCATCAGGGAAAATGATCCATAAGTGAGCTGAAAGGAAATGTACACTTTTGTCATAGGTCAGCCTGAGACAAGCCTACGGAGTCAAGCACTCAAGAGAAAGGAAGTCCTCAAGTGAAGAGGAGCCTTTTGTAGCCAGTCCAAAATGTAGCAGAATCAGAATCAGAGAGCTATAGACTTCTCAAGGCTCACAACCAACAGCTGATCTAGAGCTACCACCCAGCCCCAACTCAGAAGATGAGACCCAGTTGATCAATTCCAGTCCACCAGCCTCACCTCCACCCTTCGAGTGCTGGAGACAGAAGCTTAGAAGGCAGCAACAAGCAAGGTGGCAGAGTGCATGCCTCCTGGTTTATTGCCAACTGTTTGCTGGTGACAGCCTGCAGTAGTTCCAGCAGTAATCTCAAACAGCTGACTGCTAACAACGACTTGTTAGGATGTGACTTTGTGCTGTGGAAGGAACAAGTCATCAATCTCTCAGTTTCCACAGATCTTAACTTTGCTCTTTTCCTGTAACCATTAGATTGGCTCTTGACACTGACCCTGGAATCTTCCTCCTTTTATTTTTGAATGACCTTGGACTTACACCTTGGTTCCTGTGTAATACTTTAAACTGATCTCTTTGTAATTGACTTTTGAACTGAACTTTGACCCTCAAATTTGTCTTGAATTGACCCTAAATTCTGCCATTTTTTTAATTAAATAAAAACTGTGAATTGCATGTTACCAGTGTGTATGTTTCATACTTGCATATCTGCAACCTACCTGTGGAGTTTTGTAGATGTTCACAACATCGGCAATATTAACAGAGACTTCAGAGAAAAGTCCTCCAATGAGTGCTACAAACATCTTCTGTGTAGCACAGCTGAAATTGGGTACCATCTTCTGGTGTGCTGAAAGAAGGTTGAGAGTGGCTTTATATGTCATCCTTCCAGCACTGCTACTATTGAGGATATAGAAGCCCAAACTAATGTTGGATAAGAAGTTGGGATTCTCATTTATTTCTTTTACAGCAAATGCCATGGCCAAGATATGCTGGTAGTGTTTTGTTACTAACCTGCAATGTGAATAGAAGGATTTCAAACAGAAGAACCAAAATTGCACATGCAGAAGTCATCCTCTCATCTGGGTTGCCCACTTCCGAGCAGACTTTTTGACCTGGGCATTTGTAATAAAAGTTAGTTTGACATTAAAACAGGTAATAAACATAGCAATTATAATGGAAATGGGCTTTAATGTCATAAAGAAGGTTTCCTTGTGTGCTTTTCTTTCATTTCCCCTTCTGCCTGGATGGCAACTAAATATGATTTCATGAGATCACTTTCATGTGTTTGTTTTTGGGATGGAGGTGTATGTTGTATACTATTGTCATCTGGTTTGGTCCATGCAATTTCCCTACCACTAATTATACTCTGGATTCCCATCCCCAAAGCATTTGTACTTAATACATGCACAAACATATTTTAATCTCTTTTTAAAATGATTTACACTGCCACCTAAGAACACTTTCCTGAAAGTAAACCCCAATTAATCAAATTCAGTAAAATTCTGAAAAATATCTCTCTTATTTCTCTTCCCTTCTGCCCAAGTGACTGACAACTTGCAAATATGTATGGTTAAAAAAAATGGAATGAGGAATGCAGAGACTGCATTCACACGCACTAAATCATGCACTTTCAATCTACTTTCATGGCACTTTCCAATTGGATTTTTCCAGTTCACACAGTAAAATCCAGTTGGAATGTGCATTAAAAGTGGTTTGAAAGTGCATTATTTAGTGTGTGTGATCAGAGCCACAGAGTCATTTCTAACATACACCAGAGAAGAGACTTTGAAAGGATAAGTGTTCATGAATAGTCAAAATCATGCTATAACTTTCCAGCATTGGGTCTTTCTCCAACCAGCAACCTGGTGTCAATTGTCTGCATTTCTCTTAGACAATTCAGTATTGATCATGACAAAGGGAAAGCACAGGGGAGTTATTTGAGTAGACATGGCATGGGGAAATCCTAAATCCTAACCATCATTTGAAACAACGGGAATCAACATTAGTAGTCAGATGCAGGAAAAGTAAATACCCCAATGTCTCCTGGAATTCTAGTTTGCACACGGACAAGTAAATGACTCAAGTACTTCATGACTCAGCAGTCTTTCCTCAACTACTATGATCAGGACAAGTTATAAAGAGAATGATAATCCTTACGCAGGGTCTTCAATCACCATTCTTGTAGGGTGTTCCACAAAAGACAGAAGGCTATTTGGTACTGCAACTTGAGATGCGATCCCACCAATAAATAAATCCCCTGGCTGATAAAATTTGTGAAGAATAGGAAAGGGATCGTTGTATACGGTGCAGTTGATGGAATTGGTTTCACACACTATTGGACACAGCAGCAACATTAATTTCAGCCGCATCGCAGTGATACACATCCTTGCTAAATGCAGATAGCAATGTCTTCATCTATTGTGCTCCCTTCTCTCGTTTTCCTTGTCTATCTGCGTCTCTGAAGTGCATTATAGAATTCCCCTCAGCTTTCGGTATCAACAGCAGTCCGTCTGTGTGAAAAGTAGATTCATGTATAATAATAGTCAGTTTAAAAGGAGGGGGACTTCTCGCAGTCAACAAACTTCTCATAGTGGAGGAAGCTTGAGGGTTGCAAGAAGGAGAAATGCACATTACCTTATGATGATGTGTATAGTTGTGGACAGTGTTCCCTCTAAGCTGAGTTAATGTGAGCTAGCTCAAAGATTTTTAGCCTCTGGCTCACAATTTTTCATCTAAACTCAGGAAGGATGGCCCCAGAGCAATCTGATTTGTGCAGTAGTTCACAACTTTAATGCCAGTAGCTCACAAAGTAGAATTTTTGCTCACAATACTCCAAGAGGGATTTGTTGCTAGTTTTAAACTTAGTAACCAGAAATGACAGAGGAAGTTAGGCGTGGGGGGAGAGGAGAAGGAAGTGTAAGGTGTAGTATAGGATACAGGTGTGTACTGGAAAAAAGAAAAGAAAAAGCATAGAGTGAATTAATTTAAGGAAATATATATACCATAAAACTGCATGGCAAAGGAGCATGCAAAGATTGAGAGTCATGTCTTCCTCCAAATGCAGTTCTGAAGAAGAAAGGTGAATTTTTATATAATTTTTTATACTACAGGTTATTATTGGTTTTCCTAATAAATTCTGTAGAACTTTTGTAAACAAACCAGAAACCAGTTGTTTTCGTAATTATGGGGGAAGATTAAAAGTTCTGTAGAACTTTTGTGAACAAACCAGAAACCAGTTGTTTTCGTAATTATGGGGGGAGATTAATCACTTCTCCACTGAGAGCTACTTTTGGCTGAGTTTGGAACTGAACATCAGGGAGCAGTTAATTAGGAATGTATGGAAGCTGTAAGCTTGTCTGTCTTATACAATAGACTAAAAGTGACTCGTATATTTCTGTTCTTATGGATTCTTGAGGGATGCATTAACAATTTAAAACTATTTTAGAAGAAGAAGAAGAAAACTGCAGATTTATACCCCGCCCTTCTTTCTGAATCAGAGACTCAGAGCAGCTTACAACCTGCTATATCTTCTCCCCCCACACCCTGTGCATATTTAATGATGGAGGTCATTGTTCAAGGTGGCCACACTCATGGCATTATTCAGGGCATTTTGAACAAGTGAGTTGCTAGTTAGGTCACACTGGGACAGTAGGGACAGGGCATTACTTTTATCAGAGGTGGGTTTGGGGGTAGACACTGTCACATTAAGGGTGCAGTAGTCCAAAGTGGACCAGAAAGAGGCAGGGCAGATGGTTACCCTTTACAGGAAAATGGAGGAGACACTGTGCCTGCTGCATGAGCTGCTCACTGGATGCAAGCAATGGGGCAAAGGTCAGGTCCACTGTTCCAGCATGAGGTTGACCTCCCCTTGACCTGCTATCAGTTCCGGTCTGTGCTATGCCAGGCCTTGAACTTGGCTGAATTGGCAGGGGGTAAGTTCCGTGCCCACTCCTTTCACATTGAATCAGCTTTGACAGCTGCTGGGCTGGGGCTTAGCACCTCTGAAGTCCAGCGTTTGGGCTGCTGGAGGTCCTGAGCACACTAGGTTTATGTGCAGAAATGGTGATGGCTGCTGCTGTGTTTCTTTACAGGATATGGCACAAGGACAGCAACTATCAGTATAGTATACTGATATCAGTATAGTATACTGAAATCAGTATAGTATACTGATTTGCAGGCATTCCATCATGCATTAGACAGGAAGAAGGTTGAGTGGCTCCAGCACCAGTACCCAGCTAGGCATTAGAGCTGTACATCAGAAGCTGTCTATGCTTGGTTTCTGTAGTGTATGGCGCTAGCCAGGATGGCAACAATACCCTATCACGTTGTTACGTTATTACGCAAAGGCGTTGGTCTTCTCCCAGCGCGGCTAGGCAGCGGAGGCGACTGGGGATGCCCCAGGCAACTCCGCGCAGCGCACAAGCACCCGCCTATCACCATCAGTGGCGGGAAGTTTAACTGGCCAGGATTGGACTGGCCAGCCTGGGAGGTTGTCCCGGGTGATGTACATAAGCGGGACCTGGCCCGCGTGTTCTCTCTCTCTCATGTGATGTACCTGCAATAAAGCATGTTGCCCTACGCACGTCTCCTGACTCGGTACATTACAGTTTCTCTCCTGAGTCCTTGCAGATAATGGCCTTAAATCAAGCCAGAGCCTTAATTAAGCAAAGAATATTAGATGTAGAGAGGCAAAACAACATCACCAGAGCCCCAAACATTTTAGCCTCCCCCCAAACAAGATAAGCGGCCCCGTGGCGCAGAGTGGTAAAGCAGCAGCACAACAGTACTGTGATCTGAACTCTCTGCTCATGACCTGAGTTCTATCCCAGCAAAAGCTGGTTCAGGTAGCCGGCCCAAGGTTGACTCAGCCTTCCATCCTTCTGAGGTCGGTAAAATGAGTACCCAGCTTGCTGGGGGGAAAGTGTAAAAGACTGGGGAAGGCAATGGCAAACCACCCCGTAAAAAGTCTGCTGTGAAAATGTTGTGAAAGCAACGTCACCCCAGAGTCGGAAACGACTGGTGCTTGGACCTTTCCTTTCCTTCCTTTCCCAAACAAGATATGTTGTTTCCCATAGCCTTTTATCTATCAAATTTAGACATTCTATTTTGTTGAAGGACCTTCTCAATGGCCCATTGAAATATTTTCCCCTTGGAAATGATAGTGGGCCACTACAGAAAGACACCAATAGTCAAGTGTGTCTGTCTGTGTGGATACAATTACACATATTCTACTAAGCTGTGGGCACTACAACCAAATACGGGAGAAAATTACCTTTTTAGGTATTGATTAGACTCCCTGGCTAACTCCAATGAAACCTATATATTCTGAACAATTCAAAAGAGAATCCAGGACACTGATTTACAACTAATAAAAGCTGGAGCAGAGGGGACTTGTTCCCCCCATTTCCTGGATCTTGCCTTCCTGCAAAACTATATGGCTCAGTACTTTTCAAGCTTAACAGTACCTTCTCAATGTAGAGCATTTATGTTGGCCAGACTCAATATATTTCCTTTGGCCGTGGTCACAGGCAGATACCCTATGAGGAAAGACTCTGTAGATGTCTCTGTAAAGAACCCGACTCTGTTTGTCAAGACCCCAGTAACTCAAGTAATGCAAACAGTCCACTTTAAGAAATGACAGTTTTATTCAGTCACCGATGCTACTGGAAGCAAAACGAGTTTTGCTAAGTGAGCCAAGGCAATGGTCCCCTTCTATATATTAGAATAACAGTTACATTTTCAAAGCAAGGCGGGAAGCGATGCGTGGGCAAACATAACCCCTCCCCAGTTGTCCAGTTCCTTCTCCAAACAGGTGCCGTGCTACCAGTGGCCTGGCCTTGAGGTTCTGTCTCAGGCCTTGTTACTCATTACAGAGATAAAGAGGCAAAAGCATAGCACAATTAACAATCGGTACTGAAGCATAATTCATGGCAAGGCCCTTGACACTTTTAAGCATATCCTCTGAAACTGCCCGCTGTTTACTCAGCTGCATTCACATTTGATTAGCCCTCTTTTTTCAACTAAGACGGCAACCAATAGAGGGATTGCTATGTCTTTCTAAACTTCGATACCTTCTCCTTTCACATTGGAGCGGCTTTGACAGCTGCTGAAATGAGGTTTAGCCCCTCTGAAGTCCGGTGTTTGGGCTACTGGAGGTCCTGGGCATATTAGGTTTATGTGGAGAAATGGTGATGGCTGATGGTGTGTTTCCTTACGGGATGCGGCACAAGAAGAGTAACCATCAAAACACCAATTTGCTGGCATTCCATTATGCATTGGTCAGGAAGGAGGGCCAGAGGCTCCAGCATCAGTACCCAGCTATGCATTGGGGACTGCACCTCTGTTGAATGGCTGGGAAGGAGAGGAATTCATTGGAGCCAGCTCTTACCCCCTCTCCCATGAGCATCGGTCAACAGGAGCACCTCCCCAGGCTGCAGTCGTGCATTTAGGCAAAAAATTATCTGGGCACTAGGTCAGCAGTCTTCTTGTTGATTAAGGTCCTGAGAGATTTTGAGACACTCAGGCAGTGTAGGTCTGATCAAATACATTGCCTCAGCTAGTCTGGAGAGGGGGGCGGTGCACCAGCCACCCTGGTTAGACAATGCCAGACACTGTCTAAACAACATCATGGGTTGGTCTATGAACTCTGCGGGTGGAGTTCTACACCTCAGGATCAAGTTCTTATTGCTGCATCTTTTAAGATGAATGGGGTTCAACTGTCCTGTGCTGGGACAAACATTTTCTTCTGATCTGCAGTGTGCTATACATTGCCTGGTGGTACTTGGTTAGTGAGAAGGAAGTTAAGCCAAGGCTAACCCCCTCTGTGGTGGGGGGGAAAATGGGTTGAGGTGTGTTTTGAACTGGCAAGCACCCCGAGATATCAGCAATAGAAGGGGATCCTCAAACTGGGTACCTAGAGGCTTGGAAGTCCAGGGGACTCAGTTGGGAGACTCTTTGGGGTTGGGGAAGCATATGACAAGTCTTAAGGCTTAGCAGTAATGACAGGAATGTGCTCTTCCATCCCCTCTATGCACTGGAACACAGGCCATGATGAGTAAGGTCTGCAAAGATTCTGAGTAGGGACAGATTCTCCCTGTTAGGAAGCTTTGCGAGCACAATTTGGCCCCGCTACGGCCGCACCGCACTGCGGCTGTGCACCACGGGGCTGTTCTTTGCCTCCCCGGAAGAATGGGAGGCTGGCTGGGGTTTCCCGCCCATCCAGGGACTGCGGGCAGGTGGAGCGTCGGGGCTATTTATAGCCCTGGCCCTGCCCAGCCATCTCAGTTGGTTTGCGGCTCTCAGTTGGGACAGAGGGTTTCATAGCGTCCACAGCCGAGAGCGTTTGTTGGGAGCGTTTGTTAGGCAGGTCGGGCTGGCGCGAGGCGGTGGCGGCGGACCTGCAGAGCGGCGTGGAGCTCAAGTGCAGGCTGGTTATTTTCTGCATGGACTCGTGGGTGGGGAAAGAGGGAGTGGAGCAGCAGGTAGTGGGTAGGGGCCCTTGTGGGCTGAGAAGGAGCCTTTAAAGGGTGTCTCCCCCCCACGTTTTCTTTTGGTGTTTGCCAGTTTGGGTGGTTTCTTCCTGCCTGCCCCCCCTTTATCTCCCCCCAATACAGGCACGCGGTTGTATTGGGCCTGATTCAGCATAAGGCAGCTCTACATATCTTGGGAGTGGGGATAGGAGTGAGTGACACTTCCCCCCCCCCCCGCTCTTTCTTGGGTACGTTATTGGTGAGCAGGAGCAGCACAGTATGGGCCCTAAAAAAGGGCAAGGCACTTCCAAGGGGAAGCAGCCAGCCAAAGGCCCCAATAAGCGACCTTGGCCGGGTACACCAGCTGAAGAGCAAATGGATGGGTCAGAGATGAGGTAGGCAATAATGGAGAAGCTGGGTGTCTTAGAGAGGGAAAGGGGTCCGGCTGGCACACCTACAACCTGGTCAGGGCGCAATAGGGCTTCGAGGCGGTCAGGTGCCTTTACATTTGAACGGGAGGTACTGGCGAGACTGTCTGCATTGCAGGAGGGCATAAGTCCCAGACCAGCACCTGACTGGAGTCAGGAGGCCGGGATGAGCAGGAACGCCTTGGAGAGGGACAAAAGCGAGGACCCAGAGTTGGTGGAGGAAAGGCATCAACCGGAGCAGACGGTAGTAGTGGCAGTGACGCCATCAGGTGGAGAAGGTACAGTTGCACCATCACAACATTCACAGGTTTGGCCATGGGGTCCTTGGGGCTATCCTTTGGTGGCGGGGCCCTCTAGTGGGGGGCAGGTTCCTACACATGCGGATCAGAGTGGGCAATGGGTTTTCCCTTCCCAGCCAGGCCCGGAGTGAGCAATGGGTAGCCATTCGATGAGCTTCGGGTGGCTTTAGGCCACCCAGTGGGGCGCTAATGCCTAAGCAGAGGCTTGGCATTGGCGGTGGCAGAAGGAGCAAGAGGTTTATACCTTGCAGGTGAGCACCCAGGCATCTGCACCTGTTAGTGCAGTCGATGTGCATGAGCGGCAGATGGGTTTTATGGCTCAATGCTGTATAATGCAGATCGTTGGCGTGCCTCCCCCTAGATTCGCCTCCTTCTGGGTATCGGGGCACAAGTTTAGGGGAGGGTAGTTTTTGCCTGGCTGGCCCAGCATTAGCCGTAGTCTTATGGCTCGTGCTGGGGGCAGGGTGGCTCGCCCCTTTGTTGGACTTGGCGGGGTCTGAGGTAGACCCCAGGGCTTGTCCAGCTGCAGATTGCCCTTGCCGTGTTAGTTGTATTAATAAAGTGGCCTGTTTCCCAATATTCTGTGTTAGCTTCTTTATTTCGACGGGGGGGGGGGGCAATTCAGCCTCGCTACGGCTGCGCTGCAACGCGGCTGCGTGCTGCGGGGCTGTTCTTTGCCTCCCCGGAAGGATGGGAGGCTGGCTGGGGCTTCCCGGCCATCCGAAGACTGCGGGTGGATGGAGCGTCGGGGCTATTTATAGCCCTGGCCCTGCCCAGCCATCGCAGTTGGTTTGCGGCTCTTGGCCTACCCACCCACCCTGTGGTAGTACAGGTTTCACCGGTCATTATTAGAGGCCAGGTAGGATTTTTTTCATCTCACCTGATTGGCCTTTGGTGAGGTGTTTTTCGCCTACCTTGTACTGCTTGCAGTGGTGGGGAATTTAAGTAGGTTTAATTTAGTTTGGTCACTTGGCAGAAGGAGCAAGGGGTTTATACCTTGCAGGTGAGCACCCAGGCATCTGCACCTGTTAGTGCAGTCGATGCGCATGCGCAGCAGATGGGCTTTACAGCTCAATGCTGTATAATGTGGATTGTTGGCGTGCCTCCCCCTAGATTCGCCTCCTTCTGGGTATCAGGGCGGAAGTTTAGGGGAGGGTAGTTTTTGCCTGGCCAGCCCAGCATTAGCCGTAGTCTTACGGTTCATGCTGGGGGCAGGGTGGCTCGCCCCTTTGTTGGACTTGGCGGGGTCTGAGGTAGGCCCCAGGGCTTGTCCACCTGCAGGTTGCCTTGCCATGTTAGTTGTATTAATAAAGTGGCCCATTTCCCAATATTCTGTGTCAGCCTCTTTATTTCGACTGGGGGGGCAATTGCTACCTGTGCTTTAAAACGTAATGAAATGGTGCAGATTAGCTTATGTGTAAATAAATTCCTAGTTTAACCCATAACTTGTGTGGTGTTTCATTCGAGGGGTGAGTGGACAAAAGCTATTGTATTTCACTCCCACATGGAAACGTTCAAATCAAACTGTCAGGGAGGTTTCAGTTTTAATTTGACACGTGAAAAAGCCACAGAAATGATGGAAACTTTGTTTAACTGTATAAAATAGTTTGTTGCAAAAATATAGGATTTTTGTCCTGCAGAGAAAGGTTTATAATTGTTGAAAGAGATCACTAAGATAAACAGGTGTAAGCTTATCTGAAGCCTTTGGGAACCAGAATATACATGTAGGTTCCAATTTTCCATCCTTAATACTTGATAGGAATCACCCCTCTTTCCTAGGAGCTATTTCTCTCAGAGAAGGACTACTGGTACCACTTTCCTATTATAGGATCCTATTTATTTATTTGTTTGTTTGTTTAGATAATTTATATTCCACCCTTTCCCAGATGGCGTCAGGGTGGATAATAACATTTTAAAATAGTAAAACATCAATTAAAACCAATAAAAGTAAACAATACAATTTGGTGGCTTGGTTGGGCACATCATAATATACTGAGCATCAGATGGTATATAAAAATCAGTATTTTAGCAGAGGTGGTATCGCAGCATAAGGTCAGCTGATGGGATAGGACACCCGCTGCCTCAACCACATGCCTGGTGGAATAGCTCTGTCTTATAGGCCCTTTGAAAAGGTAACAATTCAGTAAGGGGCTGGATCTCTGAGGGGAGCTGATTCCACCAGACTGAGGCCAAGTCTGAAAAGACCTTTGCCCTGGTCGAGGCTAGTTGGACATCCTTCAGGCTAGGGACATAGTTTTCTCCAGGGCATATATGGGGAGAGATCCTTCACTCTCATCTCTACACCTTCCATTCTCCTTCATAGCTGACACTTTCAAATGACCTCTCTCAGGTACAGTACAATTGTTCCTCAACCCCGTCATTCAGTGTTTTCAGATGGATATAATACATTTGCAGTTAACTATCTGTCACACCATGCTTCCAAGTCCATGTGTTACAAGTTATCTTCCTTTCAATCTGTTTCAGATTCCTATTTTCTCACTCACAGGCTCAGGCTGTCATCTCTAGCTCTCTCTTCAACTACCCAGCTCTAGTTTTCTCTTCATCTCCCTGCCAACTGATTCCTCCTCCTCTAACAGCCAGCTCTCTTCTTAACTTTCCATAATCTCATTGGCTGTTATGAGAGAGAGGCAGATCTATCTGCCACAGTATCTTATTACAAGAGGTGGAGGAGATTAGATTTATACCCCACCCTTCACTTAGAGCAGTTTACAATCTCTTTTCCCTCCCCCTCCCTAGAAACACTGTGATGTAGGTGGGGCTGAGAGACCTCTGAGAGAACTGTTTGTGAGAGAACAGCTCTAAGAAAACTAACTAAAGGTCAAACAGCAGTTGCATGTGAATGGGTGGGGAATGAAACTTGGTTCTCCAGATTAGAGTCCAACACTCTTAACCACTACACCACACTAGCTCTCTTGATGATGTATACAACCAGTATGGAAGTATGTGTGGCATGTGTGCGTGTATTGTTCCCCATCTACTGAATGTTTAAATTCTTCAACATTGCATGTAAATGTACACTATGTGAAGGTTTCACAGAGAAAACATTACTTTAAAGCAAACCATAGGTGGGGTTTTTTTTTGGGGGGGGGGAGTCACATCTAGGATTCCAGCCAATGCTGTAACCGAGTCCATCCATAGTGTAGTTAAATGACGAAGTGCAGAGCGCTTACTCAAGATCAGGGGTTTTTTTTCAAGGTCAGTACAACTAGTTTACCAAATGGAGTGCGGGGAACAAATCATTTGAGCTCTCATTTACAGTCTAAACCGGAAATCAATTTACTAGTGACCCCTAGGACTGACGGTGGCCTACTGTCAAATTTTTGCAAGGACAAATTCACTCTTCCATATGTCTTGGTGGCAGGTGTTGGGCTCAGAATTAGCTCTCATGGGGGTTGTTATTATATTCTTCCTATAATTGACAAAATTAATGCTACCAGTCTTGTTCAGAGAGGATTTACTGAAGACAATGTCATTTAAGGAATACAAAAATACCAATTTTTTTTTCATCAGAATGGAATTTGGGAAAGTATTGGTTTTTCATTTGCTCTTTTCTGGTTATATTTTCCAGCATCCTTCCTTCAGTGATTCCCCAAGAGTTTTTTTCTCTTTTTTGCCACTCCACTCATTCATCTAATAATTTATCTAATTATATCCTTTTTCTAAATCACTCTACCATTTTTATTTTTTTTAAAAACTAACTTCCTCACATATCTGCTTGCTGTGAAACAAACTGTATTGATCCAAACCTTTGAACATATTTTTTTTTTATAATGGCTGATCTTGGCTATTCTAATGCCACTCCACCATTCCCCCCCCCCTTTTAACTGATATTATCAAAGGAATCAGAAAAGGTAGAATCCAGGGTCATCTAGTTGAACCCTCTGCACAATGCAGGAAACTCAAAAAAACCTCTACCCCACACACAGCTTATTATTGATCTGTTTATTGATCTATGCTGTAGATATCTAAAACTGAGGTGATTTCAATAAAGTTCTACAGGCAATTTCACAAGAAAGTAAACCTATTATGAAGTTTAACATAGGAGCAATAAAAATACTTTTTGTTCCATGGCAATTCGATAAACTTAGAACTATGCTGGGTAAAATCCCATGGTCAGAAATATTTAAGAGGAAGGGGGTTCAGGAGGGATGGAGTTTCTTAAAAGCGAAATACTGAAAGCACAATCACAGACAATTTCTATGAGAAGAAAAAATGGAAAAAGCCTAAAGAAGTCAAAGTGGCTCCATAAACAGCTCTCTAAAGACTTGAGAAATTAAAAAAAACCCTCTTTTAGGAATTGAAAGGAGGGCCTTATAACCTCTACAGCCTCGGAGTAGGCTGGCTCCGTGGTACACCCCGGAGCTGTGCCAGCTGAAACAAGGCCTCAGACGGCTAGAGAGGCAATGGCGACGCACCCGTGACGAAGTGACTAGAACATCTTATAGGACGTTTATGAGGTTCTATGAGATGGCAGTCAAGGCCGCAAAGAAAACATACTTTTCGACCAAGACTGCGTCTGCAAACTCGCACCCGGCACAATTGTTTAAGATAATTCAGAATCTTACTACATTGCCACAAGGCAAGCCAAATGTTAAGGAACTGGAAATAGGCTGTGAGGCATTTGCGAAATTTTTTACAGACAAGGTCCAATCACTCCGCCATGACTGCCCGGCCACATTAGATACAGTGAGCGAACTCAAGGCTCCGTGCGTGTCTTCTAATTCTACCCTGGACTGTTTTGACCCACTCAGCTTGGAGGAGGTTGACAGAATCCTCGTAACTGCACGCCCTACTACATGCGATCTGGACCCATGCCCCTCCTGGTTAATTAAGGCCTGCCGGGAGGAGTTAGGATGTCCTATATGGGACATCATAAATAGATCTCTTTCAGAGGGCCATTTTCCAACGCCCCTGAAGGAGACAGTGGTCCGCCCTCTCCTGAAAAAGGCTACATCAGTTCCGGCCATATTGGCTCATTACCGGCCAGTATCAAATTTGCCCTTTTTGGGCAAAATTATCGAGAGGGCTGTGGCGTTGCAGTTGCAGGGTTTTCTGAATGACACTTCCACCTTGGATCCATATCAGTCCGGCTTCCGTCCGGGCCATGGGGTGGAGACGGTGTTGGTCGCCCTCATGGATGATCTCCGGCGACATCTGGATCGAGGCGGCTCGGCGGTATTGCTGTTGCTAGACCTATCGGCTGCGTTCGATGTGGTCGACCATCAGCTGCTGACCCGCCGTCTCGCCGATGCAGGAATTCGGGGGCTAGCCTTACAGTGGCTCTCCTCCTTCCTTGAAGGTCGGGGACAAAGGGTGGCAGTTGGAGGAGAGATGTCCCAGAGACACCTACTTAATTGTGGTGTGCCTCAGGGGGCAGTTCTCTCCCCAATGTTGTTTAATATCTTTATGCGCCCCCTTGCCCAGATTGCCCGGAGACATGGGCTGGGTTGCCATCAGTACGCTGATGACACCCAGCTCTATCTATTGATGGGCGGCCAGACTGCCGACACCCCTATAAACTTGGACCGGGTGTTGCAGGCCATGGCAGACTGGATCAGGCTGAGTGGGCTGAAGCTGAACCTAGCGAAGACAGAGGTCCTTTGCATGAATCGCTGCGGGCTAGGAGGGAAGATCCCCCTACTGGCCTTTGACGGTGTGTCACTGATACCAGTGCGCAGGGTCAAAAGCCTGGGAGTGCTACTGGAGTCCTCCCTGACAATGGAGGCACAGATAGCTACCACTGCGAAATCCACCTTCTTCCATCTTAGAAGGGCGAGACAGTTGGCCCCCTTCCTAGAACGTAGCAACCTAGCAACAGTGATCCATGCAACGGTCACCTCGAGACTAGACGACTGTAATGCCCTCTACATGGGGCTGCCCTTGTGCCGAACTCGAAAATTGCAGCTAGTGCAGAATGCGGCAGCCAGGCTGCTACTGGGACTGCCTCGGTGGGAACACGTGCGGCCCGGGCTGAAGGAGCTGCACTGGCTTCCAATTATATTCCGAGTTCGCTACAAGGTGCTGGTTATTACCTTTAAAGCCCTATATTCCTGAGGCCCTGTCTACCTTAGGGACCGCCTCTCCCCACATGTTCCCCAGAGAGCACTAAGATCTAGCTCCCAAGGCCTTTTAAGGATCCCTGGACCAAAGGAGGCCAAACTGAAAGTAACAAGAGAGCAGGCCTTCTCCGTAATGGCCCCCCACTGGTGGAATCAATTACCAGAGGAAGTGCGAGCCCTGCGGGACTTTAGTCAGTTCTGCAGGGCTTGCAAAACTACCCTCTTTATGCAAGCATATAAGGAGTCCTGAAAACGATACCTTGCCATCGAAAAATATCTACTGAATAGCACCTTAATTTATGGTAGTCTTAACTTTTATGTAGTTTTAACCTTATGTAACTGTTTTTAAATGTATGTATCAATTGTATTTTAAAATTGTCTTATGTAAATCATGGGAAACCATGTCTTGTTAGCCGCCCTGAGCCTGCTTCGGAGGGGAGGGCGGGATACAAATTAAAGATTATTATTATTATTATTATTATTATTATTATTATTATTATTATTATTATTATTATTATTATTATTATTATTATTATTATTATTATTAAGGATGAATATAAACAAATCACCAGTGCTTGTAGAGAAAAAGTAAGAAAAGCTAAATCTCAGTATGAGCGTAGGCTGGCCAAAGATGCTAAAAACAACAAAAAAGGGTTCTTCTCTTATGTTCAGAGTAAGAAAAAGAGCAAGGACATGGTAGGCCCATTGCGAGGGCAAGAAAGTGAAATTGTAACAGGTAATGAAGAGAGGGCAGAACTGCTCAATTCCTACTTTTCCTCAGTCTTCTCTTCTGAGGGAAACGGTGCTCAACGTGGCAAAAACAGAACATATAAGGAGAGTATGAAGTTCCAACCTAGGATCAGCATAGGATTAGTACATAAACACCTAGTTTCTTTAAATGAAACTAAGTCCTCAGGGCCAGATGAATTGCATCCAAGGGTTCTAAAAGAGCTTGCGGATGTAATTTCTGAGCCTCTGGCTATTATTTTTGAGAATTCTTGGAGAACAGGAGAGGTGCTGGGAGATTGGAAGCGGACGAATGTTGTCCTCATCGAGAGAAGTGACAAGTGGAGAGCCTCAAGGATCTGTCCTGTGACCTGTATTGTTCAACATCTTTTCAATGATTTGGATTAAGTAATAGAGGAAATGCTTATTAAATTTGCAGATGATACTAAATTGGGAGGGGTTGCAAACACAGAAGAAGACAGAAACAGGATACAGGATGACCTTGACAGGCTGGAAAACTGGGCTAAAATCAATAAAATTAATTGTAACAGGGATAAATGTAAAGTTCTGCATTTAAGTAGGAAAAATCCAATGCATGGTTATAGGATGGGGGAGACTAGTCTTAGCAGTAGTATGTGCAAAAAAGATCTACGGGTCTTAGTGGAACATACGCTGAACATGAGTCAACAGTGTGATGCGGTGGCTAAAAAGGCAAATGCAATTTTGGCCTGTATCAACAGAAGTATAGTGTCCAAATCACATGATGTAATGGTATCGCTTTACTCTGCTCTGGTAAGACCTCACCTGGAGTATTGTGTTCAGTTTTGGGCACCACGTTTTAAGAAGAATATAGACAAGCTGGAACAGGTCCAGAGGAGGACAATGAAGATGCTAAGGGACCTGGAGACCAAGTCCTATGAGGAAAGGTTGAAGGAGCTGGGAATGTTTAGCTTGGAGAGGAGGTGGCTGAGAGGTGATATGATCACCATCTTCAAGTACATGAAGGGCTGTCATCTAGAGGATGGTGTGGAATTGTTTTCTGTGGCCCCGGAAGGTAGAACCAGAACCAATGGGTTGAAATGAAATCAAAAGAGTTTCTGGCTCAACATTAGAACGAATGTGCTGATCATTAGAGCGATTCCTCAGTGGAACAGGCTTCCTTGGGAGGTGGTGGGCTCTCCTTCCTTGGAGGTTTTTAAACAGAGGCTAGATGGCCATCTGACAGCAATGAAGATCCTGTGAATTTAGGGGGAGGTGTTTGTGAGTTTCCTGCATTGTGCAGGGGGTTGGACTAGATAACCCTAGAGGTCCCTTCCAACTCTATGATTCTATAATTCATCCTATAAAGATAATATGGGTTGAAGTTCATATCAGTTTTCATTGCTGCACATTGAAATTTTGCCATGAGATATGATTCATCAACCTTAACCATATTAACTATTCACATATTCACTATGCATTGTCTGGATTTGGATAATGATGTTCAGAAGTTCCAGTTTCCTCCTCAAGCATTCAGCTTAGTCAGAGGTCAGGGCCTAGTTTAGTTACCTTCCCTATCCACAGATGTCTCAAGTTGCTTCTAACAAGGTTGAAGTTGAACTATCTAATTCACAGATACCCATCACCTAGGAACATATATATATATATATATATATATATATATATATATATATATATATATATATATATATATATATATATATATATATATATATATATATATATATATATATATATATATATATATATAAAGTGGGGTGGGATGTGGGTAGTGAATTAACACCTCCTCAAATCAAAGCTGTGCAAAATAGACAAACATTGGAACTTTTTGGTCAAAGTTTCTTAGTACATAAGTAATCAGGAATGGCGTCATTGACCAACTCATCCTGAGGGTAAGATAAGTAGTGAATCAACTGGTATACACCAGGCACCTTTTAGGCACAATATCCAAAGGAGAAACCCACTGAATGTGCCAAGTACCCTACCCTCAACTATTTCTTTCCTGATCTTTCTCCTAATCACCCTTTCCATTCCTTTAACTGACTGTAGATTGCTGGACATAAATGGTTTTTTTGGGGCTTTAAAATACAATTCTAGAACCAAATATGAACCCATTTAACAAATAAACATTGTCTTCCCTCTTAGGGTAACTATGAACCCAAGCTTTAAGAACTCTCACTCTTATTGGGCTGGGACCCTTTTCCAGCAGGTTGGTTGGAGACACCACCACATTGCCTACACTATCCCCTATGTAGTTTTCCCCTGGAACATGCTGTGAATGAATGGGACACACACCCCCTTGCAGAGAGGGCACTCATGTTTGTAGGGGCATGACTTTCTGTTGCACACCCCTTGAGAATCAAACTCCCAGCAGAGCCAACGGGGTTGAACCACTTGCCCTGCAGTACTGTGGGACCCAGATATAGCTGATAACTGATGAACAATGTGACCACTGTTGGTCCAGTCACCCAAATTAGGCCTCGCTGGAGTCAACACTTGCAGTCAGAGCTGTGGCTGAATTTGGTCCATGGAAGGGAAGAGTTTGTGACAGCCTGCATGTGGAATTCTTCATCATATTGTAACCAAAAATGATGATGATGATATTGGATTTATATCCCGACCTCCACTCCGAAGAGTCTCAGAGCTCACAATCTCCTTTCCCTTCCTCCCCCACAACAGACACCCTGTGAGGTGGGTGGGGCTAGAGAGGGCTCTCACAGCAGCTGCCCTTTCAAGGACAACCTCTGCCAGAGCTATGGCTGACCCAAGGCCATGCTAGCAGGTGCAAGTGGAGGAGTGGGGAATCAAACCCGGTTCTCCCAGATAAGAGTCCGCACACTTAACTACTACACCAAACTGGCTCTCCACAAAAATGGCCAGTGAATCTACTGTAACTCTTGCATATGATGTCAAAATATTGGTATTAAGGAGCCTAAGGTTGAAGGACGTGAGCTAACTTGGTGCCATGGTTCATAGTCTATTCTGGGTTAATTTCAGGGTGAATTTAAAATGGCTGCCACAAAGAGGCCGCCTGTAATGGCTGACATCAGCCAAGGAAGCCTAATTAAATGAAGCTATGAATTGGAGGGAGGGGGGAGAGCGCTTAAATGCAAAATCCAAGGCAGCAGGATGCCTCAGGAAGCTAAATTGTTGGTTTCAAAAATCAGCAGAAATGTAAAGTGGCCCATAGATCATGAAAGGGGCATGTAGATCCCCAAACCGGAACCAGCAGCAACAAAAGGAGTCTCAGGGGTGGAGGAGGGAGAGGGTGGGCCAATGATGATGGGCAGTCACATCTAGAGTAAGGTTCCTCTTATGGGACAATGACAGCTGGTGTGTTGCTGCTGAGAGAGGAGGATCGGTCCTCTCCATCTCACTCTCTGAGCCACTCCCCCCACCCCGGAATCTTCAGTTGGGGTGCAACCCTAGCTCACCTCCTTGTGGTGCACCCTGGATAATGCTGAAGAGCTAGGCCAGCCATCACAGATAAGAACAAAGTTAGAGTTCAGTGGTACCTTTAAGACCAACTAAGTTTTATTCAGTATTCATCCCTTACAAATAGGGGTGCGGGGTGGGAGAGATTGGTTGGTGTCAGGTGATCACTGGCTGTGTTCAGATGGGCAACAAAAGCTGTCCAAAGGATGGCAGGCGAGTGCCCTCAAGAAGTTCATCCACATGCGCTCCCAACCTGTCTCTGACTTACCGGGTAATGGTTAAAAAGACACCACTTTCACTTGGGCACCTCCGAGGTGCCTCCCTGGCCATCTAGACAGCTGGGAAATACCCAGGGAGCCACAAATGGGGCCTGTGAGCACTCAAGATGCTTCCCCAAGACATCCATTGCCCAACCCTCTTTCATGGACTGTCTTGGCACTCTTTTTCTAGCTGGCTCACTTCTGTTTCAGCTTAATCCTGCCCTGAGCTGGCTGTCTATAACCGGCCACTGACTATAGCTGATAGTGAAGTATGGCAATATGGGAGCATAGAAAAACAAGCTACAACATCTAGAAGTGAAAGAATGAAACTATTGTGCCATTAAAGATTTGGTATGGTGATGGTGACATTGGAAGTGCCCCAGTGGCATCTCAAGGCTAGCTGGTTGGTATAAGTGAGAGCACAGCTCCTTAAGATTCAATGGAAAGGCTTTCCTTATATATTACATATGAGAAGGGGGCATAGTTGCCAGGGGGAACCAGCAGAATCTAGATGCCAAAGTAGCAGAGTGGTAGAAGCAACTAAAATTGGATTAACATACTAGGAATTAGTGAAAAAGCTTAAAATTGCACTCAGCACAGGTAGTGAAGGGGTTAGTAACATTCCTTAGAACTAGGTTTGAGACCAGAGGCACTTTTAATACCAACGGAGTCTGATTTCTGGGGGGAAATTGAGAACTCATCAAGTAATTATGTCTACTGAGCTTGGAAGCGAATATCTCTTTAAGTCCTGGAAGTTCCATTGTCTTGGGTATTTCTGCGGTGACTGTATCTCAGCTTTGTTGTGATAGGTAAGAATGCGTCTTTCTTTGTCCATATGCCCAGACAGAAGCAAAAAGGTAGATAAAGTTAAGGTGGAGCAACAGGTTCCGAGGCTAGTTGCTTTTAAAAGAAGAGTTGAGGTGATATTGTGCAAGTTGTCGGCACGCAAGTTGAGGTTCTCCTTGAGCAGGCTCAACTTTTCAGAGGCTTCTTTTAAAAACCGAGTGCCCTTTTAAAAAGCCGCCCTGAGCCTGCCCCGGCAGGGAGGGCGGGGTATACATAAAAATTTACTTACTTACTTACTTACTTGTGTCCAATATTTCCTTTCAGTGACCAACAACAGGTATAGTGTTGAAGGATTCCAGACAGGAATTTCTTCGGTAGGGCTGCGGTTCAGCGGGCAGCTGCTTAGCACGCAGAAAGTCCATGTCCCATCTGTGCTGCTTGGTGCTAGTGAGCTCAGTGCACTGGTTC
This sequence comes from Heteronotia binoei, assembly GCF_032191835.1. Taxonomy (NCBI): domain Eukaryota; kingdom Metazoa; phylum Chordata; class Lepidosauria; order Squamata; family Gekkonidae; genus Heteronotia; species Heteronotia binoei. The sequence goes on along the minus strand of NC_083237.1, from coordinate 14,561,926 downwards.
TGTGCTGCAGTTCTTGCAGAAAGTCCCCTCCCCCCAAAAAAACTGTGAATCAGAGAGAGTCTCAAGTTTGAGCCAAGGTGATGTATGTGGCTGCAGCACTGACACAGTGGCACTTGTTCTGCTGAGGGACATAGCACAGTCATGTCCCTTGCCAGCAGAATTCTCTATGAGAATCTGACTGCTGCCTAGGTTATTTTTTCCCATCATAGGGTAAAGGGTCCATTTTGGGTGCTTCTAGAATTGGACCCCCCACCCCCGGTCCAGTCTTTTTTTTACTTTGGGGTTCTGTGGGGGAGAGGCTCCAGATGCAGCCGGGCAGATTTGGTGCCTCTCCTTCAAAGGACTCCACCTCAGAGCCACTTTCCCCAGAGTTATTTTAGTGGGAAGATTAGCACATTGTTTCTGTTTTCCCATCATAGGGGAAAGGGGCCATTCTGGGTGTCCTGCAGCAGCCCTGAAAATCTGGATTCTCCCCCTCAAACCCTGTCCCCCCAAGCCCCCCTAGATTATACCCTATTTTGCCATTGACTTCAAAGGTCCATGGGGTGTAATGGTGGGATGGGGGCATTCATTTTGAGTGCTCCTATAATTGGACCCCCTGACCCAATCCTTTTGAAACTTGGAGGGTTTGTTGGGGACCAACTTCAGAAGTGCCACTGCAAATTTGGAGCTCCTACATCTAACCCCCTTCCCCCAGTCACAAATCATTATACCCTATTTTGCCTTTGACTTCAATGGTCTATAGGGGCTAATTGGGAATTTTCAGATATCTCTCGAATTAGATTTGGCTGCCAAATCTGATGGTCAGAGATATCTATCCCACAGGATTTTTTACCCCCCAGGTACCCCCAGATCTGGATTTTAATGGGGGGGTTTTGCACACCCCTAGATTTAGATTTTAGATCGCCAATTCTGTCCTTTCTTAGATTCAGTTGACCTGCCCATGTTGGGTTTTTTAGCCCATGATGCTGGATTACTTTAAGATGTTCTGTGTTGGGTTATCTTTGAAAGCAACCAAAAAATTGCAAACAGTCCAGAATTTGACAGCTCACTTTTCAGCAGGAGAGTTGAATTACTTGTTTGGTAGGACTTTGGATAAACTTGGAAAGGGTATGAACTGCAGGGAGATGATGAAAGATTGGAGAGGAAAAGTTCTATTTCTGTTGCCTCTTGTGTGTCAGTTTGTGGATTATTGGACACAGAAGTAGCATTCAGTAGAGAGGTGATTATCTCCCCCCTAATTATGAAAACTACCAGTTTCTGGCTTGCTGGGAACCAATTTACAGGACCCAGTAGAAAAGTCAATAATACTTAAAGATGATAAATTCTATAAAAACTCATCTTTCTTCATTTGACCTTCATTTGGGGAAAGACACTTATCTCAGTATTTTGCATACTTGTTTGCAATTCAATTTATGATGCCTTTAATTACTCTGCATGTTTTTTTTAAACAAAAAATCCACACCTGCAAACTATAGTTGGCTTAATCCTTTCTCTTCTCAGCTCTCACTCAACTAGTTCTGGTTATTAAATTTAAAACTATGTCCTTGAAAGTCCTCACAGCTTTGCACATCATCTTAATGTAATGTGCATGTCTCTTCTTTGCTACTCTCCCAATGGGTCAGTAATGACTCAGCACTTGCACAGGGGACTACATATACCATGACTTTTATCCTCCATCACAAGAAGAATATAGTTAAAGTCCAGTTTCCCCACCTTTAACGCTCGTTATAGAAAGACTGGATACATGAAAGGCATATTTCTGTTACATTTTGATATATCAATTCGCTTTTCATACAGATTGCTGTTGATGTCGAGGTCCGAGGAAAATGAAATGAAATTACACAGTAGATGAAAACATTGCCATTTGTGTTTGGCAGGGATTTTTAATCACCAGGATGCTGCTGAACGTAGTGTTGCTACTGATGCTTATATGCTCCATAGTATGTGAGACGAAGTCCATCAACTGCACCATATACAATGACCCTTTTCCTAACCCTCACCAATTTTATCAATCAGGGGATGTACTGATTGGTGGGGTCGTCTCTCTAGCTGCATACCCAAATAACATTCTGTCTTTCAACGAACACCCTGCACGAATGGTGATTGATGACCCCCTGTAAGGATTTTTTTTTTAATTTTATAACTCATCCAGATCACTTGTGGTTGAGATAAGTCTGTGTAGTAATACATTACTTGAGTTAAAATTTATGTAATTTTCTGTGTGCAGACAGGAATTCTAGCAGACACTGGGGTTGTCATTTACTTTGCATCTGTTGACTCACGTTTTGTCTAAGAATGGTGTGGATTATAATGATTTGTACACTTGTTCTAATACATGTTGTACTATTATAATGTATGGTATATATACTCCTTTTAAATTGTAACTTTGATATGTAATAAAATTTAATTAATTTGGAAAAAAAGGACTTGGCCACACCATGGTCTACTTAGATAACTCCCCTGAGATATGCCGTGGTTATGGTCAAACTGAATTCTCTGAGACTAGCGATGTCAGGTGGCCTGCAGGAGAAAGACTAATTCTGAAATGTTGTAACTTGATTTGAATATCCGTGAATACTCATACTTTCCATTTCTATCCTCTGATATGTATAACCACGTAAATCTCTTTACAAACCAATTTTTCTTTCCTCACATCATTTTTTGCATATAGAAATTTGCAATTTGTGAATCGATTGTGCAGAAATGGCATAAAAATGGCCTCTGCATTGAATTGACTAAGGGGCCACCCTTACAGGTATTTTTCCGAATACAATTGAAATCTGTTCAGTGCAGCTTACTTCCTGGGAAGGGTTCAGAGATTACAGTTGAAATCATTTCAAAATGAGGTAAAAATATGTGTATACATTAAATGAGTAGAGAGGATTTGAATATAAAAACGGGGAAGATTTAATAGAATGAATAGAGGTATCATTATCAGTGATAAGGAAATTGCATGGACCAAAACATACGACAATAGTATATAATATATATCTCCACGTGATAAGCAAACACATGGAAGTGATCTCATGGAGTCATACTAATTTCCAGAAAAGTAAAAAAGGATATTGGACAGGGAAGGGGGGGAGAACACAAGCAAACCATCCCTAGTACCATCAATATCTATTTCCATTTTATCTATAATGTTTTTAACTTGTACTTATGCCAGAATAACTTCTGTTACAAATGACCAGGTAGAAAAACCTGCTCAGAAATTAGAAACCCAGATGGAAAGATGAACTTTGGATGTACTTTTATTTTTTAATCTCATTCTTCATTTTTGCAGGTTACTAACAAAACACTACCAACATATCTTGGCCATGGCATTTGCTATAAAAGAAATAAACGAGAATCCCAACTCCATATCCAACAACAGTTTGGGTTTCTATATCCTCAGCACTAGTGGTAATGGAAGGATGACATCTAAGGCCACTCTCAACCTTCTTTCTGCACACCAGAAGATGGTACCCAACTTCAGCTGTGCTACACAGAAGAAACTTGTAGCTCTCATTGGAGGGCTTTTCTCTGAAATCTCTGCTAAGATTGCCACCATTCTGAACATCTACAAAACTCCACAGGTAGGCTGCAGGCATGGACATATGGAAAATACGCTGTGGCAACATGGAATTCAACATTCTTTAATCCATTAGGGGGAAAAAACTAATAGGTATGCATTCCCTTTCAGCTGCCTTATGGATCCTTTTCCCGCACACAGGATGACAGAAAGCAGTTCCTTTTTGTGTATCAGATGGTTCCTAATCAAGCCTATGAGCACAGGGGAGTTGTTCTATTACTGCACCATTTTGGATGGACTTGGGTTGGCCTCCTGGCTCTGAATGATGATACCGGAGACAAGTTTGTACAGACCGTAGAACCAATACTGACCAAGAACAGCATTTGTGTTGCTTTCACTTTCAGATTTCCCAAAGAATCTTTTGTGGACAATTACACAGAGTCTTTTTTAAAGCTATTGGGAAAATACCCAGTTCTGTTAAACAGAAAGGCCAATGTATGTTATGTATACGGTGAACCACCAACCATTTTAATATTGCGTTCAGTCCTGAATCAGGCACCCATATTTTCATTACCCATAGCTGGTAAGGTGTGGATTACTACATCCCACTGGGACTTTGAGTCAGCCTCTCTCAATAGGTTTATGGATAGTCAAAGTTTGCATGGTGCCCTGTCCTTTACAGTCCATTCCAATCAGCCACCTGGATTCCAACAATTCCTTAAGACCATAAGACCTTCTTGGGATGGGGAAGATAGATTTATCCAGGACTTCTGGGAACAGGCATTCGGTTGTTCATTGATAGAGTCTAATGAGGAAGAGGCAAAAGAAGAAATGTGTACTGGTGAAGAGAAATTAGAGAACCTTTCAAGGATTTTGTTTGAAATGAGCATGACTGGTCATAGCTACAATATTTACAATGCTGTGCATTCAGTGGCACATTTTTTGAATTATGTCCACTTACTGAAATCCAAACACAGAAGAAGACTGGTAGGCGGAGGAAGGCTGGATGTCGAGAATGTACAGCTTTCACAGGTATTTTTATGCTCTTAACATTGGTCATGACATCATCCAGGGACATTCAAAATAATTCTCATTAAGGTAATTCAAAATTAATATGAAATCCCTCCTGCTCCCCTCTCACTGGCTTGTTGCTCCAGACTTCGCCTATCTGCTCTGAGATTCTGGTTGTCAGCATTATCACCTCCTTTCCTACCTCACATCTACCTTCTAGTGTGGAAACATCTGCCTCTCCAGTTTTTCCTGTGTTCCATAGCCCTTTTCTATGCTGCTACCTACAATAGGGAACACTTTCCTTATGAAGAATGTTTAAAATGCTTGGGGCTCTTTAGTTTGCAGAAATGTCAACTGAGGGATGACATGATAGAGGTTTACAAGATTATGCATGGGATAGAGAAGGTAGAGAAAGAAGTATTTTTCTCCCTTTCTCACAATACAAGAACTTGTGGACATTCAATGAAATTGCTGAGCAGTCGGTTTAGAACTGGTAAGAGGAAGTACTTCTTCACTCAAAGGGTGATTAACACATGGAATTCACTGCCACAGGAGGTAGTGGCGGGTACAAGCATAGAAAGCTTCAAGAAGAGATTGGATAAGCATATGGAGCGGAGATCCATCAGTGGCTATTAGCCACAACGTATTGCTGGAACTCTCTGTCTGGGGCAGTGATGCTCTGTATTCTTGGTGCTTTGGGGGGCACAGTGGGAGAACTTCTAGTGTCCCGGCTCCACTAGTGGACCTCCTGATGGCACTTTTTTTTTTTTGCCACTGTGTGATACAGAGTGTTGAACTGGATGGGCCATTGGCCTGATCCAACATGGCTTCTCTTATGTTCTTACCTCTGGAAAACAATCTAACTTGCAGAACGAATGTCTTAAGAAATATTAGAACTCTTCAAAATAAGGCCTCCAGAATCTATTTTTTTCCCCCCAGAAAAGTGCATCATATGTGGATTTTGCTGCCTGGTTGAGTTGAGATCAGATTACTTTTTGTGCCTCTTTTTCATTTTAATGAAATTTTTGTTGCTGTTTTGGACAATTAAATCCTGTGGGATTGCTATTAGACTTAATGACTTTCTGTGATCCACCCTGAACCCACCTGCAGGGAGGAAAGAATAGACATCTGAAAATAAAATAAATAATATTAATAAAATAAATTACATTTCTTAGACTTAGCTGTTATTTGACAGTCAGACGTTCAATGTCAAACAATGGTTTGGAGAAATTCTTGGCCTCATTTGGTCCATTAGGTATATAATTAGAAGGCATAACTCTAGCTATCCATTTATTATTCGCTTATAATATTCTAATGTGACTTCTGAGATGGATTTGTTAATCAGCTCTTTACAGAGCTGTAAGGTCTTTTAGGGGGAGATATTTGTGAGTTTCCTGCATTGTGCAGGGGTTGGACTAGCTGACCCTGGAAGTCCCTTCCAACTCTATGATTCTAAGGTCATAATGATTCTAGCTTGACTAGCAATAGTGCTGGTTATTTAATTCTTGTATAGATAGTAGCTTGTGATGGTTCAGAAAGACGGAAGGACAGACAAACAGAAAGCAAAAGAGTCAAAGAAGGAAACAGATTATAGATAAATGACAGATAAATGATAAAGATAGATAGATGCGAAAGAGAGAGATGATTGCAGAAATATGGGGGAATTTAGTGTACTCTTTTTCCTTTTATTTTATATTCTGTTTTCACCCAGCTCCACACCTTTCTAAGGAATATTCTCTTCAATAATAGTGCTGGAGACACCCTGCATTTTGATAACTACAATGAATTAGTTACAGATTTTGATGTTACCAACTGGGTAACCTTCCCCAATGGCTCATTTGTTAGAGTCAAAGTGGGAACACTGGATCCTCATGCCCCTCCAGGCAATGAACTACATCTTAATGATGAGCAGATTGTGTGGCACAGCAGTTTTAATGAGGTGAGTCACAGTTGCAGGTGCTGGATTATTTACATGCAGTATTTTGTAAGGGGAGTAAATTTAATTCATTTTTTAAAAGAAACGAAAGTGTAGAGATCAAAGTTATTTTCTCTGCCTGCACTTTCTCAGGTAGATTGCAGAAATTTTTCATCATACATATTTACACAGTGGACCCTTTCTTAACATGTCAGTTTATGTCTACATTTTTTCACAATTTGGACCAACTTCAGTGCATTCAATATTTATTATGCAAAAACATTGCATCTTCTTTTTTAGGAGATATTCACTATTCATAGTTACAAAATTTCAAAAATGTAATTGCATGATAAACCAGGTTAAGAATTACATGTGGGATCAAGAGCAGAGCAGAAAAAGCTTAGACTGGGAAGGTCCATCCCTACTCAGAGAGTGACCATAGTTCAGTGGTAGAACATCTGCTTGGTATTCAGAAGGTCTCACTTCCAGCTCCTGTAATCTCCTGTTTAAAGAACCTGGCAGTAGGTGATGCGAAAGTCCTCTGCTAAATATCCTGGAGATCTGCTGCCAGACTAAGTAGACAACAATGATGGATCCAAGGTCTCATTCAGTATAAGGCAGCTTCATAACTGTTCATGCAAGTTCTCACATATTCTATTGCTCGTCTCACAATATTTAATGTCATGTTGAATATTGATTTAGCAGTTTTGTCTGCTTCAAAAATACCCCATGAAGCAACAGGAAGAGTGATCATCCCTTTATCCAAAGTTGATCCATAATAAATGTTATATTCCATCATTCTTACCAATGAGGGAACAAATGCATCTTTGACACAAAGAATCTAGCCTTCTGTGTTATACCTATATATCAGCAGAGTCACAGCTGATGGCGAAACTTCAGACTCTACAATGCCAAGACCTTGGCCATACAGCCCCCGGAAGATCTACAACAACAATAAACAATCTTTATTTTCATCTACTCCATTTTATAGTCAGTACAACTGGTGAAGTAGATCAGGATGAGAGGGTGTGACTGACCCAAAAGTCAATGGGCAACTTTCTGTGGGAGAGTGGGGACTCCAAGCCGGATATTCTTGATTCAAGCTCATTATTCAAGCCACTCCACCACAAAAGCAATGATCATTCAGGAAAGTGATTGAAACCCTTAGTGTTGTCAGAAAAGGATCGTTTTCCACCCGCCCTGTCTGTGGCAATTGTCTTTGCTGGCTCCTTGTAAGTATGAACTGGCTTTCATTGCAAATAACAGAGGTTCATTCAACGGATAATCTCTTCCAGGATGGTAGAATTTTCTTCACTTTGGTTCTTGCAAGTCCCTCCATCCTCCCGATCTCCAGTTTTGAGTTTCACCATTTAACCAGTGGGGGATTGGAGATGGGAGCATATTTGGATGGCCACCAGCAATGGGAAGATGTCACATATAGCTGGGGGTGGGGGGGGATAATGCCATGTTTTTCTGGACATCCCCAGTAATTCTACAGTAAAACCATAGAGGCATAGTCAACTTCCCTCCTATAAATAATAATATAATAATAATAATAATTTTTAATTTGTATCCCGCCCTCCCCACCGAAGCAGGCTCAGAGCGGCTCACAACATAGGCATTTTAACAATTAAACATACAAGCTATAACTCAACCATTTATAAAATTAATCATCATTATAGTTAAAAACATTCTGGGATTAAATTAATATTAATTGGTGTTATGTATCGTACAGTTTTTCTGTGGCGACGGTATTCATTCACACAGGATCATTAAGTAAAGGCCAGCTGAAAAAGAGCAGTCTTGCAGGCCCTGCAGAACTGAGCAAGGTTTCGCAAGGCCCGCACCTCTTCTGGCAATTGGTTCCACCTTTGTGCAGCTGAGATCGAGAAGGCCCTTTCTCTAGTAACTTTCAGTTTGGCCTCCTTCGGCCTGGGGATTGTCAATAAATTCTGAGAACCAGATCGCAGTACCCTCTGGGGAATATATGGGGAGAGATGGTCCCTAAGGTAGGCAGGTCTTTGGCCATATAGAGCTTTAAAGGTAATTATCAGCACCTTGTACCGAATCCAGTACACTATTGGCAACCAGTGCAGTTCCAGCAGCCCCGGCTGTATGTGCTCCCATCTAGGGAGCCCCAATAACAACCTGGCTGCTGCATTCTGAACTAGCTGCAGTTTCTGGGTTTGGCACAGGGGCAGCCCCATGTAGAGGGCATTACAGTAGTCCAGCCTCGAAGTGACTGTCGCATGGATCATTGTTGCTAGGTCGCCGCACTTCAGGAAAGGGACCAACTGCTTCACCCGCCTAAGATGAAAAAAAGCGGATTTAGCAGTGGCTGCTATCTGGGCCTCCATTGCCAAATCTGAGCTGTTAGGGCATTTAGTGACAAAAATGTCAGATGAGGAATGTAGAGATCCAGGATGTGTTTCCACTTCAGCCAGGGAAAGAAATGTTGCTGTCTGATATTGGGCAGGTCACACACTTTTAGTCAGGCCTACATCACAAGGTTGTTGCCTTGAGGATACAATGGTGGATCTGTTCTGGGTTTCCAATGGAGAGAAATGTGAGTAAAGATGATTCTTATGAATCTTATTTTGGCAAAAGCTCTCCAATGAAATGTGATTGCTCTTGCTGTTGCTTCATCCTGTATCATTGTGACTCTTTTGGTAGGAGATACAACTGCTCTTTCAGAAACTGAAACTTCCATTTCAAAGTAAGCTATGGGCTAGGCAGGTGGAGAAGAGCAAAGGCAAAGGCCCTAGTTGCAAATGCCAGAGATTTGTGGGGAGTTAATCTTTGCAAAGCTGGTATGGTTCCCTTCATTTGCCAAGATGGTAGGGCAGATATACTGTCATCCCCTGTCATACCTAGCCATAATTTCCATCGCAAGACTTCATGAGTGGATGGGACCTGAAGGGATAGTGTAGCTTGGAGTGCTCCAGTCACTTTCATGTTTGGTTTGTATTATGTAGGTGGGCTCAAGGGAAGACTTTGGGCGTTTCCGCCTGGCTCATTGAAGCCATACGGACTGAGCCTGGGGACTTGGGAACAATGGGCTGTAGGATTGAAATCCCCGCAGCCCAGGACCAATCACAAGCCCCCCCCCCCCCGGTTTGAATGATCCAGTAATGTGCTTGTGCGGGAACCCAGAGATGTATATAGGTTTGGCCATGGGCCCCAACGAGAGTCTTGTAATGTGACCTTATACTATGTCACTCCTATTAAAGAGCTTGTTATCACTTACTCTGAGACTCTGCCATGCATAGAACCCACTATATTATAGTTTGGTAACATCTACAACCATTCTTCCCCACTCTCCTTTAGTTACTTTCTTCTTCACTTTTCTTGAACAATCTTCCCCCTCTTTCTTACTCCCACTCCTTTTGTAAATCTCCCACAACTCTCTATCACTCCCATGTCCTTCTCTGTTAATCTTCCCCACCCTATTTCTCCCTTTTCCCTTCTATGACACACAAATCAGCACTGTAGGCCTACAGCTGTGCAACTTCCTCTTCCCCTTCACAACACTGGCCTTGGAGACAAAGAGAGGATTGGGGCCTGACTTCCAAGGCTTCCTCTCCTGACACCTGCATTGGAGTTTGATAGCTGGGTGGCTCCTGATCTCAGAGTCTTCTCCCCACCATGACACTGGCGTATTAGGCTGAGATATGTTGAGCTCCTGACCTCCAAACCTCCACCCCCTCAACAGGTACCAGCAAGGAAGAACAAATCCAAATAATTACTGGCCTCTCCATTCTGTCTGACAATCTCAGTATGCCCTATGTGACTCCCAAGATCCCTACGAAAGCCCTCCCCCCCCCCCGATTATTGGAGGTCAAGGGCCTTCTTCCCTCTCATCACCACAGCCAGCGAGCTCCTTGTTTCCACTGCATAGCTGCCAAAGCTTCCAGCCCCCCATCACCACTGACAATCCTGGCTCCTGTGCTCTGCAGCTATCCTGACATAGGAAGAGAGGAATTTAACTGTGTTTTAGGATGTTAGCAAGGCTATTAACGATAAGAAATTTTGGAGATCATTAATTGAAAGTGTAGCCATATATGAGAAATGACTTGAGAGCCCTGAACTCTTATACACACCCACATATATACAATCACATGCCTGCTATTTCTGTGTGTGACAGAGTTGGTAATAAAACAATTGCTAAATGTCCGCTTCATGCACAGTCTTTCATACTATTGTTTCTTGACCAGAGTTTACTTTTGCGGGGCATTTTCTTGATGGAAATCTCTCTTTTTTTTTCTTCCTGGGGAGGTTCTACCTCTCTCTGTGTGCAATGATCCCTGCCTTCCTGGCTACAGCAAGAGAATGAAAGAGGAAGAAAAATTTTGCTGCTATGATTGTTTTCCGTGTCCAGAAGGGATGTTCTCTGATCAGATAGGTAGGAGATGTTTTGTTAAACATTCTCTTTCATGGTTTACATATGTACCAATTGGAAAGAACAGATGGCCGCACCTGTAGGTAGGAGGGGAGGGGGAACTAGGTTCTAGGGAGAGCAGTTAGGATTGAAAAGACTGAACAAACTGCTGTGTTTTTTTTTTCTTTCTTGTATGTATGTAGAAGGCTTTTATAGAATTAGATCATGGGCGTTTTCCCACAGAGCTTACCGTGGAGCGACGTCCCTCTTCACCGCGCAGCGTCTGCGCAGATTTCCCACCAACTGCTCCACATAACCAGGAAGAGCCACGGCTTTTGCGTCGCTAACGTAAACTGGTTTTTAGCGGTTTACATCTGCGACGCAAAAGGTCTGGCACTTTCTGGTTCTGCGGAGCAGTTGGTGGGAAATCCGCGCAGACGCTGCGCGTGAAGAGGGACATTACTCCACGGTAAGCTCTGTGGGAAAACGCCCCATGTCTCCATCAAGGCCAGCATTATTAGTATTGCTAGTATTCTCTACTTGCTCTCACAGTGGGTCTTCAAGGTCTCAGGCAGAGGTCTTTGACATCACTTCCTACCTGATCCTTTTAACTAGGATACAAGGGATTGAACCTGTGACCTTCTGCATGCCAAGTGGATGTTCAACTGCTGAGCAGAAGCTCCATCCCCATCCTTCCCTAATGCAGAGATAATAATCTGTGATTTGATATGCCTAAACCAGGAAACACAGGTTTTTCATGCCATAGAATGAAATATGTTCATCTGCTTTATGTTGGTTTAAAAAAAAAAACAGCAAACATGGCAACAATTTTTTTTAGATTAAGACACGTTAGTTTCCTCTAGAGCTAATCTCCAACACTATCAGTATATTTGATCATATACGGAATTATTTTGGGGATCATGAACTGAAAGTGTAGCCATATTCTTTTTTGGAAAACCCAACCAATTTTACAAAAGTGTTAGAAAATAATTTGTGTTCCAGAGAATCCCACTTCACAACAATCCTTCCTTTATTCCTGTACACCCAGGGTGATCCTTTCCTTTAGGCACTGTAAGCACAGTGGATAGGGCCCATGATAATATTAGAGGTCATGAAAATATTTGATGTCTTTTAAAATCAGAAATAGACTTTAGACAGAAATAAAAAAAAATTCTCACATTGAAAAAAGCGGCCCCAAGAATCTATTCAATTTTTGCTTAAAACAGAAAAAAAATGAAGTATTTAAAATTATATAAAAATAATTCTTCATATTAATATTGTTATGGTGGGGGAGGGGGGTCCACGAAGGAAAAAATTGCCTGGGAAGCCCGAAAATCAAGCACCTCTGTGTACATCATGGAATTGTACTATTGATTTCATTTCCTCTGTTCAGTCAATATTGGTGGTTTTCAGCCAGACACATCTGGTTGAAGCATATGTGGAAGGACAAAGATTGTTTATCCCTCCCTCCCTTCTTCCAACGTGATTCTTTGATCTCCGTTTCTCAGTGAGTGTTGTAGTTGATTAAGAGAGAGCATCAGAACTAAGACATGTCTTCAGGATTTGTAGTCAGGGCATTTTTTCAGCAGGAACACACAGGAACACAGTTCCAGCTGGGTTGGTGTCAGGGTGTGTGGCCTAATATCCAAATGAGTCCATGGTGGGCTTTTTCTACAAAAAAAAAAAAAAAGCCCTGTTTGTAGTGCAAGGGAAGAAGGAGTAACAGAGAGTCTTCCTGCCTGGGCAGGAAGTTACCTTTTTTTTTTTTTACTTGCCAAACCCAAAGCTCTTTTCTGTAGTATCAGAGAAAGCCATCACCATATTTGTGGTGAAAATTTGGAAGGAGGAGGAGGAAGAGGAATTTCTCTGGAGTTTATGTATTCATTTTTTCTCTGAGATATTGCTCACACTATGGAAATGTTAAAAGACTTCTTTTTTTTCTCCCCATCAGACATGGAAGCCTGTGTCCAATGTGCAGTTGATCTTTATCCCAGCAGAGAGAAAAATCAATGCATTCCCAAGCTTATAAACTACCTCTCTTACCAAGAACCTCTAGGGAGAGTGTTAGCTATGTTGGCTATTTCTTTATCTATAGTGACAGTCCTGGTGCTTGGAACTTTCATTCAGCACAAGAACACGCCCATTGTCAAAGCCAACAACCGGAGCCTCACGTATATTCTACTCATCTCCCTCCTGTTTTGCTTCCTCTGTTCATTGCTCTTCATTGGGAAACCTTCAAAAGTGACCTGTCTGATCCGACAAGTGACATTTGGCATTGTTTTCTCTCTGGCCCTTTCCAGTGTGTTGGCCAAAACCATCACCGTGGTTCTGGCCTTCATGGCCACAAAACCAGGATCCAGGATGCAGAAATGGGTGGGCAAAAAAATGTCACAATCTATTGTCCTTTCTGGTTCCTTCCTTCAAGCAGCTCTTTGTACTCTTTGGCTCAGTACTTACCCACCCTTTCCAGATCAGGATAGGCACTCAGTGTCTGGGGAAATCATACTGCAATGTAATGAAGGGTCAGTTGCCATGTTTTATTGTGTTGTAGGCTATATGGGCTTCCTGGCTGCCCTCAGCTTCACTGTGGCTTTTCTAGCCAGGAAATTACCGGACAGTTTCAATGAAGCCAAATTCATCACTTTTAGCATGTTAGTCTTTTGCAGTGTTTGGTTGTCCTTCTTCCCAACTTACTTGAGCACTAAAGGGAAATCCATGGTGGCTGTGGAGGTCTTCTCCATCTTGTCATCCAGTACTGGGGTGCTTGGTTGCATCTTTTCTCCAAAATGTTACCTCATTTGGTTGAGGCCAGAGCTGAACAACAGGGAACAGTTAACTAGGAAAGGATAAAAACCTAGAATAGTCTAAGAATTACCCTCTCAGAAATTCCAGTTCCAAAGCATCGTGAAGAAATCAATCACAGTTTAACTGGTTTAGAAGTTTTTCGGGATCTTTGGAATGGTTTCTTCTCCCTATTTCAACACCAATGACATCAACTGGCCTTTGTAGGAATTACCAGCTTAAAGGAGCAGTACTTACAGCTTCTTTCCCTGCATTGCCATTCTAAAACCTCACTAGTGGCCCCCGCTATCCAGTGATTGTTTAATATGGGGGCAGCTTGCTGTACTCAGAAATTCCAGTTCCAAAGCATCGTGAAGAAATCAATCACAGTTTAACTGGTTTAGAAGTTTTTCGGGATCTTTGGGATGGTTTTTTCTCCCTATTTCAACACCAATGACATCAACTGGCCTTTGTAGGAATTACCAGCTTAAAGGAGCAGTACTTACAGCTTCTTTCCCTGCATTGCCATTCTAAAACCTCACTAGTGGCCCCCGCTATCCAGTGATTGTTTAATATGGGGGCAGCTTGCTGTACTTGCTCTCTTCTCCACTGGGGGAATTAGCAGTTTATCATCTGATCCCCACTTTCCTCATCACCCATTTTCTACAACAGGGGTGGTCAGCGTTAGCTCTCCAGATGTTTTTTTCTACAACTCCCATCAGTCCCAGCCATCAGTCATGCTCTGTTCTACAGTATGTCCCCAATAATGCTGGTAGTGAGGACTCCTCAGGAGAACAGAACTTCTTAGGGAGGAGCCATGTGTAGTTAGCGCTTAGTCAGCAGAAGCTAGCAAGCAGGAAGACGACCTGCAACCTGGTCAGGATTCACAGCCAACAGCTGGGTCAACAGGTGAAACTACATTGATCAGCCCTCCAGTATCACCCACACCCTTTGAGTGACACATACAAAGCTTATAAGCAGTACTACATGGGAGAGCACAGAGTGCTTACCTCCTGGCTCAACGCCAACTGCTTGAGTAGTTGCAGAATTGCTCTTCATTAGCTGGCTGCAAGTTAGACCCTTAGGTTCATGCCTATAAAAACCAGCTAATGGAGGCTCTTAGGCATGGAAGGAATGACCCTGCAACACGGCCTTTCAAGCTGCCTTGCTTGTGTCTCCCTTGGACTATCTTCCAGGAATGCACCCTTGACTGCCCACCCTTGGCTCTGTCTGACCTGTGATGGCACTACCTGATCTTGTTACAGAATTCTTACAGTTTTTTCCCCCATTGCCGTGGTATCTTTATTCAAGCAGGCAGCCCCTTTACATGGCAATTGCAGTCTTTTGCTGGAGCTTAAATGTGGTATGTCTGACTTTCTAGGTGCAGTCCCCCCCCCCCAAAGTGCTTCCTCTACCTGTGTGTAGGTTTTTAAATATTTCTGTTGTCCCACCCCTTGTGTGTCAAAGAAGCCTTTCTTGAAATTTCTAGGAAGACACTTCCTAGCCTCTAAGGTTTCCCAAGTCTAGGTGTGAGCTTCTAGCTGGACAGCAGAGCTAACCATGTTTTTGTGTCTAGCCAGGGAGGCCATTAAGGTTTCTAAATTATTGCTGTCTGATGGAAAGCAATTTGCTTCCCTTTCCTTCTGGTTCTACTAAGAGAAACAGTGGTATAAATATTTGAAACTAAAATCAAACTTTGGCACAGTCCAAATTTGCAATGTACTCCACAAGTAGCTGTACAAAACATTCAAAACTCTGGCTTTTAATTTAAGATAATAATTTTATCCATTCTTTTAAACTAACATTCTGATTTACTTTCTACTCAATTGAGATGAATTTTCATCAGTTCAGCATGACAAAAACTTAGTACCAGATGGACCTCAATGACAGCCATTAGTAAAGAACGGTTGTGTGCTAACTTCACCATTGTAACAAAGCAGTAGACAAGTGCACTTTTTAAGACCAACTAAGTGTTATTCAGAATGTAAACTTTCGTATACTCTTAAGAGCATACAAAAGTTTACATTCTGAATAAAAGTTAGTTGGTCTTAAAGGTGAAATTGTCTACTACTTTGTTCTATTGCTTCAGATCAACACAGCTGCCTACTGGGATCTATCTTGACCATTGTAAATCAACTTTGATGAGATTCCTAACTGTGGATTAGCTATGGGGCAATGTAAATCAGTATATCCATCCCTTTAGTAGAAAATGAACTGAGAGAAGTCTGAAATTACTTTGCAAAAAGCCCTCCAGTGTATTCACTGGGAAGATCCAGGTGGAACCATATAATGCACACATTATTTTTACATGGTGGTCATTTTGTAGAAAAATAGGTGGTGGAGCTCATCCAGGGATTGTTATGCAGCTGCACATACTATTCAATGGACAAGGAGGTGGAACTCTCAGAAGGAGGAGGTGGAATTCTCAGAAAGGTTCAGGAGCTGTGCTCCTGTGAGCTCCCATTGAATCTGAGGCCTGTTTGTACACCATTATATATTTTGTCCCAAAAATGGACTTCAAGAGTGGATGGACTTTTAGACAGTACACTTAAAGATGCAGGGTATTTTTTTTTTGGGGGGGGGTGCAGCATGTAGGTAAGACATGGGTGTATGCTTGTGCTCTGAATCTACTCAAATACATGTTCCACATTTGTATTGTTATCTGCTTTCTCTGGCCATGAAAGAAAATACTGATGATGTTGAAAACAGGATTTTTACTATGGAGGTATTTGTCAGATTGCACATGTAACTCCGCAGATGCTAGTTCCAAGTATTGGTTAAAGAGGGTTTTTTTTAGTCCTGTGTCCAGATCCCTTCCAATCAACGATGGACTTCCTGGTTTAGGAATGATGAGAGGCCAGTTGCTCCAAGACTAGATGAAGGCCATGGGGGACCACAGCTGGCTCAGTCTGGGTGAGCAAAACAGATCCATTGCAGACTGGCTTGGAAGTTCCTTTCCTCACCTCTGGGTTCTGTAGCTCTTCATAGTTTCAACAGAAGAAAAAACTATCATCATGTATAAAAAATTAAAATATATGAATTTAACTGCAAACATACCAATTCAGTTCAGCAGAAAATTAGCTTATTTAAACCCTTTTACATCAGCACATATACAGATAACAATAATTATAACTGGAAAAATAAAAATACATATTAATTAACAGATAAAATTACTTATGGATATTTATTTATTTGGCTTATGTTCTGCCCTTTCCCATAACGGGCTCAGGGTGGATAACAACATGAACTGAACAACAACAAAAAAAGTATTATAAAAAATTTAAAAACCCTCTCATTTAAATTTAAAAACAATACAATAAAATTAGTAAATCAAAACAATAGAATAATAAAACAAATAAAGTGCATCATTAGGCGGGAAGGGCACATTTCACAGGATACAGCAGTTTTACCCCCGAGTCTGGAAGTGACCGTTGCATGGATCACTGCAGCTAAATCCTGGAGGACAGATTATAGAAGGCACATCGTGCAACTGCTGTGACCTGGGCTTCCATGGTAAGTGAGGCATCCAGTATCACTCCCAGACTCTTTACCTTCAGAGCTGGCACAAGAGATGCACTGTCCAAGGTTGGGAGGCAGGGGCCCAACTCCAATCTCCCTCGGTTCAGGTACAGGGCCTCCATTTTAGCTTGATTGAGCTTCAGCCGGTTTTATTGCAACCATCCAGTCACAGCTTTTAGAACCCTAGTCAGATGATCTGGGGTGGAATCTGATTGGCCATCCATCAGCAGATAGAGCTGGGTGTCATCTGCATATTGGTGACAACCCATCCCAACCTCAAGCAATCTGAGCAAGGGGGTGCATATAGATGTTAAACATCTTTGGTGAAAGAATAACTCCCTGCAGTACACCACATTTAAGCTTGGAGTTCTGCTCGCCAAGAGCCACCCTTTGTCCTCGACCATGGAGAAAGGAGGAAAACCTCTGTGAGGCAACCCCTTAACTCCAATGTCATTAGATCTTAATCAACAGTGTCAAATGCTGCTGAAAGTTCTAACAGTAACAGAAGCTCTGTCCCACCTTGATCCAGATGCCTTCTGAGGTCATCTGTGAGGGCAACCCAAAAGAGTTTCCTTCCCATGACCAGGGTGAAAGCCAGACTGGAAAGGGTCAAGGATAGAAGTATCCTTCAGGAATGTTTGAATCTGCTCTGCCACCTTGTCCAGAAATGGAAGATTCAAGACTGGACAGTAATTGGCCAGGACCATAGTGTCCAAAGATGGCTTTTTTAAAAGCTGACACACCACTGCCTCTTTGAACCTAGCTGGGAACATCCCTGATGACAGGGACAGATTTATAATGACAACCAGAGGCATCCAGACATCAGCATCACCTGCTTTAACAAGCCAAGATAAGCAGGGGTCCAAAGGACAGGTGGTAGGCTTCACTGCATCCAAGATCCTGTCAACATCTTCCATAGAAAGTCCACTGAAGTGGTCCAAAAAAGGTTCAGAAAATGGACAATGGGCTTCTAGTTCTCATCCTATATCAATTGTGGCTGGGAGATCCTGGAGGAGAGTCAGGATTCTATCTGCAAAATAAGTTGCAAAAGCTTGGCAGCCAATGTCCAGTTCCCCAATCTTTTGTTTTTGGCACAAAAGTTAATGATTGAATTGTTAAATTGAATAGTTAATGATTGAATTGTCCTAAATAATTGGGCTGGGTGCGATTTTGCAGATGCAATGGAGACCACATAGAATTCCCTCTTAACAGACTTCACTGCTTTCTCATAGACCTTGTTCTTGGCTCCTCATCATAAGAATGCCGCCACACTTGCTCTAGCCATCTAAGTTGCCACTTTATCCTCTTCAGCTCCAGGGTATACTATGGAGCTGCTTTGGCTTGGCAGCAAACAGGGTACCAGGGAGTGATGTCGTCACTGGCTGTAGAGAGCCAGGAATACCAGTCCTCCATTTGCTCACCTAGCAACCTACCATACAGGCCAAGGGAAACCCCTGACCCTTCCCTGTCCGGATGGGCGAGCCCCCCAGCCCCCCGCAGTAGCCAGTTTATACTGGCTACTGCCAGACAAGCGAAGGCCGGGAATACCCCCAAGTGACACTGCCGCCCACCCAGGAGTGGCCTTCCAGAGGAGGGAACCCTATAGCGGGCACCATTGCAGAGAGCTGTACAGCCCAGCTGCCATCCAATCCCACTACTTCCCCTGAAACAGGGCAAACCGAGAGTGCTCACCGGTTACCTACATAGTCCAAATCAAACTCCTGCCACTAAAGTTACCAAAATCCCAGCCTCAAAGCAGCAATACAAGGTAGCAACAAAACACATCCAAACCATGGCAACAAAACACATCCAAACCATGGCCAATCAGTTGAGATGAAAAAATTCCTACCTGGCTCCAAAACATGGCGATCGGAGAAGCCTGTACTACTGAAGGGTGGGAGGGTGGGCTGAAAGCGCCCATGATCTGTGCCCCGGGAGGCATGGCTGGGCTAATAAAGCCCCACTCCATGCCCCCCCGAACATCCCCGGATGGGCTGAGGTCCATTTGCCTCGACTCCATCCGAGGTGGCAAACACAGCCCTCGCCCTATGCCGCCAAGCAGCGGTGCGGGCAGGAAAGGGCCGGATTGCCCCCCCCAGTTGGAAGAACGAGACAAACACAGTATATTGCGTAAAGAAACAGGGCAACTTTATTGAACAAACATGGCATGGGGCAATCTAAAACTACCGGACAGGCCAAGGGAAACCCCTGACCCTTCCCTGTCTGGATGGGCGAGCCACCCAGCCCCCAGCAGTAGCCAGTTTATACTGGCTACTCCAAGGCCAGGAATACCCCCAAGTGGCACTGCCGCCCACCCAGGAGCGGCTTGCCAGAGGAGGGAACCCTATATCGGGCACCACCACAGAGAGCAATACAGCCCAGCTGACATCCAATCCCGCTACTTCCCCTGAAACAGGGAAAACCGAGGGTGCTCACCGGTTACCTACATAGCCCAAATCAAACTCCTGCCACCAAAATGCCAAGCCTCCGCTTAGGCACTTGGGCCCACTGGTTGGCCCAATGTCAACCACAGCCCCAGCCATAATTCAAACAAAAATGCCCTGTTACCTTTCACGGACAGGCGGACACAGTCCTGCTGATATAGGTCCGCCAACTCTGACCTAATAGCAAGGTGAGGCAGATAAATACCCAGGCTATCACACAGCGCCTTCTTAATCGCCTTATTAACCTTGCGCCTAGCCCTTTCCATCCCAGCAGGGTCCCAGGCCGCTCTCCACAACCTGCAAGGAAGGATGGCGGACCACAAAATCAGCACCTCAGGCCACCTGCTCTGTATCATCCTGAGGTCTTCAATCGCCTGCAGTGAAAGGGCCTTCCCCTTCAGCAAGCCAAGATCATTACCACCAAAGTGGATAACCAAAACGTGAGGTGGAGGACCATTCCTCCCTCAAAACAAGAGAGGCAGGAGCCTGGCCCACCGAAGGCCACGACGCCCCTGCCACTCGACCGCAGTCCACTCGCTGAGCCCCAATTGTGATTCTATTGGTGAATGCCAAGCCTGGTGGGCCACCAAAACACCATGCTATGGCCAGCGATCAAAATCCTCCTTCTCTCACACCGCACCACAGCACCTAAGAAATAGAAAAGAACAAAGTGAACCACAAAACACAAGAACAACATATCAAACATCAGCCTGTTGGGTATCCAAAGGGAGAATGTAACCCTTATATGCCGAGGACTCACCCGCTGTATGGCTGGTCCTGGATACCCCATGGCGGCTGCAGTAGATGCCGCACCAATGTGAAAAGAGTGAGTCCCAAATCTGACACCACCCAGACCTAGCCTCACTAAGGCCCTGCTGGTGATGGTCCAAAACTGCAACTTGGTCAATGGTGACCGGTCTTCATGACAAAATAAGAGACCAGCCTCATCACCCCTTGCTGCAATGTACCTCCTCAGGGTGATCACAGGGCAAATTCCCGGGTCTAAACACGGACCCTAGGTGATAACAGTACCCCTCTGCTTCTGATCGGTCTTAGACCATCGCACCTTAATACATAACCCATCACCCTCAATTTTAAAATCCCTCGACTGAAGAGAACGGCCAGAAGAGTCATGGCACAAGCTAACCACTAGCTCACTAACCCTGAGCACCCCGAAAAAGGCTGTCATAGCTGCAGCATGGAATAATAACGCCTCGAACTTTGAGGAACAAACTCCAGGCCACACAGCCTGCAATCCCCTTAAAACAGAAGGCGAAAAGGGTTGCCGAGGGCCTTGCTCCCAGGCCCAACCCTCCAACATTTTACAAAGCCTAAAATCGCCAGAGGCATCCACAAAACCCTTTATTTTACTTGTAAATGCCAATACTGCCAACTTAGCCCTTATGGACTTAACTACCAGCCCCTTACTTTTCAAATGGACGCAGAACTGCATAAGGTGCACCGCTGGAATGGGCCAAAGCCTGCCCAGCCGTACCTGTTCCCTAAATGCTTGGAACTGCTTAACCGAGCAATTATAGGCCTTCCTGGTACTGGGTGCCAGAGCTAACATCATTGCCCGGTCAGCCTCAACTCTCCAAGCCACCACATCTCTGGGGGCATCCAGGCCAGCAGGAGGTCGGCTTCTGGTGCGAGCTGTCGAAATTCCTCCATCTGCCAGCGAGACAGAGCGTGTGCCACACCGTTGCACACATCTGGCACATGCTTAGCAAGAAATAAAATATTCAGACGTAAACAATGTAAAGTGAATGCCCTCACCAAACTCATAACCGGAGCAGATTTAGAAGTCAAAGTATTAATAACATGAACTACAGCCAGGTTGTCTCACTAAAAATGCACCACATGATTGGCCAACTCGACACCCTACAACTGAAAAGCTACAGCTATTGGAAAAAAACTAAAAAAAAGTTAGGTTGCGACAAAGTTCACTGCCCAACCACTCCCTGGGCCAACTTTCCACACACCTATGCCCTTGAAAGTATACCCCAAAACCAATGGACCCAGCGGCGTCCGAGGTAATCTGAAGCTCCGCCTCAGTTCTCATATCCTCACGCCAAAAGGAAATACCATTATATGAAGACAAAACCTGCTCCCATACCTCAAAATCTTGTCGCATTTCACTGCTGATGCTTATCTGGTGATGGGGCAATCACAACACCCCCATGGCGTCACACAGTCGCCTTAAAAATGCCCTCCCTGGAGCCACCACTTTGCATGCAAAGTTGAGATGGCCCACAATCTGCTGGAGCTCCAGAAGGGAAATCTTCCGCTTACCTTTCAGAAATGCCAGTTTCACCCGCAGGCCCCTGATCTTCTCAACCGGCAGCCGTGAAGCCTGCCGCACAGTGTCCAACTCAATACCCAGAAAAGTCAAAACTAACACAGGGCCCTCTGTCTTTTCATGCACCAGCAGGACCCCAAGTTCCTCACTCAACCGTAAAAAAGACTGAAGCAGCCGGGCGCACTGGCCCGACTCCCACGGGCCCACAAACAAAAAATCATCCAGATAATGAACTGAATTAGCAGAGCCCGACCGTTCATGCAGGACCCATTCCCAAAAAGTACTAAAACGTTCAAAAGCTGAACAGGAGATGGAGCAGGCCATCGGCAAGGCCCTGTCCTTATAGTATTTACCGTCAAACATAAAACCTAACAGTTCAAAGTCATCTGGCTGCACAGGCAGAAGGCGAAATGCAGACTTAATGTCACATTTTGCCATCTCCGCCCCAAACCCACAAGTCCGTACCACTTTGACCGCCTGGTCAAAAGAGGTATACCTAACTGTACATAGGAAGTTGGGAATGGCATCGTTCACCAAACCCCCTTTGGGATAGGACAAGTGGTGAATCAGCTGAAACTCACCCAGTGCCTTCTTGGGCACCACACCCAAAGGGGAAACCTGCAGATTCGGAACAGGGGATGCATCAAAAGGGCCTAACACCCGGCCCTCCTTGCACTCCTTCCTGATCTTATCCCTCACCACATGCTCCATCCCCTGAATTGAACGTAGATTCCTTGCCATACAGGGTCCTCTAGGGGCCTGAAAAGGGATCTTAAACCCAAAAAGAAATCCTTCTTACAAATACTCCCTGTCCCCGGCCTTCAGATACTCAGCCAAAAGGTCCTTAATTACCGTCAGTTTCATGGGGATGGGACCCTTTGTTAGCTGATTGGGTATTCCCGCTGCCACCTGACCGCTTACCAACAGGTCTGGGCTTGGATTTATTGCATGCCGACAATGCATGTGAAGCCCCACACAGCGGGCACTCATGCTTATTCTTGCAGGTTTTTCTGTTGCAACCCCCCTGCGACATGTACTCCCAACACAGCAGCCAGGGTTGAACCCGCTACCGGACCTGTCACCAGTATTAGGCTTCACCGGAGACATAAGTTGCAGCCACAGCTGCTGGTTAATCTGGTCCCAAGGAATTGCGGGGTTCAATGCTGCCCTCATACGGAACTCCTTTTCATACTGTAACCACGCAGCACCCGCAAAGTCCGTATAAGCCTTGTAAATGATGTTGCAGTACTGAAATAGCGGAGCCGCCCGTAAAGGCTGTGCTCGCGCTATTACCCCCGCATAAATCAAGAACCCCGGTAACCCGTTGGCCCAATTCCTCTCAACCTTTCTAGCTAGAAGTGCCCTGTGTCATTCTGCATCTAGATCATCAACTCTGTCCTTTCTTGGACACAGCTGTCCTGCCCATGTTGTTGTTGTGGTTTTACCCAGGATGCTGGATTACTTTAAGATGTTCTATGATGGGTTAATTTTGAAGACTACTGGAAAATTGCAACCAGAATCTGTCAGCTCAGTTATTGGTAGGAGAGTTGCATCACTTGTTTGGCAGGACTTCAGAGGGACTTTGGATGGACCTTCAGGGAGACGATAAAAGATTGGAGAGGGCAAAATCTATTTCTGTTACCTCTTGTGTGTCAGTTTACAGATACTGGACACACAAGTGGCACTCTGTAGAGAGGTGATTGTGACCTCATCCCCCCCGCCCCTCTAATTATGAAAACTACCAGTTTCTGGCTTGTTGGGAACTGATTTACAGGATCTAATTGAAAAGTCAATAATTCTCATAGATGATAAATTATAGGAAAACTCACATTTCTTCATCAGAACTTCATTTGGGGAAAGACGCTTCTCTCAGTATTTTGCATGCTTCTTCTCTATTCAATTTATGGTGCCTTTCCTTACTCTCCATGCTTTAAAGAGAGAGAAAATAAATCACACCTGCATACTGTAGTTGATTTAATCTTTTCTCTTTTCAGCTCTCACTCAGCCAGTTCTGGTTATTAAACTTAAAAATGTGCTCTTGGAAGTCCTCACAACTATGCACATCATCTTAATGTAAGTTACGTGTCTCTTCTTTGCTATTCCCCCATGGGTCAGTAATAATTCAGCGCTTGCACAGAGGACTACATTTACCTTTACCTTTGCCCTCCATCACAATAAGAATATAGTTAGAGTCCAGATTCCCCACTTTTAACTGACCTTATTGAAAGACTGGACACATGAAAGGCATAAATATGTTACTTCTTAATACACAATCAACTTTTCATACAGACAGACTGCTGTTGATGTAGTGGACTGATGAAAATTCTATCATGCCCTTCAGAGATGCAGATGGATAAGGAAAAATGAAATGAAATTATGTGATAGATGACAACATTGTCATTTGTATTTGGCAGGGATGTTTGGTCAACAGGATGCTGCTGAAATTAGTGTTGCTGCTGATGTGGCCATGTCCCATAGTATGTGAGATTAAGTCCATCAACTGCACCATCTACAATGATCCTTTTCCTATCCCTCACCAGTTTTATCAGTCAGGGGATGTACTCATTGGTGGGATGTCCTCTCTAGCTGGCTACCCAAATGACCTTCTGTCTTTCAGGGAACACCCTGCAAGAATGGTGACTGATGACCCTATGTAAGCATTCTTTTTCTTTTTTATAACTCATTCAGATCACTTGTGGTTGAGACAAGAGTGTTGAGTGCCATTTTTTTTTATTTTTTTTACATTTCTGCATGCAGAAAAGAATTCCAGCAGACTCTGGGGTCGTCATTTACTTTGCCTGTGTTGACTCACGTTGTGTTTAATAATTGTGTGGATTTAGGACTTTGCCACATCATGGTCTACTTAGATAACTCCCCCTGTGCTATCCCCTTGCTATGGTCAAACCAAATTGTCTGAGAAAAGTGACGTCAGGTAGCCAGTAGGAGAAAGACTAATTTTGAAATGTGGCGTGACTTGAATATCCCTGAATACTTATATTTTCCATTTCTATCCTCTGTTGTAACTATGCCACACGTCTCTCTTTAGAAACCTATTTTTATATCCTCACACTACTTTTTCCTAAAGAGATTTGAAATTTGTGAACTGGTTGCGCAGAATAGGCACAAAAATGTCTTGTGTATTGAAATTCTAGCAGGTGTGTTTCTGAATCTACTGATATCTGTTCAGTGCAGCTTACCTCCTGGCAAGTTTTCAGAGATGGCAGTTGAAATCATTTCAAAATAAGGTTAAATATGTGTATGCATTAAGGATTAAGGATTTGGATATGAAAAGGCAGATGATTTGAATATAAAAAAATGGGTATATCATTATAAGGAAATTGCATGGACCAAAATAGATGGAAGTAGCATACAACTGCACCCCAAAAGCAAACACATCGATGTCATCTCATGGAGCCATACTTAGTTTCCACTAAGATGGAAGAAGATATTGGGCAGGGAGGGAGGGAAAACACAAGCAATCTTCCCTTGTGGCATTAAAGTGTATTTCCATTTTATTTGCAAAGCTTATCAGTTGTGTTTATGGCAAAATAACTTCTGTTATAAATGATCAGGTAGACACATACACAAAAACCATCTTTAGATATTGCAATCTTCATTCTTGCAGGCTACTAACAAAACACTATCAGCAGATCTTAGCCTTGGCATTTGCTATAAAAGAAATAAATGAAAATCCAAGCTTCATAGCCAACATCAGTTTGGGTTTCTACATCCTCAGCACTAGTGATAATGGAAGGATGACATATAAAGCTACTCTCAACCTAATTTCTGCACACCAGAAGCTGGTACCCAACTTCAGCTGTGCTACACGGAAGAAACAGATAGCACTTATTGGAGGGCTTGTCTCTAAAATCTCTGCTAAGATTGCCACCATTCTGAATATCTACAAAACTCCACAGGTAGGCTGCATACATGGAGATATGGAAAATACACTGTGCTAACATGCAATTCACCATTCTTCTTTAATCCTTTAAGAAAAAAACCTATTAATTATGCATTTCCTTTCAGCTCACTCATGGATCGTTTTCCCTCACAGAGGATGACAGAAAGCAATTCCCTTTTGTGTATCCGATGGTTCCTAATCAAGCCTATGAGCACAGGGGAGTTGTCCTATTACTGCACCATTTTGGATGGAATTGGGTTGGTCTCCTGGCTGTGGATGATGACAGCGGACACAAGTTTTTGCAGACCATAGAACCAGTACTGACTGAGAATAGCATTTGCGTCGCTTTCACTTTCAGATTAACCAAAGACTCTTATGTGGAAGAATTCACACAGTCGTTTTTAACGCAATGGGAAAAGTACCTGGTTCTCTTGAACAGAGAGGCTAACGTATGTTACGTATATGCTGAACCACCAGCCATGATAGTATTACATTCAATCTTCTTTCAGGCACCCATGTTTTTATTACCTTTACCTGGTAAGGTGTGGATTACTACATCCCACTGGGACTTTGAGGCAGCTTATGTCCAAAGGTTTTGGGATATTCAAAGTTTTCACGGTGCCCTGTCCTTTGCAGTCCATTCCAATCAACCACCCGGATTCCAACAATTCCTTCAGACCATAAGACCTTCTTGGGATGGAGGAGATAGCTTTATCCAGGACTTCTGGGAACAGGCTTTTGGTTGTTCATTGGTATTATCTAATGAGGAAGAGGAGGAGGAAAATACAGAGATGTGTACTGGGGAGGAGAAACTAGAGAAGCTTCCTGGGGTTCTGTTTGAAATGAAGATGACAGGTCTCAGCTATAATGTTTACAATGCTGCACATTCAGTGGCACATGTCTTAAATGAGATCCACTTATTAAAGTCCAAACACAGACGACTGGCAGGTGGAGGAAAGCTGGATTTCCAGAATGTACAGCCTTCACAGGTATCTCTATGCTCTTAATATTGGTCATGACATCATCCAATGATAGTCAAAACATTTCTTGTTAAGGTCATTCAAAGCTAACGTGAAATTCCTCTGTGTCCTCAGCCAAGGGTCCCTATTCGCATGCACACTATGAAGGCCTGTTCTATTCCTGCTTGGCCAGTATCACATACCATTTACACAAATACGATTTGTGTAGCATCCACTCAGCTTCTTAAAGCCATTACCTTAAACTGCATTGCCTTCCCAATACCCTAGCCAGCCTTTGCTACAGTTCTCAGAGTCATGGTATGCCCTATTTGCTCCTCCCCTGTCCTTGGCATTTACAGACATTTTCTCAGCAGAAAGAAGATGTGTGGTTGGAAAGGAGGTGATAATGCTGACCATAGGGATCTCAGAGCAGATACGCAAGTCTGGAGCAAGAAACCAGCTATAGTGGTGCAGGAGCAGTTCTCTGGTATGGTGGAGATCAGGGGACACACAGATGAACTCAGACACCATTGTGGTATTTAAGCAGCTGTCTTGAGTACACTTGAGTCTAAAGATACCAAGTATCAAGGAGGGGCAAGAGGACTTTCCATGATTCTGAGGACTGTGCAGCAAAGGCTGATTGGGGCAACTCAACTAGGCTTCTTTGGACTCTCGAACATTCTCCTCACTCACTCAAGAGTACTCTAGCCAGTTTCTTGGAATTAAACAATTTTATTAGTAAAATATGGTAGCAAATCTATATCAATATCTTACAACTTAAAATAAAAAATTTATCTAACCCATATCTTACTTTTCTCCCACCCCTCCCCCCGTTATTTGACCCCCACCAGTTTTATTTACTTAAAAAAAGAAACAAATATTAAAGGTACCTTTAACTATTAAAAAACTCCAAAGTTATATTCTTCTTTTAAAACTTAATCATGATCAAAAATTGTCCAATATCCTTTTATTTTCCACTCTTTTTCTACGTATCTTCTGAACTTCTTCCACTCCATCTTAAAAACTTCCAAATCATAGTCTCTTAATATTCTTGTTAATTTGTTCATTTCACTCCATGTCATAACTTTTATAATCCAATCCCATTTCTCTGGTATTTTTTCTTGTTTCCACAACTGTGCATACAATGTCATAGCGGCTGAGAGCAAGTACCAGATTAAAGTTCTATCTTCTTTTGGAAATGTTTCCATTTGTAGTCCCAACAGAAAAGTCTCTGCAACTTTGTTAAACTCATATCCCAAGATTTTAGAAATCTCTTGCTGAATCATCTGCCAAAACATTTTAGCTCTTTCACAAGTCGACCACATATGGTAGAAAGAACCCTCATGCTTTTTACATTTCCAACATCTGTCTGGCATCTTATTATTCATCTTTGCCAATTTTTTAGGAGTTTTATGCCATCTATACATCATCTTAAAACAATTTTCTTTAATACTTTGACATGTTGCGAGTTTCATAGAGTTCTTCCACAAATATTCCCAAGATTCCATCTTATTTCTTTATTTACATTAATTGCCCATTTAATCATTTGAGATTTCACTACTTCATCTTCTGTAGACCATTGTAAAAGTAATTTGTGTACTTTTGAAATTAGTTTATCATTGTCTCCAAGCAAAACTTTTTCCCTTTCTGTTTGCTCTTTCCTTATTCCTTCAGTTTTAATGTCACTCTCTGCCAAGCTCTTTATTTGTTGCATTTGAAACCAATCATATCTGTGACTCAATTCTTCAGCAGTTTTCAGTTCTATTTTTTCACTTTGTATTTTTAACGATTATATGACAACCACTTTTCTTCACCTATCTCAGCCGTTATCTTTATTACTTCAGCTGGCACTATCCATAAAGGACTTCTCTCATCTCCATATTTCTTGTATTTTGTCCATGTATTTAATAAGTTGCTTCTTATATAATGGTGAGAGAAAAGACCATCCATCCTCTTTTTTCCATAATACAAATATGCACGCCAGCCAAATTTATTTCCGTGACCTTCCAACACTAGAAGTTTTTTGTTTAACAGCGTTATCCATTCTTTCATCCACACTTAGCAAACTGCTTCATGATATAATTTTAAATCTGGTAGTTGAAATCCGCTTCTCTCTTTTGCATCTGACAGAATTTTCATTTTAATCCTTGGCTTCTTCCCAGCCCACACAAATTCTGAAATTTTCCTACGCCATTTATCAAATTGTTTAGCATCCTTCACAATAGGAATAGTTTGAAACAAATACATTATCCTTGATAGAATATTCATTTTAATTGCAGCTATTCTGCCCAGCAATGACAAATTAAGCTTATTCCATTGTAGCATATCTTCATCCATATTATGCCATATCTTCTCATAATTATTTTTAAACAGATCAATATTTTTCATTGTTATCTCCACCCCTAGATAATTTTCATTTCTTCTGTAAGATCTGCATTAACACACAACCTTTGTTCGGAGTATATTGCTTTTATCATTCTTATAAAACTTTCTCCCAGCTCCATTTTTTCCATTACCCCGAACATAAAGTCCCATCTTAAATTGTCAAATGCTTTCTCTGCATCTGCAAATAATAATACTACTTTTTTTCTGGATGTCTTTCATAATATTCTACAATATTTACAATAGTCCTAATATTATCTCTTATTTGTCTTTTGGGAAGAAACCCTGCTTGATCTTCCATTATAAAATTTATCAAATGTTGTTTAAGCCGTTCTGCCAAGATTCTTGTAAATATTTTATAGTCATTATTTAATAACGAAATTGGTCTGTAATTTTTTACATTTGTGGCATCTCTATCTTCTTTAGGTATCAACGGAATGACAGCTTCTTTCCATGTATTTGGTACTTTCCCTTTTATTCTTATTATATTCATCAACTTCTGCAATTTTGGAATTAATTCGTCCTTAAAAGTTTTATAATATTTAACTGTATATCCATCTGGCCCAGGAGCTTTTCCATTTTTCATTTGGTTGATTACTGCTTCAATTTCTATCTTTTTAATTGGATCATTCAAAACTTTTTGCATATTTTCAGTTAGGGGTTTTATTTTTAACTTCTGTAGATATTCATCCATCTTCTCTTTCTTTATTTTAACACCTTTAAACAGTTTGGCATAGTACTTGAAAAATTCTCTTTTTATTCCCTCTTGAGTAACCACTTCCCTTCTATCTTCCACAATTCTGCTAATAATTCTATTTTCTCTCTTTTTCTTCAAATGCCAAGCCAAATACTTTCCCGGTTTATTTGCTCCCTCAAATGATTTTTGCTGAAGTCTTTTCAAACTCCATTCCACTTCTTTATTCAACAAATGTCTCAATTGAGTTTGTAATATTGTAATTTCCTTTAAAATTTTCTTTTTCCCTGGTCTTTTTCTCAGCTCCCCTTCTTTCTTTTTTATTTCATTTTGAATGTCCAACAACTGTTTTTCTTTTCTTCTCTTGTCTTTATTATTCAAAGTAATCAACAATCCTCTCATTACTGCTTTATAAGCATCCCAGACCGTCTGAAAATCAATATCCTCTTTATCATTCACTTGGAAAAAAGCTTTAGTTTCTTTGTCTAGATATGTCACTGTTTCTTTATTCTGTAGCAAATCTTCATTCAGTCTCCATCTTCTCAATTTCTTGGACAATTTTGTAATCCACATTATTGGGTTATGATCAGCCCCAATTTTAGGTAGAATCCCTATCTTCTTTGTTACAAGACTTAACTCTTTAGTTCCCCACAGCATGTCAATTCTAGAAAAACTTTTGTGTCTTGCTGAAAAAAGGTATAGTCCCGCACTTCAGGATTAAATTTCCTCCATATATCTTTTAAATCTTTTTTTGTTTAACCAATCCAAAGAAAGACTTTGGAAATTTCCCTTCTTTCCCATCATTTTTTTTCCTCCAGATCTATCCAATGAGTTCTTAACTGTTCCATTAAAGTCTCCCATTATGGTTTAGTTATTGTTAATATTATCGTTATAGTTGATGTTTGTAAAATTGTGTTTCTTATTAATTAATAAAAAATTTAAACTGGAAAAAAAATACTTGATCATAGGTCAGTTCATCAAATTTTTGTGTAATGTCTTTGAAAAAAGCATCCTTTGCACTGTTAGGTGCATACAATCCCAATAACAATGGTTTTTTTCCATTTAATATTGTCTCCACTGCTACAAATCTTCCATCTTTATCTTTAAATACTAATTTTGGCTCCAAATCTTGTTTGATATATAAAACCACTCCTCTTTTCTTCTGTTCAGCTAATGAAAAAAATTCTACTCCCAATTGTTTGTTCCATAAAAATTTATATTCCTTTTGTTTAATATGTACTTCTTGCAAACATATTATATGTTTGCAAGCCAGTTTGGTGTAGTGGTTAAGTATGCGGACTCTTATCTGGGAGAACCGGGTTTGATTCCCCACTCCTCCACTTGCACCTGCTAGCATGGCCTTGGGTCAGCCATAGCTCTGGCAGAGGTTGTCCTTGAAAGGGCAGCTGCTGTGAGAGCCCTCTCCAGTCCCCAACCTGTCACACACTGATCTAGCTACAGTTATCCAGTCACCTCTAGATTACACTACTGCGGGGTGGAATTCTAGCAGGAGCTCCTTTGCATATGAGGCTACACACACCTGATGCAGCCAATCTTCCAAGAGCTTACAAAAAAGAGCCTTGTAAGCTCTTGGAGGATTGGCAACATCAGGGCCTAATATGCAAAGGAGCTCCTGCTAGAATTCCACCCCTGCACTACTGTAACTCCATCTAAGCAGGGCTGAGCCAGTTTGGTGTAGTGGTTAAGTGTGCGGACTCTTATCTGGGAGAACCGGGTTTGATTCCCCACTCCTCCACTTGCACCTGCTAGCATGGCCTTGGGTCAGCCATAGCTCTGGCAGAGGTTGTCCTTGAAAGGGCAGCTGCTGTGAGAGCCCTCTACAGCCCCACCCACCTCACAGAGTGTCTGCTGGGGGGAGGAAGGTAAAGGAGATTGTGAGCCGCTCAGAGACTCTTCGGAGTGGAGGGCGAGCTATAAATCCAATATCTTCTTCTATATTACAGTTTTGTTTCTTAATCCAATGAAATGTTGCCCTTCTTTTTTGTGGTGAATTTAGTCCATTAACATTCCAAGACAATAATTTGTAATCCATCATGGTGCAAATTCTTTATTTTCTTCAAAAAATCTACTCAACTCCTGAGCATTTTTAAGTGTGACTCTTTTCTTCTGCAGTTCAAAACTCAAACCTTCAGGTATAATTCATCTGAACCTCATGTCATTGTCCCTCAATTTTTCTGACAGCTTTTTATATGTTCTCCTATCGTTTATCACTTGCCTTGGCAACTCCTTCATGATTCTCACTTTACTGCCTCCCACTATCAGTGCCTTTTCAAAATTTTTATTCATGATCCTTCCCACCATTTCCTTTGTCATATATCTTATAACAACATCTCTTGGTAGATTATTTTTCTTGGCATAAAGTGAGTACACTCTGTACATATAATCATACATATTTTTAGTCTCTTCGGGATCTTCATCTAAAAATTCTGCAATTATTTTTATTATATATCCTTTCAAATTCCCATCCTCCACTTCAGGCACTCCTCTCAGACGTATCTGAGTTTCCATCAATTTGCAGTCATGGATTGTCACTTTTTCTTGAATTTTCAACAAGATGGAATCATATACTTTCATTTTTCCTTCTACTACCTGCACTTTATTAGCTGTTTCCCCAGTTTCCTTTTTGAGATCTTCCATATCCTTTTTAATCTCTGTAATAATTTCTTCTTTCAATTCATCTATCATCTTCCTCACCCCTCTCATCATTCTGGCTTCCATCGCGTCCATTTGTTCCTGCATCTTTTCCAGTGAAAGAGCCCTTGTTCGGGGCTGCTTGGCTTCAGACATTTAAAAACACCAAAAAATTTAACTTCACAAATTTTGGATTTAACTGTCAGGTTCAAAAGATTAGGACTTGCTTTTTATAATCAGCTTAATTTCACCTTCCTCGGTGCTTCCTAGACCAAGATATAATTTTTTAAAACTTTTAAACCCTTCAAAAAACAACGGAATTTTAGATCTCACCAATTTTCATTTTGACTATCAGATTCAAAAGACTAGGACTTGCCCTTTATGGCAAGCCCAATTTTGCCGTCCTCTGAGCTCCCAAAGTCCAGATATTTATTTTTAAAGTTTTTAAATTTTCCAAAATGGCGGACACAACTTTTTATAACTTCTGGCAATTTCTTTTCCCTTTTCAAAATTTCCGAGGACCACACAAATAATATGACCAATAGTTCTTATCTTCTTACCCTCTTTTCAGTTTTTTCCAACAATTTATAGTGTCCCGAATTATTTTTATAACAATGTTTTTAATTTAGCCTCCCAGCAATGGCCGCCGATGTTTCTCAATGGTATATATTCCTAGAGTAGGTTTTCTTTCCACTACTTCCTGTTTCTGTTACCACAAAGTCACAAAGAGATCTCACAATACTTGACATATTTCCTGTCTTGCTCAGATGTGCTGCAGGTCTGTTCCAGTATGACGATGTTGCTTTTACTTCCAAAACCGCAGTAGACAAAACAATAAATTCCTTCTCGCTTTTTAGCAGTTTTTAACACTGTCCTTTATATTTATAAAATCCAAATTTCTCCTCTTCCTTCCCTCTTCTTCCAAGCTCTCTATATTTTTTCCCACCTTTTAAATTTGTCCCTTTAAGCTATAAATAGTTCCGGAATGAAAAAATAATCTTCTGTACCTTTTCTTCCAATTATCCAAGTTTCCACTGATCTTTCAAAGCTTTAGATGTTTAGCAATGTCCAAGAAGGTTAGGATCCTGACGAGCTTATGTCAAATAAATGACTCTGGGCACTTCTGCAGACGATGACTATGCAACTTCCCCTGAGACCCCTCAAAACCTCAAAGAAGTCACCTCCGGGGCTCTCTTTTAGCCAAGGTAAATCTCCTTAAAGTTTTTTGTGCATGTTTTGGACTATTCTCTAATTGAGAAAAGTAGGCAGTAGGCATTAATTTGCCTTCCACTACCCCGAACAGAAGTTCCAGCCTGCTCTTGTTATGAGAGACAGCTCAGCTCGGCATTTTTCTCCCTCGGAAGTCAAGCAAGAGTACTCTAGCCAGTTTCTTAGATAGCACAAGGGTGTTTCTGGGTTCATCTGTGTATCCCCTGATCTCCATTGTACTGAAGAGCTGCTCCTGCCCCTTTCTTGCCGTCTTGTTGCTCCGTTCTTTGCCAGTCTGCTCTGAGATCCCAGTTGTTGCCATTAACACCTCCTTTCCTACCTCACATCTTCCTTCTGGTGTCAAAATGTCTGCCTCCCCAGCTTTTGCTGTGTTCCATAGTCCATTTCTTTGCTGCCACCTCTAGGAAATTAGCTAACCTGACTGAAGGCTCCTCACTCAGTTCCCTCCTAAGGTTTGAAGCTACCCTTTTTAAGAACTTGACTACCAAGGCAGATCCCGCCATCCTGCCATCAGCAGATGCCAAACTCTGGGCTCAGACTTTATAAATCTAATCCTAGCTGTGGGAGAACTTTCGCTTCCAACCAGGCCTACCAGATTTTCCTTCCATTCATATCCAGTGCTTCAAAAACCAAGGGGTGCAGCTAGGCAGGCATGCTGTTAAGTTCATTTATTTCATAATCCAAGACAAGAATTAAAACAAATTAAAACAAATATACGTTGGTCACATCATGACACCCATAGTTAATATGGGGAAAGAGTTAAATAAGCATACATTTAAGATGTATAACATGTTTTAGAATTAAGTTAATTTAAGTTTGGAGGTTTTCCTCTGCCTAAGTAGAATAGGCTAAGTACAATATCTTGCCTCCTTGGCAGTAGGTTATTTATAACAATCTGCTAAGAGAAGAACAGAATAAAATTGATGTGGAATATCCAGATTTGGTGCTATAATTGGGTCAATATATTTTTCCTGAATCTCTAGACATGTCATAATTATTGCTAATCTACGGGAAATTAATGTAGCTTTTTTTCGTTTTGTTTTATGTTCTGTTTTAACCCAGATCCACAGCTTTTTAAGGAATATCTTGTTCAATAATAGTGCTGGAGACACCATTCGTTTTGATAAATACAATGAATTAGTTACAGATTTTGATGTTACCAACTGGGTTACCTTCCCCAATGGCTCATTTGTTAGAGTCAAAGTAGGAAGACTGTATCCTCATGCCCCTCCAGGCAATGAATTGAGTCTTAATGATGCTCAGATTGTGTGGCACAGAAGTTTTAACCAGGTGAGTCACAGTTGCAAGTGCTTGATAGTCTAAACACAGTCTTTTGTAAGCAAGCAAATTTATTATTTTTAAAGAAAATACATTGTAGAGACCAAACTACTCTATCTGCACTTTCCCAGGGAGATTGCAGTAATCTTTTACATACACATTTGGGGGTGGCGGGGGGAGAGACACTCTGACCCTTTCCTACCATGTTAGTTGATGTCCACATTTTCCCACAGAATTTGGAACAACCTCAATGCATTCAATGTTTTATTTTGTTGAAACATTGCATCTTCTTTTTTTAGATGTATTCAGTATTCATAGTTGCAAAATTTCAAAATTGTAGTTGCATGTTTCACCAGGCTAAGAATAACAACTGTGATCAAAAGCATAGTAGAAAAACCTTAAGGTGGGAAGGTCCACCCCTACTCAGCGAGTGACCATAGCTCAGTGGTAGAACATCTGTTTGGCATTAAGAAAGTTCAGTCCAAGTCCCTGGCATCTTCTGTTTAAAGAACCTGGCAGTAGGTGATGTGAAAGTCATCTGCTTAAGATTCTGGAGATCTGCTGCCAGACTAAGTAGACAACAATTACCTTGATGCACCCAGAATCTGGTTCACTGGAAGGCAGCTTCATATCTTTTCATGTAAGTACACACACAGTCTGCCAACTCCAAAACTTGCTGCTGTCACATTTTTTAATGGCATGTTGAATGTTGAGTTAGCAGTTTTGTCTCTTGTCAAAAGAGCTTCAGGAATACCCAATGAAACAGGTCACTTGTAAGAAGAGCCCTGTAAGCTCCAGGTGGACTGGCTACGTCAGGGGTGTGTGGCCTAACATGCAAAGGAGTTCCTGCTACAAAAAAAGCCCTGAATAAGAGTGATCATCCCTTTTTGCAAATTATATCCAAAGTTTGTCCATAAGAAATGTCATACTCCACCATTCTCACTAACATGGAAACAATGCATCTTATATTATTCTTGTTCCCTCCATATTACAGTTAGCACAAACTAGTGAAGTAGGTCTGGGTGACAGAATGTTACTGATCCCAAAGTCAACTTACAGATTCTGTGGAGGAGTGGGAACTCCAAGCTGAATATCCTTGATATAAGCCGATTATTCTAGCCACTTCACTACAAAAGAAATGAATATTCAGGGAAGCTATTAAAAGTCTTAGACCGATTTCTCACTAGGGCTTGTTCTGAGTGGAGAGGCCTTTTGATCCTGGTGCTTCTCTCCGTTTTCATACAGGTTTTCCTGGAGCTGCGAGTTGGTGTACCATTCTCCTGTAGGAAGCAGAAATCGCTTGGAAGAGGATCCTGCTTGCTGTGGAAGAGCACCGTGCCAACTCGTAGTTCCTTGGTAACTTGTACCAAAATGGAGAGAAGCCCCGGGAGCAAAAGTGCTCTCCATCTGGAACAAGACTTGTGCGAAATTGGTCTTAGTGTTGTCAGAAAAGTATTTTTCACCAACCCTGTCATTGCTGGTCCCTTCTAAGAAAATACTAGCTTCCATTGCAAATAAAAGAGGTTCATTCAACATATAATCTCTTCAGAATGGTAGATTTTTCTTCTCTTTTTCAATCCTTCCCCTTTGTCAATATTCTACAACTCTCATTTCTCCCCATTACATTCTCTGTTAATCCTTCCCACCCTATTTTTCAACCTTCCCTTCTCTGACACAATATAGGGTGAGAGCTGTTCTGCATCTTTCCTTCTACCCTTCACAACACTGGCCCTGGAGACCAAGAGAGGATTGGGTCCTGACTTCTAAGGCTTCCTGTCTTGACACATACGTCAGAGACTGACAGATGGGTGGCTCCTGATATCCAAGTCTTCTCCTCACCATGACACTAGCCTAGAAGGCTGAGATATGCACAATTCCTGACCTGTAATCCCTTGCCCCACCCCCCAGCACCAGCAAGAAGGTCCAATAGCCAATGCCATGTGACTTCTCCTTCTCCCAACTGTCTCTGACAATTCCCGCATGCCCTTTGCGACTCCCAGGCTCCCTGTGGAGATTTCTTCCCCCAACCATTGCAGGCTAAGAGACTTCTGCCCTCTCATCACCACAGCCAGTGAGCCCCTTGAGGTTCCTGATTTTCACTGCTGAGCTGCCAAAGCTTCCGCCTCCCCCCATCACTGCTGGCAATCTTGGCTCCTGTCCACTGCAGTGACCCTTATATAGGAAGAAGAGGAGGCAACTGCTTTGTGCACTCTTGAAAACCTGAGGCCATTAATTCTTAGGGTACCCATAAATGAGAAACGACTTGACAGCACTTAACACTTATACACACCCACACATGCACCATCACATTCCTGCCATTTGTGTGAGTGTGAGCTTGTAGTAACCAAACAATTTGCTCCATGTATAGTCTCTCAGGTCATCATTTCTTGACAACAGCCTACTTTTCAGAACAGTTTCTTGATGTAAATCTCTCTTTTTTCTTTACGGGCAGGTACTTCCTCTCTCTGTGTGCAATGATCCCTGCCTTCCTGGCTACAGCAAGAGAAAGAAAGAGGGAGATAAATTTTGCTGCTATGGTTGTCGTCTATGTCCAGAAGGGATGTTCTCTGACAAGATGGGTAGGAGATGTTTCGCTAAACATTCTCCTTCGTGCTTTACATCAGTGGTGACGAACCTCAATAACATAACTCATTAGCATAAGTCCCCCTTACCAGCCAAAAGCAACCTGATGAAAGAAAGGAGAACCCCGGGTGAGTGAGGCCTGCTTGGGCTGGCTAGAGATTCTGCCAGCTCAAGCAGGCCTCGCTTAACTGGGGCTCTCCTTGCCCCCCCCCCCCCCCACAGTCAGAAGGTCAGCAAGCCAACCACCACCCAAAATCAATAAGAAGCGGAGAAAGGGAGACGTGGGCTTCTCCAGGGGTTAATGAAGGCTACTGGGCATGTCAAAGCTCTTAGTGGCTGACTGGCTGCCCACCAGTGTTCCCTCTAAGCTGAGTTAGTGTGAGATAGCTCACAGATTTTTAGCCTCCTGCTCACACATTTTTGTCTCAGCTCAGGAAGAAGGACCCCCGAGCACACTAATTTATGCAGTCACTCACAACTTTAATGCCAGTAGCTCACAAAGTAGAATTTTTGAGCACAGGACTCTGCAGAGGGAACATTGCTCCCCACTCTCCTCATCCAGGGATTGTTATGCAGCTGCACCTACTATTAAATGGACAACGTGGGATGGGGAAGGAGGAGAGGGGCATCAGAAAGTTTCAGGAGCTGCTTTCCTCATAGCTCCTGCTGAATTCACGGCCTGGTTTAAATATATAGCAATTGGGAAGAACAGATAGCTACACCTGTAGTTAGGAGGGGGTGAGAAAACCAAGGTGCCTGAGAATGCAGTTGGGATCTATAAGACTAAACAAGCCATTTTTAAAAAAAAAAACAAAACCTTGTATGTATGTAAAAGCCTTTTCCTGAATCAGATCATGACTACATCGAGGCCATTATCATCAGTATTGCCAGTATTCTCTACTCACACTCACAGTGGGTCTCCAGGGTCTCAGGCAGACATCTTTCCTATAACTTCCTACCTGATCATTTTAACTCGGGATGCAAGGTATTGAACCTAGGACCTTCTGCATGCCAAGCAGATGCTCTACCATGGAGCCATGGCTTGAACCCCATCCGTCCCTAGTAGGGAGATATAAATCTGACAGGCAGAAATCAGGAAACCCATTGTCAAAGCCAACATTCCATTCTATGGAATGAACAACTTTTTGAATTAAACCCCATTAATTGCCATTGGAGCTAATCTCCAAGAAAATCGATACAGTTTATAATTTAGAGAATTATTTTTTGGGGATAGGAAAATTCTTCTAAGGCCCATCTCAAAAGCTTTTTGGAAAATCCAACACATTTTACAGAAGTGTTAGAAAAACATTTGTGATCCAATGAGTTCCTCTCCACAAAAGAACTTTCCTTCCTTCCTTCCTTCCTTCCTTCCTTCCTTCCTTCCTTCCTTCCTTCCTTCCTTCCTTCCTTCCTTCCTTCCTTCCTTCCTTCCTTCCTTCCTTCCTTCCCACCCAAGACTGACTTTATCAATTAATTACTATAGCCACAGTGGCTAGGGCCCACAATAATTTTAGAGTCCATGAAAATGTTTTAATTTTTTCTCACATAAAAATAAATTTCAGCGGCCCCCAAATATATGTAATCTTGTTTTAAAAAAAAGTTGAAGTATTTAAATTTGTATCAAGAAGAATTCTTCATATTGATATTATTATGGTGGGGGGGGGGGGGGGTCCAAGAAGGCAAACGAGTCTAGGACCCATGGAAGTTATAATGTGGCCTTTCGTACACTATGGAATTGTACTGTTGATTTATTTTCCTCTGACCAATATTGATGGTTTTTAGCCAGACACAGCAGGTTAATAATCATGTGGAAGGAAAGAGACTGTCTATCCCTCCCATCTGCCTTTCTCAGATAGTATTATAGTTGAATAAGAAAGATCATAAGAACACTCTAAGTCATGTCCTCTGGATCTTTAGTGCAAGGGAAGGAGTAACAGAGAACCTTCCTGGCTAGGCAGTGACAGTTTTCTTGACTGGCCAGCCCCATCATGTTTAACAGTAGCATTGAACAAAGCCATCACCAAGTTTGCATTGGAAATTTGGAAGGAGAAGGAAAAGGTAGTCCTCTGGAGCTAATGTATTGTATCCTCCCTGATATATGGCCTACACTATAGAAATGTTTAAGCACTTTTTTTCTCCCCATCAGACATGGAAGCCTGTATCCAATGTCCAGAGGATCTTTATCCCAGCAGAGAGAAAAATCAATGCATTCCCAAGGATATAACCTACCTTTCTTACCAAGAACCTCTTGGGAGAGTGCTAGTTATGCTGGCTATTTCTTTATCTCTGGTGACAGTTCTGGTACTTGGAACTTTCATTCAGCACAAGAATACACCCATTGTCAAAGCCAACAACCGGAGCCTCACGTATATTCTTCTAATCTCTCTCCAATTTTGCTTCCTCTGTTCATTACTCTTCATTGGGAAACCTTCAAAAGTGACCTGTCTTATTCGACAAGTGACATTTGCCATTGTTTTCACTCTGGCCCTTTCTAGTGTGTTGGCCAAAACCATCACCGTTGTTCTGGCCTTCATGGCCACGAAACCAGGATCCAGGATGCAGAAATGGGTGGGCAAAAAAATGTCACAATATATTTTCCTTTCTGGTTCCTTCATTCAAGTAGCTCTTTGTACTCTTTGGCTCAGTACTTCCCCACCCTTCCCAAATCGGGATATGAACTCAGTGCCTGGGGAAATCATACTGCAATGTAATGAAGGGTCAGTTGCCATGTTTTATTGTGTTGTAGGCTATATGGGCTTCCTGGCTGCCGTCAGCTTCACTGTGGCTTTTCTAGCCAGGAAATTGCCGGACAGTTTCAATGAAGCCAAATTCATCACTTTTAGCATGTTGGTCTTTTGCAGTGTTTGGTTGTCCTTCTTCGCAACTTACTTGAGCACCAAAGGGAAATCTATGGTAGCTGTGGAGGTCTTCTCCATTTTGTCATCCAGTGCTGGGTTATTGGGTTGCATCTTTTTCCCTAAATGTTACATCATCTGGCTTAGGCCTGAGCTGAACAACAGGGAGCAGTTAACTAGGAAAGGATGAAAACTGTAAAGTTGATTCTCTTATAGAATAGATAAAGAATTAGAAATCAAAGTTCCTAATGATCCTTGAAGGAATCCATCACAGTTTAACTGGTTTAGATGTTCTTCCTGATCTTTGGAGTGGGTTTCTCTTCCTCTTTCAACACCACTGACATCAACTGGCCTTTACAGGAATTACCCACTTCAAAGAGCAGCTCTAACAGCTTCCCTTCCCTACATTGCTATTCTCCAACTCCACTTCATAACAGTGGCTGATTCCACACTCAGCTTTCTCCGGGGCAGGCTTCCGTTTCTGGGTGGAGCAAGCTGGCGATTTCGCACCAGTTGCTCTGCGCCACCATTTTGTGCAGGGCAAATCGTGGGTTTTATTCAGAATGTAAGCAAAAGCTTACATTCTGAATAAAACTTACTTGGTCTTAAAGGTGAAATTGTCTACTACTTTGTTCCATTGCTTCAGATCAACACAGCTGCCTACTGGGATCTATCTTGACCATTGTAAATCCACTTTGATGAGATTCCTAACTGTGAATTAGCTCTGGGGCAATGTTAATCAGTATATCCATCCCTTTAGTAGAAAATGAACTGAGAGAAGTCTGAAATTACTTTGCAAAAAGCCCTCCAGTGTATTCACTGGGAGGATCCAGGTGGAACCATATAATGCACACATTATTTCTACATGGCGGTCATTTTGTAGAAAAATAGGTGGTGGAGCTCATCCAGGGATTGTTATGCAGCTGCACATACTATTCAATGGACAAGGAGGTGGAACTCTCAGAAGGAGGAGGTGGAATTCTCAGTAAGGTTCAGGAGCTGTGCTCCTTTGAGCTCCCACTGAATCTGAGGCCTGTTTGTACACCATTATATATTTTGTCCCAAACATGGACTTCAAGAGTGGATGGACTTTCAGACAGTACACTTAAAGATGCAGGTTGGGTGTGTGTGTGTGTGTGCAGTATGTAGGTAAGACATGGATGTATGCTTGTGCTCTGAATCTACTCAAATACATGTTCCACATTTGTATTGTTATCTGCTTTCTCTGGCCATGAAAGAAAATACTGATGATGTTGAAAACAGGATTTTTACTATGGAGGTATTTGTCAGATTGCACATGTACCTCCACAGATGCTAGTTCCGGGTATTGGTTAAAGAGGGTTTTTTTAGTCCTGTGTCCAGATCCCTTCCAATCAACGATGGACTTCCTGGTTTAGGAATGATGAGAGGCCAATTGCTCCAAGACTGGATGAAGGCCATGGAGGACCACAGCTGGCTCAGTCTGGGTGAGCAAAACAGATGCATTGCAGACTGGCTTGGAAGTTCCTTTACTCACCTCTGGGTTCTGTAGCTCTTCATAGTTTCAACAGAAGAAAAAAATATCATCATGTATAAAAAATTATATGAATTTAACAGCAAACATACCAATTCAGTTCAGCAGAATATTAGCTTATTTAAACCCTTTTACATCAGCACATATACAGATAACAATAATTATAACTGGAAAAATAAAAATACATATTAATTAACAAATAAAATTACTTATGGATATTTATTTATTTGGCTTATGTTCTGCCCTTTCCCATAACGGGGTCAGGGTGGATCACAACATGAACTGAACAAAAATTTTAAAAAACCCCTCCCATGTAAATTTAAAAACAATACAATAAAATTAGCAAATCAAAACAATAGAACAATAAAACAAATAATGTGCATCGTCAGGCGGGAAGGGCACATTTCACAGGATACAGCAGTTTTTGCCCAAGACAAAGTGATGCTGAAAATAAAAAAAGGATAGCACCATAGTCTGTAAAGTGTGATGTCCCAACTAGGGAGGCCAACTAATGGAATATTTGCTGGAATAGGATGTCCGCTGCCACAACCAAAGGCCCAGAGGAACAGCTCCATTTACAGGCCCTACAAAATGACAGTAATTCAGGTAGGGCCTAGATCTCCATATAGAGCTGATTCCACCAGGCAGGGGCCAGAGCTTAGAAGGACCTGGCCCTGGGCAAGGCAAAATGGATGTCCCTCGGGGCACGGGTGGTCAGGAGATGTTGTGTAGCAGATGGCAATGTCCTCCAGGGCGTGTATGGGGAAAGACGGTCCCTCAAGTATGTTGATCCCAGACAGTGTAAGGCTTTAAACATCAGAACCAAAACCTTGAAGTGGATCCAGTACCCGATTGGTAGTGCAACACTGGCCAAAGGCTTGCCCATAAAGGCATTACAGTTAACAGCTGTGCTGCTGCATTTTGCACCAGCTGGAGTTTCTGGATCAGCCCCAAGGACAAGCCTGTATAGAGCAAGTTACAGTAATCGAGTCTGGAAGTGACCGTTGCATGGATCACTGTAGCTAAATCCTGGAGGACAGATTATAGAAGGCACATCGTGCAACTGCTGTGACCTGGGCTTCCATGGTAAGTGAGGCATCCAGTATCACTCCCAGACTCTCTACCTTCAGAGCTGGCACAAGAGATGCACCGTCCAAGGTTGGGAGGCAGGGGCCTGACTCCAATCTCCCTCGGTTCAGGTACAGGACCTCCATTTTAGCTGGATTGAGCTTCAGCCGGCTTTATTGCAACCATCGAGTCACAGCTTCTAGAACCCTGGTCAGATGATCTGGGGTGGAATCTGATTGGC
Source organism: Heteronotia binoei (assembly GCF_032191835.1). Lineage (NCBI taxonomy): Eukaryota > Metazoa > Chordata > Lepidosauria > Squamata > Gekkonidae > Heteronotia > Heteronotia binoei. The sequence goes on along the minus strand of NC_083237.1, from coordinate 14,518,709 downwards.
CATCCATCAGCAGATAGAGCTGGGTGTCATCTGTATATTGGTGACAACCCATCCCAACCTCAAGCAATCTGAGCAAGGGGGTGCATATAGATGTTAAACATCTTTGGTGAAAGAATAGCTCCCTGCAGTACACCACATTTAAGCTTGGAGATCTGCTCGCCAAGAGCCACCCTTTGTCCTCGACCATGGAGAAAGGAGGAAAACCTCTGTGAGGCAACCCCTTAACTCCACTGTCATTAGAACTTACTCAACCGTGTCAAATGCTGCTGAAAGATCTAACAGTAACAGAAGCTCTGACCCACCTTAATCCAGATGCCTTCTGAGGTCATCTGTGAGGACAACCCAAAACAGTTTCCTTCCCATGACCAGGGTGAAAGCCAGACTGGAAAGGGTCAAGGATAGAAGTATCCTCCAGGGATGTTTGAAACTGCTCTGCCACCTTGTCCAGAAATGAAAGATTCAAGACTGGACAGTAATTGGCCAGGAGCATAGGGTCCAAAGATTGCTTCTTTAAAAGCTGACACACCACTGCCTCTTTGAACCTAGCTGGGAACATCCCTGATGACAAAGACAGATTTATAATGACAACCAGAGGCCACCAGACATCAGCATCACCTGCTTTAACAAGCCAAGATAAGCAGGGGTCCAAAGGACAGGTGGTAGGCTTCACTGCATCCAAGATCCTGTCCACATCTTCCATAGAAAGTCCACTGAAGTGGTCCAAAAAAGGGTCAGAAGACAGACAATGGGCTTCTTGTTCTCATCCTATATCAATTGTGGCTGGGAGATCCTGGAGGAGAGTCAGGACTCTATCTGCAAAATAAGTTGCAAAAGCTTGGCAGCCAATGTCCGGTTCCCCAATCTTTTGTTTTGGCACAATAGTTAATGATTGAATTGTTAAATTGAATAGTTAATTATTGAATTGTCCTAAATAATTGGGCTGGGTGCGATTTTGCAGATGCAATGGAGACCACATAGAATTCCCTCTTAACAGACTTCACTGCTTTCTCATAGACCTTGTTCTTGGCTCCTCATCATAAGAATGCCACCACACTTGCTCTAGCCATCTAAGTTGCCACTTCATCCTTTTCAGCTCCAGGGTATACTATGGAGCTGCTTTGGCATGGCAGCAAACAGGGTACCAGGGAGTGATGTCGTCACTGGCTGTAGAGAGCCAGGAATACCAGTCCTCCACTTGCTCACCTAGCAACCTACCGGACAGGCCAAGGGAAACCCCTGACCCTTCCCTGTCCGGATGGGCAAGCCACCCAGACCCCTGCAGTAGCCAGTTTATACTGGCTACTGCCAGACCAGCGAAGGCCGGGAATACCCCCAAGTGGCACTGCCGCCCACCCAGGAGTGGCCTGCCAGAGGAGGGAACCCTATAGCGGGCACCATCGTAGAGAGCCGTACAGCCCAGCTGCCATCCAATCCCGCTACTTCCCCTGAAACAGGGGAAACCAAGAGTGCTCACCGGTTACCTACATAGTCCAAATCAAACTCCTGCCACTAAAGTTACCAAAATCCCAGCCTCAAAGCAACAATACAAGGTAGGCAAAACACATCCCAACCATGGCTAATCAGTTGAGATGAAAAAATTCCCACCTGGCCCCAAAACATGGCGATCAGAGAAGCCTGTACTACTGAAGGGTGGGAGGGTTGGCCGAAATTGCCCGTGATCTGTGCCATGGGAGTCATGGCTGGGCTAATAAATCCCCACTCCACGCCTCCCCCCCCCACCGAACATCCCCGGATGGGCTGAGGTCCATTTGCCTTGACTCCATCTGAGGTGGCAAACACAGCCCTCGCCCTATGCCGCCAAGCAGCGGTGCGGGCAGGAAGGGGCCGGATTGCCCCCCCAGTCGGAAGAACGAGACAAACACAGTATATTGCGTAAAGAAACAGGGCAACTTTATTGAACAAACATGGCATGGGGCAACCTAAAACTACCGGACAGGTCAAGGGAAACCCCTGACCCTTCCCTGTCCGGATGGGAGAGCAACCCAGCCCCCGGCAGTAGCCAGTTTATACTGGCTACTGCCAGGCCAGCGAAGGCCGGGAATACCCCCAAGTGGCACTGCCGCCCACCCAGGAGCGGCCTGCCAGAGGAGGGAACCCTATATCGGGCACCACCACAGAGAGCAATACAGCCCAGCTGACGTCCAATCCCGCTACTTCCCCTGAAACAGGGAAAACCAAGGGTGCTCACCGGTTACCTACATAGCCCAAATCAAACTCCTGCCACCAAAATGCCAAGCCTCCACTTAGGCACTTGGGCCCACCAGTTGGCCCAATGTCAACCGCAGCCCCAGCCATAGTTCAAACAAAAATGCCCTGTTACCTTTCACGGACAGGGGGACACAATCCTGCTGATATAGGTCCGCCAACTCTGACCTAATAGCAGGGTGAGGCAGGTAAATACCCAAACCATCACACAGCGCCTTCTTAATCGCCTTATTAGCCTTGCGCCTAGCCCTTTCATCCCAGCAGGGTCCCAGGCCGCTCTCCACAACCTGCAAGGAAGGATGGCGGACTACAAAATCAGCACCTCGGGTCACCTGCTCCGTATCATCCTGAGGTCTTCAATCGCCTGCAGTGAAAGGGCCTTCCCCTTCAGCAAGCCAAGATCATTACCACCAAAGTGGATAACCAAAACGTGAGGCGGAGGACCATTCCTCCCTCAAAACAGGAGAGGCAGGAGCCCGGCCCACCGAAGGCCATGACACCCCTGCCACTCGACTGCAGTCCACTCGCTGAGCCCCAATTGTGATTCAATGGGTGAACGCCAGGCCTGGTGGGCCACCAAAACACCATGCTATGGCCAGCGATCAAAATCCTCCTTTTCTCACACCGCACCACAGCACCTAAGAAATAGGAAAGAACAAAGTGAACCACAAAACACAAGAACGACATATCAAACATCAGCCTGTTGGGTATCCAAAGGGAGAATGTAACCCTTATATGCCGAGGACCGCCAACGGCCCACCTGCTGTATGGCTGATCCTGGATATCCCATGGCAGCTGCAGTAGATGCCTCACCAATGTGAAAAGAGTGAGTCCCAAATCTGACACCACCCAGACCTAGCCTCACTAAGGCCCTGCTGGTGATGGTCCAAAACTGAAACTTGGTCAACGGTGACCGGTCTTCATGACAAAATAAGAGACCAACCTCATCACCCCTTGCTGCAATGTACCTCCTCAGGGCGATCACAGAGCAAATTCCCGGGTCTAAACACGGACCCTAGGTGATAACAGTACCCCTCTGCTTCTGATCGGTCTTAGACCATCGCACCTTAATAGATACCCCATCACCCTCAATTTTAAAATCCCTCGACTGAAGAGAGCGGCCAGAAGAGTCATGGCACGAGCTAACCACTAGCTCACTAACCCTGAGCGCCCCGAAAAAGGCTGTCATAGCTGCAGCATGGAATAATAATGCCTCGAACTTTGAGGAACAAACTCCAGGCCACACAGCCTGCAATCCCCTTAAAACAGAAGGCGAAAAGGGTTGCCGGGTGTCGGGCCGAGGGCCTTGCTCCAGGGCCCAACCCTCCAACATCTTATGAAGCCTAAAATCGCCAGAGGCATCCACAAAACCCTTTATTTTATTTGTAAATGCCAATATTGCCAACTTAGCCCTTATGGACTTAACTACCAGCCCCTTACTTTTCAAATGGACGCAGAACTGCATAAGGTGCACCGCTGGAATGGGCCAAAGCCTGCCCAGCCGTACCTGTTCCCTAAATGCTTGGAACTGCTTAACCGAGCGATTATAGGCCTTCCTGGTACTGGGTGCCAGAGCTAACAACATTGCCCGGTCAGCCTCAACTCTCCAAGCCACCACATCTCTGGGGGCATCCGGGCCAGCAGGAGGTCGGCTTCTGGTGCGAGCTGTCGAAATTGCTCCATCTGCCGGCGAGACAGAGCGTGTGCCACACCGTTGCACACACCTGGCACATGCTTAGCAAGAAATAAAATATTCAGACGTAAACAACGTAAAGTGAATGCCCTCACCAAACTCATAACCGGAGCAGATTTAGAAGTCAAAGTATTAATAACATGAACTACAGCCAGGTTGTCTCACTAAAAATGCACCACATGATTGGCCAACTCGACACCCTACAACTGAAAAGCTACAGTTATTGGAAAAAAACTAAAAAAAAGTTAGGTTGCGACAAAGTTCACTGCCCAACCACTCGCTGGGCCAACTTTCCGCACACCTTTTCCCTTGAAAGTATACCCTGAAACCAATGGACCCTGCAGTGTCCGAGGTAATCTGAAGCTCCGCCTCAATTCTCATATCCTCATGCCGAAAGGAAATACCATTATATGAAGACAAAAACAGCTCCCATTCCTCAAAATCTGCACTGGCTGCCAATTACCTACCGAGTCCAGTACAAAGTGTTGGTTATTACCTTTAAAGCCCTATATGGCCGATGACCAGCCTACCTAAGGGACCGTCTCTCCCCACATGAACCCCAGAGGGCACTGAGGTCAGTGGGTAAAAACAAAATGACCATCCCTGGGCCGAGAGAGGTCAAACTTAAAAACACCAGAACACGGGCCTTTTCAGCCGTGGCTCCTGCACTGTGGAACCAGCTTCCGGAGGAAGTGCGGGCCCTGCGAAACCTTGACCAGTTCCGCAGGGCCTGCAAGTCCGCCCTTTTCAGACAAGCTTATACTGATACCAACTGCTGAGTTGCTTGGAATAAAGAGCCGCCATCCATAATACGATCATGGAACCACTTAAACTGGCAGAACCAGCGCCAAACAATTTTATTGCTGCCAGATACATTTAATACAATTTGAACTATGTATTTTAATTTAATTGACTGGTTTTTATGTTTAAAAATTTTAATTGTTAAATTTAAAGTTTTATCTATCTATGTTAATTGTTTGAAATGTTGTTAGCCGCCCTGAGCTGCCTAGGCGGGGAGGGCGGGATAGAAATAAAATTTATTATTATTATTATTATTATTATTATTGTTGCATTTTGCTGCTGATGCTAATCCGGTGATGGGGCAATCACAACACCCCCATGGCGTCACACAGTCACCTTAAAAATGCCCTCCCTGGAGCCACCACTTTGCATGCAAAGTTGAGATGGCCCACAATCTGCTGGAGCTCCAGAATCTTCCGCTTACCTTTCAAAGATGCCAGTTTCACCCGCAGGCCCCTGATCTTCTCAACTGGCAGCCGTGAAGCCTGCCGCACAGTGTCCAACTCAATACCCAGAAAAGTCAAAACTAACACAGGGCCCTCTGTCTTTTCATGCGCCAGCGGGATCCCAAGGTCCTCAATCAACCGTAAAAAAGACTGAAGCAGCCGGGTGCACTGGCCCGACCCCCACGGGCCCACAAACTAACACAGGGCCCTCTGTCTTTTCATGCGCCAGCGGGATCCCAAGGTCCTCAATCAACCGTAAAAAAGACTGAAGCAGCCGGGCGCACTGGCCTGACCCCCACGGGCCCACAAACAAAAAATCATCCAGATAATGAACTGAATTAGCAGAGCCCGACCGTTCACGCAGGACCCATTCCAAAAAAGTGCTAAAACGTTCAAAAGCTGAACAGGAGATGGAGCAGCCCATCGGCAAGGCCCTGTCCATATAATACTTACCATCAAACATAAAACCTAACAGTTCAAAGTCACCTGGGTGCACAGGCAGAAGGCGAAATGCAGACTTAATGTCACACTTTGCCATTTCCGCCCCAAACCCACAAGTCCATACCACTTTGACCGCCTGGTCAAAAGAGGTATACCTAACTGTACATAGGAAGTTGGGAATGGCATCGTTCACCAAACCCCCTTTGGGATAGGACAAGTGGTGAATCAGCCGAAACTCACCCAGTGCCTTCTTGGGCACCACACCCAAAGGGGAAACCTGCAGATTCAGAACAGGGGATGCATCAAAAGGGCCTAACACCCGGCCCTCCTTGCATTCCTTACTGATCTTCTCCCTCACCACATGCTTCATCCCCTGAATTGAACGTAGATTCCTTGCCATACAGGGTCCTCTAGGGGCCTGGAAAGGGATCTTAAACCCAAAAAGAAATCCTTCCCACAAATACTCCCTGTCCCCGGCCTTCAGATACTCAGCCAAAATGTCCTTAATTACCATCAGTTTGATGGGGCTGGGACCCTTTGTTAGCTGATTGGGTATTCCCGCTGCCACCTGACCGCTTACCAACAGGTCTGGGCTTGGATTTATTGCATGCCGACAACGCATGTGAAGCCCCACACAGCGGGCACTCATGCTTATTCTTGCAGGTTTTTCTGTTGCAAACCCCCTGCGACATGTACACCCAACACAGCAGCCGGGGTTGAACCCACTGCTGGACCTGTCACCAGTATTAGGCTTCACCGGAGACATAAATTGCAGCCACAGCTGCTGGTTAATCTGGTCCCAGGAAATTGCGGGCTTCAATGCTGTCCTCATACGGAACTCCTCGTCATACTGCAACCACACAGCACCCGCAAAGTCCGTATAAGCCTTGTAAATGATGTTTACAATATTGAAATAGCGGAGCCGCCCGTAAAGGCTGTGCTCGCGCTATTACCCCCACATAAATCAAGAACCCCGGTAACCCGTTGGCCCAATTCCTCTCAACCTTTCTAGCTAGAAGTGCCCTGTGTCATTCTGCATCTAGATCAGCAACTCTGTCCTTTCTTGGACTCAGCTGTCCTGCCCATGTTGTTGTTGTGGTTTTACCCATGATGCTGGATTACTTTAAGATGGTCTACGATGGGTTAATTTTGAAGACTACCGGAAAATTGCAAACAGAATCTGTTAGCTCAGTTATTGGTAGGAGAGTTGCATCACTTGTTTGGCAGGACTTCAGATGGACTTCGGACGGACCTTCAGGGAGACGATGAAAGATTGGAGAGGGAAAAATCTATTTCTGTTACCTCTTGTGTGTCAGTTTACAGATACTGGACACACAAGTGGCACTCTGTAGAGAGGTGATTGTGACCTCATCCCCCCGCCCCTCTAATTATGAAAACTACCAGTTTCTGGCTTGTTGGGAACTGATTTACAGGATCTAATTGAAAAGTCAGTAATTCTCACAGAAGATAAATTATAGGAAAACTCACATTTCTTCATCAGAACTTCATTTGGGGCAAGACACTTCTCTCAGTATTTTCCATGCTTCTTCTCTATTCAATTTATGGTGCCTTTCCTTACTCTCCATGCTTTAAAGAGAGAGAAAAGAAATCACACCTGCATACTGTAGTTGATTTAATATTTATTCTTTTCAGCTCTCACTCAGCCAGTTCTGGTTATTAAACTTAAAAATGTGCCCTTGGAAGTCCTCACAACTATGCACATCACCTTAATGTAAGTTACTTGTCTCTTCTTTCCTACTCTACCCATGGGTCAGTAATAATTCAGCGCTTGCACAGAGGACTACATTTACCTTTACCTTTGTCCTCCATCACAATAAGAATAACTATATTCCCCCACTTTTAACTGACCTTATTGAAATACTGGACACATGAAAGGCATAAATATGTTACTTCTTAATACACAATCAACTTTTCATACAGACAGACTGCTGTTGATGTAGTGGATTGATGAAAATTCTATCATGCCCTTCAGAGATGCAGATGGATAAGGAAAAATGAAATGAAATTATGTGATAGATGACAACATTGTCATTTGTATTTGGCAGGGATGTTTGGTCAACAGGATGCTGCTGAAAATAGTGTTGCTGCTGATGTGGCCATGTCCCATAGTATGTGAGATTAAGTCCATCAACTGCACCATCTACAATGATCCTTTTCCTATCCCTCACCAGTTTTATCAGTCAGGGGATGTACTCATTGGTGGGATGTCCTCTCTAGCTGGCTACCCAAATTACCTTCTGTCTTTCAGGGAACACCCTGCAAGAATGGTGACTGATCACCCTATGTAAGCATTCTTTTTCTTTTTTATAACTCATTCAGATTACTTGTGGTTGAGACAAGAGTGTTGAGTGCCATTTTTTTTTTTTTTTTACATTTCTGCATGCAGAAAAGAATTCCACCAGACTCTGGGGTCGTCATTTACTTTGCCTGTGTTGACTCACGTTGTGTTTAATAATGGTGTAGATTTAGGACTTTGCCACATCATGGTCGACTTAGATAACTCCCCCTGTGCTATCCCCTTGCTATGGTCAAACCAAATTCTCTGAGAAAAGTGACGTCAGGTGGCCAGTAGGAGAAAGACTAATTTTGAAATGTGGCATGACTTGAATATCCCTGAATACTTATATTTTCCGTTTCTATCCTCTGTTGTAACTATGCCACACGTCTCTCTTTAGAAACCTATTTTTATATCCTCACACTACTTTTTCCTAAAGAGATTTGAAATTTGTGAACTGGTTGCGCAGAAGAGGCACAAAAATGTCTTGTGTATTGAAATTCTAGCAGGTGTGTTTCTGAATCTACTGATATCTGTTCAGTGCAGCTTACCTCCTGGCAAGTTTTCAGAGATGGCAGTTGAAATCATTTTAAAATAAGGTTAAATATGTGTATGCATTAAGCATTAAGGATTTGGATAGGAAAATGCAGACGATTTGAATAGAAAAAATGGGTATATCATTATAAGGAAATTGCATGGACCAAAATAGATGGCAGTAGCATACAACTCCACCCCAAAAGCAAACACATGGAAGTCATCTCATGGAGTCATACTTAGTTTCCACTAAGATAGAAGAAGATATTGGGCAGGGAGGGAGGGAAAACGCAAGCAACCTTCCCTTGTGGCATTAAAGTCCATTTCCATTTTATTTGCAAAGTTTATCAGTTGTGTTTATGGCAAAATAACTTCTGCTATAAATGATCAGGTAGACACATACATAAAAACCATCTTTAGATATCGCAATCTTCATTCTTGCAGGCTACTAACAAAACACTATCAGCAGATCTTAGCCTTGGCATTTGCTATAAAAGAAATAAATGAAAATCCAAGCTTCATAGCCAACATCAGTTTGGGTTTCTACATCCTCAGCACTAGTGATAATGGAAGGATGATATATAAAGCTACTCTCAACCTAATTTCTGCACACCAGAAGCTGGTACCCAACTTCAGCTGTGCTACACGGAGGAAACAGATAGCACTTATTGGAGGGCTTGTCTCTAAAATCTCTGCTAAGATTGCCACCATTCTGAATATCTACAAAACTCCACAGGTAGGCTGCATTCATGGAGATATGGAAAATACACTGTGCTAACATGCAATTCACCATTCTTCTTTAATCCATTGAGGAAAAAACTTATTAATTATGCATTTCCTTTCAGCTCACTTATGGATCGTTTTCCCTCACGGAGGATGACAGAAAGCAATTCCCTTTTGTGTATCCGATGGTTCCTAATCAAGCCTATGAGCACAGGGGAGTTGTCCTATTACTGCACCATTTTGGATGGAATTGGGTTGGTCTCCTGGCTGTGGATGATGACAGCGGAGACAAGTTTTTGCAGACCATAGAACCAGTACTGACTGAGAATAGCATTTGCGTCGCTTTCACTTTCAGATTAACCAAAGAATCTTATGTGGAAGAATTCACACAGTCGTATTTAACGCAATGGGAAAAGTACCTGGTTCTCTTGAACAGAGAGGCTAACGTATGTTACGTATATGCTGAACCACCAGCCATGATAGTATTACATTCAATCTTCTTTCAGGCACCCATGTTTTTATTACCTTTACCTGGTAAGGTGTGGATTACTACATCCCACTGGGACTTTGAGGCAGCTTATGTCCAAAGGTTTTGGGATATTCAAAGTTTTCACGGTGCCCTGTCCTTTGCAGTCCATTCCAATCAACCACCCGGATTCCAACAATTCCTTCAGACCATAAGACCTTCTTGGGATGGAGGAGATAGCTTTATCCAGGACTTCTGGGAACAGGCTTTTGGTTGTTCATTGGTATTATCTAATGAGGAAGAGGAGGAGGAAAATACAGAGATGTGTACTGGGGAGGAGAAACTAGAGAAGCTTCCTGGGGTTCTGTTTGAAATGAAGATGACAGGTCTCAGCTACAATGTTTACAATGCTGTACATTCAGTGGCACATGTCTTAAATGAGATCCACTTATTGAAGTCCAAACACAAACGACTGGCAGGTGGAGGGAAGCTGGATTTCCAGAATGTACAGCCTTCACAGGTATCTCTATGCTCTTAACATTGGTCATGACATCATCCAACGATAGTCAAAACATTTCTTGTTTAGGTCATTCAAAGCTAACATGAAATTCCTCTGTGTCCTCAGGCCAAGGGTCCCTGTTCACATGCACACTATGAAGGCCTGTTCTATTCCTGCTTGGCCAGTATCACATACCATTTACACAAATACGATTTGTGTAGCATCCACTCAGCTTCTTAAAGCCATTTCCTTAAACTGCATTGCCTTCCCAATACCCTAGCCAGCCTTTGCTACAGTTCTCAGAGTCATGGTATGCCCTATTTGCTCCTCCCCAGTCCTTGGCATTTACAGACATTTTCACAGCAGAAGGAAGATGTGTGGTTGGAAAGGAGGTGATAATGCTGACAATAGGGATCTCAGAGCAGACAGGCATGTCTGGTGCAAGAAACCAGCTGTAGGGGTGCAGGAGCTGTTCTCCAGTATGGTGGAGATCAGGGGACACACAGATGAACTCAGACACCATTGTGGTATTGAAGCAACTACCTTGAGTACACTTGAGTCTAAAGCTACCAAGTATCAAGGAGGGGCAAGAGGACTTTCCATGATTCTGAGGACTGTGCAGCAAAGGCTGATTGGGGCAACTCAACTAGGCTTCTTTGGACTCTCGAACATTCTCCTCACTCACTCAAGAGTACTGTAGCCAGTTTCTTGGAATTAAACAATTTTATTAGTAACATATGGTAGCAAATCTATATCAATATCTTACAACTTAAAATGAAAAATTTATCTAACCCATATCTTACTTTTCTCCCACCCCTCCCCCGTTATTTGACCCCCACCAGTTTTATTTACTTAAAAAAGAAACAAATATTAAAGGGACCCTTAACTATTAAAAAACTCCAAAGTTATATTCTTCTTTTAAAACTTAATCATGATCAAAAATTGTCCAATGTCCTTTTATTTTCCACTCTTTTTCTACGTATCTTCTGAACTTCTTACACTCCAGCTTAAAAACTTCCAAATCATAGTCTCTTAATATTCTTGTTAATTTGTTCATTTCACTCCATGTCATAACTTTTATAATCCAATCCCATTTCTCTGGTATTTTTTCTTGTTTCCACAACTGTGCATACAATGTCATAGAGGCTGAGAGCAAGTACCAGATTAAAGTTCTATCTTCTTTTGGAAATGTTTCCATTTGTAGTCCCAACAGAAAAGTCTCTGCAACTTTGTTAAACTCATATCCCAAGATTTTAGAAATCTCTTGCTGAATCATCTGCCAAAACATTTTAGCTCTTTCACAAGTCCACCACATATGGTAGAAAGAACCTTCATGCTTTTTACATTTCCAACATCTGTCTGGCATCTTATTATTCATCTTTGCCAATTTTTTAGGAGTTATATGCCATCTATACATCATCTTAAAACAATTTTCTTTAATACTTTGACATGTTGTGAGTTTCATAGAGTTCTTCCACAAATATTCCCAAGATTCCATCTTATTTCTTTATTTACATTAATTGCCCATTTAATCATTTGAGATTTCACTACTTCATCTTCTGTAGACCATTGTAAAAGTAATTTGTATACTTTTGAAATTAGTTTATCATTGTCTCCAAGCAAAACTTTTTCCATTTCTGTTTGCTCTTTCCTTATTCCTTCAGTTTTAATGTCACTCTCTGCCAAGCTCTTTATTTGTTGCATTTGAAACCAATCATATTTGTGACTCAATTCTTCAGCAGTTTTCAGTTCTATTTTTTCACTTTGTATTTTTAACAATTGATTATATGACAACCACTTTTCTTCACCTATCTCAGCCGTTATCTTTATTACTTCAGCTGGCACTATCCATAAAGGACTTCTCTCATCTCCATATTTCTTGTATTTTCTCCATGTATTTAATAAATTGCTTCTTATATAATGGTGAGAGAAAAGACCATCCATCCTCTTTTTTCCATAATACAAATATGCGCGCCAGCCAAATTTATTTCCGTGACCTTCCAACACTAGAAGTTTTTTGTTTAACAGCGTTATCCATTCTTTCATCCACACTTAGCAAACTGCTTCGTGATATAATTTTAAATCTGGTAGTTGAAATCCGCTTCTCTCTTTTGCATCCGACAGAATTTTCATTTTAATCCTTGGCTTCTTCCCAGCCCACACAAATTCTGAAATTTTCCTACGCCATTTATCAAATTGTTTAGCATCCTTCACAATAGGAATAGTTTGAAACAAATACATTATCCTTGACTGAATATTCATTTTAATTGCAGCTATTCTGCCCAGCAATGACAAATTAAGCTTATTCCATTTTAGCATATCTTCATCCATATTATGCCATATCTTCTCATAATTATTTTTAAACAGATCAATATTTTTCATTGTTATATCCACCCCTAGATAATTTTCATTTCTTCTGTAAGATCTGCATTAACACACAACCTTTCCCTTTGTTCGGAGTATATTGTTTATATCATTCTTATAAAACTTTCTCCCAGCTCCATTTTTTCCATTACCCCGAACATAAAGTCCCATCTTAAATTGTCAAATGCTTTCTCTGCATCTGCAAATAATAATACTACTTTTTTTTCTGGATGTCTTTCATAATATTCTACAATATTTACAATAGTCCTAATATTATCTCTTATTTGTCTTTTGGGAAGAAACCCTGTTTGATCTTCCTTTATAAAATTTATCAAATGTTGTTTAAGCCGTTCTGCCAAGATTCTTGTAAATATTTTATAGTCATTATTTAATAACGAAATTGGTCTGTAATTTTTTACATTTGTGGCATCTCTATCTTCTTTAGGTATCAACGAAATGACAGTTTCTTTCCATGTATTTGGTACTTTCCCTTTTATTCTTATTATATTCATCAACTTCTGCAATTTTGGTATTAATTCGTCCTTAAAAGTTTTAAAATATTTAACTCTATATTCATCTGGCCCAGGAGCTTTTCCATTTTTCATTTGGTTGATTACTGCTTCAATTTCTATCTTTTTAATTGGATCATTCAAAACTTTTCTCATATTTTCAGTTAGGGGTTCTTTTTTTAACTTTTGTAGATATTCATCCATCTTCTCTTTCTTTATTTTAACACCTTTAAACAGTTTGGCATAGTACTTGAAAAATTCTCTTTTTATTCCCTCTTGAGTAACCACTTCCCTTCTATCTTCCACAATTCTGCTAATAATTCTATTTTCTCTCTTTTTCTTCAAATGCCAAGCCAAATACTTTCCCGGTTTATTTGCTCCCTCAAATGATTTTTGCTGAAGTCTTTTCAAACTCCATTCCACTTCTTTATTCAACAAATGTCTCAATTGAGTTTGTAATATTGTAATTTCCTTTAAAATTTTCTTTTTCCCTGGTCTTTTTCTCAGCTCCCCTTCTTTCTTTTTTATTTCATTTTGAATGTCCAACAACTGTTTTTCTTTTCTTCTCTTGTCTTTATTATTTAAAGTAATCAACAATCCTCTCATTACTGCTTTATAAGCATCCCAGACCGTCTGAAAATCAATATCCTCTTTATCATTCACTTGGAAAAAAACTTTAGTTTCTTTTTCTAGATATGTCACTGTTTCTTTATTCTGTAGTAAATCTTCATTCAGTCTCCATCTTCTCAATTTCTTGGACAATTTTGTAATCCACATTATTGGGTTATGATCAGCCCCAATTTTAGGTAGAATCCCTATCTTCTTTGTTACAAGACTTAACTCTTTAGTTCCCCACAGCATGTCAATTCTAGAAAAACTTTTGTGTCTTGCTGAAAAAAGGTATAGTCCCGCACTTCAGGATTAAATTTCCTCCATATATCTTCTAATTTTTTTTGTTTAACCAATCCAAAGAAAGACTTTGGAAATTTCCCTTCTTTCCCATCATTTTTTTTCCTCCAGATCTATCCAATGAGTTCTTAACTGTTCCATTAAAGTCTCCCATTATGGTTTAGTTATTGTTAATATTATCGTTATAGTTGATGTTTGTAAAATTGTGTTTATTATTAATTAATAAAAAATTTAAACTGGAAAAAAAAACTTGATCATAGGTCAGTTCATCAAATTTTTGTGTAATGTCTTTGAAAAAAGCATCCTTTGCACCGTTAGGTGCATACAATCCCAACAACAATGTTTTTTTTCCATTTAATATTGTCTCCACTGCTTTATCTTTAAATACTAATTTTGGCTCCAATTCTTGTTTGATATATAAAACCACTCCTCTTTTCTTCTGTTCAGCTAATAAAAAAAAATTCTACTCCCAATTGTTTGTTCCATAAAAATTTAAAATCCTTTTGTTTAATATGTACTTCTTGCAAACATATTATATGTTTGCAAGCCAGTTTGGTGTAGTGGTTAAGTATGCGGATTCTTATCTGGGAGAACCGGGTTTGATTCCCCACTCCTCCACTTGCACCTGCTAGCATGGCCTTGGGTCAGCCATAGCTCTGGCAGAGGTTGTCCTTGAAAGGGCAGCTGCTGTGAGAGCCCTCTCCAGCCCCACCCACCTCACAGAGTGTCTGTTGTGGGGAGGAAGGTAAAGGAGATTGTGAGCCGCTCAGAGACTCTTCGGAGTGGAGGGCGGGATATAAATCCAATATCTTCTTCTATATTACAGTTTTGTTTCTTAATCCAATGAAATGTTGCCCTTCTTTTTTGTGGTGAATTTAGTCCATTAACATTCCAAGACAATAATTTGTAATCCATCATGGTGCAAATTTTTTATTTTCTTCAAAAATCTACTCAACTCCTGAGCATTTTTAAGTGTGACTCTTTTCCTCTGCAGTTCAAAACTCAAACCTTCAGGTATAATTCATCTGAACCTCGTGCCATTGTCCCTCAATTTTTCTGACAGCTTTTTATATGTTCTCCTATCGTTTATCACTTGCCTCGGCAACTCCTTCATGATTCTCACTTTACTGCCTCCCACTATCAGTACCTTTTCAAAATTTTTATTCATGATCCTTCCCACCATTTCCTTTGTCATATATCTTATAACAACATCTCTTGGTAGATTATTTTTCTTGGCATAAAGTGAGTTCACTCTGTACATATAATCATACACATTTTTAGTCTCTTCAGGATCTTCATCTAAGAATTCTGCAATTATTTTTATTATATATCCTTTCAAATTCCCATCCTCCACTTCAGGCACTCCTCTCAGACGTATCTTAGTTTCCATCAATTTGCAGTCATGGATTGTCACTTTTTCTTGAATTTTCAACAAGATGGAATCATATACTTTCATTTTTCCTTCTACTTCCTGCACTTTATTAGATGTTTCCCCGGTTTCCTTTTTGAGATCTTCCATATCCTTTTTTATCTCTGTAATAATTTCTTCTTTCGATTCATCTATCATCTTCCTCACCCCTCTCATCATTCTGGCTTCCATCGCGTCCATTTGTTCCTGCATCTTTTCCAATGAAAGAGCCCTTGTTCGGGGCTTGTTCGGGGCTGCTTGGCTTCAGACATTTAAAAACACCAAAAAATTTAACTTCACAAATTTCGGATTTAACTGTCAGGTTCAAAAGATTAGGACTTGCTTTTTATAATCAGCTTAATTTTACCTTCCTCGGTGCTTCCTAGACCAAGATATAATTTTTAAAACTTTTAAACCCTTCAAAAACCAACAACATTTTAGATCTCACCAGATTCAAAAGACTAGGACTTGCCCTTTATGGCAAGCCCAATTTTGCCGTCCTCTGAGCTCCCAAAGTCCAGATATTTATTTTTAAAGTTTTTAAATTTTCCAAAATGGCGGACACAACTTTTTATTACTTCTGACAATTTCTTTTCCCTTTTAAAAATTTCCGAGAACCACACAAATAATATGACCAATAGTTCTTATCTTCTTACCCTCTTTTCAGTTTTTTCCAACAATTTATAGTGTCCCGAATTCTTTTTATAACAATGTTTATAATTTAGCCTCGCAGCAATGGCTGCCGATGTTTCTCAATGGTATATATTCCTAGAGTAGGTTTTCTTTCCACTACTTCCTGTTTTTGTTACCACAAAGTCACAAGGAGATCTCACAATACTTGACATATTTCCTGTCTTGCTCAGATGTGCTGCAGGTCTGTTCCAGTATGACGATGTTGCTTTTTACTTCCAAAACCGCAGTAGACAAAACAATAAATTCCTTCTCACTTTTTAGCAGTTTTTAACACTGTCCTTTATATTTATAAAATCCAAATTTCACCTCTTCCTTCCCTCTTCTTCCAAGCTCTCTATATTTTTTCCCACCTTTTAAATTTGTCCCTTTAAGGTATAAATAGTTCCGGAATGAAAAAAATATTCTTCTGTACCTTTTCTTCCAATTATCCAAGTTTCCACTGATCTTTCAAAGCTTTAGATGTTTAGCAATGTCCAAGAAGGTTAGGATGCTGATGAGCTTATGTCAAATAAATGACTCTGGGCACTTCTGCAGACGATGATTATGCAACTTCCCCTGAGACCCCTCAAAACCTCAAAGAAGTCACCTCCGGGGCTTCCTTTTAGCCAAGGTAAATCTCCTTAAAGTTTTCTGTGCATGTTTTGGACTATTCTCTAATTGAGAAAAGTAGGCAGTAGGCATTGATTTGCCTTCCACTACCCCAAACAGAAGTTCCAGCCTGCTCTTGTTATGAGAGACAGCTCAGCTCGGCATTTTTCTCCCTCGGAAGTCAAGCAAGAGTACTCTAGCCTGTTTCTTAGATAGCACAAGGGTGTTTCTGGGTTCATCTGTGTATCCCCTGATCTCCATTGTACTGAAGAGCTGCTCCTGCACCTTTCTTGCCATCTTGTTGCTCCGTTCTTTGCCAGTCTGCTCTGAGATCCCAGTTGTTGCCATTATCACCTCCTTTCCTACCTCACATCTTCCTTCTGGTGTCAAAATGTCTGCCTCCCCAGCTTTTGCTGTGTTCCATAATCCATTTCTTTGCTGCCACCTCTGGGAAATTAGCTAACCTGACTGAAGGCTCCTCACTCACTTCCCTCCTAAGGTTTGAAGCTACCCTTTTTAAGAACTTGACCACCAAGGCAGATCCCGCCATCCTGCCATCAGCAGATGCCAAACTCTGGGCTCAGACTTTATAAATCTAATCCTAGCTGTGGGAGAACTTTCGCTTCCAACCAGGCCTACCAGATTTTCCTTCCATTCATATCCAGTGCTTCAAAAACCAAGGGGTGCAGCTAGGCAGGCATGCTGTTAAGTTCATTTATTTCATAATCCAAGATAAGAATTAAAACAAATATACGTTGGTCACATCATGACACCCATAGTTAATATGGGGAAAGAGTTAAATAAGCATACATTTAAGATGTATAACATGTTTTAGAATTAAGTTAATTTAAGTTTGGAGGTTTTCCTCTGCCTAAGTAGAATAGGCCAAGTACAATATCTTGCCTCCTTGGCAGTAGGTTATTTATAACAATCTGCTAGGAGAAGAACAGAATAAAATTGATGTGGAATATCCAGATTTGGTGCTATAATTGGGTCAATATATTTTTCCTGAATCTCTAGACATGTCATAATTATTGCTAATCTATGGGAAATTAGTGTAGCTTTTTTCGTTTTGTTTTATGTTCTGTTTTAACCCAGATCCACAGCTTTTTAAGGAATATCTTGTTCAATAATAGTGCTGGAGACACCATTCGTTTTGATAAATACAATGAATTAGTTACAGATTTTGATGTTACCAACTGGGTTACCTTCCCCAATGGCTCATTTGTTAGAGTCAAAGTAGGAAGACTGTATCCTCATGCCTCTTCAGGCAATGAATTGAGTCTTAATGATGCTCAGATTGTGTGGCACAGAAGTTTTAACCAGGTGAGTCACAGTTGCAAGTGCTTGGTAGTCTAAACACAGTCTTTTGTAAGCAAGCAAATTTATTATTTTTAAAGAAAATACATTGTAGAGACCAAACTACTCTATCTGCACTTTCCCAGGGAGATTGCAGTAATCTTTTACATACACATTTGGGGGTGGCAGGGGGAGAGACACTCTGACCCTTTCCTACCATGTTAGTTGATGTCCACATTTTCCCACAGAATTTGGAACAACCTCAATGCATTCAATGTTTTATTTTGTTGAAACATTGCATCTTCTTTTTTTAGATGTATTTAGTATTCATAGTTGCAAAATTTCAAAATTGTAGTTGCATGTTTCACCAGGGCTTGTTCCGAGTGGAGAGGCCTTTTGATCCTGGCGCTTCTCTTCGTTTTCATTCAAGTTTTCCTGGAGCTACGACATGGTGTACCATTCTCCTGTAGGAAGCAGAAATCGCTTGGAAGAGGATCCTGCTTCCTGTGGAAGAGCACCGTGCCAACTCGTAGTTCCTTGGTAACTTGTACCAAAACGGAGAGAAGACGCGGGAGCAAAAGTGCTCTCCATCCGGAACAAGCCTTGTGCGAAATTGGTCTTAGTGTCGTCAGAAAAGTATTTTTCACCAACCCTGTCATTGCTGGTCCCTCCTAAGAAAATACTGGCTTCCATTGCAAATAAAAGAGGTTCATTCAACATATAATCTCTTCAGAATGGTAGATTTTTCTTCTCTTTTTCAACTTCCCCTTTGTCAATATTCTACAACTCTCATTTCTCTCCATTACATTTTCTGTTAATCCTTCCCACCCTATTTTTCTCCCTTCCCTTCTCTGACACAATATAGGGTGAGAGCTGTTTTGCATCTTTCCTTCTACCCTTCACAACACTGGCCCTGGAGACCAAGAGAGGATTGTGTCCTGACTTCTAAGGCTTCCTGTCTTGACACATACGTCAGAGACTGACAGATGGGTGGCTCCTGATATCCAAGTCTTCTCCCCACCATGACACTGGCCTAGAAGGCTGAGATATGCACAATTCCTGACCTCTAATCCCTTGCCCCACCCCCCAGCACCAGCAAGAAGGTCCAATAGCAAATGCCATGTGGTTTCTGACCTCTAAGACTTCTCCTTCTCCCAACTGTCTCTGACAATTCCCGCATGCCCTTTGAGACTCCCAGGCTCCCTGTGGAGATTTCTTCCCCCAACCATTGCAGGCTAAGAGACTTCTGCCCTCTCATCACCACAGACAGTGAGCCCCTTGAGGTTCCTGATTTTCACTGCTGAGCTGCCAAAGCTTCCACCTCCCCCCATCACTGCTGGCAATCTTGGCTCCTGTCCACTGCAGTGACCCTTAAATAGGAAGAAGAGGAGGCAACTGCTTTGTGCACCCTTGAAAACCTGAGGCCATTAATTCTTAGGGTACCCATAAATGAGAAACGACTTGACAGCACTTAACACTTATACACACCCACACATGCACCATCACATTCCTGCCATTTGTGTGAGTGTGAGCTTGTAATAACCAAACAATTTGCTCCACGTATAGTCTCTCAGGTCATCATTTCTTGACAACAGCCTACTTTTCAGAACAGTTTCTTGATGTAAATCTCTCTCTTTTCTTTATGGGAAGGTGCTGCCTCTCTCTGTATGCAATGATCCCTGCCTTCCTGGCTACAGCAAGAGAAAGAAAGAGGGAGATAAATTTTGCTGCTATGGTTGTCGTCTATGTCCGGAAGGGATGTTCTCTGACAAGATGGGTAGGAGATGTTTCGCTAAACATTCTCCTTCGTGCTTTACATCAGTGGTGACGAAGCTCAATAACATAACTCATTAGCATAAGTCCCCCTTACCAGCCAAAAGCAACCTGATGCAAGAAAGGAGAACCCCGGGTGAGTGAGGCCTGCTTGGGCTGGCTAGAGATTCTGCCAGCCCAAGCAGGCCTCGCTTAACTGGGGCTCTCCTTGCCCCCCTCCCACAGTCAAAAGGTCAGCAAGCCAACCACCACCCAAAATCAATAAGAAGCAGAGAAAGGGAGACGTGGGCCTCTCCAGGGGTTAATGAGGGCTGCTGGGGGCATGGCAAAGCTCCTAGTGGCTGGCTGGCTGCCCACCAGTGTTCCCTCTAAGCTGATTTAGTGTGAGCTAGCTCACAGATTTTTATCCTCCAACTCACACATTTTTGTCTCAGCTTAGGAAGGAGGACCCCTGAGCAAACTAATTTATGCAGTTGCTCACAACTTTCATGCCAGTAGCTCACAAAGTAGAATTTTTGAGCACAGGACTCTGCAGCTTAGAGGGAACATTGCTCCCCACCCTCCTCATCCAGGGATTGTTATGAAGTCCATGGAAATGTTTTAATTTTTTCTCACATAAAAATAAATTTCAGTGGCCCCCAAATATATGTAATCTTCTTTTAAAAAAAGTTGAAGTATTTAAATTTGTATCAAGAAGAATTCTTCATTTTGATATTATTATGGTGGTGGTGGGGGGTCCATGAAGGCAAAAGAGCCTAGGACCCATGGAAGTTATAATGTGGCCTTTTGTACACTATGGAATTGTACTGTTGATTTATTTTTTACTGACCAATATTTATAGTTTTTAGCCAGACACAGCAGGTTAATAAGCATGTGGAAGAACAGAGACTGTCTATCCCTCCCATCCTCCATTTGCCTTTCTCAGATAGTATTATAGTTGAATAAGAAAGATCATCAGAACACTCTAAGTCATGTCCTCTGGATCTTTAGTGCAAGGGAAGGAGAAACAGAGAACCTTCCTGGGTAGGCAGTGACAGTTTTCTTGACTGGCCATCCCCAGCATGATTAACAGTAGCATTGAACAAAGCCATCACCAAGTTTGCATTGGAAATTTGGAAGGAGAAGGAAGAGGTAGTCCTCTGGAGCTAATGTATTGTATACTCCCTGAGATATGGCCTACACTATAGAAATGTTTAAGCACTTCTTTTTTCCTCCCCATCAGACATGGAAGCCTGTATCCAATGTGCAGAGGATCTTTATCCTAGCAGAGAGAAAAATCAATGCATTCCCAAGGATATAACCTACCTTTCTTACCAAGAACCTCTTGGGAGAGTGCTAGTTATGCTGGCTATTTCTTTATCTCTGGTGACAGTTCTGGTACTTGGAACTTTCATTCAGCACAAGAATACACCCATTGTCAAAGCCAACAACCAGAGCCTCACGTATATTCTTCTAATCTCTCTCCAATTTTGCTTCCTCTGTTCATTACTCTTCATTGGGAAACCTTCAAAAGTGACCTGTCTTATTCGACAAGTGACATTTGGCATTGTTTTCTCTCTGGCCCTTTCTAGTGTGTTGGCCAAAACCATCACCGTTGTTCTGGCCTTCATGGCCACGAAACCAGGATCCAGGATGCAGAAATGGGTGGGCAAAAAAATGTCACAATATATATTCCTTTCTGGTTCCTTCATTCAAGTAGCTCTTTGTACTCTTTGGCTCAGTACTTCCCCACCCTTCCCAAATCGGGATATGAACTCAGTGTCTGGGGAAATCATACTGCAATGTAATGAAGGGTCAGTTGCCATGTTTTATTGTGTTGTAGGCTATATGGGCTTCCTGGCTGCCCTCAGCTTCACTGTGGCTTTTCTAGCCAGGAAATTACCGGACAGTTTCAATGAAGCCAAATTCATCACTTTTAGCATGTTGGTCTTTTGCAGTGTTTGGTTGTCCTTCTTCGCAACTTACTTGAGCACCAAAGGGAAATCTATGGTAGCTGTGGAGGTCTTCTCCATTTTGTCATCCAGTGCTGGGTTATTGGGTTGCATCTTTTTCCCTAAATGTTACATCATCTGGCTTAGGCCTGAGCTGAACAACAGGGAGCAGTTAACTAGGAAAGGATGAAAACTGTAAAGTTGGTTCTCTTATAGAATAGATAAAAAATTAGAAATTCCAGTTCCTAATAATCCTTGAAGGAATCCATCACAGTTTAACTGGTTTAGATGTTCTTCCTGATCTTTGGAGTGGGTTTCTCTTCCTCTTTCAACACCGCTGACATCAACTGGCCTTTACAGGAATTACCCACTTCAAAGAGCAGCTCTAACAGCTTCCCTTCCCTACATTGCTATTCTCCAACTCCACTTCATAACAGTGGCTGGTTCCACACTCACCTTTCTCCGGGGCAGGCTTCAGTTTCTGGGTGGAGCAAGCTGGCGATTTCGCACCAGTTGCTCTGCACCGCCATTTTGTGCAGGGCAAATCGTGTGTTTTATTCAGAATGTAAGCAAAAGCTTACATTCTGAATAAAAGTTAGTTGGTCTTAAAGGTGAAATTGTCTACTACTTTGTTCCATTGCTTCAGATCAACACAGCTGCCTACTGGGATCTATCTTGACCATTGTAAATCCACTTTGATGAGATTCCTAACTGTGAATTAGCTCTGGGGCAATGTTAATCAGTATATCCATCCCTTTAGTAGAAAATGAACTGAGAGAAGTCTGAAATTACTTTGCAAAAAGCCCTCCAGTGTATTCACTGGGAGGATCCAGGTGGAACCATATAATGCACACATTATTTCTACATGGCGGTCATTTTGTAGAAAAATAGGTGGTGGAGCTCATCCAGGGATTGTTATGCAGCTGCACATACTATTCAATGGACAAGGAGGTGGAACTCTCAGAAGGAGGAGGTGGAATTCTCAGTAAGGTTCAGGAGCTGTGCTCCTTTGAGCTCCCACTGAATCTGAGGCCTGTTTGTACACCATTATATATTTTGTCCCAAACATGGACTTCAAGAGTGGATGGACTTTCAGACAGTACACTTAAAGATGCAGGTTTGGGGGGGGGGGTGTGTGCAGTATGTAGGTAAGACATGGATGTATGCTTGTGCTCTGAATCTACTCAAATACATGTTCCACATTTGTATTGTTATCTGCTTTCTCTGGCCATGAAAGAAAATACTGATGACGTTGAAAACAGGATTTTTACTATGGAGGTATTTGTCAGATTGCACATGTACCTCCACAGATGCTAGTTCCAGGTATTGGTTAAAGAGGGTTTTTTAGTTCTGTGTCCAGGTTGCTTCCAATCAACGATGGACTTCCTGGTTTAGGAATGATGAGAGGCCAATTGCTCCAAGACTGGATGAAGGCCATGGAGGACCACAGCTGGCCCAGTCTGGGTGAGCAAAACAGATCCATTGCAGACTGGCTTGGATGTTCCTTCACTCACCTCTGGGTTCTGTAGCTCTTCATAGTTTCAACAGAAGAAAAAACTATCATCATGGATAAAAAATTAAAATATATGAATTTAACAGCAAACATACCAATTCAGTTCAGCAGAATATTAGCTTATTTAAACCCTTTTACATCAGCACATATACAGATAACAATAATTATAACTGGAAAAATAAAAATACATATTAATTAACAGATAAAATTACTTATGGATATTTATTTATTTGGCTTATGTTCTGCCCTTTCCCATAACGGGCTCAGGGTGGATCACAACATGAACTGAACAAAAATTTTTAAAAAACCCTCCCATTTAAATTTAAAAACAATACAATAAAATTAGAAAATCAAAAAAATAGAACAATAAAACAAATAAAGTGCATCGTCATTTGGGAAGGGCACATTTCACAGCATACAGCAGTTTTTGCCCAAGACAAAGTGATGCTGAAAATAAAAAAAGGATAGCACCATAATCTGTAAAGTGTGATGTCCCAACAAGGGAGGCCAACTGATGGAATAATTGCTGGAATAGGATGTCCGCTGCCACAACCAAAGGCCCAGAGGAACAGCTCCATTTACAGGCCCTACAAAATGACAGTAATTCAGGTAGGGCCTAGATCTCCATATAGAGCTGATTCCACCAGGCAGGGGCCAGAGCTGAGAAGTTCCAATATTGGGATATTGTGTACCGGGCTTACACGGATTTCGTCGGCGCAGCTTGGCTGCAATATGACGAGGCCTTCCACATGAGGGCCGCTGTTAACCCGGGGCTGTCTTGGGACCAGATCAACCAGCAGCTCTGACTACAGTTGATGTCCCCGGCGAAGCCTAATTCGGGGGACAGGTCCAACAGCAGACATTTAGTTCACAAGCAGCAGCTTGTTGCAGGGACCCGCGTTACGGCGGGCCAGCCATTTCAACCCCGGCTGTTATGCTTGGAGTTTGCATCAAAGGGTGTGTGTCCCAGAAAACCCTGCAAGTTCAAGCACGAGTGCCCGCTTGCAGCAGGTCAAAGCCGAGGGCCGGAGTTAAACGCCCCAGTGGCGGCAATCAGCAGCCCCCTGGAAAAAGGGGCCCAGCCCAATTCAGCTGAGGGCACTCAGTAGATTATTGAGCAAGTACCCGCATAGAGTTGACAGTGAGTATTTGTTGAAAGGATTCTCTGTCGGGTTCCGGATCCCTTACAAGGGTCCTAGGGTCCCTTGTTTGTCGTCTAATCTCCATTCTGTTGCGGGCCTTGAGCACGTAGTTAGGGCTAAGATAGCTAAAGAGTGCCAGGAGGGCAGGGTCTTAGGACCCTTTGATCGCCTGCTTGTACCTGCGTTGCGAGTATCCCCCTTGGGGGTGGTGCCCAAGAAGGCGCCTGGAGAGTATCGCCTCATACACCACTTGTCTTACCCAAGAGGGGCATCGGTGAACGACACCATACCTGACAAATTATGTTTGGTATGGTACACTTCCTTTGACCAGGCGGTCAAAGTAGTGCAGGGTTGCGGTGTCGGGGCCGAGATGGCGAAATGCGACATTAAGTCGGCATTTCGCCTCTTGCCAGTTCACCCGGAGGATTTCGAGCTCTTGGGTTTTTGTTTTGAAGGCAAATATTATATGGACCGCGCCCTTCCAATGGGTTGTTCGGTATCTTGCGCCACATTTGAGCGCTTTAGCTCTTTTGTGGAATGGTCGTTAAGGGACAGATCAGGGCTTTGCGATACCACGCATTACCTGGACGACTAACTTTTTGTCGGCCCAGCGGGCTCGGGGCAATGCGCCAGGTTGTTGCAGTCCTTTCAGGACTTAGCCCTCGAGCTCGGTGTACCTCTGGCACACAAGAAGACCGAGGGTCCTAGTACTGTGCTTACGTTCTTGGGCATTGAGCTGGATACCTGCCAGCAGTCTTCCCGGCTGCCCGAGAATAAGGTCACCGATCTTAAGGTCCGGTTGGCAGCGCTGAGGAGGCAGCGGAAGGTGTCGCTGCTCGAGGTGCAGCAAGTGGTGGGCTACCTTAACTTTGCATGCAAAGTGGTGGCACCCGGTAGGGCCTTTTTGAGGCATCTCTGTGATGCCATGAAGCAGTTGCGGTTCCCTCACCATCAGGTCTGAGTGACCGCCGGTATGCTGGCGAACCTGGAGGTCTGGGAGGAGTTTCTGGAGTCATTTAACGGTGTATCCTTTTGGCGGGAAGATTTGAAGATCAAAGCTGAACTTCAGATCTCCTCGGATGCTGCCGGATCTACCGGTTTTGGGGTATACTTTCGGGGCCACTGGTGTGCTGAGCAGTGGCCTGTAGAATGGTTGGACAGTGGGCTCTGTAGGGATCTAACTTTTTTGGAATTTTTTCCTATTCTGGTAGCCGTCTGGCTTTGGGGAGAGCAGCTTTCCAACCATTCCATGCTTTTCTGGTGCGATAACATGGCAGTAGTACATGTTATTAACTCCTTGTCCTCAAAATCGGTGTTAGTAATGAATCTGGTCAGGTCATTTACACTTCGTTGCCTTGGGTTGAATATTCTATTCATGGCACGGCATGTACCTGGAGTGTGCAACGGGGTGGCGGACACTCTATCTCGTCAACAGATGGAGCGTTTCCGTCAACTGGCCCCAGAAGCGGACCCGCGGCCAGCGCGAATGCCCCAAGACCTCTGGCGGCTTGGGAAACAGAAGCTGGTAGGGCCATTCATCTAGCTTTGGCACCCACTACCAGAAGGGCATACAACAGAGCGGTTTCCCAATTCCGGGCATTTAGGGGCACCACAGGGTTGCATGATAGTTGGCCGGTGCCGGCGGCACATGTCATGCAGTTCTGTGTTTAACAGAAAGGGAGAGGTTTGGGGCTTAAGACCATCAGGGGTCAACTTGCTGCGTTTGCCTTTTTTAGCAAAGCTCAGGGGTTCCCAGAGAATACGGGAGATTTCAGGATCCGGAAGATGCTGGAAGGTTGGGCCAGAGAGCGTGGCCCACAGGCAGATGCCCGGCAACCCATATCCCCTTCTGTACTCAAGCGGCTGTTTGGTATTTGGCCGGGTATATGTTTTTCCCCTTTCGAGGCCGCCCTGTTTCATGCAGCCTTGTTGATGGCCTTTTTCGGCGCGCTACGTATTAGCGAGCTGGTAGTGCAGTCTAAGACTGACACTTCAGGGCGGGCGCTCCAGGCCAGGGATGTCAAAATTGGGCGGGGGCAGATCATTTTAACAGTTCGGCAGTCCAAAACGTATCAGCGACAGAGGGGGTCAAGTGTTACAATTGGACAGCGTGTTTTGCCCGAATTGTGCCCGGTTCGGGCCACCGAGCATTATACCCGGCTTAGGAGTGAGGACGAGGGCCCATTTTTTAGGCATGATGAGAAGAAGAAGAAGAAGATATTGGATTTATATCCCGCCCTCCACTCCGAAGAGTCTCAGAGCGGCTCACAATATCCTTTACCTTCCTCCCCCAAAACAAACACCCTGTGAGGTGGGTGGGGCTGGAGAGGGCTCTCACAGCAGCTGCCCTTTCAAGGACAACCTCTGTGATAACTATGGCTGACCCAAGGCCATGCTAGCAGCTGCAAGTGGAGGAGTGGGGAATCAAACCCGGTTCTCCCAGATAAGAGTCTGCACACTTAACCACTACACCAAACTGGCTCTCCTCGTACTGGCTCCCCTCGTACCAAATATCAGTTTTGGCCGTGATGAGCTGCACCCTGGCGGAGCTGGGGTTGAAGGGCATCAAGTTCGGAGCACATTCATTCCGGATTGGGGCTGCTTCCACGGCTGCTATGATGGGTTACACTCCCTCCACTATCCAGCGTATTGGCCGGTGGCGGTCGGCAGCTTTTAAAACCTACATGCGCCTGTTGGTCACCTAGGGGATAGGTTGGTGGGACGACTGTTTTATTGCCCATTGGCTATTACCTGTTTTGACACTTTTCTGTTTTTTTAGGTGCTGTGGCTCGTAGTGAGAGGCGTCGTATTCTCATCTGCGGGCACAGCATGGTGTTCTGTGCGGCCCATCAAGCCAGGCGGTCTCCTGTGGGCACCCAGCTGGGCCTCAGCGAGTGGGCTGTTGTCGAGTGGCTGGGTCGCCGGGGTCTGCGTTGGCCAGGGTTTATGCCATTGTTGTTCAGAGAGAGGATAGAACCTCCTCCTCACATATTAGTCATTCACTTGGGTGGGAATGACTTAGGATTGATGCGGGGGAAGGCCCTCTAGCAGCAGGCACTGGCCGACCTCCAGGAAATTAAGCGGAGATGGCCAGGCGTGGTCCTGGTATGGTCTGCAATCTTGCCGTGCAGGATTTGGAGGTTTGCCCTTTCACCTGGTGGGATTGAGCGCGCTAGGCGCAAGGCCAACAGGGCCCTGCAGAAAGTCATGGAGAAAGGCTTAGGGTTTTTTCTCCCCCATCTGGCAATACGGGTCAAAGACGCTGACCTGTATCGGCCAGATGGCGTCCATCTATCAGAATTGGGTAACCGGGCCTTCCTAGAGGAGATTCGGCAGGGTTTGCGGTCGGCTCTGGGCCGTCCATTGGGGCGCTAATGCCTAAGCAGAGGCTTGGCATTGGCGGTGGCTGGAGGATGTATTGGCTAGGGATGTGCATTCGGTTCAGCCGAACCGCATATACTGCCGAATCACCACTGATTCGGCTGTATACGGAATCAGCTATAGCCGATTCCCATTGCCGTCTATTATGCGGCAGCCGAATACGGCTCGCCGTATACTGCCGAATACCTATTCGTAAGTATACGGCTGTCAATGAAAAAGGCGGGAAAGTAGCTTCTGCAACCTCAGGGGAGCTGCTTGCCTACTTTCCTGCCTTTAGTAGCCTCTTCCCGCCTCTCCCATAGCTTCCCTGGGATCAGGGAGGGGGGGAGGGGGAAGAGGAGACCCAGAAGCCAATCCAAAGCATGCATTGCAAATGCATGCTTTGCAGGGCTATTGTGTGTAGCTGATGGCCCAGCCATCAGCTACATTGTTGTTATTTTGATCTTTTGCTTACTTGGGTATCCAAGTAAGCACTGTTGTCTGGCCAATCAAAGAGCAGTGCTATTTTTTGAAATTGCTCTCTGTAGGGCCAGAGAACCTTTCTAAGGAGTCTTCCTGGCTGGACTCCTCCATTGCTGCTGTGTTGGTGTGAGAGATTGTGCTGCTGCTGGCTGGCCCTTGGCTTCAGCTGCTGCCTGCTGCTCTCTCACTCAGCCTTACCAGACTTCCCAGGAGTAGAGAAGACAAGGTAAGATAGTTTTGGGGTTCTTCTTGTTTTAGTTTTTGTTGGTAAAAGGACTAGAGTCCCTTTACTTATCCAGATTTGGGTGGGTGAGTACTGGGTGGGTAGCCTATTTGGGGTTGGGGTTAGGTTCTGCTGGGGATGGGGGCCTGGGGTGGGGGTTTTGCTAATTTGCCCATATCTGTGCAGCTTCAGGGCACTGTCCAATTCTGGGGCTGCAGACCTTGAGCCGATTGTGTTTTCTGTGGCAGTGATGTTGGCAACTGAGTTAATATTGGTTCCAGGCCTGCAGGGTTCATAGAGTAGATAGAGGGATGTAGTGCATTTGGGTCCTATAGAGATTCTCTGGTGTGAAGTTAGGTTTGGCTTTGGGTGCCCCAGAATTGGACAGTGCCCTGAAGCTGCACAGCAGTTTGGGGGGCTCTCCTCAAAACCCTCTGCTCCCCAGAGCCACTTTTCCCACGACAATTACAGTGAGGAAGTGGCTAATTGGGCTTTCCCCATCATTGTTGGCAATGGGCCTTTTGGGGAGCCCAAATACAGGGACCCCCTGGCCCAATCTTTCTGGGACTTGGGGGTTTTGTAGGGGAGAGTCCCCTGCGGATTCCCTGCAGTTTTTGGGGCTCTCCCTCAAACCCCCTGCTCCCCAGTAGCCTCTAATTATGCCCTATGTTGCCATTGATTTCAATGGCCCATGGGGTATAATGATGGAATAGGGGCACCCTCTTTGGGTGCCCCTGGAATGGGATCCCCTGGCCCAATCTTTTTGGGACTTGGGAGGGCTGGAGGGGAGAGTCCCCTGCAGGTCCCCTGCAAATTTGGGAGCTCTCCCTCAAACCCCCTCCTTTCCAGGCGGCTTCAAATATACCCTATTTGCCAGTGATTTCAATGGCCCATAGGGTATAATAGGGCTGTATATTCAGAACTAGCCGCACATCTACCGCATATGCGGCTATTCCGAATGCGGTATTCAGGAGTATACGGGGATTCCGAATTTTTTTTTTCCCGTATACTTCCGAATCCGTGTAATACCAATTTTTTTTTTTTGCACATCCCTAGTATTGGCCACAGGGTTTACAGGGGAGCACCTATGGCCTAGCACAAGGTGTGCCAGTGCTCTGTATGAACCGCAGATGGGCTACATGGCTCAGTGCGGGGAATGCAGATCACGGAAGAGCCTCACCTGGGTGGATCTTTCCATGGGGGATTGATGCTAGCCCAGGTGGAGAATGGCTGGGGGCCTGGCCGCTCAGCAACAACAAAAAATACGGCGGGCTTGTGCTGGGGGCAGGGTGGCTCGCCCTCTTAGGACAAGGCAGGGTCAGGGGGTGACCCCAGGGCTTGTCCTCATGGCCTCATCCCTGCCAGTTTTTAGGTTTGATAAGTTCTTTTAATAAAGCGGCCCGGTTTTTATACCCAACGCACTGTGTCTGCCTCTTTATTCCGACTGGGGGGGCAATGCACTCCATCTTAACACAATGTGCATGTTTCTCATTTGTTACTCTCTAGCCTCCTTCACTGTATGATGTCTATTTTTCCCACTTTATAGAAAGACTGGATATATAAAAGACATATTTCTGTTACTTTTGATATCTCATTCTACTTTTCATACAGATATATTGCTGTTGATATTGGGAAACTTTATCCCGCCCTTAAGAGATGAAGATGGCCAATGAAAAATGAAATGGAATAACATGGCAGAGGAATACATTCCCATTTGGCTTTGATAGAAATGTTTGGTCGCCAGAATGCTGCTGAAACTAGTGTAGGTGGTAATGCTGCCATGTCCCATAGTATGTGAGAGGAAGCCCATCAACTGCACCATGTACAAAGATCCTTGTCAAATTCAAGATCAAGTTTCTCAGTCAGGGGATGTATTCATTGGTGGAATCTCTTCTCAAGCTACATTCACAAATAACCTTCTGTCTTTCATGGAATCCCTGCATAAGGATTCTTTGTTCCTTTTTTATAAATTGTTCCAATCATTTGTGGTTGAGAGAGGACTCTGAGTCATACAGTACTTGAGTTACAATTTATTTACTTTTCTTTTTCCTATACCAAATTTACAATTTGTGAATCAGTTGTGCAGAAATTCTATAAAAATGGCATGTGTCTTAAAAATAGCATACATGTATTGAAATGAAAAGGGAGCCATTCTAGCAGCTCTTTTCCTGAATACTATTGAAATCTATTCAGTGCAGCTTACTTTAGGGAAAGAGTTTTGAGGTAGCATGTAAATAATTTCAAAATGAGGTTGAAATGTGTGTGCGCAGACCAGAACTCCCAGTTCTCCTCAATGCAGAATCCCAAAGAAAGAGAGCTACTTCCTCCTGCAAGGTGGTTTCTTCATATCTGTTTCCCCTCCCACTTGACATGATCAGCCTAAGTCATGGAAGCATTTCCTCCAGCCCATCCCTGGTGATTGTACCTTCATCCAAACACTTTTCCCTGCCTAGAGAAGGGGGGAAGGGGAAGCTTGGCCGTTCTGTTGTCTCTAGCTAGACCCACTACATATATATAAACTGGGAAACTGTTGAACATTTGCTCCACACTTTGGCATGTTCCCAGCCCAGGGTGGGGGTAATTGTTAAAATCCAAAAGGGAGGCTTAGTTCCTTTCCAACATCCCAGGAGAGAAAAAGGAATTTCTTTACAATTCTTAGAATTTTAATAAGGATCTTCCTTCTTCTCCATACACCTTCCGGTGGTACTGTTGTGTCCTTTCCCCTCTGTGACTAATTCAGCCAGATACAGCTGATTCATGAGTACATGGAAAGATCGAGGGTGTCTATGGCTCCCTCTCACCCTCTAAGACTCTCCTTTGATCTGCCTTTCCCTATGTGTATAAATCCAGGTGGGCAGCAGCCATGTTGGCCTGAAGCAGTAGAACAAAGCAGTAGAAGTAGTACCTTTAAGACCAACAAACTTTTATTCAGAACGTAAGCTTTCGTGTGTGTTATGTATTGAACATAAGTGACCAGGCCTCATGGCGATCACAACTAAAGGCGACCTTTGGGTCCCCGGATGGAGCTTGCCTGACGCCCCGCCCATCAAGATCTGTGGTGGGAAGTTTGACCGACCAGGATTGGCCTGGTCGGATGAGGGGGCTGTACAGGGCAATATATATAAGCGGGGCCCGGCCCACGTGTTCTCTCTCTTGTAATGTGCTTCTGAATAAACTATGTTGCCTTCAAACCGTCTCGGTTCTCAGTACATTACAGTGTGCATGCACGCTTCTTCAGACAAGGAATGAGGTACAGTAAGCAGAGCTACATATAGCTTGTGGGTTTAGAATGCAAAGTGGTACAAAGTTAAAATCCAATAGCAGAATAGTAAATTAACAAATTCAGAAAACCTTTCATCTGGGTTGCATTAGCGTGGGAAACCAATAAACAGTTACATGTCAGAATGTGACAATGCCTCTTAATTATTCTATTGCTAATAAGCCTGGGTCAAAATGAGGGCATTTATTTCCCAGAAGTTTTTCCAATCCACCTAATTTTCCTTTTAACATGTAACATAAATATATACATCCTTCTAGTTTGCCACTAGAAAAAAAAATACATTAAAATGTAGTGGAAGATGGGTTTAGTATATGTAATGAGATAAACAGCCAATATCCCTTGTTTGAGTATGTCAATACAAAAACATTATTCTGATACACTCTCCAAAAAGCGAAATACATTGAACTACTGTGCATATATAGCCACACTTGGTGAAAGTGGGTTTAGCATATGTAATGAGATAAAAAAACAATTTCCCTGTTCAATCATGGGGAGGTGTTTGTTCCAAGTTTCATAATAATTTGTAATTTCCCTCTCCGTCCTGTTCTTGAAGTTCCTTTGCAGTAAAACAGTGACTTTGAGGTCACCCATTGAATGTTCTGCAAGGTTAAAGTGTTCTCCCACAGGTTTCACAGTTTTGTGATTCCTGATGTCAGATTTGTGTCTATTTATCCTTTGTCACAGTGTTTGTCCTCTTTGCCCTATGTAGAGAACCAAAGGACATTGTTGGCATTTAATGGCATAAATAGTGTTGGAAGATGAATAAGTGAATAAGCCTGAGATGGTGCAGTTAATGTTGTTAGGTCCTGTGATTGTGTTGTCTGGTTGTATGTGGCAGCAAAGTTGGCACTTGGGTTTATTGCAAGCTCTGGTACCAGTGCCCATGCTCAAGTGAGATGTTGAATTGTTCCATTCACCCCGATCTCCCCCACTTCTCCATGGAACAAGCATGGGGTGGGGGGTTGGCAGCATCAGCAGAAGGTTGTCCACCTCTAAGACATAAGTGGCAATTGTAGCTAGAAGTGCCCTGTGTCATTCTGCATCTAGATCATCAACTCTGTCCTTTCTTGGACTCAGCTGTCCTGCCCATGTTGTTGTTGTTGTTGTTTCACCCATGGTGCTGGATTATGTTAAGATGTTCTATGATGGGTTAATTTTGAAAACTACCAGAAAATTTCAACCAGAATATGTCAACTCAGTTATTGGTAGGAGAGTTGCATCACTTGTTTGGCAGGACTTCAGATGGACTTTGGATGGACCTTCAGGGAGACGATGAAAAATTGGAGAGGGAAAAATCTATTTCTGTTACCTCTTGTGTGTCAGTTTACAGATACTGGACACACAAGTGGCACTCTGTAGAGAGGTGATTGTGACCTCCTCCCCCTGCCCCTCTAATTATGAAAACTACCAGTTTCTGGCCTGTTGGGAACTGATTTCCAGGATCTAATTGAAAAGTCAATAATTCTCACAGTTGATAAATTATAGGAAAACTTCATTTGGGGAAAGACGCTTCTCTCAGTATTTTGCATGCTTCTTCTCTATTCAATTTATGGTGCCTCTATTCAATTTATGGTGCCTTACTCTCTATGCTTTAAAGAGAGAGAAAAGAAATCACACCTGCATACTGTAGTTGATTTAATGTTTTCTCTTTTCAGCTCTCACTCAGCCAGTTCTGGTTATTAAACTTAAAACTGTGCCCTTGGAAGTCCTCACAACTATGCACATCATCTTAATGTAAGTTACATGTCTCTTCTTTGCTACTCTCCCCATGGGTCAGTAATAATTCAGCACTTGCACAGAGGACTACATTTACCTTTACCTGTGTCCTCCATCACAATAAGAATAACTATATTTCCCCACTTTTAATTGACCTTATTGAAAGACTGGACACATGAAAGGCATAAATATGTTACTTCTTAGTACACAATCAACTTTTCATACAGACAGACTGCTGTTGATGTAGTGGATTGATGAAAATTCTATCATGCCCTTCAGAGATGCAGATGGACAAGGAAAAATGAAATGAAATTATGTGATAGATGACAACATTGTCATTTGTATTTGGCAGGAATGTTTGGTCAACAGGATGCTGCTGAAATTAGTGTTGCTGCTGATGCAGCCATGTCGCATAGTATGTGAGATAAAGTCCATCAACTGCACCGTCTACAATGATCCTTTTCCTATCCCTCACCAGTTTTATCAGTCAGGGGATGTACTCATTGGTGGGATGTCCTCTCTAGCTGGCTACCCAAATGACCTTCTGTCTTTCAGGGAACACCCTGCAAGAATGGTGAATGATGACCCTATGTAAGCATTCTTTTTCTTTTTATAACTCATTCAGATCACTTGTGGTTGAGACAAGAGTGTTGAGTGCCATTTTTTTTTTTTTAACATTTCTGCGTGCAGAAAAGAATTCCACCAGACTCTGGGGTCGTCATTTACTTTGCCTGTGTTGACTCACGTTGTGTTTAATAATTGTGTGGATTTAGGACTTTGCCACATCATGGTCTACTTAGATAACTCCCCCTGTGCTATCCCCTTGCTATGGTCAAACCAAATTCTCTGAGAAAAGTGATGTCAGGTAGCCAGTAGGAGAAAGACTAATTTTGAAATGTGGCATGACTTGAATATCCCTGAATACTTATATTTTCCATTTCTATCCTCTGATGTAACTATGCCACACGTCTCTCTTTAGAAACCTATTTTTATATCCTCACACTACTTTTTCCTAAAGAGATTTGAAATTTGTGAACTGGTTGTGCAGAACAGGCACAAAAATGTCTTGTGTATTGAAATTCTAGCAGGTGTGTTTCTGAATCTACTGAAATCTGTTCAGTTCAACTTACCTCCTTGCAAGTTTTCAGAGATGGCAGTTGAAATCATTAAGGATTAAGGATTTGGATAGGAAAATGCAGACGATTTGAATAAAAAAATGGGTATATCATTATAAGGAAATTGCATGGACCAAAATAGATGGCAGTAGCATACATCTCCACCCCAAAAGCAAACACATGGATGTCATCTCATGGAGTCATACTTAGTTTCCACTAAGATAGAAGAAGATATTGGGCAGGGAGGGAGGGAAAACACAAGTAACCTTCCCTTGTGGCATTAAAGTCCATTTCCATTTTATTTGCAAAGTTAATCGGTTGTGTTTATGGCAAAATAACTTCTGTTATAAATGATCGGGTAGACATATACACAAAAAACATCTTTAGATATCACAATCTTCATTCTTGCAGGCTTCTAACAAAACACTATCAGCAGATCTTAGCCTTGGCATTTGCTATAAAAGAAATAAATGAAAATCCAAGCTTCATAACCAACATCAGTTTGGGTTTCTACATCCTCAGCACTAGTGATAATGGAAGGATGATATATAAAGCTACTCTCAACCTAATTTCTGCACACCAGAAGCTGGTACCCAACTTCAGCTGTGCTACACGGAGGAAACAGATAGCACTTATTGGAGGGCTTGTCTCTAAAATCTCTGCTAAGATTGCCACCATTCTGAATACCTACAAAACTCCACAGGTAGGCTGCATTCATGGAGATATGGAAAATACACTGTGCTAACATGCAATTCACCATTCTTCTTTAATCCATTAAGAAAAAAACCTATTAATTATGCATTTCCTTTCAGCTCACTTATGGATCGTTTTCCCTCACGGAGGATGACAGAAAGCAATTCCCTTTTGTGTATCCGATGGTTCCTAATCAAGCCTATGAGCACAGGGGAGTTGTCCTATTACTGCACCATTTTGGATGGAATTGGGTTGGTCTCCTGGCTGTGGATGATGACAGCGGACACAAGTTTTTGCAGACCATAGAACCAGTACTGACTGAGAATAGCATTTGCGTCGCTTTCACTTTCAGATTAACCAAAGAATCTTATTTGGAAGAATTCACACAGTCGTTTTTAACGCAATGGGAAAAGTACCTGGTTCTCTTGAACAGAGAGGCTAACGTATGTTATGTATATGCTGAACCACCAGCCATGATAGTATTACATTCAATCTTCTTTCAGGCACCCATGTTTTTATTACCTTTACCTGGTAAGGTGTGGATTACTACATCCCACTGGGACTTTGAGGCAGCTTATGTCCAAAGGTTTTGGGATATTCAAAGTTTTCACGGTGCCCTGTCCTTTGCAGTCCATTCCAATCAACCACCCGGATTCCAACAATTCCTTCAGACCATAAGACCTTCTTGGAATGGAGGAGATAGCTTTATCCAGGACTTCTGGGAACAGGCCTTTGGTTGTTCATTGGTAGTATCTAATGAGGAAGAGGAGGAGGAAAATACAGAGATGTGTACTGGGGAGGAGAAACTAGAGAAGCTTCCTGGGGTTCTGTTTGAAATGAGGATGACAGGTCTCAGCTACAATATTTACAATGCTGTACATTCAGTGGCACGTGTCTTAAATGAGATCCACTTATTAAAGTCCAAACACAGAAGACTGGTAGGTGGAGGAAAGCTGGATTTCCAGAATGTACAGCCTTCACAGGTATCTCTATGCTCTTAACATTGGTCATGACATCATCCAACGATAGTAAAAACATTTCTTGTTAAGGACATTGAAAACTAACGTGAAATTCCTCTGTGTCCTCAGGCCAAGG
The DNA here is from genome assembly GCF_032191835.1 of Heteronotia binoei. NCBI lineage: Eukaryota > Metazoa > Chordata > Lepidosauria > Squamata > Gekkonidae > Heteronotia > Heteronotia binoei. The sequence continues at coordinate 14,482,490 of NC_083237.1, read as the reverse complement.
GTCCCTGTTGCATGCAGACTATGAAGGCCTGTTCTATTCCTGCTTGGCCAGTATCACATACCATTTACACAAAAATGATTTGTGTAGCAATCACTCAGCTTCTTGAAATCACTATCTTAAGCTGCATTGCCTTCCCACTATCCTAGTCAGCCTTTGCTATAGTTCTCAGACTCATGGTATGCCCTATTTGCTCCTCCTCAGTCCTTGGCATTTACAGACATTTTCACAGCAGAAGGAAGAGGTGAGGTTGGAAAAGAGGTGATAATGCTGACAACAGGGATCTCAGAGCAGACAGGCAAATCTGGAGCAAGAAACCAGCTATAGGGGTGCAGGAGCTGTTCTCCAGTATGGTGGAGATCAGGGGACACACAGATGAACTCAGAGAGACCACTGTGGTATCCAAGCAACTGCCTTGAGTACACTTGAGTCTAAAGATACCAAGTATCAAGGAGGGGCAAGAGGACTTTCCATGATTCTGAAAACTGTGAAGCAAAGGCTGATTTGGGCAACTCAACTAGGCTTCTTTGGACTCTCGAACATTCTCCTCACTCACTCAAGAATACTCTAGCCAGTTTCTTAGATACCACAAGGGTGTTTCTGGGTTCATCTGTGTATCCCCTGATCTCCATTGTACTGGAGAGCTGCTCCTGAACCGTTCTTGCCATCTTGTTGCTCCGTTCTTTGCCAGTCTGCTCTGAGATCCCAGTTGTTGCCATTATCACCTCCTTTCCTATCTCACATCTTCCTTCTGGTGTGAAAATGTCTGCCTCCCCAGGCTTTTGCTGTGTTCCATAGTTCATTTCTTTGCTGCCACCTCTGGGAAATTAGCTAACCTGACTGAAGGCTCCGCACTCATTTCCCTCATACGATTTGAAGCTACCCTTTTAAAGAACTTGACCACCAAGGCAGATCCCACCATCGTTCCAGTAGCAGATGCCAATCTCTGGGTTCAGACTTTATAAATCCAATCCTAGCTGTGGGACAACTTTCGCCTCTAACCAGGCCCACCAGGATTTTCCTTCCATTCATATCCAGTGCTTCAAAAACCAAGGATTTGGGCTATGTAAATTCAGGGGTGGAACTAGACAGGCATGCAGAAAGAATTCAGTTCGTTTATTTCATAATCCAAGATAAGAATTAAAACAAATTAAAAAAATATACATTGGTCGCATCTGATTCCTGACACACATAATTAATATGGGGAAAGAGTTAAATAAACATACTTTTAAGATGTATAACTTGTTTTAGAATTAAGTTATTTTAAGTTGGAGGTTTTCCTCTACCTAAGTGGAATAGGCCAAGTACAATATCTTGCCACCTTGGCAGTAGGTTATAACAATCTGCTAGGAGAAGAACAGAATAAAATTGATGTGGACTATCCAGATTTGGTGCTATAATTGGGTCAATATATTTTTCGTGAATCTCTAGACATAACATGATTATTGCAAATCTATGGGAAATTAATATAGCTTTTTTCCTTTTGTTTTATGTTCTGTTTTAACACAGATCCACAGCTTTTTAAGGAATATCTTGTTCAATAATAGTGCTGGAGACACCATCCGTTTTGATAAATACAATGAATTAGTTACAGATTTTGATGTTATCAACTGGGTTACCTTCCCCAATGGCTCATTTGTTAGAGTCAAAGTAGGAAGACTGTATCCTCATGCCCCTCCAGGCAATGAATTGAGTCTTAATGATGCTCAGATTGTGTGGCACAGAAGTTTTAACCAGGTGAATCACATTTATTATTTTTAAAGAAAATACATTGTAGAGACCAAACTACTCTATCTGCACTTTCCCAGGGAGATTGCAGTAATCTTTTACATAAACATTGGGGGGGGGGGAGGACACTCTGACCCTTTCCTAACATGTTAGTTGATGTCCACATTTTCCCCCAGAATTTGGAACAACCACAATGCATTCAATGTTTTATTTTGTTGAAACATTGCATCGTCTATTTTTAGATGTATTCAGTATTCATAGTTGCAAAATTTCAAAATTCTAGTTGCATGTTTCACCAGGCTAAAAATAACAACTGGGATCAAAAGCATAGTAGAAAAACCTTGGGTTGGGAAGGTCCACCCCTACTCAGCGAGTGACCATAGCTCAGTGGTAAAACATCTGTTTGGCATTCAGAAAGTTCTGTCCAAGTCCTTGGCATCTCCTGTTTAAAGAACCTGGCAGTAGGTGATGTGAAAGTCATCTGCTTAAGATTCTGGAGATCTGCTGCCAGACTAAGTAGACAACAATGACCTTGATGCACCCAGAGTCTGGTTCACTGAAAGGTAGCTTCATATCTGTTCATGTAAGTACACACACTGTCTGCCAACTCCAAAACTTGCTGCTGTCACATTATTTAATGGCATGTTGAATATTAAGTTAGCAGTTTTGTCTCTTGTCAAAAGAGCTTCAGGAATACCCCATGAAACAGGGCACTTGTAAGAAGAGCCCTGTAAGCTCCAGGGGGACTGCCTACCTCAGGTGTGTGTGACCTAACATGCAAAGGAGTTCCTGCTACAAAAAAAAGTCCTGAATAAGAGTGATCCTCCCTTTTTGCAAATTATATCCAAAGTTGGTCCATAAGAAATGTCATACTCCACCATTCTCACTAACGTGGAAATAATGCATCTTATATTATTCTTATTCCCTCCATATTACAGTTAGCACAAACTAGTGAAGTAGGTCTGGGTGACAGAATGTTACTAACGCAAAAGTCAACTTACAGTTTCTGTGGAGGAGTGGGAACTCCAAGCTGAATATCCTTAATATAAGCCCATTATTCTGCCACTTCACTACAAAAGAAATGAATATTCAGGGAAGCTATTAAAAGTCTTAGACCGATTTCGCACTAGGGCTTGTTCCGAGTTGAGAGCCATTTTGATCCCGGTGCTTCTCTCCATTTTCACACAAGTTACCCTGGAGCTGTGAGTTGGTGGGCGATTCTCCTGCGGCAAGCAGAAACCGCTTGGAAAAGGATCCTGCTTGCTGTGGGAAAGCACCGTGCCAAGTCGCAGCTCCAGGGCAACTTGTGCCAAAATGGAGAGAAGCCCCAAAAGCAAAACTGCTCTCCATGTCAGTGTATGTGCAGGTGACAGACCACTGCTGACAGCAAAGGGGGTCTCCACCCAGAACAATTCTTGTGCAAAATTAGTCTTAGTGTTGTCAGAAAAAATATTTCTCACCAGCCCTGTCTTTGCTGGTCCCTTCTAAGAAAATACTGGCTTCCATTGCAAATAACAGAGGTACATTCAACAGATAATCTCTTCCAGGATGGTAGATTTTTCTTCACTTTTTCACTCCTTCCCCTTTTTTTGATCTTACACAACTCTCTTTTCTCCCCATTACATTCTCTGTTAATCCTCCCACCCTATTTCTCTCCCTTCCCTTCTCTGACACAATGTAGGGTGGGAGCTGTTCTGCATCTGTCCTCCTTCCCTTCACAGCACTGGCCCTGAAGACCAAGAGAGGATTGGGTCCTGACTTCTAAGGCTTCCTGTCCCAATACTTGCGTCAGACACTGACAGCTGGGAGGCTCCTGATCTCCAAGTCTTCTCCCCACCATGGCACTGGCCTAGAAGGCTGAGATATGCACAATTCCTGACCTCTAATCCCTTGCCCCACCCCCCAAGCACCAGCAAGAAGGTCCAATAGCCAATGCCATGTGGTTTCTGACCTCTAAGACTTCTCCTTCTCTCAACTGTCTCTGACAATTCCAGCATGCCCTTTGCAACTCCCAGGCTCCCTATGGAGATTTCTTCCCCCAACCATTGCAGGCTAAGAGACTTCTGCCCTCTCATCACCACAGCCAGTGAGCCCCTCGAGGTGTCTGTTTTTCATTGCTGAGCTGCCAAAGCTTCCACCTCCCCCCATCACTGCTGGCAATCCTGGCTCCTGTCCACTGCAGTGACCCTTAAATAGGAAGAGGAGGAGGCAACTGCTTGTTCACCCTTGAAAACCTGAGACCATTAATTCTTAGGGTACCCATAAATGAGAAACGACTTGACAGCACTTAACACTTATACACACCCACACATGCACCATCACATTCCTGCCATTTGTGTGAGTGTGAGCTTGTAATAACCAAACAATTTGCTCCATGTATAGTCTCTCAGGTCATCATTTCTTGACAACAGCCTACTTTTCAGAACAGTTTCTTGATGCAAATCTCTCTCTTTTCTTTATGGGAAGGTGCTGCCTCTCTCTGTATGCAATGATCCCTGCCTTCCCGGCTACAGCAAGAGAAAGAAAGAGGGAGATAAATTTTGCTGCTATGGTTGTCGTCTATGTCCAGAAGGGATGTTCTCTGATGAGATGGGTAGGAGATGTTTCGCTAAACATTCTCCTTCATGCTTTACATCAGTGGTGACGAAGCTCAATAGCATAACTCATAAGCATAAGTCCCCCTTACCAGCCAAAAGTAACCTGATGAAAGAAAGGAGAACCCCAGGTGAGTGAGGCCTGCTTAGGCTGGCTAGAGATTTTGCCAGCCCAAGCAGGCCTTGTTCATCTGGGGCTCTCCTTGCACCCACACAGTCAAAAGGCCAGCAAGCCAACCACCACCCAAAATCACATAAGAAGCGGAGAAAGGGAGACGTGGGCTTCTCCAGGGGTTAATGAGGGCTGCTGGGGGCGTGGCAAAGCTCCTAGTGGCTGGCTGGCTGCCCACCAGTGTTCCCTCTAAGCTGAGTTAGTGTGAGCTAGCTCACAGATTTTTATCCTCCAACTCACACATTTTTGTCTCAGCTCAGGAAGGAGGACCCCCGAGCAAACTAATTTATGCAGTTGCTCACAACTTTAATGCCAGTAGCTCAGAAAGTAGAATTTTTGAGCACAGGACTCTGCAGCTTAGAGGGAACATTGCTCCCCACTCTCCTCATCCAGGGATTGTTATGCAGCTGCACGTACTATTCAATGAACAACGTGTGGTGGGGGAGGAGGAGAGGGGCATCAGAAAGGTTCAGGAGTTGCTTTCCTGTTAGCTCCTGCTGAATGTAAGGCCTGGTTTAAATATATAGCAATTGGGAAGAACAGATAGCTACACCTGTAGTTAGGAGGGGGTGAGAAAACCAAGGTGCCTGAGAATGCAGTTGGGATCTATAAGACTAAACAAACCATTTAAAAAAAAAAAAGAAAGAAAAACCTTGTATGTATGTAAAAGCCTTTTCCTGAATCAGATCATGACTACATCGAGGCCATTATCATCAGTATTGCCAGTATTCTCTACTCACACTCACAGTGGGTCTCCAGGGTCTCAGGCAGACATCTTTCCTATAACTTCCTACCTGATCATTTTAACTCGGGATGCAAGGTATTGAACCTAGGACCTTCTGCATGCCAAGCAGATGCTCTACCATGGAGCCATGGCTTGACCCCCATCCGTCCCTAGTAGGGAGATATAAATCTGTCATTTGACAGGCAGAAATCAGGAAACCCATTGTCAAAGCCAACATTCCATTCTATGGAATGAACAACTTTTTGAATTAAACCCCATTAATTGCCATTGGAGCTAATCTCCAAGAAAATCAATACAGTTTATAATTTACAGAATTATTTTTGGGGGATAGGAAAATTCTTCTAAGGCCCATCTTAAATTCGTTTTGGAAAATCCAGCAGATTTTACAGAAGTGTTAGAAAAACATTTGCGATCCAATGAGTTCCTCTCCACAAAAGAACTTTCCTTCCTTCCTTCCTTCCTTCCTTCCTTCCTTCCTTCCTTCCTTCCTTCCTTCCTTCCTTCCTTCCTTCCTTCCTTCCTTCCTTCCTTCCTTCCCACCCAAGACTGACTTTATCAATTAATTACTACAGCCACAGTGGCTAGGGCCCACAATAATTTTAGAGTCCATGAAAATGTTCTAATTTTTTCTCACATAAAAATAAATTTCAGCGGCCCCCAAATATATGTAATCTTGTTTTAAAAAAAAGTTGAAGTATTTAAATTTGTATCAAGAAGAATTCTTCAAATTGATATTATTATGGTGGGGGGGTCCATGAAGGCAAAAGAGCCTTCATGGAAGTTATAATGTGGCCTTTTGTACACTATGGAATTGTACTGTTGATTTATTTTCGTCTGACCAATATTGATGGTTTTTAGCCAGACACAGCATTTAGCCATTTGCCTTTCTCAGTATTATAGTTGAATAAGAAAGATCATCAGAACACTCTAAGTCATGTCCTCTGGATCTTTAGTGCAAGGGAAGGAGTAACAGAGAACCTTCCTGGCTAGGCAGTGACAGTTTTCTTGACTGGCCAGCCCCAGCATGATTAACAGTAGCATTGAACAAAGCCATCACCAAGTTTGTGTCGGAAATTTGGAAGGAGAAGGAAGAGGTAGTCCTCTGGAGCTAATGTGTTGTATCCTCCCTGAGATATGGCCTACACTATAGAAATGTTTAAGCACTTCTTTTTTTCTCCCCAACAGACATGGAAGCCTGTATCCAATGTCCAGAGGATCTTTATCCCAGCAGAGAGAAAAATCAATGCATTCCCAAGGATATAACCTACCTTTCTTACCAAGAACCTCTTGGAAGAGTGCTAGTTATGCTGGCTATTTCTTTATCTCTAGTGGCAGTTCTGGTACTTGGAACTTTCATTCAGCACAAGAATACACCCATTGTCAAAGCCAACAACCGGAGCCTCACGTATATTCTTCTAATCTCTCTCCAATTTTGCTTCCTCTGTTCATTACTCTTCATTGGGAAACCTTCAAAAGTGACCTGTCTTATTCGACAAGTGACATTTGGCATTGTTTTCTCTCTGGCCCTTTCTAGTGTGTTGGCCAAAACCATCACCGTTGTTCTGGCCTTCATGGCCACGAAACCAGGATCCAGGATGCAGAAATGGGTGGGCAAAAAAATGTCACAATATATTTTCCTTTCCGGTTCCTTCATTCAAGTAGCTCTTTGTGCTCTTTGGCTCAGTACTTCCCCACCCTTCCCAAATCGGGATATGAACTCAGTGCCTGGGGAAATCATACTGCAATGTAATGAAGGGTCAGTTGCCATGTTTTATTGTGTTGTAGGCTATATGGGCTTCCTGGCTGCCCTCAGCTTCACTGTGGCTTTTCTAGCCAGGAAATTACCGGACAGTTTCAATGAAGCCAAATTCATCACTTTTAGCATGTTGGTCTTTTGCAGTGTTTGGTTGTCCTTCTTTGCAACTTACTTGAGCACCAAAGGGAAATCTATGGTAGCTGTGGAGGTCTTCTCCATTTTGTCATCCAGTGCTGGGTTATTGGGTTGCATCTTTTTCCCTAAATGTTACATCATCTGGCTTAGGCCTGAGCTGAACAACAGGGAGCAGTTAACTAGGAAAGGATGAGAACTGTAAAGTTGATTCTCTTATAGAATATATAAAGAATTAGAAATCACAGTTCCTAATGATCCTTGAAGGAATCCATCACAGTTTAACTGGTTTAGATGTTCTTCCTGATCTTTGGAGTGGGTTTCTCTTCCTCTTTCAACACCGCTGACATCAACTGGCCTTTACAGGAATTACCCACTTCAAAGAGCAGCTCTAACAGCTTTCCTTCCCTACATTGCTATTCTCCAACTCCACTTCATAACAGTAGCTGATTCCACACTCACCTTTCTCTGGGGCAGGCTTCCGTTTCTGAGTGGAGCAAGCTGGCGATTTCGCACCAGTTGCTCTGCGCCGCCATTTTGTGCAGGGCAAATCATGGGTTTTATTCAGAATGTAAGCAAAAGCTTACATTCTGAATAAAACTTACTTGGTCTTAAAGGTGAATTGTCTACTACTTTGTTCCATTGCTTCAGATCGACACAGCTGCCTACTGGGATCTATCTTGACCATTGTAAATCAACTATGATGAGATTCCTAACTGTGAATTAGCTATGGGGCAATGTAAATCAGTATATCTATCCCTTTAGTAGAAAATGAACTGAGAGAAGTCTGAAATTACTTTGCAAAAAGCCCTCCAGTGTATTCACTGGGAAGATCCAGGTGGAACCATATAATGCACACATTATTTCTACATGGCGGTCATTTTGTAGAAAAATAGGTGGTGGAGCTCATCGAGGGATTGTTATGCAGCTGCACATACTATTCAATGGACAAGGAGGTGGAACTCTCAGAAGGAGGAGGTGGAGTTCTCAGAAAGGTTCAGGAGCTGTGCTCCTGTGAGCTCCCACTGAATCTGAGGCCTGTTTGTACACCATTATATATTTTGTCCCAAACACAGACTTCAAGAGTGGATGGACTTTCATACAGTACACTTAAAGATGCAGGTTTTGGAGGGAAAAATGTGCAGCATGTAGGTAAGACATGGATGTATGCTTGTGCTCTGAATCTACTCAAATACATGTTCCACATTTGTATTGTTATCTGCTTTCTCTGGCCATGAAAGAAAATACTGATGATGTTGAAAACAGGATTTTTACTATGGAGGTATTTGTCAGATTGCACATGTACCTCCACAGATGCTAGTTCCAGGTATTGGTTAAAGAGGGTTTTTATAGTCCTGTGACCAGGTCCCTTCCAATCAACAATGGACTTCATGGTTTAGGAATGATGAGAGGCCAATTGCTCCAAGACTGGATGAAGGCCATGGACGACCACAGCTGGCCCAGTCTGGGTGAGCAAAACAGATCCATTGCAGACTGGCTTGGATGTTCCTTCACTCACCTCTGGGTTCTGTAGCTCTTCATAGTTTCAACAGAAGAAAAAACTATCATCATGTATAAAAAATTAAAATATATGAATTTAACAGCAAACATACCAATTCAGTTCAGCGGAATATTAGCTTATTTAAACCATTTTACATCAGCACATATACAGATAACAATAATTATAACTGGAAAAATAAAAATACATATTAACAGATAAAATTACTTATGGATATTTATTTATTTATTTGGCTTATGTTCTGCCCTTTCCCATAACGGGCTCAGGGTGGATCACAACATGAACTGAAATTTTTTTTTTAAAAAAACCCTCCCATTTAAATTTAAAAACAATACAATAAAATTAGCAAATCAAAACAATAGAACAATAAAATAAATAAAGTGCATCGTCAGGTGGGAAGGGCACATTTCACAGGATACAGCAGTTTTTGCCCAAGACAAAGTGATGCTGAAAATAAAAAAAGGATAGCACCATAGTCTGTAAAGTGTGATGTGCCAACAAGGGAGGCCAACTGATGGAATCATTGCTGGAATAGGATGTCCGCTGCCACAACCCAAGGCCCAGAGGAACAGCTCCATTTACAGGCCCTACAAAATGACAGTAATTCAGGTAGGGCCTAGATCTCCATATAGATCTGATTCCACCAGGCAGGTGCCAGAGCTGAGAAGGACCTGGCCCTGGGCAAGGCAAAATGGATGTCCCTCGGGGCACGGGTGGTCAGGAGATGTTGTGTAGCAGATGGCAATGTCCTCCAGGGCGTGTATGGGGAAAGAAGGTCCCTCAAGTATGTTGATCCCAGACAGTGTAAGGCTTTAAACATCAGAACCAAAACCTTGAAGTGGATCCAGTACCCGATTGGTAGTGCAACACTGGCCAAAGGCTTGCCCATAAAGGCATTACAGTTAACAGCTGTGCTGCTGCATTTTGCACCAGCTGGAGTTTCTGGATCAGCCCCAAGGACAAGCCTGTATAGAGCAAGTTACAGTAATCGAGTCTGGAAGTGACCGTTGCATGGATCACTGTAGCTAAATCCTGGAGGACAGATTATAGAAGGCAGATCGTGCAACTGCTGTGACCTAGGCTTCCATGGTAAGTGAGGCATGCAGTATCACTCCCAGACTCTTTACCTTCAGAGCTGGCACAAGAGATGCACCGTCCAAGGTTGGGAGGCAGGGGCCGACTCCAATCTCCCTAGGTTCAGGTACAGGACCTCCATTTTAGCTGGATTGAGCTTCAGCCGGCTTTATTGCAATCATCCACTCACAGCTTCTAGAACCTAGTAAGATGATCTGGGATGGAATCTGATTGGCCATCCATCAGCAGATAGAGCTGGATGTCATCCGCATATTGGTGACAGCCCATCCCAACCTCAAGCAATCTGAGCAAGGGGGTGCATATATATGTTAAACATCATTGGTGAAGAATAGCTCCCTGCAGTACACCACATTTAAGCTTGGAGATCTGCTCGCCAAGAGCCACCCTTTGGAAAGGAGGAAAACCACTGTGAGGCAACCCCTTAACTCCAATGTCATTAGATCTTAATCAACCGTGGTGGGTCATTAGATTTTAATCAACCGTGTCAAATGCTGCTGAAAGATCTAACAGTAACAGAAGCTCTGACCCACCTTGATCCAGATGCCTTCTGAGATCATCTGTTTGGGCAACCAAAACAGTTTCCTTCCCATGACCAGGGTGAAAGCCGGACTGAAAAGGGTCAAGGATAGAAGTATCCTCCAGGAATGTTTGAAACTGCTCCGCCACTTTGTCCAGAAATGGAAGATTCAAGACTGGACAGTAATTGACCAGGACCATAGGGTCCAAAGATGGCTTCTTTAAAAGCTGACACACCACTGCCTCTTTGAACCTAGCTGGGATCATCCCTGATGACATGGATAGATTTATAATGACAACCAGAGGCCTCCAGACATCAGCATCACCTTCTTTAACAAGCCAAGATAGGCAGGGGTCCAAAGGACAGGTGGTAGACTTCACTGCATCCAAGATCCTGTCTACATCTTCCATAGAAAGTCCACTGAAGTTGTCCAAAAAACGTTCAGAAAATGGTAAATGGGCTTCCAGTTCTCATCCTATATCAATTGCGGCTGGGAGATCCTGGAGGAGAGTCAGGACTCTATCTGCAAAATAAGTTGCAAAAGCTTGGCAGCCAATGTCCAGTTCTCCAATCTTTTGTTTTTGGCACTATAGTTAATGATTGAATTGTTAGATTGAATAGTTAATGATTGAATTGTTCTAAATAATTGGGCTGGGTGCGATTTTGCAGATGCAATGGAGACCACATAGAATTCCCTCTTAACAGACTTCACTGCTTTCTCATAGATCTTGTTCTTGGCTCCTCATCATAAGAATGCCGCGACACTTGCTCTAGCCATCTAAGTTGCCACTTCATCCTCTTCAGTTCCAGGGTATACTATGGAGCTGCTTTGGCATGGCAGCAAACAGGGCACCAGGGGGTGATGTTGTCACTGGCTGTAGAGAGCCAGGAATACCAGTCCTCCACTTGCTCACCTAGCAACCTGCCAGGGAGCATTGGATCTCGCAGAGCTTCCCAAAGCTGCTCAGGGCCCAGTTGGATATAAAGGAAGAAAAGAATTGTTTATGGAAGTTTTAATAGTTGTCATATATTGCTCACCCACCCCTCAAATGAATGAAACATGACACAGATTATGGGTTAAATTAGGACGCTATTTACATATAAGCTGATCTGCACCACTCAGTTGATATGTCAAAGCATGGGTTGTATCGTGCTTGCAATGCAAGTTTCCTAACAGGACCAAACGAGGGGTGTGCATTCAGTTTGGTCGAACCATATTTACAGCTGAATCACCACTGATTTGGCTGTATACGGAATCGGCTGCAGCCGATTCCCATTGAAGCCCATTATATGGCAGCCGAATACGGCTCGACGTATACTTACGAAAGTATTCGGAAGTATACGGCTGTCAATGCAAAAGGTGGGAAAGTAGCTTCTTCAGCCTCAGGGGAGCTGCTTGCCTACTTTCCCGCCTTTAGTAGCCTCCCTGGGATCAGGAGGGGGGAAGGGGAAGAGGAGCCCCAGAAGCCAATCCAAAGCATCCATTTGCAAAATGCATTGCAAATGCATGCTTTGCAGGGCTGTTGTGTAGCTGATGGCCCAGCCATCAGCAACATTGTTGTTATTTTAATCTTTGGCTTACTTGGGTATCCAAGTAAGCACTGTTGTCTGGCCAATCAGAGAGCAGTGCTATTTTTTGAAATTGCTCTCTGTAGGGCCAGAGAATCTTTTAAAGGAGTCTTCCTGGCTGGACTCCTCCATTGCTGCTGTGTTGGTGTATGTTGGTTGGTGTGAGAGATTGTGCTGCTGCTGGCTGGCCCTTGGCTTCAGCTGCTGCCTGCTGCTCTCTCATTCAGCCTTACCAGACTTCCCTGGAGTAGAGAAGACAAGGTAAGACAGTTTTGGGGTTCTTGTTTTTGTTCTTGTTGGTAAAAGGACTTCTAGAGTCCCTTTACTTATCCAGATTTGGATGGGTGAGTACTGGGTAGCTTATTTGGGGTTGGGGTTAGGTTCTGCTGGGGGTGGGGGCCTGGGGTGGGGTTTTTTTGCTAATTTGCCCATATCTTAATTTAGTGAGAGAACTTTTAAAAGTGCAGTGTCCTTTTACTTCTCCTGATTTGGGTGGCTTGGATTTCTTGGGGTTAGGGTGAAGGGGGTTTTTTGGGGGGAGGGTTTGGCAAAGTTCCTGTATTGTTAAAAGTTGAGTTTTTTTCTGTTTTAAAAGTATTCAGTGTTTGATTTGTTCCTGCTGTGCTGTGCTGCTGCTGTTACTTTTCTCTTCAGGTTCTTCGGGGTGCTGTTTGGCCTAATTTTCATTGTTTAAAAGGCCACTTATGTACCCCTTTTCCTGGTTCTGGTTTTAGGGGGGGGGGGTCCTTGTTGACTGATTTGGCCTGAGCTTTCTTATTGGTGAAAGGCCACTTTTTTAACACTTGAGTTGCTTGGCCTTTTTTCCTGTTGTCCCTTTTCCTGGTTTGGGGGTTGGGGGCTGGGGGTGGGGGTGTTGTTGACTTATTTGGCCTGAGCTTTCTTGTTGGTGAAAAGGCCGTTTTTTAACACTTGGCCTTTTGTGATTCTGCTGGGGTTTTTTTTTTTTAAATTACCCCTGGTTGGTGTGGGGGTTGGCGAGGGTGTGTGTGGGCTGTGTTGGCTGGGTCACTTTCTTGTTTTTATAGAGTAGATTGTGTGTTCTGTGGCAGGGAAGCTGGCACCTGGGTGAGAGACCCAGAACCAGCAGGCTTGTTGTAGTTGGCCAGCTCTCCCCGTGTTGTTTGGGGCAGGGCTGGAGAGCTGGCATCTGTAGATTGTGTGTTCTGTGGCAGGGAAGCTGGCACCTGGGTGAGAGACCCAGAACCAGCAGGCTTGTTGTGGTTGGCCAGCTCTCCCCATGTTGTTTGGGGCAGGGCTGGAGAGCTGGCATCTGTAGATTGTGTGTTCTGTGGCAGGGAAGCTGGCACCTGGGTGAGAGACCCAGAGCCAGCAGGCTTGTTGTGGTTGGCCAGCTCTCCCTGTGTTGTTTGGGGCGGGGCTGGAGAGCTGGCATCTGGGTTTTCTGCAGCCAGGTCTGCAGAGCATACCTTGAGCAGATTGTGTTTTGTGTGGCAGTGATGTTGGCAACTGGGTTTATATTGGTTCCAGCCTGCAGGGTTCATAGAGGGATGTAGTGCATTTGGGTCGTATAGAGATTCTCTGGTGTGAAGTTAGGTTTGGCTTTGGGTGCCCCAGGAATTGGACCCCCTGGTCCAATTTTTTTTGGCCTTGTGGGTTTTGTGTGGGACAGTGCCCTGAAGCTGCACAGCAGTTTGGGAGGCTCTCCTCAAAACCTCCTGCTCCCCAGAGCCACTTTTCCCACGACAATTACCGTGAGGAAGTGGCTCTAATTGGTTTTTTTCTCACCATTGGGAGCAGTGTTCCTTTTGGGGTGCCCACAGATGGGTGCCGTCTTTTGGGGCCAGGGGGGTTGCATGCTGGGGAGTCCCCTGAAGCTGCCCTGCAGTTTTGGGGTCTCTCCATCAAACCCCCCCTCTGGCCAGAGCCACTTTCCCCACAGCAATTGTAGTGGAGGAAGTGGCTAATTGGGCTTTCCCCATCATTGTTGGCAATGGGCCATTTGGGGAGCCCAAAGACAGGGACCCCCTGGCCGAATCTTTTTGGGACTTGGGGGGATTGGAGGGGAGAGTCCCCTGCAGGTCCCCTGCAAATTTGGGGGCTCTCTCTCAAACCCCCTGCCCCCCAGTAGCCTCTAATTATGCCCTATGTTGCCATCGATTTCAAAGGCCCCTAGGGTATAATGATGGAATAGGTGCACCCTCTTTGGGTGCCCCTGGAATGGGATCCCCTGGCCCAATCTTTTTGGGACTTGGGGGGGTTGGAGGGGAGAGTCCCCTGCAGGTCCCCTGCAACTTTGGGGGCACTCTCTCAAACCCCCTCCCCTCCAGGCGGCTTCAAATATACCCTATTTGCCATTGATTTTAATGGCCCATAGGGTATAATAGGGCCGTATATTCGGAAATAGCCGCGCATCTACCGTATATGCGGCTATTCCAAATGCGGTATTCAGAAGTATACGGGGATTATGAATCCCCCCCCCCCCCGTATACTTCCGGATCTGTGTAATACCGATTTTTTTATTTTTTTTTTGCACATCCCTAGACCAAACCACCCCAGCTTAGAGCCAGGTCTACAATCCTTCCAAACCCTTCTCCTCATGGCCCACATACAAATGCATAGAGGGGGCCACTGCTAAACCTTCAGGCTCATTTTATGTCCCTCAATGTCAATGAGGTGCCCAGCTGATAGGCACCCTGTTTGAAGACCCTACCATCATGATATCTCAAGGTGCTTGCCAATTCTAAATCCCCTCAACCCATACGGTTCCCATCTTTCCCATCGGGACCTAAGGAATCCTACCAGGCCAATTTATACCTCATCCCTTATGACCCTGTGTAGCAGGCAAAAAAAGCCCCTCCCAATGCCAATCTGAGGGAGATCTAAAGAATTTTTTTTCCTGCCCCCTTTAATTTAAATGAATTGAACCTGATCTTGTTATAGTCACCAGAAATATGGTGGAAATACAAAAAATACCAACACAGCAGAGTATCAGTTGTACCTTTATTATAGGTCTCTGAAATTGGGAATTCTGTTAAAACACAATAATCCAGGTTAAGAGACTGAGGGTGATCATGGATCCAGTCTTGTTGTTTGAAAAGCAGTTTGGCCCTGTGGCCAAAAGTAGCATTGCCAGAATTTCACCTGGCACCCCTGGGAGCATTTGGGATTGGGACACAGATAATTGAGCACAGGGAGCAGACTGCCACAGAACATATCATAGTGACTTCTAGTTAAAATCTGGAAAGTGATATTACTATGGCAAATGATTATGTAGGATCCCTAAAGCAATGTTTGACACAATGACATCAGTTCTAGAGTTTCAAATGGAAATGAAGTCAATGCATCAATTTATGCCTTTCCCCCCATCTTCCCACCACTCCACTGAACAAGCATTGGGGTGGGTTAAGGGGCTTGGGAGCATCAGCAGGAGGCTTCCCACCTCGAAGATGTACGTGGCAACTCTCGCCAGCAGTGTCCTGTGTCATTCTGCATGTAGGTCACCAGGCCAGTCCTTTCTTAGACTTGGCTGATCTGCCCACGCAAATTTATTGTTTTTTACTCATGAGACTGGATTACTGTAACATGGTCTTTGTTGGCTTGTCCTTGAAGACGACTCAGAAATTGCAACCAGTCCACAATCTGTTAGCTCAGTTATTGTCAGGGGCTATTTTGTTATTTAAGAGAATTGCATCACTCGTTTGTTTGCCAAAACTCTGGATGGATTTTGGATGTGGTATGAATTGCAGGGAGATGATGAAAGACTGGTCAAGGGAAAATCTGTTTTTGATGCCTCTTGTGTGTCAGTTTTCAGATTTTTGGGCCCAGAAGTAGCTCTCCATAGACAGGTGATTATCAACTTTGTCTTAATTCGGTATCTATGACATTATTGGTTTGATTGATTGATGTGATTATCTCCTCCCCCTTAACTATGAAAACTAACTCTTTCTGGCTTGTTGAGAATGGATTTACAGGTTCCAGTAGAAAAGTCTATAATACTTACAGGTGATAAATTATATTAAAATCACCTTTCTTCATCAGAACTGCATTCAAAGAAAGACCCTTCTCTTTGTATTTTGCATGCTTGTTTGCTATTCAATTTATGGTGCCTTTCATTAACTTGCTACTCCTCAAACTTCTTTTTTTTTAAGAAAAAAAACTTTGCATACTATAGTTGACTTAATCGACTATTTCTGGGCAATGAATGAAGGCGGCTGCTGCCAAAGCTCCAAAACGCTAAGTTGTTTTATTAACCTTTTATACAGTTTTATTAACCTTTTAAACCTTTTTTTCCTGTTCCTTTAGCCTGTTAATTGTTTGAAGCAGCCTAACAACAACTTAGTTAACTCTTCCTGGCTGACTTTTATCTCTTTGTTTTATAAATAGCTGGTCGCTAGGTATTTACTGGCTCGTTTCCCAGCTGGTGTTTTTAGAGTAATAGTAATAATAATAATAATAAATAATAATTTTTTATTTCTATCCCGCCCTCCCCGCCGAACCAGGCTCAGGGCGGCTCACAGCATAAAATACACATTACATCAGTTTACATTATAAAAACATGGTTAAAACAGTTATAAATTATTAAAATTAACATAACAATATGGCATTGTATACATTAGATTTCGTAACATCAGATAGTAAAAACATTTCCAGCAGCATACCTAGCTTTATTGCTGATTCTATCGCTAGTTGAAGGCCACCTTGAAAGGGTGGGTCTTACAGGCCCTACGAAATTGATCTAAACATCTTAGGGCCCTCATCTCCTCGGGGAGTTGGTTCCACAATAATGGAGCGACGACCGAGAAGGCCCGATCCCGGGTGGCCTTCAGTCTGGCCTCCCTTGGCCCAGGGATATTCAACTGGTTTTTCCCAGATGACCTCAGTGCCCTCTGGGGCTCATATGGGGAGAGACGGTCCCTCAGGTAGGTAGGTCCTCGGCCATATAGGGCTTTAAAGGTGATAACCAGCACCTTGTAGCGAACTCGGTATACCACTGGCAGCCAGTGCAGCCCGCGCAGCCCCGGCTGTATGTGCTCCCACTTTGGGAGCCCCAGCAACAGCCTAGCCGCCGCGTTCTGCACCAGCTGCAGCCGCCGAGTTCGACACAAGGGCAGCCCCATGTAGAGGGCGTTGCAGTAGTCCAGTCTCGAGGTGACCGTAGCATGGATCACCATTGCTAGGTCACGGCGCTCCAGGAAGGGGGCCAACTGCTTTGCCCGTCGAAGATGAAAAAACGCGGACTTGGCAGCGGCCGCTATCTGTGCCTCCATTGATAATGAAGGCTCCAGAAGAACCCCCAGGCTCTTGACCTTATGTGCTGCTTTAAGCTGCACACCGTCAAGGACCGGCAAAGGGATTTCCCTTCCCAGGGCACCGCGACCCAAGCAAAGGACCTCTGTCTTCGTTGGATTTAACTTCAGCCCGCTCAGTCTGAGCCAACCTGCCACGGCTTGCAGTGCTAAGTCCAGGCTTTCTGGGACGGAGCCAGGCCGGCCATCCATTAGTAGATAGAGCTGGTATGTAATTGCTTGAGAAGTTGCTAAATTTTGCCCTGTGTTTGGTGATGTATCCCTGCTGTTTATTATCAGCCTGAGCCAAGGAAAAAAAGCAGTTTCTTTTTGCTATTACATTTTGAGATTAATATGGGTGTGTCTAAGCGTAGAAGAGACCAAGAGGAACCTTCATTACCTCCTCCTAAGCAAAAGAGAATTGGAGACTTTTACTCTGTACAACTTCCAACCTCCAATCGTTTTGAGATTCTGGCTGACTATAATGATGATTTAAATAAACCAGCTTTAAATGAATCGGCCTTTATAAACCCATCCTCTCCCCAAACAAAATTCGTTTAACCATCTGCAACTACAAGGGGCGGGGCCCTTTGTGGAACTCTATGCAACTATCCAAAGGCATTTAAGAACTTTATTCCCAGGGGAAATGGCTTGGATTGATCTACATGAGATAGATATCTTTGATGCTTGTTCCCAGTCACAGAGGGTGCTTTTATCTTTCAGGTCAGCGCAGATTCCTCAGCTTCTGTTGCGATCAAAAAAATATCTCTCATCCAAAGGAATCTTCCCGACGCGTGTCTTCAAGAATGACATCATTCTACCCCTGATTCATCGAAAGAAATATCTAGATCTAGAGGATAACTCTTCAATAGTTGCAGATAGATCCGGTGACATCTTGAATGCAAACACTTCATCTGCCACAGCAAATTTGTCACCTCAGTCTTACCCTCTTAATGAATCTATGGAGGTTCTTTCTGCAACCAACATCTTGGAAGACAATATTAGAGATCAGTTCCAATCCCTTCAGTCTTATGATCAACAAGACATTTTAAAAAGACTAGACTTGTTGAAAGAAAGCCTCTTATTGAAGCAGAGTGAGCAGCAAAAGAGCTCTCCTGGGTCTTCTTTTATTGAGTTGAGAGAGCTTCAAGATGTGTCTTTGACTGACCTAGATCATCAAGATCCTCCTCACTCTACAATTTCCATTTCCCCTCCTTTAACAAACTCGAATGTGGACAATATGATATCTACTTTCCCATCTGAGATTTCACTAACCACTTACCCCCAATCTGAAATCAGGCGGCCTTCGGAAAGGCTGGTCGTTGCTGAAATTCATCCAGTGCCCACCATGTCTATGGACAATTCCATCAATCCTAAGGATAATTTCATCTGGCCAAGCCTTTGTGAACTTAGCAAAAATATTTCTAGGGGCCTCGAAAATGAAGGTATGACTTTTGTTTCTTCCTGCTTGCCAAACCAATTTTCCCAAGATGACTGACTGAGATCCTCCTCATTGTCTTCAACTCCAAATACTTCTCCACTATCAGACATTAAGATCATCTCGTGGAACGTGGCTGGTTGGTGGAATAAATCCAAAGATGTTGAATTTATTAGCTACCTTAAGAACTTTGATGTCATCTTACTACAAGAGACTTGGTCCCAAAGTCCGATTCATCTTGCAGGTTATAAGTCCTATTCACTCCCAGCCTTTAGAACCAACTCAAGAGGCCGTTTTCAAATGGGTTTGTCTATATTTGTGTCTCTTCTTCACAATTCTGTAGACATCCCCCTACAGGCTGGAAGTGTTATGGAACAAGCTATCAAGCTGGTTTATGGGAATCTTTCCATGATTTTGGTAAACATATATATCCCTCCTGCCCTAGATAAATCAGCCCTTTTACATCATTGGGAACGTTTGAATGTAATTGTGAGTGAATTGGAAACCAAATTTCCCTCTTTTGAAATAATAATAGCAGGAGATTTTAATGCAAGAGTGGGCAATGATGATAAATCTTTTCTAAGACCTTAACCTCAATCTAGATGATACTTTCCCACCTTTTTTTCCCTATAGGAGGCAATCTAAGGATACCTATTCAAATTTGGCAGGCATTTGCTTTGCCAAATTTTGTATCCAACACAATAGGGTCTGGTTTGGAAAGATTTTCTCATTCGGGGGATTTTACATTAATTTCTAAGAAAGGTTGCAGTATAATTGATTATATTACTGTCCCTTTCTCACTAGAATTTTACATAAAAGATTTCTGTATAGATGATGTCATTATTAGTGATCACCTTCCACTTATCTTGACCCTTCATACAGAATCTTCCCCAGACTCTTCCCTTAATCCCTCTATACACTTGTTGGAGTCTACGTCCTTACTAAAAATCTGCTGGAATAGTCAGACTAAATAAGCAGCTCAGTTACTTTTAAATTCTCATTCCCTTTTGAATCTTAGAAGGGTTTTAACCACCGCAATGAATTCTTCAGTGCTAATAATAGCCTATGATTCTCTAGTATCTAACATTCTTAGTTCACTAAATGTTAAACCTAAAAATGTAAAAAAGGGAAGAAATATAAAATCTCTGCAGCCGTGGTTTGATGAAGAATGTAGAGCCGTTAAAACGCTGTTGCGTAACACCTATAGATGTTACCTTGACTCTTGGGCTTTGTCTTTACCATCAGAGTACTTTGATCTTAAAAATCAGCTGTCCCAGGTTATTATAAGCAAAAAGAATGATTATGCTAAACTTCAATGGGAGGAGTTATACCAGGCCATAATCTTAAAGAACTCTAAAAATTTCTGGTCTATTGTATCAGGTGCCCATAGAGTTGATGCCCCTTCTATGTCTGCCATTTCCCCCAATGTCTGGTACCAATATTTCTTCTCTATGTTCTCCCAAAGTAAACTATACACTTCTAGACCTTTTGAACTTTCTCAGGTAGATCTTCCGGAGTGGCCCTCTGTGACTTCTGATGAAGTTAAAGATCTAATTTTGCAATTGAAATCAGGTAAAGCAGCAGGACCAGATGTTATTCCCTCTGAAATCCTAAAGTTAGATCCAGAATGGTGGGCTACTCCGCTCCCATCTCTCTTTACTAGTATTGACAGAACTGGCATAATTCCTAAAGCCTGGCTTAATTCAATAGTGGTTCCAATTTATAAAAAAGGAGATCCCGCCATTCCAAATAATTACAGGCCGATTAGTCTCCTATCCACCATTGGTAAATTATATTCTAAGTATCTGCTGAGGAAACTTAAACAATGGATGAAACGAGAAAAAATTCTTGGTCCGGAACAGCTGGGTTTTTGTAAAGGCAAAACTACTCTCAATTATTGTAATACTTTGTCCCATCTAATTTCCAAATACACTATCGGGAAAAAGATGAAATGGTATGTAGCCTTTTTAGACTTAAAGGGAGCATTTGATTCAATTGACAGAGACCTGTTGTGGGATAAACTGGAACAAACAAGTATTGATAAAAGACTCCTTATGCTCATTAAAAAATTATATACTTTCAAGTTTTGTCAAGTCAAATGCTCTTTATCAGGCAATCTTACGTCAAAAATCCCGTTAAGAAAGGGGGTTAAACAAGGTTGTGTGTTGGCCCCCTTTTTGTTTAACCTCTTTCTTAATGATCTCGCTCCCTTTTTGTCGGATGCTGACCATCATAGTCCAAAACTTGGTGCCAGACATGTTCCCTTACTGTTATATGCAGACGATACAGTCTTACTATCTTGTTCCAGAACTGGATTAAAGCATTTGCTTGTTTGCTGTATCACCTTCCTTAACAACAATAAGCTCCCATTGAACTATGACAAATCTAAAATTGTTGTTTTCTCCAAATCGTGGAAACCAACTAAATGGTCAATAGGCGGCAAAGAGATAGAACAAGTAAAATACTACAAATACCTAGGAATTCATTTTCAATATAACACACTTTGGACTAATCATCGTAACTGTATAATTAAGTCAGTCAATATTAGTGTTGCAGCTATCCAGTGCTTCTTTTACATCAGAGGCAATTAGTTTATCCCAGCCGCGCTAAAAATCTTTAAAGCTAAAGTGATACCGCAGCTTTTAAATGGGGTCCCAGTGTGGATCACAGCCTTGGATAATAACATTTAAGGTGTCCAATCAAAATTCCTATGGAAAATTCTGGGATTCCCAAAGTGCGTACCATATGCAGTTTTGTGTTTAGAAACAGAGACGAATCTTGTGGAAACACAAGCATGGCTAATGTCACTTAAATACTGGCTTCGGCTACCTTTCCACTCTGACTCAGAGAGCCTTTTATATCAACTGCTCTCAGAATCTAATTTGTCAAATTGGCTAGTGTTTATTGAGAGGAAAATAAAATCTATGGGCATTGATTTAGATTCACTTTTTTGAAACTTAAGCTCAGAATTCTAGATATTGAAATGCAAACGTTATATAGCCTGGCCAACAAGTCCTGCTCCCCGCTGAATTTCGAACTTCTTCTTTCAGTAGGGAATTAGTGTCATATTTCTCCTCTCTGCAAGCTCCACAGCAACGGTGTGCGTTCTCGTTAATGAGATGAAATGCATTACCATCTGCTATTCTATTTGGTAGATTTAACAGGATTGAGTACTCTAATAGACACTGTCTTTGTAATTCCAAGTGTATTGAAACTATTTCCCATGTACTACTGAACTGTCCTCTTTATGATGACATTCGTTGTATATACTTGAAAGATATCTTAGCAGATATGTTGGGCTGTGCTGAT
Organism: Heteronotia binoei; assembly: GCF_032191835.1. Classification (NCBI taxonomy): domain Eukaryota; kingdom Metazoa; phylum Chordata; class Lepidosauria; order Squamata; family Gekkonidae; genus Heteronotia; species Heteronotia binoei. Next base: position 14,460,652 of record NC_083237.1, on the reverse strand, counting down.
TCAGGCAAAGTCCACAAACTTTTAAATGACACTTGTGCTGAGGTAACTTTAATGGTGGCTAGATTTCTCCAACAGGCCATGGAAATACGACAGAGAATGGTTCTGGAATGACCACATTTTATCTGTTGTAATTATTTAATTTGGCTAAATTCGATTCATATATATTTTACTTATTTTATGTATTTTAGCTCCCTATGTACTTTATAATCTAGGATTTTATATTATTTATATTGCTATTTTACTGCTAAACCTGTTTTATGCCAATTAAGGCTTGCTATTTGCTATTTACTTGACTTAATCCTTTCTCTTTTTCAGTGCTCATTCAACCAGTTCTGGTTACTAAATTTAAAACAATACTGTTGAAAGTCCTCACAACTATGCACTCCATCTTAACACAATGTGCATGTCTCTAATTTGCTGCTCTCTAGCCTCCTTCACTATATGATGTCTATTTTTCCCACTTTATAGAAAGACTGGATATATGAAAGACATATTTCTGTTACTTTTGCTATCTCAGTCTACTTTTCATACAGATATATTGCTGTTGATAATGGGAAATTCTATCCTGCCCATAAGAAATGCAGATGGCCAAGGAAAAATGAAATGGAATAACATGGCAGATGAATACATTCCCATTTGGGTTTGATAGAAATGTTTGGTCGCCAGAATGCTGCTGAAACTAGTGTAGGTGGTAATGCTGCCATGTCCCATAGTATGTGAGAGGAAGCCCATCAACTGCACCATGTACAAAGATCCTTGTCGTATTCATGATCAGTTTTCTCAGTCAGGGGATGTATTCATTGGTGGAATCTCTTCTCAAGCTACATTCACAAATAACCTTCTGTCTTTCATGGAACACCCTGCGTAAGGATTCTTTGTTCCTTTTTTATAAATTGTTCCAATCATTTGTGTTTGAGAGAGGACTCTGAGTCATACAGTACTTGAGTTACAATTTATTTACTTTTCTTTTTTCCTATACCAAATTTACAATTTGTGAATCAGTTATGCAGAAATTCTATAAAAATGGCATGTGTTTTAAAAATAGCATACGTGTATTGAAATGAAAAGGGAGCCATTCTAGCAGCTCTTTTCCTGAATACTATTAAAATCTATTCAGTACAGCTTACTTTAGGGAAAGAATTTTGAGGTGGCATGTAAATAATTTCAAAAGGAGGTTGAAATGTGTGTGCGCAGACCAGAAATCCCAGTTCTCCTCAATGCAGAATCCCAAAGAAAGAGAGCTACTTCCTCCTGCAAGGTGGTTTCTTCATATCTGTTTCCCCTCCCACTTTACATAATCAGCCTAAGTCATGGAAGCATTTCCTCCAGCCCATCCCTGGTGATTGTACCTTGAGCTTGTAGCCCAAAGTCATCCAAACACTTTTCCCTGCCTGGAGAAGGGGGGAAGGGGAAGCTTGGCCATTCTGTTGTCTCTAGCTAGACCCACTACATACGTATAAACTGGGAAACTGTTGAACATTTGCTCCACACTTTGGCATGTTCACAGCCCAGGGTGGGGGGAATTGTTAAAATCGAAAAGGGAGGCTTAGTTCCTTTCCAACATCCCAGGAGAGAAAAAGGAATTTCTTTACAATTCTTAGAATTTTAATCAGGATCTTCCTTCTTCCCCTTACACCTTCCGGTGGTACTGTTGTGTCCTTTCCCCTCTGTGACTAATTCAGCCAGATACAGCTGATTCATGAGTACATGGAAAGATCGAGGGTGTCTAGGGCTCCCTCTCACTCTCTAAGACTCTTCTTTGATCTGCCTTTCCCTATGTGTATAAATCCAGGTGGGCAGCAGCCATGTTGGTCTGAAGCAGTAGAACAAAGCAGGAGAAGTAGTACCTGGAGAGCCAGTTTGGTGTAGTGGTTAAGTGTCTGGACTCTTATCTGGGAGAACCGGGTTTGATTCCCCACCCCTCCACTTGCACCTGCTGGCATGGCCTTGGGTCAGCCATAGCTCTGGCAGAGGTTGTCCTTGAAAGGGCAGCTGCTGTGAGAGCCCTCTCCAGCCCCACCCACCTCACAGGGTGTCTGTTGTGGGTGGGGGGGAGGTAAAGGAGATTGTGAGCCGCTCTGAGACTCTTCGGAGTGGAGGGTGGGATATAAATCCAATATCTTCTTCTTCTTCTTCTTCTTCTTCTTCTTCTTCTTCTTCAAGACCAACAAACTTTTATTCAGAGCGTAAGCTTTCGTGTGTGTTATGTATTGAACATAAGTGACCAGGCCTCATGGCGATTGTGACTAAAGGCGACCCTTGGGTCCCCGGATGGAGCTTGCCTGATGCCCAGCCCATCAAGATCTGTGGCGGGAAGTTTGACTGACCAGGATTGGCCTGGTCGGATGAGGGGGCTGTACCGGGCAATATATATAAGCGGGGCCCGGCCCGCGTGTTCTCTCTTGTAATGTGCTACTGAATAAACTATGTTGCCTTCAAACCGTCTCGGTTCTCAGTACATTACATTGTGCATGCACACTTCTTCAGACAAGGAATGAGGTACAGTAAGCAGAGCTACATATAGCTTGTGGGTTTAGGATGCAAAGTGGTACAAACTTAAAATCCAATAGCAGAATAGTAAGTTAACAAATTCAGAAAACCTTTGATCTGGGTTGCATTAGCATGGGAAACCAATAAACAGTAACATGTCAGAATGTGACAATGCCTGTTAATTATTCTATTGCTAATAAGCCTGGTTCAAAATGAGGGCATTTATTTCCCAGAAGTTTTTCCAGTCCACCTAATTTTCCTTTTAACATGTAACATAAATATATACATCCTTCTAGTTTGCCACTAGAAAAAAATACATTAAAATGTAGTGGAAGATGGGTTTAGTATATGTAATGAGATAAACAGCCAATATCCCTTGTTTGAGTATGTCAATACAAAAACATTATTCTGATACACTCTCCTAAAAACGAAATACATTGAACTACTGTGCATATATAGCCACACTTGGTGAAAGTGGGTTTAGCATATGTAATGAGATAAAAAAAACAATTTCCCTGTTCAATCGTGGGGAGATGTTTGTTCCAAGTTTCATAATAATTTGTAATTTCCCTCTCCATCCTGTTCTTGAAGTTCCTTTGCAGTAAAACAGTGACTTTGAGGTCACCCATTGAATGTTCTGCAAGGTTAAAGTGTTCTCCCACAGGTTTCACAGTTTTGTGATTCCTGATGTCAGATTTGTGTCTATTTATCCTTTGTCACAGGGTTTGTCCTCTTTGCCCTATGTAGAGAGCCAAAGGACATTGTTGGCATTTAATGGCATAAATAATTTTGGAAGAGGAATAAGTGAATGAGCCTGAGATGGTACAGTTAATGTTGCTAGGTCCTGTGATTGTGTTGTCTGGTTGTATGTGGCAGCAAAGTTGGCACTTGGGTTTATTGCAAGCTCTGGTACCAGTGCCCATGCTCAAGTGAGATGTTGAATTGTTCCATTCACCCCGATCTCCCCCACTTCTCCATGGGACAAGCATGGGGTGGGGGCTTGGCAGCATCAGCAGAAGGTTGTCCACCTCTAAGATATAAGTGGCAATTGTAGCTAGAAGTGCCCTGTGTCATTCTGCATCTAGATCATCAACTCTGTCCTTTCTTGGACTCAGCTGTCCTGCCCATGTTGTTGTTGTTGTTGTTTCACCCATGATGCTGGATTATGTTAAGATGTTCTATGATGGGTTAATTTTGAAAACTACCAGAAAATTTCAACCAGAATATGTCAACTCAGTTATTGGTAGGAGAGTTGCATCACTTGTTTGGCAGGACTTCAGATGGACTTTGGATGGACCTTCAGGGAGACGATGAAAAATTGGAGAGGGAAAAATCTATTTCTGTTACGTCTTGTGTGTCAGTTTACAGATACTGGACACACAAGTGGCACTCTGTAGAGAGGTGATTGTGACCTCCTCCCCCCGCCCCTCTAATTATGAAAACTACCAGTTTCTGGCCTGTTGGGAACTGATTTCCAGGATCTAATTGAAAAGTCAATAATTCTCACAGTTGATAAATTATAGGAAAACTCACATTTCTTCATCAGAACTTCGTTTGGGGAAAGACGCTTCTTTCAGTATTTTGAATGCTTCTTCTCTATTCAATTTATGGTGCCTTTCCATACTCTCCATGCTTTAAAGAGAGAGAAAAGAAATCACACCTGCATACTGTAGTTGATTTAATCTCTTCTCTTTTCAGCTCTCACTCAGCCAATTTTGGTTATTAAACTTAAAACTGTGCCCTTGGAAGTCCTCACAACTATGCACATTATCTTAACGCAAGTTACATGTCTCTTCTTTGCTACTCTCCCCACGGGTCAGTAATAATTCAGCGCTTGCACAGTGGACTACATTTACCTTTACCTTTGTCCTCCAATAAGAATAACTATATTCCCTCACTTTTAACTGACCTTATTGAAAGACTGGACACATGAAAGGCATGAATATGTTACTTCTTAATACACAATCAACTTTTCATACAGACAGACTGCTGTTGATATAGTGGACTGATGAAAATTCTATCATGCCCTTCAGAGATGCAGATGGACAAGGAAAAATGAAATGAAATGATGTGATAGATGACAACATTGCCATTTGTATTTGGCAGGGATGTTTGGTCAACAGGATGCTGCTGAAATTAGTGTTGCTGCTAATGCGGCCATGTTGCATAGTATGTGAGATAAAGTCCATCAACTGCACCGTCTACAATGATCCTTTTCCTATCCCTCACCAGTTTTATCAGTCAGGGGATGTACTCATTGGTGGGATGTCCTCTCTAGCTGGCTACCCAAATGACCTTCTGTCTTTCAGGGAACACCCTGCAAGAATGGTGACTGATCACCCTATGTAAGCATTCTTTTTCTTTTTATAACTCATTCAGATCACTTGTGGTTGAGACAAGAGTGTTGAGTTCCATTTTTTTTTTTTTTTACATTTCTGCATGCAGAAACAAATTCCAGCAGACTCTGGGGTCATCATTTACTTTCCCTGTGTTGACTCACGTTGTGTTTAATAATGGTGTGGATTTAGGACTTTGCCACATCATGGTCTACTTAGATAACTCCCCCTGTGCTATCCCTTTGCTATGGTCAAACCAAATTCTCTGAGAAAAGTGATGTCAGGTAGCCAGTAGGAGAAAGACTAATTTTGAAATGTGGCATGACTTGAATATCCCTGAATACTTATATTTTCCATTTCTATCCTCTGATGTAACTATGCCACACGTCTCTCTTTAAAAACCTATTTTTATATCCTCACACTACTTTTTCCTATAGAGATTTGAAATTTGTGAACTGGTTGTGCAGAATAGGCACAAAAATGTCTTGTGTGTTGAAATTCTAGCAGGTGTGTTTCTGAATCTACTGAAATCTGTTCAGTGTGAGAGAGAGGCCTCTTGTTTCTCTCTAGTCTGAAGAAAGGAATGTGCTGAAGCTGTAGAAGCTGCAGCTAAACTGTGCAAAGAGTCTTCTACCAGGTCACTGCCCAGGTTGGTATGCAGAGAGATAAGATAAAGGGAAATTTGGGAGGGGGGAAATGTACTCGTGGCTTGGGGCATGCGCGGTGCTGTTTAGCTTAGAATGGGAGGGGATCTTCTTATTGGAGGATCTCACAGGTTTTAGGGTTTTTTGCATAGACTATATATTAAGCTGTGCTGCGACACAGAGTTGAAGTCGGTGGGTGGATTTTCTCTGCTCCTGACTCTCCGTGCTTTGCAAATTACGTTTTCAATAAACAATCCTTGCTGGACCCAACCGTGTGAGTATTTTACTGTCAGGGGGACAGTTCCTTCTGGGTTAGAGTCCCAGCTCACTACTCTACACGTGTCAAGTGCAGCTTACCTCCTGGCATGTGTTCAGAGATGGCAGTTGAAATCATTTCAAAATAAGGTTAAATATGTGTATCCATTAAGTATTAAGGATTTGGATAGGAAAATGCAGACGATTTGAATATAAAAAATGGGTATATCATTATAAGGAAATTGCATGGACCAAAATAGATGGCAGTAGCATACAACTCCACCCCAAAAGCAAACATATGGAAGTCATCTCATGGAGTCATACTTAGTTTCCACTAAGATAGAAGAAGATATTGGGCAGGGAGGGAGGGAAAACACAAGTAACCTTCCCTTGTGGCATTAAAGTCCATTTCCATTTTATTTGCAAAGTTTATCAGTTGTGTTTATGGCAAAATAACTTCTGTTATAAATGATCACGTAGACACAGACAACAAAAAACATCTTTAGATATCTCAATCTTCATTCTTGCAGGCTACTAACAAAACAATATCAGCAGATCTTAGCCTTGGCATTTGCTATAAAAGAAATAAATGAAAATCCAAGCTTCATAGCCAACATCAGTTTGGGTTTCTACATCCTCAGCAGTAGTGATAATGGAAGGATGACATATAAAGCCACTCTCAACCTAATTTCTGCACACCAGAAGCTGGTACCCAACTTCAGCTGTGCTACACAGGAGAAACAGATAGCACTTATTGGAGGGCTTGTCTCTAAAATCTCTGCTAAGATTGCCACCATTCTGAATACCTACAAAACTCCACAGGTAGGCTGCATTCATGGAGATATTGAAAATACACTGTGCTAACATGCAATTCATCATTCTTCTTTAATCCTTTGAGAAAAAACCTATTAATTATGCATTTCCTTTCAGCTCACTTATGGATCGTTTTTCCTCACGGAGGATGACAGAAAGCAATTCCCTTTTGTGTATCCGATGGTTCCTAATCAAGCCTATGAGCACAGGGGAGTTGTCCTATTACTGCGCCATTTTGGATGGAATTGGGTTGGTCTCCTGGCTGTGGATGATGACAGCGGACACAAGTTTTTGCAGACCATAGAACCAGTACTGACTGAGAATAGCATTTGTGTCGCTTTCACTTTCAGATTAACCAAAGACTCTTATGTGGAAGAATTCACACACTCGTTTTTAACGCAATGGGGAAAGTACCTGGTTCTCTTGAACAGAGAGGCTAACGTATGTTATGTATATGCTGAACCACCAGCCATGATAATATTACATTCAATCTTCTTTCAGGCACCCATGTTTTTATTACCTTTACCTGGTAAGGTGTGGATTACTACATCCCACTGGGACTTTGAGGCAGCTTATGTCCAAAGGTTTTGGGATATTCAAAGTTTTCACGGTGCCCTGTCCTTTGCAGTCCATTCCAATCAACCACCCGGATTCCAACAATTCCTTCAGACCATAAGACCTTCTTGGGATGGAGGAGATAGCTTTATCCAGGACTTCTGGGAACAGGCCTTTGGTTGTTCATTGGTAGTATCTAATGAGGAAGAGGAGGAGGAAAATACAGAGATGTGTACTGGGGAGGAGAAACTAGAGAAGCTTCCTGGGGTTCTGTTTGAAATGAAGATGACAGGTCTCAGCTATAATGTTTACAATGCTGTACATTCAGTGGCACATGTCTTAAATGAGATCCACTTATTAAAGTCCAAACACAGACGACTGGTAGGTGGAGGAAAGCTGGATTTCCAGAATGTACAGCCTTCACAGGTATCTCTATGCTCTTAACATTGGTCATGGCATCATCCAAAAATAGTCAAAACATTTCTTGTTAAGGTCATTCAAAGCTAACGTGAAATTCCTCTGTGCCCTCAGGCCAAGGGTCCCTATTCGCATGCACACTATGAAGGCCTGTTCTATTCCTGCTTGGCCAGTGTCACATACCATTTACACAAATACGATTTGTGTAGCATCCACTCAGCTTCTTAAAGCCATTACCTTAAACTGCATTGCCTTCCCAATACCCTAGCCAGCCTTTGCTACAGTTCTCAGAGTCCTGGTATGCCCTAGTTGCTCCTCCCCAGTCCTTGGCATTTACAAACATTTTCACAGGAGATGATAATGCTAACAATAGGGATCTCAGAGAAGACAGGCAAGTCTGGAGCAAGAAACCAGCTATAGGGGTGCAGGAGCAGTTCTCCAGTATGGTGGAGCTCAGGGGACACACAGATGAACTCAGACACCATTGTGGTATCCAAGCAACTGCCTTGAGTACACTTGAGTCTAAAGAGGACTTTCCATGATTCTGAGGACTGTGCAGCAAAGGCTGATTTGGGCAACTCAACTAGGATTCTTTGGACTCTCAAACATTCTCCTCACTCACTCAAAAGTACTCTAGCCAGTTTCTTAGATACTACAAGGTGTCTCTGGGTTCATCTGTGTATCCCCTGATCTCCATTGTACTAGAGAGCTGCTCCTGCACCTTTCTTGCCGTCTTCTTGCTCCGTTCTTTGCCAGTCTGCTCTGAGATCCCAGTTGTTGCCATTATCACCTCCTTTCCTACCTCACATCTTTTTTTTGGTGTGAAACTGTCTGCCTCCCTAGCTTTTGCTGTGTTCCATAGTCCATTTCTTTGCTGCCACCTCTGGGAAATTAGCTAACCTGACTGAAGGCTCCTCACTCACTTCCCTCTTAAGGTTTGAAGCTACCCTTTTTAAGAACTTGACCACCAAGGCAGATCCCGCCATCCTGCCATCAGCAGATGCCAAACTCTGGGCTCAGACTTTATAAATCCAATCCTATTTGTGGGAGAACTTTCGCCTCCAACCAGGCCTACCAGATTTTCCTTCCATTCATATCCAGTGCTTCAAAAGCCAAGGATTTGGACTTTGTAAATCCAGGGGTGCAGCTAGGCAGGCATGCCGAAAGACAGTTCAGTTCATTTATTTCATAATCCAAGATAAGAATTAAAACAAATATACGTTGGTCGCATCCTGACACCCATAGTTAATATGGGGAAAGAGTTAAATAAGCATACTTTTAAGATGTATAACATGTTTTAGAATTAAGTTAATTTAAGTTTGGAGGTTTTCCTCTGCCTAAGTAGAATTGGCCAAATACAATATCTTGCCACCTTGGCAGTAGGTTATTTATAACAATCTGATAGGAGAAGAACAGAATAAAATTGATGTGGACTATCCAGATTTGGTGCTATAATTGGGTCAATATATTTTTCCTAAATCTCTAGACATGTCATAATTATTGCAAATCTATGGGAAATTAATGTAGCTTTTTTTGTTTTGTTTTATGTTCTGTTTTAACCCAGATCCACAGCTTTTTAAGGAATATCTTGTTCAATAATAGTGCTGGAGACACCATTCGTTTTGATAAATACAATGAATTAGTTACAGATTTTGATGTTACCAACTGGGTTACCTTCCCCAATGGCTCATTTGTTAGAGTCAAAGTAGGAAGACTGTATCCTCATGCCCCTCCAGGCAATGAATTGAGTCTTAATGATGCTCAGATTGTGTGGCACAAAAGTTTTAACCAGGTGAGTCACATTTATTATTTTTAAAGAAAATACATTGTAGAGACCAAACTACCCTATCTGCACTTTCCCAGGGAGATTGCAGTAATCTTTTACATACACATTTTTTTTTTTGGGGGGGGGACACTCTGACCCTTTCCTACCATGTTAGTTGATGTCACATTTCCCCCCAGAATTTGGAACAACCTCAATGCATTCAATGTTTTATTTTGTTGAAACATTGCATCTTCTTTTTTTAGATGTATTCAGTATTCATAGTTGCAAAATTTCAAAATTGTAGTTGCATGTTTCACCAGGCTAAGAATAACAACTGGGATCAAAAGCATAGTAGAAAAACCTTAAGGTGGGAAGGTCCACCCCTACTCAGCGAGTGACCATAGCTCAGTGGTAGAACATCTCTTTGGCATTCAGAAGGTTCAGTCCATGTCCCTGGCATCTTCTGTTTAAAGAACCTGGCAGTAGGTGATGTGAAAGTCATCTGCTTAAGATTCTGGAGATCTGCTGCCAGACTAAGTAGACAACAATGATCTTGATGCACCCAGAATCTGGTTCACTGGAAGGCAGCTTCATATCTTTTCATGTAAGTACACACACAGTCTGCCAACTCCAAAACTTGCTGCTGTCACATTATATAATAATAATAATAATAATAATAATAATAATAATAATAATAATAATAATAATAATAATAATAATAATAATAATAATAATAATAATAATAATAATAATAATAATAATAATAACAACAACTTTTTATTTGTATCCCCCCCTCCCCGCAAGCAGGCTCAGGGCGGCTCACAACATGTGAATATAGTATACAATAAAACCATGTGCAATCAATTATAAATTCATATACAATTTCAATATAAAATCATCCTTAAAATCATTAAAATTACATTAAACTTAAAATTATGGTGCTATAATTAAGATCTTTCATAAAATCCAGTGATTAAAACGTAAAACATAGAACATATCCAACAGGACTTTCTTGGCTCGGTTTATGTGAAGGCTATTTTAAAGAGGTGGGTCTTACAGGCCCTACGGAATTGATCTAAGCATCGCAGGGCCCGTACCTCCTCTGGGAGTTTGTTCCACAGTAGGGGGGCCGCTACAGAGAAGGCCCGATCCCGGGTGGACTTCAATCTGGCCTCCTTTGGCCCAGGGATATTCAGCTGGTTCTTTCCAGCTGACCTCAGCACTCTCTAGGGTTCTTGCGGGGAGAAACGGTCCCTCAAGTAGACAAGTCCTCGGCCATATAGGGCTTTAAAGGTAATAACCAGCACCTTGTAAGGAACTCGGTATGCCACCGGCAGCCAGTGCAGTCCGCATAGCCCCGGCTGTATGTGCTCCCATCTTGGGAGCCCCAACAGCAGCCTAGCCGCTGTGTTCTACACCAGCTGCAGCCGCCGAGTTCAGCACAGGGGCAGCCCCATGTAGAGGGCGTTACAGTAGTCCAGGCTTGAGGTGACCGTAGCATGGATCACTGTTGCTAGGTCCTGGCGCCCAAGGAAGGGGGCCAGCTGCTTCGCCCGTCGAAGATGAAAAAACGCAGACTTGGCAGTGGCCGCTATCTGTGCCTCCATTGATAATGAAGGCTCCAGAAGAACCCCCAAGCTCCTGACTCTATGGGCCGCTTTCAGCGGTACACCGTCAAAAGCCGGAAGAGGAATTTCTCCCCCCCCCCAGGGCACTACGGCCTAAGCAAAGGACCTCTGTCTTTGTTGGATTCAACTTCAACCCACTCAGCCTGAGCCAACCTGCCACGGCCTGCAATGCTAAGTCCAGGTTCTCCGGGACACAGCCAGGCCAGCCGTCCATTAGCAGATAGAGCTGGGTGTCGTCTGCATATTGGTGACACCCAAGCCTAAACGACATGTTGAATATTGAGTGGAAATAATGCATCTTATATTATTCTTGTTCCCTCCATATTACAGTTAGCACAAACTAGTGAAGTAGGTCTAGGTGACAGAATGTTACTGATCCCAAAGTCAACTTACAGTTTCTGTGGAGGAGTGGGAACTCCAGGCTGAATATCCTTGATATAAGCCCATTATTCTAGCCACTTCACTACAAAAGAAATGAATATTCAGGGAAGCTATTAAAAGTCTTAGACCGATTTCGCACTCGGGCTTCTTCTGAGTGGAGAGCCCTTTTGATCCTGGCGCTTCTCTCCATTTTTATACAAGTTGCCCTGGAGCTGAGAGTTGGTGTACCGTTCTCCTGTGGCTAGCAGAAACCGATTGGAAGAGGATCCTGCTTGCTGTGGAAGAACGCCGTGCCAACTCGCAGCTCCAGGGAAACTTGTGCCAAAACAGAGAGAAGCACCAGGATCAAAAGGGCTCTCCATGTCAGCATATGTGCAGGTGACAGACCACTGCTGACAGCAAAGGGAGCTCTCCACCCAGAACAACTCTTGTGCAAAATTGGTCTTAGTGTTGTCAAAAAAGTATTTTTCACCAGCCCTGTCTTTGCTGGTCCCTTCTAAGAAAATACTGGCTTCCATTGCAAATAACAGAGGTTCATTCAACAGATAATCTCTTCCAGGATGGTAGATTTTTCTTCTCTTTTTCACTCCTTCCCCATTTTTCAATCTTACACAACTCTCTTTTCTCCCCATTACATTCTCTGTTAATACTTCCACCCTATTTCTCTCCCTTCCCTTCTCTGACACAATGTAGGGAGAGAGCTGTTCTGCATCTGTCCTCCTCCCCTTCACAGCACTGGCCCTGAAGACCAAGAGAGGATTGGGTCCTGACTTCTAAGGCTTCCTGTCCCAATACTTGCGTCAGACACCGACAGCTGGGAGGCTACTAATCTCCAAGTCTTCTCCCCACCATGACACTCGCCTAGAAGGCTGAGATATGCACAATTCCTGACCTCTAATCCCTTGCCCCACCCCCGAGCACCAGCAAGAAGGTCCAATAGCCAATGCCATGTGGTTTCTGACCTCTAAGACTTCTCCTTCTCCCAACTGTCTCTGACAATTCCAGCATGCCCTTTGCAACTCCCAGGCTGCCTATGGAGATTTCTTCCCCCAACCATTGCAGGCAAAGAGACTTCTGCCCTCTCATCACCACAGCCAGTGAGCCCCTCGAGGTTCCTGATTTTCACTGCTGAGATGCCAAAGCTTCCACCTTCCCCCATCACTGCTGGCAATCCTGGCTCCTGTCCACTGCAGTGACCCTTAAATAGGAAGAAGAGGAGGCAACTGCTTTGTGCACCCTTGAAAACCTGAGGCCATTAATTCTTAGGGTACCCATAAATGAGAAACGACTTGACAGCACTTAACACTTATACACACCCACACATGCACCATCACATTCCTGCCATTTGTGTGAGTGTGAGCTTGTAATAACCAAACAATTTGCTCCATGTATAGTCTTTCAGGTCATCATTTCTTGACAACAGCCTACTTTTGCAGAACAGTTTCTTGATGCAAATCTCTCTCTTTTCTTTATGGGAAGGTGCTGCCTCTCTCTGTATGCAATGATCCCTGCCTTCCCGGCTACAGCAAGAGAAAGAAAGAGGGAGATAAATTTTGCTGCTATGGTTGTAGTCTATGTCCAGAAGGGATGTTCTCTGATGAGATGGGTAGGAGACGTTTCGCTAAGCATTCTCCTTCATGCTTTACATCAGTGGTGACGAAGCTCAATAACTTAACTCATTAGCATAAGTCCCCCTTACCAGCCAAAAGTAACCTGATGAAAGAAAGGAGAACCCCGGGTGAGTGAGGCCTGCTTGGGCTGGCTAGAGATTCTGCCAGCCCAACTAGACCTCGCTTACCTAGGGATCTCTTTGCCCCCCACATTCAAAAGGCAGCAAGCATCCACAACCCAAAATTGCATAAGAACTGGAGAAAGGGAGGCGTGGGCTTCTCCAGGGGTTAATAAGGGCAACTGGGAGCATGGCAAAGCTCCTAGTGGCTGACTGGCTGCCCACCAGTGTTCCCTCTAAGCTGAGTTAGTGTGAGATAGCTCACAGATTTTTAGCCTCCTGCTCACACATTTTTGTCTCAACTCAGGAAGAAGGACCCCCGAGCACACTAATTTATGCAGTCACTCACAACTTTAATGCCAGTAGCTCACAAAGTAGAATTTTTGAGCACAGGACTCTGCAGCTTAGAGGGAACATTGCTCCCCACTCTCCTCATCTAGGGATTGTTATGCAGCTGCACCTACTATTCAATGGACAACGTGGGATGGGGAAGGAGGAGAGGAGCATCAGAAAGGTTCAGGAGCTGCTTTCCTGATAGCTCCTGCTGAATTCAAGGCCTGGTTTAAATATATAGCAATTGGGAAGAACAGATAGCTACACCTGTAGGTAGGAGATGGGGGGGTAAACCCAAGATGCCTGAGAATGCAGTTGGGATCTATAAGACTAAACAAACCATTTTTTAAAAAAACTTGTATGTATGTAAAAGCCTTTTACTGAATCAGATCATGACTCCATCAAGGCCAGTATATCCAGTATTCTCTACTCGCACTCACAGTGGGTCTCCAGGGTCTCAGGTCTTTCCTACAACTTCCTACCTGATCCTTTTAACTCAAGATGCAAGGTATTGAACCTAGGACCTTCTGCATGCCAAGCAGATGCTCTACCATGGAGCCATGGCTTGACCCCCATCCATCCCTAGTAGGGAGATATAAATCTGTCATTTGACAGGCAGAAATCAGGAAACACAGTTTTTCATCCTATGGAATGAACAACTTTTTGAATTAAGCCCCATTAATTCCCATTGGAGCTAATCTCCAAGAAAATCAATACAGTTTATAATTTACAGAATTATTTTTTTGGGATAGGAAAATTCTTCTAAGGCCCATCTCAAATTCTTTTTGGAAAATCCAACTGATTTTACAGAAGTGTTAGAAAAAACATTTGTGATCCAACGTGTTCCTCTCCACAAAAGAACCTTCCTTCCTTCCTTCCTTCCTTCCTTCCTTCCTTCCTTCCTTCCTTCCTTCCTTCCTTCCTTCCTTCCTTCCTTCCTTCCTTCCTTCCTTCCTCCCTCCCTCCCTCCCTCCCTCCCTTCCTCCCTTCCTCCCTTCCTTCCTATCCACCCAAGACTGACTTTATCAATTAATTACTATAGCCACAGTGGCTAGGGCCCACAATAATTTTAGAGTCCATGAAAATGTTTTAAATTCTTTTAGAAGCAGGAGGGAGGGGAATGAACTTTTAGAGTCAAAGAAAATGTTTTAATTTTTTCTCACATAAAAATAAATTTCAGCAGCCCCCAAATATATGTAATCTTGTTTAAAAAAAGTTGAAGTATTTAAATTTGTATCAAGAAGAATTCTTCATATTGATATTATTATGGTGGTGGGGGGGGTCCATGAAGGCAAAAGAGCCTTCATGGAAGTTCTAATGTGGCCTTTTGTACACTATGGAATTGTACTGTTGATTTATTTTCTTCTGACCAATATTGATGGTTTTTAGCCAGACACAGCAGGTTAATAAGCATGTGGAAGGACAGAGACTGTCTATCCCTCCCATCCTCCATTTGCCTTTCTCAGATAGTATTATAGTTGAATAAGAAAGATCATCAGAACACTCTAAGTCATGTCCTCTGGATCTTTAGTGCAAGGGAAGGAGTAACAGAGAACCTTCCTGGCTAGGCAGTGACAGTTTTCTTGACTGGCCAGCCCCAGCATGTTTAACAGTAGCATTGAACAAAGCCATCACCAAGTTTGCGTTGGAAATCTGGAAGGAGAAGGAAGAGGTAGTCCTCTGGAGCTAATGTGTTGTATCCTCCCTGATATATGGCCTACACTATAGAAATGTTTCAGCACTTTTTTTCTCCCCATCAGACATGGAAGCCTGTATCCAATGTCCAGAGGATCTTTATCCCAGCAGAAAGAAAAATCAATGCATTCCCAAGGATATAACCTACCTTTCTTACGAAGAACTTCTTGGGAGAGTGCTAGTTACGCTGGCTATTTCTTTATCTTTGGTGGCAGTTCTGGTACTTGGAACTTTCATTCAGCACAAGAACACACCCATTGTCAAAGCCAACAACCGGAGCCTCACATATATTCTTCTAATCTCTCTCCAATTTTGCTTCCTCTGTTCATTACTTTTCATTGGGAAACCTTCAATAGTGACCTGTCTTATTCGACAAGTGACATTTGGCATTGTTTTCTCTCTGGCTCTTTCTAGTGTGTTGGCCAAAATCATCAGCGTTGTTCTGGCCTTCATGGCCACGAAACCAGGATCCAGGATGCAGAAATGGGTGGGCAAAAAAATGTCACAATATATATTCCTTTCTGGTTCCTTCATTCAAGTAGCTCTTTGTACTCTTTGGCTCAGTACTTCCCCACCCTTCCCAAATCGGGATATGAACTCAGTGCCTGGGGAAATCATACTGCAATGTAATGAAGGGTCAGTTGCCATGTTTTATTGTGTTGTAGGCTATATGGGCTTCCTGGCTGCCGTCAGCTTCACTGTGGCTTTTCTAGCCAGGAAATTGCCGGACAGTTTCAATGAAGCCAAATTCATCACTTTTAGCATGTTGGTCTTTTGCAGTGTTTGGTTGTCCTTCTTCGCAACTTACTTGAGCACCAAAGGAAAATCTATGGTAGCTGTGGAGGTCTTCTCCATTTTGTCATCCAGTGCTGGGTTACTGGGTTGCATCTTTTTCCCTAAATGTTACATCATCTGGCTTAGACCTGAGCTGAACAACAGGGAGCAGTTAACTAAGAAAGGATGAAAACTGTAAAGTTGATTCTCTTATAGAATAGATAAAGAATTAGAAATCCCTGTTCCTAATGATCCTTGAAGGAATCCATCACAGTTTAACTGGTTTAGATGTTCTTCCTGATCTTTGGAGTGGATTTTTCTTCCTCTTTCAACACCACTGACATCAACTAGCCTTTACAGGAATTACCCACTTCAAAGAGCAGCTCTAACAGCTTCCCTTCCCTACATCGCTATTCTCCAACTCCACTTCATAACCGTGGCTGATTCCACACTCACCTTTCTCCGGGGCAGGCTTCCATTTCTGAGTGGAGCAAGCTGGCGATTTCGCACCAGTTGCTCTGCACCACCATTTTGCACAGGGCAAACCCACGATTTGCCCTGCACAAAATGGCAGCACGGAGCAACTGGTGTGAAATCACCAGCTTGCTCCGCCCAAAAACAGAAGCCTGCCCTGGAGAAATGTTAGTGCAGAATCAGCCTGTGTCTCTCACTATCCAGTGATTGCTTAACACTATCTCCTACTAATGTCTCCCAGTATCAAGTGATTTTCACCTTACTGATCTTGTACATCACTGTGGGAATTAGTGATTTATCATCTGATCAACCCCCTTCACCATCACACTTTTTCAACAGCATGTCCCAATAACAGAGGCCTAGGTGGCAGAGAGAACAACCACCAGTATTCAATATTATAAACAATTTATTAAAAATAATGTATCCACACACATACTGTCAGCACAGCAACAGTTGCAGCAAGGAACCCAAAAGAATGCCGTGAACCCACATTTTCTCTTTCCCTCCATCTGTACATGCACTTGTTGTGGGTCAGCCATGGTTCAGTGAGAATTCCTCAGGAGAACAGGACTCCTCAAGGAAAAGCCATGTGTAGTTAGCTTTGAGTCAGCAGAAGTCAGCAAGCAGAAGTCGAACTACAGGCTGGTCAGGATCCACAGCCAAGAACTAATGCAGAGACTGTCTCCAGCCTTGGGTCAACAGGGAAACTTAGTTGAACACCCCTCCAGTATCACTCCCACCTTTGAGTGCCACAGACAGAGGCTATGAGCAGAACTTCAGGAGAGACCCCAGAGTGTACACGTCCAGGCTTGATGTCAGCTGCTTGAGTAGTTGCAGAATTCCTCCCGAGTAACTGGCTGACCCTCAGACACATGCCTACAAAATCCAGCCAAGGAGGCTGTCAGGTGTGCAAGAAAGAAGTCATTCTACCACTGATTTTGTGATAAAGCTTTTGAACCTGCTTTTCTGGTGTGTCTCTTGGACTTTGTATTTTGGGTATGATTGACTCCTGCTTGTAAGTAACCTGTGGGCTACTTGAATATGCCTCTTGGACAGCCCCTCTTGGCTCTGAACTCTTGGACAGGACTGTTGACTTGGTCTCTCTTGTTTGGACTCAGCCTCTGACTGTCCTCCAGGATCCCACCCTTGATTAACTACACTTGGCTCTGCCTGACCTGCGACAGGAACACCAGATCTTATTACAGAATTCTAAGTTTTCTAATTGCTTTTCTGTCTTTGTTCAGGCAGGCAGCCCTTTATATGGGAATATCAGCCTTTTGCTGGAGCTTAAATATGGTGACTGATTTCTCACTAGGCTTTTCTGGACTCTGAGCCCTTTTCCCCCTGGCACTTCTGTCCGATTTCACACCAGCTGCCATGGGCCTGCAACTTGCCCGGCCTCTATCCTGCGGCAAGCAAGATCCTCTGAAAACTGGTTTCTGCTTGGAAACAGGGAGCAGTTAACTAGGAAAGATGAGAGCCCTTGAATAAAAAATTACCCACTCAGAAATCCCAGTTCCTAGGGATCCTTGAAGAAATCCATCACAGTTTAACTGGTTTAGAAGTTCTTCCTGACCTTCAGAAAGGGTTTCTCTCCCTCTTTCAACACCACTGACATCAACTGGCCTTTGGTCAGCCATTGCTGATGATAACTTCCGTTCACTGCATTACCACTCTAAGGTAGCATAACAGTATCTCCTTTTATCTGGAGACTAACGATGGGCCAGTTTACTGCACTTTTGCACCAATGGGGGAATTAGCCATTTGTCACTGATTTCCACCCCCTTCCACATCATCCTACTTCTATAATGTGTCCAAATTGTGGAGGTCTATGTGTTAGAGAGCAACCAACCATAATTCAATATTAGAAACCATTTATTGAAAAAATAATTCATCCACACACTTTCAATACAGCAACACATTCAGCAAGAAATCCAAAAGAAAGTTGCAAACATGCATTTCCTCTTTCCCTCACTATGTACATTTAGTATTAATTTGGCTAATTAATTAGACAGATAGAGGGGAGAGGGTCTTTTTAATTTAATTGGCTAGGATAAAATTATTAGTAGTAGGAATATAGTTTCATTAGATCATAGAAGATATTAGTAGAAAGAGCATTGATTTGAGTGGGAGTCATTGCTAATAAACTCGTTGACCAAGTCCGTTTCCCCAATGCTTTTTCTAGATGAGACTTGTTACCCTAAAGTTACCCTACAGAATATCCTTGCCTGGTTCCCTTGGATTATTATTAAAAGCAGTCTTTGAACCTTAAACATCAATATGGAGATCTTAAATCCATATATGGCACATATAACAACATGTACTCTTGTTGTATAAGACAATATGATCATTCATGGTTGTAATAGTTATATATGTTAATTATAATATTGTATAATGTGATGCATAAAGACATTTATAATATAGTGGGTTCTTCGCAGTGATGAGGCGAGGTGGTACTGAAACATTAGCTCTGTATGTTAGCATATGAAAATGCTCAGTAAGGCATGAGGCAAGTGAAGCATGCTGATCTGACAGCTAGTGTCAAATAGATAACATCAGTGTTATAACAAGACTCTGACAAGTAAGAACTGATTTCAACCAGGTTGATTAGGTAACAAGGTGATGAGTGCAGAATGACTCAGCACTGAAAGCTCATTGGTACAGTGATTAACTGCATGTGTATATAAGTAATGTCGTGCTGTACTTAACCACCCTTCTACTCTATATGATTGATTGGCGGAGCACTTTGATGGAGAGTCTGTATATATGTAAATAAACCTGTATATAGTTAAGTACACAGAGTGTTGTTGGACTGTGTCTTACTATAGCAACTCACCTATGTGGACTGGTGGTGACTTACGTGGATTGGTGGTGGTAGGACTAGGTGGTCAAAATCTGCTCAAACAACAACAGGGTTATGGGCCCAGTCTGACCAGTCCACTCAGTCTGACCAGTCTGATCATTCTGTCCAGTTTGCAGTGCCTGGTGAGGTGATTCCAGTCTGCCTGGTCTGCAAGGCTCTTGATAAGGTCAGCCTGCTGTGGTGTGTTGAGCCGGAGTGGACGTCTGCTGCCATTGTTGGAGTATGGGAGTGAAGACTAGCTCAGAGAGACTTTGAACAGCAGTGCTGGAAGGTTTTCAACATGGCTCTTATCACAACAGCTCAGATTGTGGGGAAGCTCACCTCCACTAATTACAGTGTGTGGGCTCTCCGCATGGAGCATTATCTCAAACGTGAGTGTTTGTGGTCAGTGGTTGAGTCACCTCCAGCCCAGCTCGGCAAGGAGGACATGATAAAGGACGAAAAGGCAATGGCGAATATCATACTGAGTGTGGGAGACAGCCAGTGGAACCATCTGTCGGTTAAGAACATGGCTAAAGCTGCTTGGGACTGTTTAAAAGCAGTTTACGTGCAAAGTATTGCTGACTCCCTTATCGCAATTATTCGGCGGTTTTACAGAACAGTAATGAAGCCGGGGGAGTCTGTAAGAGCACACTTAAATGCCCTGGCACAATGTTGCCATGAATTAAAGCAGAGAGGGAAGACAGTGTCAGACGAAGATAAAGTCAACTTAATCCTCAGCTCACTGTCGGTTGAATATAACATGCTTGTAATTTCGCTTGAGACAGCTGAGACAAGCAAATTAACCTTGGAGTACGTAACAGGCTGGCTGATTGCGGAGGAACAACATCTGCAGGAGTCTGGTTATCTACCAGCTTGTCAGAGTTCCATACTGGGGGAGACAGCAAAAGAAGTTGCCAGCAAGGAATCGTCAACCACAAATCGACTTGGTGAGGTGTTGGAGGTTGCCCTGAGGGTGAGAAAATGTTTTTGCTGTGGCTCGACAACACATCTTAAAAGTGCTTGTCCAGAGTGGAAAACCAGGTGGAGGCAAGGAGGACAGTCTGCAGGTTCCAAAGACTGCTCCAAGGCATCGCTTGTGGTGTCTAAAAATGCTGCCGTTCCGGGAGTGTGAATTTTAGACGTCCGGACTTCGCAGATTTTTTGCAAAGACTAACATTTGCTACAAGATAAACAGCCATGAAACCGTCAACACATCAGTTTAGCTGACAGCCACAACTCTGAGGTACTTTGTCAGGAGTGTGTGACTTTTCCAGCATTGTAGCACACTTTCTCTGATGAGCTGTGTGTACCGTCATTAGAGAACAATTTGTTAAGTGTGTTTGTTTTTGACAAGGCTGGATTTACAGTTATGTTTACTGATAAGGTTTGTAAAATAATTAAAGGGGATAGAGTGCTGGGAATTACAAGACTGCAAGACAATGTTTATGTGTTTGAAAACACTGCTGAGACTAGCTAAAACTGTGCTAAATGTTAACCCACATGATTACTGTGTTCATTTAATGCACCGGAGATTGGGGCATGCTAGCTTTTATACAATTAATAAGACACTATCTATTGTGAGGAAACAAGGTGTAAAGGATTGCAGTAAATACTTGGATTGTGAAGTGTGTAAATGTGCAAAATCACAGGCATTCCCTGTAGCTCAAAGGAGTGATAGAGTGACTGAGAGGCCACTAGCCTTAATTCACGCATACCTGATAGGTCCATTTCCCAAGAGTCACTCCAGTAACAGATATGCATTAATACTAACTGACAATTACTCAAGGTTTTCCTGGGCGTATGTCTTGAAACAAAAATCTGAGGTATGCAATACTATTAAATGTTTGTACAAAAAGGTACAAAAGCAATTAGGAAGTCTGTGTGCCATCCAGACAGACATGGGAGGAGAATTTATGTCCTCAGCATTTAAACACGCTGCACAGCCAAGGAAGTGAGCATAAAGTGGCAAACGTAGCAACGCCTCAGGAGAATGGAATTGCAGAACGCAGAGGTGGAGTGTTACAGACTACAATGCATGCTATGCTAAAGGATGCAGGGTTGCCTATTAGTTTCTGGGCAGAAGCCTTAAAGTCTGCTTGCTATATAAAAATAGGCTTTGGACAAAACCCATTGATAACATCCCCTACAAGATGTTATATAATCAAAACCGTACTCTGGATCATCTAGAGTGTTTGGCACCAAGGCATGGGTAAACATTCCATTAAACCAGAGAAGAAAGGGGGCAATAGATCTAATAAACTTTTGTTTTGGGGGTATCAAACGGGCATGAAAGCCTACCAGTTTGCAAATGAGCACCAAAACATAAGTTTTAGTAGATCAGCAAATTTCTGTGAAAACCATGGGTGGAACAAGATTCATGCTAATGATTTGACTAAACAGGTGGCACTACCCATAACAATGGAGGAAGAAAGCCCTACCTTAAAACAAGAAATAAGTTCACCTAGTGTATCTGAGGTTGTACAGAGTATGGATGGACCTCATAGGTCGACATGATGTAAAAAAGGTGTACCACCTAAGAAATATGGTTATGTAAATAACTTTGTAAACCATGTATTTATTAAGGAGCCGCAAAGCTATCAGGAAGTATTAGCTATGGCTAAACCGGAGAGAACTGCTTAGCAGCAGGCCATGCAAAGGGAGTACGACTCATTAACTGAAAATAATGTGTTTTCTGTAACAAGTCTGCCAGCAGAGAAAAAGGCTATAGGGTGCTGGTGGCTATACAAGGTCAAAATGGTACCAGATGGCAAAATGCAAAGAAAAGCAAGACTAGTTGCTAGAGGCTTTTCACAAGTAGAAGGAGAGGACTATGATCAGGTGTTTGCTCCCACTGTGAGAGCAGATACTTTGAACACAGCATTATGCAAATCAGGGCAAGATAAGATGCAAGTACATAATTTTGATTTTACTACTGCATACTTGAATGCGCCTCTGGAAAAGGAATTATACATTGAACAAATACCAGGGTTTGAAGGTACAAACAAAACATTGGTTCTAAAACTGAATGAGGCATTATATGGATTAAAACAAAGTGCCAGGGAATGGAATCAGTGCTTGAGCAAAGCATTAATCGCTCTAGGATTTGAACAGGGTGTGGCAGATCCATGTATGTTCTATAAAACAATTGAACAGACAGAGTGTTATCTATTAGTCTTTGTTGATGACATCTGTTTCATGTTCCATACTAACACCCAATTACAATGGTTTATGGAAGCCACGCAAAACTTATTTAAAATGAAACATTTGGGAAGCATAAGACACTATTTGGGGGTGGATATAAGCAGAGATTCACAAGGCTGGTTTAGTTTGTTGTTGTTCTGTGACTTTCTGCAATTTATAGTCTGTAGGGTGTTTTGCAGAGCTGGGTACCAAGATTGGTGGATGAAAATGCCTTCTTCCTTTCTGTTAAAATTGTGCCCTACAGACTATAAATTGCAGAAAGTCACAGAACAACCAGCACATTCCACAGAACAATCAGCACAGTCAACAACCATCTTCCTTATCTTCACACCCCTTCCAACCCTCCCAGCAATTAACACAGAACAATGGTCACATTCAACAGCCAGTTTCCTTATCACTACCCTTCCAGAAAGTCCCACCAAACAATGGGCACATCCATTTCATCACACCCCCTCCAGCCTAGAAATAGCAGCTCTCCAGCAGCCCTGGCCCCACTCAATGAACAGCAGCCAAGAAGGTCAGAGCGCCTGCTCCGGCTGCAACGCCACTGAGGATGTTCTCTGCAGCTGAGAATGAAATGTCTGGAAGAAAAACTTTCTCCAGTAGAACACAGCACTTGAGCCCGAAAGATTCTACAAACCCTAACAACAGGGTTATGGGCCCAGTCTGACCAGTCCGCACAGTCTGACCAGACTGTCCAGTTTGCAGTGCCTGGTGAGGTGGTTCCAGTGCCTGGTGAGGTGGCTCCATGTATAATCACTCATTGGTACAGTGATTAACTGCATGTGTATATAAGTAATATTGTGCTGTACATAACTACCCTTTTACTCTATATGATTGATTGGCAGAGCACTTTGATGGAGAATCTGTCTATATGTAAATAAACCTGTATATAGTTAAGTAATTTAGTTTAGTTTTAGTTTATTTTCGATTTATATCCCGCCCTTCCCACCGAAGTGGCTCAGGACGGCTCACAGCATATAAAATCTAACATAAAAATATTAAATTTAAACATTTTACACAGTTAAAATATTAAAAAACATAACAGCAGTCTATTAAAACTACACTCAGTTTCCAATGCCGGTTAGTTATAAGCCAGCCGGAAGAGGGCTGTCTTACAGGCCCTGCGGAACTGGTATAGTTAAGTACACAGAGTGTTGTTGGACTGTGTCTTACTATAGCAACTCACCTACGTGGACTGGTGGTGACTTACATGGAGTGGTGGTGGTAGGACTAGGCGGTCACAAATCTGCCCAAAAAATGACACTTTATTGATTCCAGCATAGTAAAGGGTAAGCATAAGACTCAAGACTGAGCCAACACTCAAAGTTCCCGTGCTAGTGTGCAATTGGTCCATTCAAACCAGCAGGGGTCTTGATTGGAGCAGGGCAGCAGGGATTTGGATCCTGCTGCCTATTGTTCTCAAGTCCCCAAGCTCCATCCTTCAGGCTCTAATGAGCCAGGCAAGAACTCCATATTATAAATATAATTTCAACCACATATCCAATAACTTTGTTGTATACTTTTTGAGGAGATGTATGTTTTAGTAAAGAGCGATTGTGACAGTCTTCTGGCTTTTTGTGTTTGACTTCTGTATTACAGTTCCTCCCAGGTTTGGCTTGCACTACCATACCTTCAGTCTGTCTCATTTTGGAGTTTCCTGACATTCCATAAGATCCTTCCTTTGCTGAAACACAGTTCAAATGGTTCAATAAAAAGTCTCTTGCATTAAAAGTTCATACTTTACAACAATACCTTCTCCCCCTCTCACTTTTATGCAAATTTTTCTGTTTCTTGAAAAGCGGGCATAACCCAAATCAGGTATACTTCAAAGTTAGACTTTTAAAAAAAAATTCAAGAGGGTTTTTAAATACTCCAAACTGGGACCTAGCCTTACTCTGATATCTAACCAATTTGTACACCCTGACCTTTAGCATGACCTCCAAATCTAATTAGTTCAGAAGACATTTAATCATTAATAAACCCCCTAATAACCTGTATTTTGACACTGTGTGTGTCCTATCCATTCCCAACATTTTCTTCATTCTTGCTTCCTCCCCACAGCTCCCTTTAAATTAGATGGATTGAACATGATCTTGTTATAGTCACCAGGAATATTATGGAAATATGAACACTACCAACATATTGGTTGTCCCTTTACTATAAATCTCTGGATTTGAGAATTCTGTTAAATAGTATAATCTAGGTTAAGAGCTTGAGTGTGATCATGGATCCAGGCTTGCTGTTTGAAAAGCAGTTTGGCCCAGTGGCCTGAACACATCAAAGTCACCTCTAGTTAAAATCTGGAAAGTGATATCACTTCGGCAAATGATGCTGTAGGAATTCTAAAGCATTGTTTGATACAATGGTATCAGTTCCAGGGTTTCAATTGGAAGTGAAGTCAATGCATCAACTTATAACTTTCCACCCCCCCCCATCTCCCCACCCCACACTCTACTGATCTGCCCATGCAAATTCCTTGTTTTTTAACCATGAGGCTGGATTACTGTAACATGTTCTGTGTTGGTTTGCCCTTGAAGAAACCCAGAAATTGCAACCAATCTAAAATCTGGCAGCTCAGTTGTTGCCAGGGGCTATTGGTTATTCAAGAGTTGTATCACTTGTTGGTTAGGCAGAACTTTGGATGGATTTTGGATGGGGTATGAACTGCAGAGAAATGATGAAAGGCTGCTGAAGAAAAATTCTTGTTGTGTGTCAATTTGCAGATCTTGGGCCCAGAAGTAGCTCCCAGTAGAGAGGTGTTAATCTACATTTCCTTAATTCAGGGGTGGCCAATGGTAGCTCTCCAGATGTTTTTTGCCTACAACTCCCATCAGCCCCAGGCATTGGCCATGCTGGCTGATTGGAGTTGTAGGCAAAAAACATCTGCAGAGCTACCGTTGGCCACCCCTGCCTTAATTCATTATTTATGCAATTAAAGGTTTGATTGATTGAGCTGATTATCCCCCTCCCTAATTATGAACACTATCTCTTTCTGGCTTGTTCAGAATTGACTTACAGAATCCAGTAAAAAAAGTCAATAATACTTACAGATGATAAATTATATAAAAACTCACCTTTATTCATCTGAATTCCATTTGGGGAAAGATGCCTTTCTCTGCATTTTGCATGCTTTTTGGCTATTCAATTTATGGTACTTTCCTTACTCTCCATCCTTTGCAGGGGGAATCACACCTGCATACTATAGTTGACTTAATCCTTTCACTTTTCAGCTCTCACTCAACCACTTCTAGTTATTAAATTTAAAACTGTGCCTTTGAAAGTTCTCACAAAAATGCACTTCATCTCAATAAAAGGTGCATGTCTCTTATTTGCTACTCTCCCCATGGGTTAGTAATGACTCAAGACTTGACGAGGGACTACCTTTACCTTTATCCTCCATCACAAGAAGAATATAGTTAGAGTCCAGTTTCCCTACTTTTAACTGACATTATAGAAATACTGGATACATGAAAGGCATATTTCTGTTACTTTTTGATACATCCGTCATTTGATACAGACATATTGCTGTTGATGTCGAGGACTAAAGAAAATTCTATAATGCCCTTCAGAGATACAGATGGACAAGGAAAAATGAAACGAAAAAACATGGTAGATGAAAACATTGAGCGTTTTCCCACATAGCTTACCTCGGAGCGACGTTCCTCTTCACTGCGCAGCGTCTGCGTGGATTTCGCACCAACTGCTCTGCATAACCAGGAAGAGCCGCGGCTTTTGCGCCGCAGATGTAAACCGCTAAAAACCAGTTTACATCTGCGACACAAAAGCCGCGGCTCTTCCTGGTTATGCGGAGCAGTTGGTGCGAAATCCGCGCAGACGCTGCGCGGTGAAGAGGGACGTCGCTCCGAGGTAAGCTATGTGGGAAAACGCCCATTGTCATTTGTGTCTGGGAGAGATGCTTGGTCACAAGGCTACTACTGAAACTAGTGTGGCTGCTTATGTGGCCATGTCCTGTAGTATGTGAGATGAAATCCATCAACTGCACCATATGCAATGATTCTTTACCTGTACCTCACCAATTTTATCAGTCAGGGGACATACTCATTGGTGTGATCTCTTCTCTAGCTGCATATCCAAATGACATTCTGTATTTCATGGAACACCGTTCACGGATGATGATTAATAATCCTGTGTAAGGATTCTTTTTCTTTTTCCAGATCACTTGTGGTTGAGACAGGGCTGTGGAGTCATAAATTACTTGAATTACAATTTATTTCCTTTTCTGTGTGCAGACAAGAATTTCAGCAGACACTGGTGTCACCATTTACTTTGCTTGTGTCGACTCATGTTGTATGTAATAATGATGTGGATTGAAGACTTTGCCACACCATGGTTTACTTAGATAACTCCTCTGTGCTATCCCCTTGTTATAGTCAATACTGAATTCTCTGAGACTTGTGATGTCAGTGGCCAGTAGGAGAAAGACTAATTTTGAAATGTTGTAGCTTGATTTGAATATCCATGAATACTCACACTTTCTATTTCTATTGTCTGATGTAACTACGCCACATGTCCCTCTTTACAATCCAATTTTTCTTTCCTCGCCTTACTTTTTCCTATAGAGATTTGCAATTTGTGAATCAGTTGTGCAGAAATGACAAGGCAGCTTTCCTAGCAGGTATTTTTCTGAATACAACTGAAATCTGTTCAGTGCAGCTTACTTTCTGGGAAAGGTTCAGAGATGGCAGTTGAAAATATTTCAAAATGAAGTAAAAAATATGTGTATGCATTAATTAATAAGACAGTTTCGATTAAGCCAAATTCATCACTTTCAGCATGTTGGTCTTTTGCAGTGTTTGGTTGTCCTTCTTCGCAACTAACTTGAGCACCAAAGGGAAATCTATGGTAGCTGTGGAGGTCTTCTCCATCTTGTCATCCAGTGCTGGGTTACTGGGTTGCATCTTTTCCCTTAAATGTTACATCATCTGGTTTAGTCCTGAGCTGAACAACAGGGAGCAGTTAACTAGGAAAGGATGAAAACTCTAGGATAAAGAACTACCCACTCAGAAATCCCAGTTCCTAAGGATTCTTGAAGGAATGTGTCATAGTTTAACTTGCTTAGAAGTTCTTCCTGACCTTCAGAGTGGGTTTGTCTCTCTCTTTCAACCCCACTGACATCAACTGACCTTTGGTCAGCCAGTGCTAACAGCTTTCCTTCCCTGCATTACCACTCTAAGGCCCCATACAGTCCCTTCTTTTATCTGGAGACTAGTTAACAATGGGCCATCTTACTGCAGTTTTGCGCCACTGGGGGAACTAGCAAATTGTCATCTGATCCCCCCTCATCATCATCCTATTTCTATAGTGTGTCCAAATAATGGAGGTCTCTGTAGCAAAGAGCAAACAATCACCAACATTCAATATTAGAAACAATTTATTAAGAATAATTTGTCCACACACAGACACTCAGCACAGCAACAAATTCAGCAAGAACTCTAAAAGAAAGTTTCAAACATGCATTTCCTCTTTCCCTCATTCTGTACATGCAGTAGGTGGTCTTATTCTTAGACAGGTACCGTTTTCTCACTAGGCTTATTCCAATCTCGGAGCCCTTTCCCCCCGTGCTTCTGTCCAATTTTGCACAAGTTGCCACGAGGCTACAACTTGCCCCTCCTCTTTCCCACAGCAAGCAAGATCCTTTGAAAACCAGTGTCTGCTTGCAGCGGGAAAGAGGCCGGACAAGTCACATCCTTGAGGCAATGTCTTCAAAATTGGACAGGGGGAGGGGCGGTGGCTCAGTGGTAGAGCATCTGCTTGGTAAGCAGAAGGTCCCAGGTTCAATCCCTGGCATCTCCAAAAAAGGGTCCAGGCAAATAGATGTGAAAAAACCTCAACTTGAAACCCTGGAGAGCCACTGCCAGTTTGAGTAGACAATACTGACTTTGATGGACCAAGGGTCTGATTCAGTATAAGGCAGCTTCATATGTCCATGTGTCCAAGAGCCTGGGAGAAAAGGGTTCCAAAACCAGAACAAGCTTGTGAGAAATCAGTGAGGGTCTTTAACTTAAAACTTACAGAACACCTAAAGGTTTTCAATTACTTTGGCAGCTTTCTTCATGCAAGTAGCTTTCTTCCGGAGCTTAGATGTGAGAGCTCCTTCTTCCTAGATAGAATCACCCCCAAAGTGGTTCCCCCACTGCACATAACCATTCAAATATCTCTGCCCACTTCTTGTGTTTCAAAGAAGCTTTTCTTGAAATCTCCAGGAAGACACTTCCTGGCTTCTCAAACCTCCCAATTCTCTGTCCCCTTCTAGGTGTCACCTTCTATCTGGAGGGGGAAGCTAACCACATAATTGTTTCTGACCAGGAATATTCATGAAATATTATGTTTCTATTTTCTTTAATATGTTGAACTCATTTAACACATGTTGAATTTAACACATTGTTAAACACAATGCTCACAGCTTGCTTACTAAGAAAGAATGGTCACTAAACAGTGGATTAAGAAAAAAGTTTCTTATCCCCTCAATGTTAAAAATATAGATATTTAAGGTATGGTCCAGCATCTAATATTGTATTTCAGGGGTGGCCGGTAGCTCTCCAGATGTTTTTTGCCTACAACTCCCATCAGCCCCAGCCAGCATGGCCAGTGGCTGGGGCTGATGGGAGTTGTAGGCAAAAAACATCTGGAGAGCTACCGTTGGCCACCCCTGGTGTATTTTAAAGAAAAGGAGTTGCCTAGGAATTGAGAGAATGCTGTGTGGCCTTTATATAGGTATTCTTATATGTATTATTGAATATTATGTATGTGTGGTATTTTCTTATTTACCTGGGTTTCATACTTATTGTTGCAAATATAACATTTGATTATAAAAGACTGAAAAATTGAAAGGAATATTTATATTATGTTCTTTCCCCCTCATTGTTGTCAATTCACCATTGCAACACTGGTTTATTTTATTATTATTATTATTATTATTATTATTATTATTATTATTATTATTATTATTATTATTATTATTATTATTATTAGAGGGCCAGCATGGTGTTGTGGTTAAGAGTGGTGGACTCTAATCTTAAAGACAGGGTTAGATTATGCACTCCTCCCCATGAAGCCTGCTGGGTGATTTTGGGCCAATCCCAATTCTCTCAGAGCTCATTCAGCCCCACCTACCTCATGGGGTGTCTATTGCAAGGAAAGGGATTGTAAGCTGCTTTTAAGACTCCTTGGGGTAGTGAAAAGTGATGTATGAAAACCAGCCTTCCTTAATTTATCATCTGCTTTTTTCATTGTTCCTCAAGAAAGATTACAGATATGGAAATGAACGGAAGCCTTTGCTGTTTTTGCAATCAAAGAGATTACAGATATGATAAGGATTCAGTCAACTGGCAAGAAAATTACAAATGATGATAAAAGATTGGAATCAAACAGCAAAGTGTCTTAGTTAAAAAAAAAAAAGCTGGGCAGGTCTACAGGTCTGAGAAAGACAAGTCAATTGATCAGTAAGTGGAGGGCAGAGCCTGGGGAGAGCAGAATATGGGGAGAAAAGTGAGCTCAGTAGGAATGTGATGCCATAGACTCCATCCTCTCCAGCTGACATTTCTTACTGGGGAAGTGGTTTCTGTAGTCTGGAAATAAGCTTCTAATTTTTTTTAAAAAAAACTCCTTCCGTAGTATCATTTAGCATGACCTCCAAATCAAATTAATTCAGAAGATGTTTAAGCATTAATCATGATATTTGTATTTAATATGTATTTTTGTCACTGTGTGTGTCCTTTTCACTTCCAGCCTTTTCTTCATTCTTGCTCCCCCCTGCTCCCTTTAAGTTAAATGAGTTGAACCTGATCTTGTTATAGTCACCAGAAATATTGTAGAAATATGAGCACTACCAATATAGCAGAGTAATGGTTGTCCCTTTATTATAGGTCACTGCATTTGAGAATTCTGTTAAATAGTATAAACTAGGTTAAGAGCATGAGGGTGATCATGGATCCAGCCTTGCTGTTTGAAAAGCAGTTTGGCCCTCTGGCCAGAAGTAGCATTGCCAGAATTTCACCAGGTAACCCTGGTAACATTTGGGACTGGGACACAGATAATTGAGTACAGGGAACAGAGTGTCACAGACAGGGAATTTTTATTTATTTCATTTTTTTGAGCAGGAATGCACAGGAATGCAGTTTCAACTGGCTTGGCATCAAAGGGTGTGGCCTAATATGCAAATGAGTTCCTGCTTGACTTTTGCTATGAGAAGGCCTGTGTAAAACAATGGTGACATCAGGGAACATTGGGTAATATGCAAATGAGTTCTTGCTGGACTTTTTCTTCAAAAAAAAAAAAAAGCCCTTCTCACAGAACATATCAAAGTCACTTCTAGTTAAAATCCAGAAAGTGATATCACTACCATAAACGATGCTGTAGAAATCCTAAATCATTGTTTGACACAATGATATCAGGTCCAGGGCTTCAACTGGAAGTGAAGTCAATGCATCAACTTATGCCTTCCCCCCCCACCATCTCCCCACCCCACATTCTACTGAAAAAGCATGGGGGGGGGTCTTGGGAGCATCAGCAGGAGGCTTCCCACCTCAAAGCTGTAGGTGGCAACTGTAGCCAGAAGTATCCTGCGTCATTCTGCATCTAGATCATCAACTCTGTCCTTCCTTAGACCCAGCTGATCTGCCCATGGAAATTCATTGTGGGGTTTTTTTACCCATGACGCTAGATTACTGTAACATGCTCTATGTTGGCTTGACCTTGAAGATGACCCAGAAATTTCAACCAGTCCACAATCTGGCAGGTCAGTTATTGTCAGGGCAGGGCTATAGCCAGGATTAGCAAATTTGAAGGGGGGGGGCTCAATTTTTCAGGGGGCACCCCAGTGGAAGACAGTGGCTAAACATAAAAACTGTGTTATAATAGGTGATTTTAAC
Organism: Heteronotia binoei; assembly: GCF_032191835.1. Taxonomy (NCBI): domain Eukaryota; kingdom Metazoa; phylum Chordata; class Lepidosauria; order Squamata; family Gekkonidae; genus Heteronotia; species Heteronotia binoei. The sequence continues at coordinate 14,429,423 of NC_083237.1, read as the reverse complement.
TACCCGCAGGTTGATTGGGTCAATATGTGTTCTGGTTGGGAGGAAGAGATTGAGTTCCTAGACACTCTCAATGACTGTGCTATGGAGCGGATGGTCACAGAACCTACCAGGTGATCCTGGATTTAGTCCTAAGTAATGCCCAAGACCTGGTGAGAGATGTAAAAGTGATCGCACTGCTTGGGAGCAGTGACCATAATGTTATTGATTTCACCATTTGTATAAATAGGGAGTTATTGTTGGAACTCTCTGTCTGGAGCAGTGATGCTCTGTATTCTTGGTGCTTGGGGGGGGGGCACAGTGGGAGGGCTTCTAGCCCAACTGGTGGGCCTCCTGATAGCACATGGCTTTTATGGCACTGTGTGACACAGTGTTGGACTGGATTGGCCATTGGCCTGATCCAACATGGCTTCTCTTATGTTCTAAAAGGCTCTTTTAAAAGTCTGGGAGGCTGCCAGCTGTTCCATTTCCCCTCTGGAATGCTTGCAATCATGTGGTAGGGGGTAGCAGAGGGGAGAGCACCCAAGAGAGCTGCCACTTGAGAAATCGCATGGGCCTATCAGGGTGTTGAAGCAGCCTCCAGCATCCCACACTTCTTAAAGGGGCTGCCTATCAGCTGAAGTCAGGCAGCAGGGCCCCCACAGGCCCCTTCATTACTATGGGGCAATGTCAGAAGCTATTCATTATTCAGGACAGTTGCATCACTTGTTTGCTTAGCAGGACATTGGATAGATTTTGGAGGGGGTATGAACTGCAGGGTGATGATCAAAGACAGGTAAAGACAAATTCTATTTTTGATGCCTCTTGTGTGTCAGTTTTCAGATTTGGGGTCCAGAAGTAGCTCTCAGTAGAGAGGTGATTATTCACTTTGTCTTAATTCACTACCTATGCCATTAAAGGCTTAATTGATTGATTGAGGTGATTATCTCCCCATTAATTATGAAAACTATCTGTTTCTGCTTGTTGAGAATGGATATACAGGATCCAGTAAAAAAAACCATAATACTTACAGGTGATAAATTATATTAAAATCATCTTTCTTCACCAGAACTGCATTTGGAGAAAGCAGCTTTTCTTCATATTTTGCATGCTCCTTTGCTATTCAATTTGTGGTTACTTGATACTTTTTTTTTTAATTACAGCGTCATACTATAGTTGATGCAATCTTTTCTCTTTTCAGCACTCACTCAGCTAGTTCTGATTACTAAATTTAAAACTGTACTCTTGCAAGTCCTCACAACTATGAATAGCATCTTAATGCAATGTGCATGTCTCTAATTTGCTACTCTCAACCCTCCTTCAAGATATGAAGTCTATTTTCCACAATTTTAACTGACCTTATAGAAAGACTGGATATATGAAATACCTGCTTTTGATATATTAGTCTACTTTTCATAAAGACATGCTGCTGTTGATGTTGAGGATCAAGGGAAGTTCGATCATGCCCTTCAGAGATGCAGATGGACAAGGAAAAATGAAACGAAATAATGTGGTAGATGAGTACATTTCCATTTGTTTTTGGCAGAAATGTTTGGTCACTCAAATGCTGCTGGAACTGGTGTGGCTGGTAATGGTGCCATGTCCCATAATATGTGAGATGAATTCCATCAGCTACACCATGCACAATGATCCTTTTCCTATTCATCACAAATTTTATCAAGCAGGAGATGTACTCATTGGTGGGATCCCCACTCAGGCTACATTCACAAATAACCTCCTGTCTTTCACGGAGCACCCTGCACGAATGGTGATTAGCGACCCTGCGTAAGGATTCTCTTTCTTTTTTATACGTTGTGCAGATTGTTTGCAGTTGAGAGAAGACTGCTGAGTCATACAGTATTTGAGTTGCAATTTACTTTTCTTTTTCCATTCACAATTTGTGAATCAGTTGTGCAGAAATGACATAACAATGGTCTTTGTGTTGAAAAATGGCATATGTCTGTTGAAATGACAAAGGTCCCATTCTAGCAAGGATTTTCCTGAATACTACTGAAATCTGTTCAGTGCAAGTTACTTAATGGAAAGTGTTTTGGGGTGGCATGTATATAATTTCAACATGAGGTTGAAAATATGTTTATGCATTAATTAAGGATTTGTGCATAAAAATAGGAATGGTAAACCAGAGTATAACCAGTGAAAGGACAATTGTAAGGACTAAAACTTATGACAGTAGTACACAACATACATCTCCACCCCAAAAGCAAACATATGAAAGTGATCTTATGGACTCATACTTAGTTGCTTGCGATGATGGCAGAAGGTGATATGAAAAAGGGAAAGAAAAGAAAAGAAAAAATAAAACAAGCAAACCTTTCCATGTGCCATTGAAGCTGATTTATTCACAAAGCTTATCAATTTTTGTTGTTGTTTTGTTTGTCAGACTAACTCTTGTTACTAATGCCCAGGTTTAAAAGACTGCTCAAAAATTAGATGCTCAGATGGAAAGATGAACGTTGCATGTACTTTTGCATCTCTTTATTCACTTTTGCAGGTCAATAACAAAACACTACCAGCATATCTTGGCCTTGGCATTTGCTATAAAAGAAATAAATGAGAATCCCAGTTTCATATCCAACATCAGTTTGGGTTTCTACATCCTCAACAGTAATGACATTGGAACAATGACCTATAGAGTCACTCTCTCCCTATTTTCCGCATACCATAAGCTGGTACCCAACTTCAGCTGTTCTGCACAAAAGAAACTTATAGCTGTCATTGGAGGGCTTTTCTCTGAAATCTCTGCTAATATTGCCACCATTCTGAACATCTACAAAACTCCACAGGTAGGCTGCATGCAGGAAGCTGTAGAAAATACACAGGCAATTCACCATTCATCTTTAATCCATTAAAGAAAAACTAATATGTATGCCTTTCCTTTCAGCTCTCTTATGGATCGTTTTCCCTCACACAGGATGACAAAAAGCAATTTCCTTTTGTGTATCAGATGGTTCCTAATGAAGCCTATGAGCACAGAGGAGTTGTCCTACTACTGCACCATTTTGGATGGACTTGGGTTGGCCTCCTGGCTCTGGATGATGACAGTGGAGACAGGTTTTTTCAGACTGTAGAACCAATACTGACTGAGAATAGCATTTGCATCGCTTTCACTTTCAGATTACCCAAACCATCTTATCTGGAAGAATTTGCAGAGTTTTTTTTAATGCAGTGGGAAAAATACCCTGTTCTCCTGAACAGAAAAGCCAATGTATGTTATATTTACAGTAAACAACCCGCCATGATAATAATGCATTCAATTCTATTTCAGGCACCCTTATTTTCATTACCATTACCCGGTAAGGTGTGGATTACTACATCCCACTGGGACTTTGAATCAGCCTCTATCCAAAGGTTTTGGGATATTCAAAGTTTTCATGGTGCCCTGTCCTTTGCAGTCCATTCCAATCAGCCACCAGGATTCCAAAAATTCCTTCAGACCGTTAGACCTTTTTGGCATGGACGAGACAACTTTATCCAGGACTTCTGGGAACAGGCATTCAGTTGTTCATTGATAGCATCTAACGAGGAGAAGGAAAATATACAGACCTGTACTGGGGAGGAGAAATTGGAGAACCTTCCTGGGATTTTGTTTGAAATGAGTATGACTGGTCATAGCTACAATGTTTACAATGCTGTACATTCAGTGGCACATGCTTTACATTACATCCACTTACTGAAATCCAAACACAAAAGACTGGCAGGAGTAGGAAGTCTGGATTTCCAGAATGTACAACCTTCACAGGTAGTATTACATTCTTAACGTCCATCATCCAGAGACAGTAAGAATAGAAGAGAGCCAGCTTGGTGTAATGGTTAAGTGCGCAGACTCTTATCTGGGAGAAGTGGGTTTGATTCCCCTCTCCTCAACTTGCAGCTGCTAGAATGCCTTTGGTTCAGCCATAGCTCTTGCAGAGTTGTCCTTGAACGGGCAACTTCTGTGAGAGCCCTCTCAGCCTCACCTACATCACAGGGTGTTTGTTGTGGGGGAGGAAGGTAAGTAGATTGTGTGTCACTTTGAGACTCTGAGACTCAGAGTGAAGGGCAGGATATAAAACCAATATCATCATCTTTAAGTTCATTCAAAATTAATTGAATGTGACTAAACTCCATGACCTCAAACCAGGGGACTATGTGAATACACTGAGAATACACTGTCTAGTTTCTCCTTGGCCAGTATCACATGTAATTTGCACAAACACCACTTGTACAGTTCAGCTTTTCGCAGCCACAACCTTAAACCTCAGAGCCTTCCCACTGACTTAGCCAGCCCTTGTGGCACAGTGCTCAGATTTCATGAGAAGTCCTCTTGCCCTTCCCTGGTCCTTGTCCCAGCATCTTTAGAATTCTCCAAAAAGTTCTCCTCACTCAATCAGGTGTAATTAACTGGTTGTCTGTAAACCACAATGAAGTCTCTAGTTTTATCTTTGCTTCCCCTGATCTATGCTGTATTGGAGAGCTGCTCCTACACCCCTCTGACCAGCTTGTTGCTCCAAACTTTGCCTGCCTGCTCCCTGTTGCCAGCATTGTTACCTCCTTTCCTACTTCTCATCTTCTGACTGATGTGGGAATGCTACCTCTCCAGCTTTTGCTTTGTTCCACAGTCATCTCTTCTCCACTGTGAACTCTGGAAAACACTTGCTAACCCAACATAAGATTCCTCATTCACCTGAGATTTGTAGTTACCCTTTTTAACAGACTTGACCATCCAGCCAGATCCCATCATCCTGCAAGCAGCAGCTGTCGAAACTCATTGCACAAACTCTATTAACCCAATCTAAGCTATGCGTGAGCCTCAGCCACCAACCAGACCTGCCCGGATACCCCCTACATTCACATCCTGTGCTTTAAAAACAAAGATTTTTGGCTATACACATCAACAGGTAAAGCTACATATAGATAAACAGACAGATGATAGATGATAAATGATGATGATGATGATGATGATAGATAGATAGATAGATAGATAGATAGATAGATAGATAGATAGATAGATAGATAGATAGATAGATAGATAGACAGACAGACAGACAGACAGACAGACAGACAGACAGACAGACAGACAGACAGATAACTTCCGATCTGTGGATGACTTCATAAAGCAGGGACCTAACATTTTAAGGTATCTCTTTTTGCTTTTGTTTTGTGTTCTCTTTCAACCCAGATCCATAGCTTTTTAAAGAATATCTTCTTCAATAATAGTGCTGGAGATATTGTGTGTTTTGATAAATACAATGAATTAGTTACAGATTTTGATGTTACTAACTGGGTAACCTTCCCCAATGGCTCATTTGTTAGAGTCAAAGTAGGAAGACTGGATCCTCATGCCCCTCCAGGCAATGAACTGAGTCTTAATGATGCTCAGATTGAGTGGCACAGAAGTTTTAACCAGGTGAGTCACTATTGCAGGCACTTAAATGTCTACATTCCGTCTTTCATAAGCAAGCAAATTTCTCTTCTTTCTTTCTTTCTTTCTTTCTTTCTTTCTTTCTTTCTTTCTTTCTTTCTTTCTTTCTTTCTTTCTTTCTTTCTTTCTTTCTTTCTTTCTTTCTTTCTTCCTTCCTTCCTTCCTTCCTTCCTTCCTTCCTTCCTTCCTTCCTTCCTTCCTTCCTTCCTTCTGTCATTGCAGTTTTGATGTCAAATTTCTCTTCTCTACCTCCACTCCCCTAGGGAGATTTCAGCAATCTTTCCACATATGCATTTATATGTGGGGGCAGGGAGCTGACACTCTGACCTTTTCCTAACATGTCAGTTTATGTCCTCATTTCTTCACGATATGAAACAACCTAAGTGCATACAATATATAATTTTGCTAAAATGTTGCTTCTTTCTTTGATATATTCAGTATTCATGTTGGAAAATTTCAAAATTGTAGTTGCAGTTGTAGAAAATGGACCACCGTAGTACCCTGGGTGACAACATCTGGGGCGTTTGTCGGTTGGGGGCAAAGAGGCCAAGTAAGGGCTTGTAGTCCATATGGATGGTGAAGGGGCAGCTGTATAAGTAATCATGGAATTTTTTTTTTACTCCCACCATGATTGCCAGGCCCTCCTTGTCTATTTGCGCGTAGTTGCACTCCGGTTTCTGCAATGTTCTGGAGTAATAGGCCACTGGGACCTCTCTGCCATCAGGCAACACATGGGCCAGGACAGTGCCCACCCCGTAGGGGGAGGCGTCACAGGCCAAAACTATGGGCATCCTCTCATCAAAGTGCGCCAGCAAGCTGTTGGATGTCAGGAGGTCTTTAACGGCCTGGAAGGTGGCAGCTGGCCGGCGGACCCAAACCAACGGAGCCCTTTTGTCTAAGAGTCTATGCAAGGGTTCCGCTACCGCCTCCTTGTGCGGGAGGAAGGCATGGTAAAAATTGAGGATGCCTAGGAATGCTTGCAATTTGGCTTTGTTAGTGGGGGTTGGTGCGTTGCAAATGGCTGTGATTTTGTCCTTGGAAGGGTGGATTCCATTCGCATCCACCGTGTACCCCAAAAAGTCTATTGTAGGGACCCCTAACAGACATTTTTCCCTATTTACCTTGAGCCCCGCCTCGTTGAAACTCTGCAGTATGGTGCAGAGGCAGCTGGCGAATTCCTCTTCCGTTGCTGCGGTAATCAGCGCATCATCAAAAAATGGCTGGACGCCGGGAATCCCTTTTAAGAGAGAATCCATTAAGCTCTGGAAAATCCCTGGGGCCACGCTGACCCTGAACTGGAGGTGCTTTACCCGGAAGGCACCCTGATGTGTGACTATGGTTTGGGCCTCGGATGTGGTGGCGTCCACCAGAAATTGCTAGTATGCTTGGGCCAGATCCAGCTTCCCAAAAATTTTGGCACCAGCTAGGGATGCTAACACATGACTACCCACTGGGACCGGGTATGCGTTGTCCTGCAGCGCTTTATTGATCATGCATTTGTAGTCTGCACAGATACGGATGCTCCCATTTGGCTTGACTGGGGTGACAATTGGGGTTTCCCATCTTGCATCGGTGACCAGCTCCAGGACCCCTTGTGACACTAGGTGGTCTAGCTCCTCCTCTATCTTGGGTTTCAAGGCAAAGGGTACCCACCGGGCCTTTAGCCGTACGGGCAGCACGTGGGGTTTGTTTATAACAACACTAAGCATGGGCGCATCAACAGTATGTTCCTAGTGTCCCATCAAAAACTGCCAGGAACTCCCCACAGATATCCTGGAAATCCATGCTGGCGGGGGCATGATGGATTCCCTCTACTAGAATCCCCAAAGGTGAAAACCAAGCCCAGCCCAACAGGCTACTCAGGTCCCCTTTCGCCAGCAAGGGAAGGTCTCTCAAAAATTTCCCGTATTGCACCTTGACTACCCTGGCCCCTTTGATGCTAATCGCCATTTTCTGAAAGTCTCATACAAGCACGGGGGACAGGTATAGCTTAGGTCCCACCTTGGGGCAAAGTTTCTTTAGGGTCTGGGTGGAGATGATGGTGTGTGTGGCCCCTGAATCAACCTCCATTCAACAGGGGGCGCCCTCAATAAATACTGTCATTTTGAGTTTATCTGGGGATGGCATGGGGATGTTGCATACCTATCCGACCGACGCAGTGATGGCGTTGATATCCTCTACGATTTTCCACTCATTTGTTGGGGGCTGCTCTCTTGGATTGGTATCGTTTTTGAGCGGCAGACCCTGGCAAGGTGACCCGTCTTCCCACACTGGTGGCAGATGGTGTCCCAGAATCGGCAAGAGCAGCGCTCGTGGTTTTCCCCGCAACTTGCACACTCTCGCGCTGGTTTGTTTCCAGTCGCACATGGCGGCTGGCACTTCTCAGTGGCGTGGTGGAGCTTGAGAGTGTCATCTCCCCGAGCCATCTGCTTCCAAGGAGGATGAGGCGGCTTGGTGTGCGCTCTCCCTGAGATTTCTTATAGGCGGTAGCTGCTTTGATCGCCTTGGGGAGGTCCATCTCATCTTTCCCAAGCAGCTTCCTCCTCAGCAGCTCATCCTACAGCCTGAAAATAAAGGTCCCTCAGTCTTTCCTCCAATCGATGAAACTCGCGGTGGAGTGATAGCCGACAGAGGGCTGCAATATAGTCAACGGCAGACTACATTGGGTCACTGCCTGAGCTCAGAAAAGTCGAAGAGATGGGTTAGGACTGACGACTGTGGTGTGAAATGGGTCATCAGGGCGGCAGTGATGTATGTGTAGGAGGCATCCTTGAGGAGGGTGGGCATCATTAGCCCCTGGACTAGCTCCTGGGTGTTCATCCCACACAAGCTGAGGAATAGCAATCTCTTTTTATCCCCCACAATTCCATGGTAGTGGATGAAGTTCTCCAGTCGATCCAACCAGGTCTCCCATCACTCCCATCACTCTGGGCTGGTCACATCAATCTCGGGAATTGTTCCTGGCGTAGCGGCCATTGTCAGCGCTGGTGGTGCATGCGTGGTGTGGAACACCCATAGCTGCTGGCCTCACTTACTAGGATCCCACCTTTGTCACCAATATAATATAGTGGGTTTTATACAGTAACGAGGCGAGGTGGTAGTGAACATAGCTCTTTTATTGAATACAGCATGGTATAGTGCTGCCTAAGAAGACTAAAGACTAGGGCCGTAAGGCCCCCAATATATACACACCCAAAGTTCCTGCGCTGCCTGTGACTGGACCATTCAAACCAGTTGGGGGCTCTTGATTGGAGCAGGGTAGCAGGATTTGGATCTGGCTGCCTATTGTTCCCGAGTCTCCCAAGCTCTGTCCTTCAGGCCCCAGTGAGTCAGGCAAGAAATCCCACTCCCAGGCAAGAACACCCAATTCTAAGCACATACAGAACACTGCCAAAGCCTTCAACACAGAGACCCATCACCACAGACGATCCTGGTTCCTGTCCTCTGCAGCATCCTGATGTAGAAAGAGGAGGAGGCCTGATTAATGGTAATAATGATAGTACATATTGCAGGCCATGGGTTACCCATAAATGAGAAATGACTTTATACAACTTAACACATATACACATCCATATATGCACAATCACATGCCTGTCATTTGTGTGTGTGAGGTGGGGGGACGGTGGCAATAACTAACAAAAGGTGGTAATAACCAAACATTTGCTAATTGCCTGTTACATACAAAGCCTATCATGTCATCGTTTCTTGATAACAGCGTAGTTTTGTGGAACACTTTCTTGATGCAGGGGCTGCCTCTATCTATGTGCAATGACCACTGCCTTCCTGGCTACAGCAAGAGAAAGAAAGAGGGAGAGAAATTTTGCTGCTATGGTTGCTCTCCCTGTCCAGAAGGGATGTTCTCTGATCAAATGGGTAAGAGATGTATTGTGAAAACTTCTTGTTCAAGGTGCAAATACGCAGCAGCCTTAAACTGAAGTGGATGGTTGGTCCATCAAGGTCACCATTCTCTACTCAAGAGATCTTTCACACTACTTTCCAAAAAAAAAATGCTGGGATATAAACCTTGGACCATCTACATGCCTAACAAATACTCTACCACTGAACTAGGGCTTCACCTGTATTCTTCCTTCTGGGAAGATAAAAATCTGTCATTTGGCATGCAGAAATGCCAAACATTTCATGATAATATCTTTGTACATTAATATGCATCTATGATGGCTTGCACTTTTTAAATAGGCTTAGAAGTGCTGTATCTACAGTTCAGGACTGTGAAGGGTTAAGTCTCCACAGAGCCTTGAGTGACAGGCTGCTCTAAGCCATCTCTCCTTTTGTAAGGAATTGCCCACCAAGAGGGGCAGGACTCCAAGCTTTCCTTCCCACATTCATAGGCCTTGCCCCAGTATCTCTCGCTGCCCAGTACCTGGTCACAGTGGGGACAAATTAATGCCTTGAGCACCCTTGGAGGAATCGCTGCTTGCCTGCCTTTCCCTGGACTCCCCTCTTCACATAGTATGTTTGCGATGGTGTTTATGATGGTGAAGGTCTATATGATACAAGAAAAACAAAGAAGGGAAAGAAACTTAACCCAAAAACTGGAGTAAGAAACCTAAAAGGTTAATATGCAATTAAAGGGCAGAACATTAAAAACAAAGTGTAAAAAAAATCATAAATCAACATACATGTATTTATTGTAGAAAGCTAAAACCATTTAAGGGCCCATCATAAGTCTCTATCCTATGTAAAATCATAAAACCAAAATGGGAACTCACTCAACTTGACCTGATGCGTTTCAACCTAGATTGGTCTTCTTCAGAGGTCCGAAAGGTAAATACTATGTGATATACGGTCTATATGATACAACACCAGATCTGAGCAAGGGATAGGGAAAATAATTTGTTACAAACCACAAATCCTCTTTCCCTCTCTTTAAACATGTTCTATCAGTTGTTGAAATATAGGATAGACTCTTTACCTTATCTGTTACAGTTTTCTACAGAGTTTTGATTACTTCAAAGCTTGCTCCAACTTTGCCAGTTGACCACATGGTCAATGGCTGCCTGAGTGCAGACCAGAACTCAGAGTTCTCCTCAATGCAGCATCCCAAAGAAAGAGAGCTACTTCCTCCTGCAAGGTGGTTTCTTCATATCTATTTCCCCTCCCACTTGACATGGTCCGCCTAAGTCATGGAAGCATTTCCACCAGCTCCTCCCTGGTGATTGTATTTGGAACTTGTAGTCCAAAGTCTTCCAAACTCTGTTCCCTGCATGGTGAAGGGAGGAAGGGGAAGTGTGACCATTCTATTGTCTCTAGCTAGACCCACTATCATATGTATAACAGTAAGCTGGGAAGTCATTGCACTGACTCCCCCCACTTTTGGTATGTTCCCAGCCCAATGTGTGGTAAATTGTTAAGATGCAAAAGGGAGGTTTGGTTTCTTCCCAGCCTCCTAGAAAAGAAAAATGCACTTCTTTACAATTCTTATAATTTTTTAAAGTATCTCCCAACTTCCTTCCTTCCTTCCCATACTCCTTCCAGTTGTACTGTTGTCCCCCCCCCCGACAAATATTGATAATTTTCAGCCAGACACAGCTGATTCATTCTCTCCCATCCTCCAAGACTCTTCTTTGATTTGCTTTTTCAATGTGTGTTACGGCTGAAGAAGAGATGCCTTCAGAACACTCTCACACATGTTCTCAAGATGTGCTGTGCAAGGTTAAACAAGGAGTAACAGAGAGTCCTCCTGCCTGGGGAAGGAAGTGATCATTTTCCTGATTGGCCTGCCCCAGCACTATTAGCTGTAGCATTGGCCAGCCCATCAGCATGTTAGCAGTGAGAAACTGCAAGAAAAAGAAAAAGAAGAATGAAAACCAATTCCTCTCCAGCTTATGTATATTTTTCTTTGAGATATTGCTCACAGTATGAAAATATTTAAACAAACTTTCTTCCCACTCTCCCTTTCAGACATGGAAGCTTGTGTTCAATGTCCAGATGATCTTCATCCCAGCAAAGAGAAAAATCACTGCATCCCCAAGTATATAAGCTACCTCTCTTACCAAGAAGATCTAGGGAGGGTGTTAGTGATGCTGGCAATTTTTTTAACTTTGGTGACACTCCTGGTGCTTGGAATTTTCATACAGCACAGGAAGACACCCATTGTCAAAGCCAACAACCGTAGCCTCACCTATATACTTCTCATCTCCCTCCTGCTTTGCTTCCTGTGTTCACTGCTCTTCATTGGGAAACCTGCAAAGGTGACCTGTCTTATTCGACAAGCAACATTTGGCATTGTTTTCTCTCTGGCCCTTTCCAGTGTACTGGCCAAAACCATCACGGTGGTTCTGGCCTTCATGGCCACCAAACCAGGATCCAGGATGCAGAAATGGGTGGGCAAAAAGATGTCACATTCTATTGTCCTTTTTGGTTCCTTAATTCAAGCAGCTATTTGCACTCTTTGGCTCAGTACTTCCCCACCATTCCCAGATCAGGATATGCACTCAGTGTCTGGGAAAGTTCTTCTGGGATGCAATGAAGGGTCAGCTGCCATGTTTTACTGTGTCATAGGCTATATGGGCTTCCTGGCTGTTATCAGTCTCACTGTGGCTTTTCTAGCCAGGAAATTACCCGACAGTTTCAATGAAGCCAAATTCATCACTTTTAGCATGTTGGTCTTTTGCAGTGTTTGGTTGTCCTTCTTCCCAACTTACCTGAGCATCAAAGGGAAATTCATGGTGGCTGTGGAGATCTTCTCCATTTTGTCATCTAGTGCTGGGTTACTGGGTTGCATCTTTTCCCCTAAATGTTATATCATTTTGCTGAGGCCAGGCCTGAACAACAGGGAGCAGTTAAGTAGAAAAGGATGAGAACCCATACATTCTCTCTTATAGAGTAGACTAAGAATTATCTACTCAGAAATCTCAGTTCCAAAGCATCCTTGAAGGAATCCATCATAGTTTAAGTGGTTTAGAAGTTCTTTCCGATCTTTGGAGTGGGTTTCTCTCCCTCTTTCACTGACATCAACTGGTCTTTGGTCAGCCAATGCTGACAACTTCCCTTCCCTACATCACCTCTCTAAGGCCTCACTTTGTAACGGTGTCTCCTGCTATCTGGTACTGGTTAAGACTGGGCCAACTTAATGTACTTGTGCTCCACTGGGGGAATTAGTGATTTGTCATCTGATCCCCCCCCTTTCCCTATCACCTTTTTTCTACAGTTTGTATGAATAACAGAAATCTATATGGAGCAGCGAAAACAACCATCAGTATTCAATATCAGAAACCAGGCATCATTTTGGGCAGGAGCTCACAGGAGCAGAGCTCTGGAACCTCTGCATTTTATTGTGATCTCTCTTTCCTATCCCCCCCCCCCAAAAAAAAACACCCTTGATTCTGGGCTCCATTGTTCAAACCCCCTTTGAGAATTTTGCTGAACTCAGATTTGACAAAACTTTCTAATTTGCCCCCCCTCCCACAAAAAAATGGGAAAATAACCAAAACATCTAAAAGCAGATAGATGGAAATCTTCATCATGTCACTGTGGTCACATAGGAGAAAGTAATTTTAAAAGTTTGATAGGAGTAAGGTTTTATTGTGGCAATTATAATTCAGGAAGCATTTTAAGGTAGATGCTGAGCTGATATAATTTAGTACACCTTCTGGTGACGTCAGGGGCGTGTGACATATGCAAATGAGTTGTGCTAATGAGATCTAGCACCTCTTTTTCTATAAGAAGATGAAGAAGAAGAAGATATTGGATTTATATCCCGCCCTCCACTCCGAAGAGTCTCAGAGCGGCTCACAATCTCCTTTACCTTCCTCCCCCACAACAGACACCCTGTGAGGTGGGTGGGGATGGAGGGGGCTCTCACAGCAGCTGCCCTTTCAAGGACAACTTCTGCCAGAGCTATGGCTGACCCAAGGCCATTCCAGCAGCTGCAAGTGGAGGAGTGGGGAATCAAACCTGGTTCTCCCAGATAAGAGTCCGCACACTTAATCACTGCACCAAACTGGCTCTCCTTAGAAACCATTTATTAAAAATAAATTTTATATATTTTTTTAAAAACAGTTTCTAACAGGGGTAATTTATCCACACATAAATTTATCAGCATATCAACAGATTCAGCAAGGAATCCAAAATAAAGTTGTACATATGCATTTCCTCTCTCCCTCACTCTTTATATGCTATAGGTAATCTTTTTCTATAGGGAAAAGGATGAGAATCCATAAGTTTGCCACTCATATAGAATGGCACCAAATTGTTACCAACCCGTGGGATGACATCACAACATGATGTTTTCTTGGCAGACTTTTTGTTGCAGTGTGGTTTGCCATTGCCTTTTCCCATCATCTATACTTAATCTTAATAACTCAGAAATCTCAGTTCCTAAGAATCTTTGAAGGAATCCATCACAATTTAAGTGGTTTAGAAATTCTTCCTAACCTTTGGAGGGGTTTCTCTCCCTCTTTCAACAGCACTGACATCAACTGGTTTTTGGGCAGCCAGTGCTGACAGCTTCCCTTCCCTGCATTACCACTCTAAGGCCCTATAACAGTATCTCCTTTTATCTGGAGACTAGTTAACAATGGGCCACCGTACTGCACCTTTGCACCACTGGGGGAATGAGCAATTTGTCATCTGACTTCCCCCCTCCCCATCATCCTATTTCTATAGTGTGTCCGAATAATGGAGGTCTATGTGGTAGAGAGCAAACAATCAAAAGTATTCAATATTAGAAACCATTTATTTAAATAATAATAATTTGTCCGCACACAGACTCTCAGCACAGCAACAGATTCAGCAAGGAATCCAAAAGAAAGTCAAAAACATGCATTTCCTCTCTCCCTCACTCTGTAGATGCACCAGGTGGTTTTATTCTAAGACAGGGTCTTTAACTACAAAGTTACAGAACTTGAAAGGTTTTCAATTGCTTTGGCATCTTTCTTCATGCAACCAGTCTTCTGCTGGAGCTTGGATGTGAGAACTCCTTTTTAGACAGAATCACCCCCAGAGTGCCCCCCACTGCCCATAAATGTCTAAATATCTCAGATTGTCCACCTCTTGTGTGTCAAAGAAGCCTTACTTGAAATCTCCAGAAAACAGTTCCTAGATTCTCAAAACTCCCAAGTCTCTGCCCCCTTCTAGGTGTCACCTGATAGGTGGAAGTAGCCAACTAGGTTCTCTGGAAAGACAACAACAGAGCATAGAGGAGGAGACTTTCACCCGATGTGATGTCCTCACTCTGGGATTCAGAGGTTTAGTGCCTCTGAATGTGGAGACTCCTGTTAGTTGCCATGGCCTGGTAGCCATTGATAGGCGTATCCTCCATGAATCTATCTAATCCCATTTTGAAAGATGTCTATTCCTGTGGCCATCATTGCATCTTCTGGGAGTGAATTCCACATTTCAATCGTTCTTTGTGTAAAGTTTGCTGTAGTGCTTTGTGTAAAATTTGGTGTAGTGGTTGAGTGTGCGGATTGGATTGGATTCCCCATGTTCAGAGAATGTTAATCGATATTTAGGTATAATCCAGCACCTAGTATATTTTAAAGAAAAGGAGTTGTGTACAATTTGAGAGAATGGTGTGTGGCCTTTATTTAGGTATATTCTATATGTATTATTGAATAATATGTATGTATTTTATGTATTTTCCTACTTTCCGGGGTTTCATATGTATTGTACTATGTATAACATTTGGTGTATAAAATAAATGTATTGTAAAAAAGAAAGAAAGAATATTGTTTTAATTATTTGGATTTGGCCAAAATGGATAGACCAAAAGACTGAAAAATTGAAATAAATGTTTATTCCTTTCTTCTTTCCCACCCCTCTGTTAGGCAAATTTCTACCTGTTTCTAGGAAAGTAGGCATAACCCTAAACAAGTCTACTTAACGGTAAGCCATTTTTAAAAAAAATTACATACCACTAACTGGGGCCCAAGCCATACTCTGATTTCTGATCACTTGGTGCACCCTGGAGCTTTCTTTAGCATGACCTCCAAATATGAATAGTTCAAAATATGTTTAATTTAATATTTTTGTAACTTTGACCCTGTGTGCATCCATTTCATTTACAACCTCTTCTATGTTTTTGATTCCCCCCCAGCCAACTTTAAATTAAATGATCTTGTTATAGCCAACAGAAATACTGTGGAAATATGAAAAATTCCCATGTAGCAGAGTATTTTTGTCCCTTTGTTGTAAATCTCTGTATTTGGGAATTCTGTTAAACAGTATAATCTGGATTAAGAGCATGAGGATGATCATGGACCCAGCCTTGTTGTCTGAAAAGAAGGTTTGCCCAGTGACCTGAAGTGGCATTGCCAGAATTTTACCTAGCACCCCTGGAAAAATTTAGGACTGGGGCACAGATTGTTCAGCGCTGGGAGCAGAGTGTCACTGAACATCTCAAAGTCACTTCCAGTTCAAGTATGAAAAGTGATATCTCTACATCAAATAATGATATATAAATCCTAAAGTGTTGTTTGACACCAATTACATCAGTTCCAGGGTTTCAACTGGATGTGAATGTCAATGCATCAACTTGTGTCTTCTCCCCCCAATCTCCCTCACCACTCCACTGAGCATGGGGGGTGGGGCTTGGAAGCATCAGCAGGAGGTGGCCCACCTCTAAGACATAAGTGGCAACTGTAGCCAGAAGTGCCCTGTGTCATTCTGTGTGTAGCTCATCAGGTCTATCCTTTCTTAGAGTCAGCTGATCTGGCCATGCAAATTCATTTTTTAAAAAATCATGAGGCTGGATTACTGTAACATGGTCTATGTTGGCTTGCTCTTGAAGACAACCCAGAAATTGCAACCGGTCCACAATCTGGCAGGTCAGTTATTGTCAGGGTCCATTGGTTATTCAAGGGAGTTGCATCA
The DNA here is from genome assembly GCF_032191835.1 of Heteronotia binoei. Classification (NCBI taxonomy): domain Eukaryota; kingdom Metazoa; phylum Chordata; class Lepidosauria; order Squamata; family Gekkonidae; genus Heteronotia; species Heteronotia binoei. Next base: position 14,413,189 of record NC_083237.1, on the reverse strand, counting down.
CTTTTTGGTTTGGCAAAACTTTGGATGGACTTGGATGGGGTAGGAACTGCAGAGGGATGATGAAAGACCGATGAGGAAAAAAATCTGTTATTGATGCATCTTGTGTTCCAGTTTGCATGTTTTGGGCCCAGAAGTAGTTCTCAGTATAAAGGTAATTATGTCCCTCCCTGATTATGAAAAGTACCAGTTCCTGGTTCATTGAGAATGAGGATTTAGAGGATTTAGTAGAGAGGTCAATAATACTTACATGTGATAGATTATATAAATAAATCACCTTTATTCATCAGAACTGCATTTGGGGAAAGACACTTCTCTCAGTATTTTGTAAGCTTGTTTGCTATTCAGCTTATGCTACCTTGCCTTAACTTTGATAGTCTCTGTTTTTTTTAAGTCACGCTTGCATGCTATAGTTGCCCTAACCCTTTCTCTTTTCAGCACTCACTCATCTAGTTCTGGTTACTAAACTTAAAACTGTACCCATGAAAGTCCTCACAACTATGCACACCATCTTAATATAATGTGCATGTCTCGAATGTTCTACTCTCCAGCCTCCTTCACTATACGAAGTCCGTTTTCCCTTATAAAAAGAATGAATATATGAAAGACATATTTATGTTACCTTGATACATCAATCTACTTTTCATACAGATATTTTGCAGTTGATGTTGAGAACAGAGGAAAATTCTATCATGCCCTTCAGAGATGCAGATGGACAAGAAAAAAATGAAAGGAAAGAACATGGCAGATGAAAACATTGCTATCTGTGTTTGGCAGGGATGTTTGGTCACGAGGATGCTGCTGAAACTAGCGTTGCTGCTGATGTGGCAATGTTCCATAGCATGTAAGCTGAATTCCATCAACTGCACCATATACAATGACGCTTTTCCTATTCCTCACAGATTTTATCAATCAGGGGATGTCCTCATTGGTAGGATCTCCTCTCAAGCTACATTCACAAATGACCTCCTGTCTTTCACAGAACACGCTGCATGAATGGTGATTGATGACCCTGTGTAAGGATTCTTTTTCTTTTTAGAAGCTGTACAGATCATTTGTGGGTGAGAGAAGACGGCTTAACCATACATTACTTGAGTTACAATTTCTTTACTATTCTGTGGGAAGGCTAGAAATGCAGCAGATGATTGGGTCATCATTTATTCTTCCAGTGTTGAAGATAGTGGTGGGGATTTAGGACTTCACCACACCACAGGCTATGAAGATAACTCTGCTGTGCTTTCCCTTTGTTATGGTCAATGTTGAATTATCTGAGACTAGTGATATTAGTAAATTAATGTTGAAAAGTTGTAGCTTGAGTTGAATATCCAAGAATACTCACACTTTCCATTTCTATCCTTTAATGTAATTATTCCATGTCACTCTGTTCAAACCATCTTTCCCTCTCACACCACTTTTTTCCTGTACAAATTTGCAATTTTTGAATCAGTTGTGCAGAAATAAAATTAAAATGGCATGTATGGCAATCACAAGATAGCCGTTCTAGTAGGTATTTTTCTTTGTTTCCTTTAATTTTTTAAGTTTGTTTAAACATGCTACATATATTTTACTCCACAATAAAGGGGGAAAAATATATATTACTCCACAATAAAGGAAAAAAAAGGCAAAGTATTCTTGGATTTGGAGTAAATTTTAACAACAAAATTCATTAAAAAAAGCTTTTAGAATCGAGGGCAATATCAACAAAATATCAGGGTAGGAAGGTTCAAGATTGTATCTCAAATTTGAACATAACATTCCCCCTACAGAATATTTTACAAGTTACCTCTTACCACGGGATAGCAGGTATTTTTTTATGAATACTACTGAAATCCATCCAGTGCAGGCTACTTCTTACATAATGTTCAGACATGGAAGTGTAAATTGTTTCAAAATGAGGTAAAAATTTCTGTATGCATTAATTAAATGCAAAGGATTTGAATATAAAAATGCACAGGGGAAACCCAATGGAAAAATGAACTTTTGCACATACTGTTATTTTATTTTAGAAATATCATTATTGGTTTTTGCAGATTACTAACAAAATATTACCAACATATCTTGGCTTTGGCATTTGCAAGAAAGGAAATAAATGAGAATCCCAATTTATTATCCAACATCAGTTTGGGTTTCTACATCCTCAACAGTAACAGTGCTGGAAGGATGACGTATAAGGCAACTCTCAATGTTCTTTCAGCACAACAAAAGATGGTACCCAACTTCAGCAGTGCTACACAGAAGAAACTTGTAGCACTCATTGGAGGGCTTTTCTCTGAAGTCTGCTGATATTGCCACCCCAGTCAGAATAATGAGACAGACAACAAAATATGGATTAATTACTTTAAACGGCAAGGGGAAAAGTGGAGTCAGGTTAAGCCAGGAGTCAGCCCAGACCACCTCCTTAACCTGGAACTGGCGAGTCCCAGGCCCCGGGTGGGAGCCAACCTAACGGCTCAAACCCGGCCGGCCAGGCACAAGATCCTGTTCACCTGTGCTCCACCATCCCCCAAGCCGTACAGCATGGGATGTGGACAATTCCAAGTGACGGGATCCCAAGGCTCCCCGGAGCCAACCTTGGGCCGTACAGCTTAACGGTCACCCCAGGGACGCCATTCACCCAAATGGTGCAGTGCCGCGGGAGCTCACCAATACCCCACACAACATGTTCCCAACAATAAACAGCCACAGACAGAGCGAAGCCTCTGCTTAGGCAACTGTCCCCCACCTAACCGGGAACATTTCCTAGCCCCTGCCATAACTCAGCCAACAGGCCTCGTTGCCCTTTAATGAAAAATGGACCCCATCCAGCCTGTAATAATCCCCGCAACAGGCCTTATGGGTGGATCCGACATTTAAAATCCCAACCCTCTCTCCAGGGCAATCCGCAAGGCCCAGTTAGCCTTGTGCCGGGGCCACACCAAACCTGCTGGGTCCCAAGCCGCCCGCCACTGCCAGCGTGGCGGCATGTCTGACCACAGGATGAGGACGCCCGGCCACCTACTGCCAATCACGGTGACATCAACCCGGGCCTGAAGTGAAAGGGGCCTTACCCTAGAGTAAGCCCAAATCATTCTCCCCCGAGAGAATCACCAACAAATGCAGCAGGGGGCCCCTCATTTCCACCAGAGAAGTGGAATGAGCCCCAACCACCTCATGCCCCATTGGCCCCGCAACTCAATGACAGCCCGCTCACTCAGGCCTCACTGAGAACCACCGGTGCCCAATGAGCACGACGTGTAGCTCAACGGGTGATACTGTGGCCGCAATGAGGACCTCCTCTTTTCCACGCCAGCCACAGCACCTAGAAAAGAAAAAACCATTAGAACACATTCCAACGGTACAAACTTAGGCTATATAAAGGTGACAATGGGCAATCACCCTAAGATCATAAAGGCCATATGTAGTTCCGATAAGCCCCAGATCTCCACCAGCAGCAGCTGCTGATGCTGCCCGGTTCTACATGATGAATACCACGTTTCACACCACTCAGGCCAATTTTACCAAAGCCTGACTTGTAATGTCTGAGGGCCGCCACCAGACACAAGCTCTTTCCCAGCAAGGTTCTAATATGACGGTGCGAACCCCTTTTCCAACGACCAACCAGCCAAGAACCTGGCCCCCCCAGGAGCTTAACATCCCCCACCTGGAGTGCCCTATCAAAGAATCAGTGCGTGAGAGTGCCACTAGCTCAGACACCCGCAAGCCCTGCAAAAAAGGGGGGGGCATCAAACCAGCTGCATGAAATAGTGCCTGTTAAACTCAGAGGCCCAAACCAGGACCCCAGGTAGCATGTAGCCCGTGGAAGAAAGGTGAGAAATCGGCTGTCGACGGCCCCCCGGTCGCCCTTCCTCCCCAAACCAACCTTCCTACATTTGCACTACGGAAGTCATTAACCACCTCCGGATACCCCCGGGCCCTGTTGAAGAAGGCCACCCCTGCACGCTGGCCCTTAATGGTATTCCGATAGGCCCCCCCTCCGCTTCTGCCACACACAAAACTGCAGCAGGTGCTCCAATGGAGCCGGCCAAGCTTTTATACCCCGAGCCAGCATTTTCCCGAGAAAAACAGAAAACTGACTAGCCGCCCCATAATACCGCCTTTTCGTGCTAGGTGCTATGGCGCGGTAAATTGCCGTCTAACTTCATCCGTCCAATCAGCCACAATTCTGATGGGATGCGAGCAGAAAAAGTCCGGATCTAGTTAACAAAAGCGCACCATCTGCTGGCGAGACAGGGCATCCGTCACTCCATACTAATGCCTGGTACGAGCTTTGACAAAAACAAAACCTTTACTTAAGACAGCGCAGTCTAAACCCCCTAACAAGCCTCATGACCAGTGAGGACCTAGAGGTAAGATTGTTGACAACCTGGACGACCGCCATGTTATCACACCCAAAAATGCACCGTGTGATTGGCCAGGGAGTGACTCCAAAGTGACATAGCTACCCCTATATGAAAGAACTCCCAAAGTCAACTTACAGTCCAACTTGGAGCCCAACCACTCCCTTGCAAACGTTCGGCACCCAATGCCCCCGGAAATCCACCCGAGAGCGCAATTCTGAACTGCGCCACTGGAGGCGGGGCCAGCCTTATAAGGCCGCCCCGCCCCCATCCACAGAAGGAAGAGTCCACTGTCTCCTCCTTCCGGGGAGGCAATGGACGGCCCCCAGCCTAAGTGTCCTATCGGCCGCTCGGCTGGGTGGGGCCGAATTGCCACCATTCTGAACATCTACAAAACTGCCATTCTTCTTCAATTCATTAGGAAAAAACTAATAATTATGCATTTCTTTTTAGTTCACTTATGGATCATTTTCCCTCACAAAAGACGACAAAAAGCAATTCTCTTTTGTGTATCAGATGGTTCCCAATCGAACCTATGAGCACAGGGGAGTTGCCCTATTACTGCGCCATTTTGGATGAACTTGGGTTGGCCTCCTGACTTTGGATGATGACAGTGGAGAAAAGTTTTTGCAGACCCTGGAACCAATACTGACCCTGAATAGCATTTGTGTTGCTTTCACTTTCAGATTAGCCAAACCATCTTATGTGGAAGAATTTGCTGAGTTGTTTTTAATGCAGTGGGAAAGGTACCCCATTCTCCTGAACAGAAAGGCCAATGTATATTATGTATATGGTGCACCACCAGCAATGATAACATTACATATATGAACATATGAAGCTGCCTTATACTGAATCAGACCCTTGGTCCATCAAAGTCAGTATTGTCTTCTCAGACTGGCAGCGGCTCTCCAGGGTCTCAAGCTGAGGTTTTTCACACCTATTTGCCTGGACCCTTTTTTTTGGAGATGCCAGGGATTGAACCTGGGACCTTCTGCTTCCCAAGCAGATGCTCTACCACTGAGCCATTGTCCCTCCCCAATTCTGTTTCAGGCACCCGTATTTTCTTTGCCCTTACCTGGTAAAGTGTGGGTTACTACATCCTACCGGGACTTTGAGTCAGCCTCTATCCAAAGGTTTTGGGATATTCAAAGTTTTCATGGTGCCCTGTCCTTTGCAGTCCATTCCAATCAGCCGCCTGGATTTCAACAATTCCTTCAGACCATAAGACCTTCTTGGGATAGAAGAGACAACTTTATCCATGACTTCTGGGAACAGGCATTCAGTTGTTCATTGACAGCATTTAATGAGGGGGGGGGGGGAATAAAAAGATCTGTACTGGGGAAGTGAAACTAGACAACCTTCATGGTATTTTGTTTGAAATGAGGATGACTGGACATAGCTACAATGTCTACAATGCTGTACATTCAGTGGCACATGTTTTGAATGAGATCCACTTCTTGATGTTCAGACACAGAAGAAGACTGGTAAGCAGAGGAAGGCTGGATTTCCAGAATGCACCGTCTTCACAGGTATTTTTATGCTCTTTACTTTGATCATCACATCATTCAGAGGCAAAATAGTTCTCATTAAGTTCATTCAAAGTTAATTAAAATGAAATCACATTGGCTTAGAGCAGCAGATTCTATGAACACACTATGAACACCCTCTCTGGTGAGCGAGGATAGATAGATAGATAGATAGATAGATAGATAGATAGATAGATAGATAGATAGATAGATAGATAGATAGATAGATAGATAGATAGATAGATGATGGCAAACATTTTAGCTGCAGCACTGCTAGTAGACTTCCTAAGGACTTTGGCATGCTGGAGCATGAGGAGGAGAGACGCGTAGCCTGCCATGAGGGAGACAGTCGCCATGGCAACGCCGCTGTTGAAGGCATGCAAGGGAGGTGGAGGCAGCTGGAGGGGAGGGCCAGCCCACCCACCCCATTGGCCAGTCCTGGCGCATACGCTGCAGCTCATGACAGTCAGGGATGGGGAGAAGCGGCCCCAGAGAGGCTGAAAGCCATCCCCAACCCACCACCAAACAGAGAATGGAGCCATTGAGGGGCAGACCATCAAAGGCAAAGGAGAGACGTCCTACCAACATGGGGAGGGAACAGGACTGAGGCTGGGCGCACGCGCACAAGAAGCCTGGCTTAGTGGCAAGGCAGGGGTGGGGGTGGGGGTGAGACAGGCCCACATGGGACCACGGAGAAGCCATCAATCCCCTCACACCCTCCCGCTGTCAGAGACTCTGCCAATGGCAGACAGACAAGCAGGAAGTACTAAGTGCAGGAGTTCGCTGTCATAGACAGCGACTGGAATGTGTCTGGGAGTGAGCAGCCCAGCAGCAGACACCCCCCCACACCCAGAGACCCTCTGTGCTGTCCTGACACTCCCTGCCATGTGCATGGAACACCTCCCCCGGGGGCCGCAGAACTCACAGTGTGAGTCCATCAGCTGCAGAACTCTGAGTCCACTTCATCAGCACCCCCTTAGTGCCTTGCGCACAACAGCCCTGTGGTGTCGGGTAGGCTGTCAGCCTGGGCAGGCTGAGGGGCGGCACTCCCCTCCCCTGTCCAACCATGCGGGGGGGCAGCATGGCAGCTCATAGACCGTTCCCCACCAAAACCAAGTCTGCCCACCCTCCCAGGCATTCCCTTGGAGAGGTCACTGACGGGGGGGGGGGGTTGCCCAGGGAATGTGCAGCAGATGCCAAGCAGGAGAGACAACAGAGGACATAGCTCAGACTTTATTTTTCCGGAACAAAGTGAAACAGTCTCCCTGGTGCATGGTAGGCAGTCTTGTTGTGGGTGGGGCTCCATTCAGAGTGGCGGGCAAAAACAGCTGAGGGAGTGGGGGGGTGGAGCGACACATGCAGAAGCCTCTGTGTTGGAGTCCCACCTGCAAAACAGAGACAGAGATCAAGAGCACCTGCAGGGGCGGTGGCTGGAAGAGTAGACTGCGTTTCAGCTGGGCACTCTCTTAAAGGGACAGTCTCTCACCCACCTCCCTGCATCAAGGCAGCTGCCACACACACACACACCCTGCCTTCCAGGGGTTGGGAACATGGCAGAGGGCAGACCAAGGGAAGGGAGCAGGTGGCAACACAGGGGAGCGGTGGCAGCAAATGCCCCATGCCAGAGCCCACTGCCTGGTTCAAGTGCCAGAGACGTTCGCACACCAAGCAGTCGAGAGCGAGGGGAGGGGGAGACAGTGGAACTTACTTAGCCATGAGCGACAGTCGTCACATGCAGAGCCTCCGGGGGCCCAGAACCTGTGGACACCTGGAAACAAGAGCAGTTAGCCCCAGGGGAGAGACCTCTCTCTCCCCCTCGCAAGTCAAAGATACTGTCAAAGCAACCACGTGATGCAAAACCCGTCACCAACGTGCCTGCCTGTCCCTCACTCTAAGTCTGTATGGCTGGGAGCTCGCCGGCAGAACTTCCGCCACACGAACCTGTCCCTTACAACTGAGTTGTGTGAGGCAGAGCAGAAGTATTTCTAGGAGGGGAGGCCGCGATTGGGCACCACGGTGAGGGCTCGCCAGGCTGAGGCGCGAGGGGATTGGTGAGGCAATCACACCGCTTCTTAAGGGGTTTGTGAGCTTCTGCAGTGGCAGAGGCGACCTTTGTTTTTGGTTTCAACGAGTGCCTATGGTACACGCCGCTATTTTTACTGGCGTGATGTTGCGCCTCTCGGGGAGGGGGCATGTCATGGGCCAAACTGCTCAGGAATCAGCCTAAGCCTGGCCACGCCCCCACCCCCACCCCCTCCTCCACCTGAATGCCACACTCTGCCTCACTTCCACCCACACTGGGGCACAGCCCTCAGGCGCCTCTGCCCTCAGGCGGAGCGGCGCTCAGGCAGCCCCTCGCCCACGTAACTCCCCTCCACTGTGGTGGCACCGGTCATACATTAGCGCACACCCTTCCTGCACCCACACAGCAGCTCGTCTGCTCCCAAAAGACTTTCCGCCCCCCCCCCCTCTGGATTGTGCTATAAATGTCTTAGTGTTGTCAGAAATGAATATTTTCCACCAGCCATATCTATGGCAATTGTATTTGCTGGTTCTTTGTAAGTAAGAATTTGCTTCCATTGCAAATAACAGAGGTTCATTGAAGAGATACTTTATTTAGAAAAGGAAGAAGCAGACTGCAGATCTATACCTCACTCTTCTCTCAGAGTGACTTAGGATCTCCTTTATCTTCTTCCCCCAGAACAGACACTCTATGAGGTAGGTGGGGCTGAGAGAGCTCTCACAGAAGCTGCCCTTTCAAGGACAACTCTTGCATGAGCTACGGCTGACCCAAGGTCATTCCAGCAACTGCAAGTGGAGGAGTGGGGAATCAAAACTGGTTCTCCCAGATAAGAGTCAACACACTTAACCTCTATCTATCTATCTATCTATCTATCTATCTATCTATCTATCTATCTATCTATCTATCTATCTATCTATCTATCTATCTATCTATCTATCTATCTATCTATCTATCTATCTATCTATCTATCTATCATCTATCTATCTATCATCTATCTATCCTGTCCTTCCCAAAAATGGGCTTAGGGTGGCTCATATTAATAAAATTTACATAGATATAAAACTAACTATAACAGCCAAAACCCAAATCTAAAATTTACAGAAGTAAATATTCCTATGACAGCCAGGTCAAAAACCCAAATCTTGGCTGGCACAGGCAAATAGCAGCGGTCAAAGGCAATACCTGCTCAGCTAAGACTCTCATGGCAGGGAGGCCATGGTGATGCTTAATGATGTCCATCTGGCAGAACAGCTCTGCTTTACTCTGCAGAATTGCAGCAAGCTCCACAGGGCCCGGATCTCCAATGGGACCTGGTTCCACCAGCTAGAGTCCAGGATGGCGAAGGCCCTAGTCCTAGTTGAGGCTAAGCAGACATTCTTTGGGCCAGGAACAGGAACATGCCTTGGCATTACCCTTCTTTGGGACTGGAATATAAACTGATCTTTTCCAATCCCATGGTCACGGTTGCATTTTTCAGATTTGTTGACATAATGTGTGCATAATTTTAACAGCATCATCTTTTAGGACTTTGAAAAGCTCAATTGGGATACTGTCATCTCCACTTGCTTTGTTGTTAGTAATGCTTTCTAATGCCCATTTGACTTCACACTCCAGGATGTCTGGGTCAAGGTCAGTGATTTCACCATCATGGTTGTCAAAGACATTGAGGTACTTCTTGTATAATTATTCTGTGTATTCTTGCCACCTCTTCCTGATCTCTTCTGCTTCTGTTAGGTCCCTACCATTTTTGTCCTTTATCATGGCCATCTCCAATTTTCTTGAAGAGATCTCTTGTCCTTCCCATTCTATTATTTTCCTCTATTGCTTTGCATTGTTCCTTCAGGAAGGTCTCCTTATCTCTCCATGCTGTTCTCTGGAAATCTGCATTTACTTGGGTGAATCTTTCCTTTTCATCTTTGCCTTTCGTCCTCTTTCTTTCCTCTGCTATTTGTAAAGCCTCATCAGACAGCCACTTTGCTTTCTTGCATTTCTTTTTCTTTGGGATGGTGCTGGTTGCTGCCTTCTGTACAATGTCATGAACCTCCATCCATAGTTCTTCAGGCACTCTGTCTATCAACTCTAGTCCCTTAAATCTATTCTTCACCTCCATTGTATATTCATAAGGGATGTGATTAAGGTCAAATCTGAATGGCCTAATGGCTTCCTCAGTTTTCTTCAGTTTAAGCCTGAATTTTGCAATGAGTAACTCATGATCTGAGCCTCAGTCAGCTCCAGGTCTTGTTTTTGCTGACTGTAAGGAGCTTCTCCATCTTTGACTGCAGAGTATATAACTGATCTGATTTCTGTGTTGCCCATCAGGTGATGGCCATGTGTAGAGTCACCTTTTAGGTTGTTGGAAGAGGGTGTTCGCTATGACCAGCTTGTTCTCTTGACAAAACTCTATTAGCCTTTGTCCGGCTTAATATTGTTTTCCAAGGCCAAACTTGTCAGTTGTTCTGGTTGCCTTTTGACTTTCCACTTTGGCATTCCACTTATGATAAGGAGGACATCTTTTTTTGGTGTTAATTCTCGAAGGTGTTGTAGATCTTTATAGAACTGGTCCACTTCAGCCTCTTCTGCGTCAGTGGTTGGGGCATAGCCTTGGATTACTGTGATATTGAATGGTTTGCCTTGGATATGGACCAATATCATTCTGTCATTTTTGAGATTGTATCCCATTACTGCCTTCTTCACTCTCTTGTTAACTATAAAGGCCACACCATTTCTTTTACGGGACTCTTGCCCACAATAATAGATGTAGTGATCCTCTGACTAGATTACTGCAATGCCCTCTACATGGGGCTGCCTTTGTGTCGAACCCGGAAGCTGCAGCTAGTGCAGAACGCAGCGGCCAGGCTGTTATTAGGACTCCCGAAATGGGAGCATATACAGCCGGGGCTGCGTGAACTGCACTGGCTGCCAGTTACATACCGGGTCCAATACAAAGTGCTGGTTATCACCTTTAAAGCCCTATATGGCCGAGGACCTGCCTACCTGAGGGACCGTCTCTCCCCTTATGAGCCCCAGAGAGCACTGAGGTCAGCAGGGAAGAACATGCTGACTATCCCTGGGCCAAAGGAGGCAAAATTACAGAGTACCCGGGCACGGGCCTTCTCTGTTATAGCCCCGTGCCTTTGGAATCAACTCCCGGAGGAGGTACGGGCCCTGCGGAATCTGGACCAATTCCGCAGGGCCTGTAAGACCACTCTTTTCAAGCAGGCCTTTGTAGACCATTGATAGGATGGCTGTTTAATCCACCAACGATTTTATCTAGTGACCCCTGCCATAATATAAATATACAGAATAACATCAAGAAGATCACCGCCGTCTAAATTATGGAACGACCCAGACAACTGGAACTGGTTTTAGATTGTTGTTTTTAAACTACTGTATAATTTAATTGTTGTTTAATTTACCTTATATTGTATAATTTTATTGAACTGCTGTTAGCCGCCCTGAGCCTGCCTAGGGGATATAAATAAAATTTATTATTATTATTATTATTATTATTATTATTATTATTATTATTATTATTATTATTATTATTATTATTATTATTATTATTATTATTATTATTATTGAGTTTAATTCCCATCCATTTTAGTTCGCTGATTCCCAATATGTCAATTTTCAGTCTTGCCATCTCTTGTTTGACTACATCTAGCTTACCTTGATTCATAGATCTTACCTTATAGGAAGCTAAAAATAGATCATTTGGTATGCAGAAATCGGGAAACACAGTTTTTCATGTGATAGAATGAACTGCTTTATGTTGGTCTTAAACAAACAGAAAACATTTCATGATAATATCTTTGTATATCAATATGCATCAATAATGGCCTGCATTGTTTAAGACGCTTAAAAGTGTTATACCAACAGCCAGAACTTGAATTCAGCAGGAGCTCACAGGAGTGCAGTTCCTGAACTTTCAACCAGGGTGTGCATGCAGTGGGGAGTTTTCTCCCTGCTGCACACAGATCCCAAGACATATGCAAATAAGATATGCTACTAAGCTCCTGTGCCTTTTTTTCTACAAAATGTCCCCTGATAACAGCTGAATGAAGGGTTAAGTCTTCACAGAACCAGAGCCTTGAAGGACAGTCTGCTCTAAATAATTTTACTGGCTGGCATCTGCTGAGCAGAAAACAGTTTTGAGAGAGCTGGATGCTGAGGAGTTTCAGTCAGATTCCTGCTTTAACTGAGAAGAGACATGAGTCAGAAATGGGAGAGAGCTGGCAAGGAAGTTTCAGGAATAGAGGACTCCCATACCAGCCAAAGGAAAGGAGATATATATTCTAGACAGAGAAGAGGATTCTTTACCCAGTCAAACCAAGAGAGTTATTTCTGAGGAGTACTGATTTCTGTCATGCCTGCCCCTGACCCAGCACCTGCTAGCTCAGAGCAGGCGCCTTTAACAGCCCTGGACGTAAGTCCTGAGGAGGCAAGCCGGCAGCAGGAGCCACCTGGAACTGATCAGGCCACGCCGGGCCCCAGCTCATCCCCTCCTGAATCTCCACCACCTGTTAGCCGGCTCCGTGAAAGGAGACGGCAGGAGATTAGAAACAGAAGGAGTGAAGCACGCATGCGGGGGAGAAGAGATCTAAGCCCGGCATACTAATGGGTTAACAAGCCAGCACAGTATATCTGCAATCCTGGCCCTTTGGCAAACTGTGCTGGCAACGAACGATCCTCCTGGGACGTGACCACGCTCTGCACCCTCTTGACTCCTGTGAGAACCCACATATTTCTGACCCGGCTTGAACCTTGGACCTCGGAACTCTGGACTGTGACTTTGCTCTGTGGACTTGCTTTGGTAATTTGACTTCATTCGGCTTTGCTCTCTCTGGCCACCCGACCCTCGGCATTCCTGTGTTTACGCTCTCTGTCTCATCCCTTGGCTCGGACTGATTTATGGTTTTGACTAATTGGACTGTTTAAGATAACGCCTGTGCTGCTCCCTGAAAACCTCAGCCAGCTGCAAGAGTTCTGGCTGACTGCCGGGACGCCAGCAGCCGTCTCCTACCCGAGGCTCGAGTCGTGACAATTTCCCTGGTCTGTTGCGGTCAAAACTCATGAAGTGTTTTGGTGTTCCATGAGAAGGGGGTTGGGTACAGGGAAGAGGGAAGAGGGTAGCAGCCTTCTGGGGACCAAAAGAGTCAGTAAAACTCAGGAAAAATGCTGGAACAAAAGCTTCTAAATATAAAGTTCTACATAACTGGGATAATTTAGGAGTCTCTCATTAAGAACAATAATCAAGTTTCCCCTCAGTAATTTCAACCCCTGATTTCACCTGACCTCTTTCTTTGATGCCAAATAAAAACTTTTGTTAGTTTTGAATTTTCAGCACATCTCAAGTGCCATTTTCAAGGGTTTAAGTTAAAGGGAGACTCTATCCCTTGCCTCAGGTTCCTGGCAAAAATATACCTTGCTGACAGGATGAGGCAGGCAAAGTTTCTTTAGGGAAGAAAAAAAATGTAACCAGAGTTGCTCAGCCAATGAGGGGACATAGAAATGGAGGCGAAATCTAGCCTCTGATTGAAGGAAGCGTAAGGTGTCCACTATTAGCTATAGCATCAGCCAAGCCATCACATGTTGGCAGTGAGAAGTTAAAGGAGGAGGAGAAGGAGGAATCCTCTCCAGTTTATGTAATCTATTTTTCCTTTGAGATATTGCTTTCAGTATGGAAATATTTAAGCACATTTTCCTTTTCTTTTCAGACATGGAAGCCTGTGTCAAATGTGCAGATTATCTTTATCCCAGCGGGGAGAAAAATCAGTGCATTCCCAAACATATAAACTACCTCTCTTACCAAGAACCTCTGGGGATGGTGTTAGTTATGCTGGCTATTTCTTTATCTATGGTGATAGTCCTGGTGCTTGGAATTTTCATTAAGCACAAGAAGACACCCATTGTCCAAACTAACAACTGCAGCCTCACCTACACTCTTTTCATCTTTCTCCTGCTTTGCTTCCTCTGTTCCCTGCTTTTCATAGGGAAACCTGCAAAAAAGACCTGTCTGATTCAACAAGCAACATTTGGCTTTGTTTTCTCTCTGGCTCTTTCCAGTGCACTGGCTAAAACCATCACCGTGGTTTTGGCCTTCATGGCCACCAAACCAGGATCCAGAATGAGGAAACGGGTGGGCAAAATGATGTCAAATTCTATTGTCCTTTCTGGTTCCTTAATTCAAGCAGCTATTTGTACTCTTTGGCTCAGTACTTCCCCACCCTTCCCAGATCAGATATGCACTCAGTGCCTGGGAAAATCGTTCTGGGATGTGATGAAGGCTCATCTGCCATGTTTTACTGTGTCATAGGCTATATGGGTTTCCTGATGATTGTAAGTTTCGCTATGGCTTTTCTAGCCAGAAAATTACCAGACCGTTTCAATTAAGCCAAATTCATCACTTTTAGCATGCTGGTCTTTTGCAGTGTTTGGTTGTCCTTCTTCCCAACTTACTTGAGCCCCAAAGGGAAATCCATGGTGGTTGTGGAAGTCTTCTCCACCTTGTCCTCCAATGCTGGGTTACTGGGTTGCATCTTTTCCCCTAAATGTTACATAATTTTGCTGAGGCCAGAGCTGAACAACAGGGAGCAATTAATTAAGAAAGGGTGAGAACCCTAAGTTTGCCCCTCATATGAAATCAATAGAGAATTAAAACGGTAAAGGTGAAAGCAAACTACCAAGTCATTACTGACCCATAGAGTCACATAACATTGTGACATTTTCTTGGCAGAGTTTTGTTATCATGTGGTTTGCCATTGCCATCCCCAGTCATCTGCACTATACCTTACTCATTTAGAAATCCCAGTTCATAAGGATCCTTGAAGGAATTCTGGCCACTGCCTACCAGCTATGTATGGCTCTGCTCACTGTGCCAGATTTCTCGTCTGATGAAGTGTGCTTAGCACAAGAAAGCTTACATTCCGAATAAAACTAAGTTGGTCTTAAAGGTGCAATCAACTCATGTTTTGGAATCCATCACAGTTTAACTTGTTCAGAAGTTCTTCCTGAACTTTGGAGGGGTTTTCTGTCCCTCTTTCAATAGCACTGAAATCAACTAGCCTTTCATCAGCCAGTACTTAATGACAGCTTCCTTTCCCTGTATTATTACTCTAAGGCCACATAACAGTGCCTCCTTTTATCTGGAGACTAGTTAACAATGGGACATTTTACAGCACTTTTGCTCCGCTGGGGGAACTAGCAATTTGTCATCTAATCCCCACATTCCCCCATTCTCAATCATCCTATTCTATATTTCTATATTGTGTCCGAATAATGGAGGTCTATGTGGTAGAGAGCAAATAACCAACAGCATTCAATATTAGAAACCATTTATTAAGGATAATTTGTCCACACAGAGACAGCAAAAGATTCAGCAAGGAATCCAAAAGAAAGTTGTAAACATGAATTTCCTCTCTCCCTCACTCTGTACATGCACCAAGTGGTCTTACTCAAAGGCAGGGTCTTTAACTAAGCAGTTAGTGAACTCTAAAGGTTTTCACTTGCTTTGGTGTCTTTCTTCATGCAACAGGCCTTCTGCTGGAGCTTAGATGTGAGAGCTCCTTCTTTTTAGACAAAATCACCCGCAGAGCACGGGTGTGCAAAAAAATAATAATTCAGAATTAATCGGATTCGGAAACATACAGGGCCAAAATATTTGGAATACCGTATATTTCCAAATACCGGTACTCGGAATAGCCGTATATACAGGAGACATACTGCTATTTCTGAATATACGGCCCCATTATACCCTATGGGCCATTGAAATCAATGGCAAAATAGGATATATTGGTAGCCGCCTGATGGAGAGTCCCCAAATTTGCAGGGGACATGCAGGGGACTCTCCCCTACGAATCCCCCAAGTCCCAAAAAGATTGGGCCAGGGGGTCCCATTCCAGGGGCACCCAAAGAGGGTGCACCTATCTCACCATTATACCCTATGGGCCATTGAAATCAATGGCAACATAGGGCATAATCAGGGGCTACTGGTGGGCAGGGGGTTTGAGGGAGAGCCCCCAAAACTACAGGGGACTCTCCCCTACAAAACCCCCAGGGGGTCCCTGTCTTTGGTCTCCCCAAAAGACCCATTGCCACCAATGCGGGCACTCCAAAAGGAACACTGTTCCCAATGGTGATAAAAAAACCAATTAGAGCCACTTCCCCCACTGTAATTGTTGTGGGAAAAGTGGCTCTGGGGAGCAGGGGGTTTTGAGGAGACCCCCCAAACTGCTGTGCAGCTTCAGGGCACTGTCCCACACAAAACCCACAAGGCCAAAAAAAAAAAAAATTGGACCAAGGGGTCCAATTCCTGGGGCCTAACTTCACACCAGAGACTCTCTATAGGACCCAAATGCACTACGTCCATCTATCTACTCTATGAACCCTGCTGGCCTGGAACCAATATAAACCCAGTTCCAATGTCACTGCCACACAAAACACAATCTGCTAAAGGTCTGCTCTGCAGATCTGGCTGCAGCAAACCCAGATTCCAGCTCTCCAGTCCTGCCCCAAACAACACAACTCTCAAGCAAGAGAAGCAGTGGACCACACCTAGCTCCACATCATTCTGTATCTGACACAAAGCAAGAAGCATTTAGACTTACCTTGAGTGATGGATGGTTGGCTGATCCAGGCTCTTTTGCGTTACCCAGGGTGCACCACGAGGAGGCGACCCAGAGTTGCACTCCAAATGAGGAAGATTACTGGGAGGCCCTCAGATTGTGTGAGAGGAAGGGAAGCATTCCTTCTCTCTCAGCTCAGCAGCAACACACCAGCTATCACTGTCCCATTAGAGGGACCTCAGCATTGGTATGGCTGCTGGCTGCCTGTCATCATTACTGGCACCTCCCTCTTTCTTCCTCCTGCCCCTGAAAAAAAAAACTGGGTTATCCTGGCTGGGCCTGTGGGTGCTGTTGCTTACAGTTGGGGGCTGCAATGGCTCTTTCAGTATTATTAGGCGTGTGTGGATGGGGACTGGGGAAATTTGGATTGCTTTGCAGATTTTAAATCAGCATTCACTTTTGGTTTGGGGATGGATGAGGGGTGGGGGGGTGCACTGTCAATCAATTTGTGAGTGAGTTTTTGGACTGTCTTTGGACTCTAGCCTATGTTTAGTGGGAGAGCATTTTACAGCCACCTTCCAAGCGCGGGCCAAGAGAGGATGCAGGCACAAGTAGGTGCTCACTTCATTCACTCTCAAAGTCTACGTTCGGGGAGCCAAACAGAGGCAAGTTGACCTTCAGGAAGACCAACTGCTCAACTGTCCAGGGTTGCAGGCAATTGCGATGTGGGCAGACAATGTCACCCATATGCGAAAAGACGTGCTCGCTCTGCACGCTTGTCGTCAAGAAGAGTGCCGAGATGACACTCATCAGGCAGCTCGTTGGCCCCCTCTGGGAGCGGTAGGCCCCTGAGAGTGGAGACAGGTGCTGAAATGGTGAGGGACTATCTTTTGGAGCCCAACAAGTCACAGGAAACATCTCCTTTGGACTACTGGGTCGTGAAGGAGAGGGTCTGGTCACTCAACACTTCCAAAATAGTTATATTGAGTCTCTGGCTACAGGAGTTAGAGTGCCAAACATGAAGGCAATAGGAAACATCTTGTACAGACATTTTGCATAGGAAGCCGTGATTTGCACTGACAGGCATAACTCATCTGTAAATGAAGCTAGGAACCTCAACACTGGTCATGTGGTTCCGAATGATGATGAGAGTTTTAGGCAGGATAGCATGAGAGATTTGGTGCGGCAGTATCCTGGCTTTGAAAAAGCTGGTTCTCTTTGATCTGTGGGGCAGCATTAAGAACATAAGAGAAGCCATGTTGGATCAGGCCAATGGCCCATCCATTCCAACACTCTGTATCACACAGTGGCCAATAATTTATATATATATATATATATACACACACACACACTGTGGCTAATAGCCACTGATGGACCTCTGCTCCATATTTTTATCTAACCCCCTCTTGAAGCTGGCTATGCTTGTAGCCGCCATCGCCTCCTGTGGCAGTGAATTCCACATGTTAATCCCCCTTTGGGTAAAGAAGTACCTCCTTTTATCTGTTCTAACCCGACTGCTCAGCAATTTCATTGAATGCCCACGAGTTCTTGTATTGTGAGAAAGGGAGAAAAGTACTTCTTTCTCTACCTTCTCCATCCCGTGCATAATCTTGTAAACCTCTATCATGTCACCCCGCAGTCGACGTTTCTCCAAGCTAAAGAGCCCCAAGCGTTTTAACCTTTCTTCATAGGGAAAGTGTTCCAAGCCTGTAATCATTCTAGTTGCCCTTTTCTGCACTTTTTCCAATGCTATAATATCCTTTTTGAGGTGCGGTGACCAGAATTGCACACAGTATTTCAAATGAGACCGCACCATCGATTTATACAGGGGCATTATGATACTGGCTGATTTGTTTTCAATTCCCTTCCTAATAATACCTAGCATGGCATTGGCCTTTTTTATTGCAATCGCACACTGTCTTGACATTTTCAGTGAGTTATCTACCACGACCCCAAGATCTCTCTCTTGGTCAGTCTCTGCCAGTTCACACCCATCAACTTGTATTCACACATCTCCTGTCCTGCTGCCAGTAGAGGCACGGGCCACACACATGCAAGAAAAGCACAGACTGCTCATGCACATGTGGGGTGGGTGCAGCAAGCACCTGGCTGTTCATACAGATGGGAAATGCACCCTACCTATATTTTAAAGGTTTGCTACCAGGAAGTTGCTATAGCTATTTAATCTGGTCCCAGCCTGTCCTAAAACAAGGTAGGTACGGGCAGGACTTGGGAGGCAGATGTGCATGTGTACATTAAATCCAGATAGGAGGCATGGCTAGGTTGGGCCAAATCTGTTGTGTGATCGCACCCATAGGCTGAGAACAGATGGCCATTTAAAGCCGCTTGGGGAGCAGGAGGCAGGCAGACCAAAAAAACACATCCACACATGCACATCTGTCTCCTGTCCCCATCCTGCCCCATCCCGCCCCAAGCTTGCCATGAGCCGGTTCGAAAAGGCACCACTTTGGAAGTGGTGCCTTTTTGCTGGGGCACCTCCGAGGTGTCTCCCCAGCTATCTGGAAGGCTGGGAAGCACCCAGAGAGTGCATGGGGAGCTGCAGATGGGATGTGTGAGCATTCCAGATGCTCCCTGGGTGCTTACAGCCTGCCCTTTTCTGAGCACTGTCCAAAAGCTCTGAGATGCTTTATTTCCAGCCGACTCTCATTGAGGCAGCTTCAAGCTCTCCTGAATGGCCATCAGGTATAGTGTCCAAAATGCAGCAAATGGAAATTTCATAGCCCACATTTTGCAATGGCAGCAAATACTGACTTTGTTGGGTGTAACACCTCCAAAAATAAAGCTAGAAGCCTCAAAATTGACCACTGATTTTTGGATGACTGTGGGAGTTTCAATGCCAAAGGTGTCAGCATATCCTAGCCTGTGCAGTCTCCACAAAGTTGGTCACTGTCTTTAGGTTGATTGTGATTGTTGCAGCACCCAATATAAAAGAAACTGGAACATTCTGGTCTGGCCCATCTGATCCCCAGAAGCCCCCACTCCCTGCTTTTTGCACAGGAAGCTATGGTTGTCTATAAGTGTATCTCATTCAGACCTCAAATTAGGATCCTCAATGGTGACCACTGGCTTCAGATTAATTTTAGGAACTGCTGTGCCCAAAGCAAATGAGTTCAGAACATTCTGGCCTAGACACACCCCCCCCCCACCTCCCCATCTACACTGAAAACTACAGTTGACTGTGGCAGTCATAATTCATCAAAAATTAAAGCCAGGAGCCTGAAAACTGTGACTCTCTTCAGGATGATAATGGCATGTGAAAGATCTTGGAGGATTGGCTACATCCAGGGGGTGTGGCCTAATATGCAAATGAGCTCCTGCTAGAATTCCACCCCTGTTGACAGAATCATTTTTAGCTACATGTGGGATTTATATGGTGGGAAATCCCTCCGTTTAAGAATTTTATTTATGAAGAAAAATACATGTCAGGAAAAAAGTGAGTTTCTTAATATTAAATGTTCATCTTGTAAAGTTTATCTTTGTATAGATCAACATTCAAACACAAACCTAAAATAGGATCTGAAATAGTATATGTGAGGCTTTGGTTAGGATCTGAAAATTCTGTAAAATCCGGCCCCGCCCCGGCCGCGCTGCAAAGCCGGCTGCGGCCACGGGGCCACGCTTTGCAGCCTCGAAGGAGGAAAGGCTGCTTTCCGGGCATCCGGGACCTTGGTGTGGGCAGAAGGCTGAGGCTATAAGTAGCCTCGGCCCCGCCTCTCCCCACGCAGTCCCGAGAGTTGTTTGGAACGATCGGGCACATCTGCTGCCTCGATCGCTTGGGACTGCGTCAGCTCGGGCTCTGGGCAGCTCCGAGCTAGGCTGGCTGCTGCGGTTGTCGGGTTGGCTCTTCTAGGCGCCTGCCACATCAGACAGAGGCGTGGAGGCGTTGGTGGAGTTTCGCTTGGAGCACCAAGCTCGTGAGCGGGCAGGAGGCCCTTATTGGAGTTTTGGGCTCCAGCGCTGCTTGCTTGGTTTGTCGGGGGTGAAGCAGGGCTTTAGGCGCTGCCTTCCACCACCCCCCCCCTTGTTTGTTTTGCAGTGATTTCTTTCTTTTCCCCCTTGTGGTGCCCCAGGGTTTGGAGGCCTGCTAACTTGGTGTGGGGTGCCTGGGTGGGCCTGGTTGGAGGGCATTTGTTGGGCTGGTTCTGTGCGGAAGGGCAGGTGGAGTTTGGCCTGGGGGGTGAGGGCCTCTTTGGGGTGCCTGCAGCATATGCTGGGGCAGCCTCCCCCCCTTCCACCTTTGTTGCTAATTCATAACACCCCCCCACCCCTCCTTGCTTGGAGGCCTGCAGCGGCACTCCCCCCCCTTCTTTTCCCTGCTCAGCTTCTTTTGGGGTAATTGTTGGTCGTAGGGGTGTGGAGTTGAGGCATGGCCCCCAAGAAAGGACAGGGCCCTTCTAAGGGCAAACAGCCGGCTAAGGCTGCACCCAAAAGAAGGCATCACGACCCCCCAGGGGAGGATTTAGATAGTACAGTAGTGAGACAGGCAATTTTGGATAGGATTGGGGTGATGGAAAGAGCGCAGGGGGGCGTCGGGGTCGCAAGCGGTATGGCAGGGGCACCATAGTGCCACCGGGCGATCAGGTACAATGACTTTCGAAAGGGAGTTGCTGTCCAGGCTTTCTGTTTTGCAGGAGAACATGGCATCCACGTCAAGGGAGGACCGTGGTCAGGATGTCGGTGCAGCCAAGGAAGCAGTGTCGCGGGAAGCGGCTGGTGACCAGGATGATGTTGTGGAGCTGCAGCAGGTGGCTCAACCAGTTGCTGTGGCAGTGACCCCTGCATCGGATGAAGGTAGGGCAGCAATTACCTCCCAGCAGGCAAATTGGCCATGGGGGGTTTGGGGCCCAGGGGCAGCACAGCTTCCCGGAGATTCCGGTCAGACATCCACGCCCGTTGAAGGTGGGCAGTGGCCGCCCCCGGCCCAACCGGGACCATCTTGGGCATCGAGCGGGCTTCCTCTAGGCCGGCCTCAATGTGTGCAGGCAGGGTGGGGCCAAGTGCCTCCAGCCATTGCGGGTCCGATTGCCACACATGGGCCCCCCGCAACGGCCAGAGCGGCTGGAGTTCTCCCATGGGGAAGCCAAATGCCAGTGGCCCAACCATTTGGGTGGCCTGCCGTAAGTTGTTATCTGTGGGGTTACACGCATAACCCCTATGGGTCCGTTCCCTTGTTATCCATCCCATTTGGAGACCCAGCCATGCCTTTGGGAGACCACCTCACTCCTGCGACAAGGGAAAAGATCCTGAGAGGGGAATATGTGGATGTATTTAGTCTCCTCTACAGGGAACTGGAAAAGAAAAGTAAAGATGAATTAGACGAGAAAGAAAAGGAAAAGCTTAGGCGGCGGAGGGTCAATAGGACCTGGGTTAACTGGCTCCCAGGTTTCCTTATATATGCGGGGGTCATAGCCAGGGCGCAGCCTAATAGGGCTGCCCCCTTGTTTCAATACTGTGACATAATTTATAGGGCCTACACCGATTTCGCTGGTGCGGCCTGGTTACAGTATGATGAGACCTTCCGCATGAGGGCGGTGATTAACCCTTTGCTTCCGTGGGACCAAATCAACCAACAGTTGTGGTTGCAACTAATGGCCCCAGCTAAGCCTAACCTGGGTGACAGGGCAGATAGTAAGCATTTGGTCCACAGGCAAACAGGTATCCCAGCAGCCCACTCCACGGCGGGTCAGCCGGTTCAACCCCGGCTGCTATGTTGGGAGTATACCTCACAGGGAATATGTTCCAGGAAGTCATGCAAATTCAGGCATGAATGCCCATTATGTGGTGGCCCCCACGCATTTTCGGCATGTAGTAAATCAAAGCCTAAGGGCAGACCCAAGCGCCCTGGAGGGGGCGGTAATTCACAGCCTTTGGGTAAAGGGTCCCACCCCCATTCGGCTGAGGGTTCTTGAGTGCTTCCTGGAGTATTACCCTAGGGTAGCTGATAAGGTTTATTTCTTAGAGGGATTTTCATTCGGTTTTCGGATTCCATATATGGGGCCAAGGGCACCATCCATGGCATCCAATTTACATTCCACTGTAGGCATGGAGGAGGTTGTTAGGACCAAAATTGCAAAGGAATGCGCGGAGGGGAGAGTGTTAGGTCCTTTTAAGGCTCCGCCAGTGCCTTGTTTGAAAGTTTCCCCTTTAGGTGTTGTACCCAAGAAAGCCGTGGGTGAATTTAGGCTTATTCACCACCTGTCATATCCCTCCGGCGGTTCGGTGAATGATGGCATTCCTGACCACCTTTGCTCCGTTCGTTATACATCATTTGACCAGGCAGTCAAGGTTATTCGGGACTGCGGGGTTGGAGCTGAAATGGCGAAGTGCAACATTAAGTCGGCATTTCGTCTATTGCAGGTCCACCCCGATGACTTCGAGTTGTTAGGTTTCCAGTTTGAGGGTAATTTTTTCATGGACCAGGCATTACCCATGGGATGCTCGGTCTCATGTGCGGCTTTTGAGCGGTTCAGCTCATTTTTGGAGTGGTTGCTGAAGGACAGGTCGGGCCGTACCGAGGTCGTTCATTACCTGGATGATTTTTTTATTCATGGGCGTGCTTGGCTCTGGGCGCTGCGCCTGGCTGCTAGACCGCTTTATGAGCTTGACCAACGAGCTCAGGGTCCCTTTGGCCCATGAGAAGACGGAGGGCCCCACAATCTGCATTACATTTTTAGGCATCGAGCTAGACACGGTGCAGCAGACCTCCCGGTCGCCCGAGGAGAAGGTACAGCAGCTCAGGACAAGGTTGGCCGCGTTGAAGGTGAAACGGCCATGGGTTATCCTGGACCGGCCATCCAACGTGTCGGACGTTGGAGGATGGCGGCTTATCGGTCTTATGTGCGTCCACTATTGTTTCCCTAAGGGGGGTTTTCTTGTTGTTTGGTGTTTAACTGTGTTTTCTTGTTTCAGGTGCTGTGGCTCGTCAGGGGAGGCTGAGGATCCTCGTATGCGGGCACAGCATGATTTTTTGGGCGGCCCACTTTGCCAAAAGATCATCGGTTGGGTCTCAACTGGGGCTGAGCGAGTTGGCCGAGATCGAATGGTTGGGGCGACGAGGGCTCAGGTGGCCTGGGCTGTTGCCATTGTTGTTTGGGAGGAGGGCCTGTCCCATGCCCGATATACTGGTCATTCACCTGGGTGGGAATGACCTGGGCCTGTTGAAGGGGAAGGCCCTCTCCTTGCAGGCAATCGTGGACCTGCGGGTCATCGTGAGGAGGTGGCCCGGGGTCCGGATCATTTGGTCCGCTATTTTGCCGAGGAGAGTCTGGCATGCCGCTTGGAATCCAGCTGGGATCGAGCGGGCCAGAAGGAAGGCAAACCGGGCCCTGCGGCTGGCCCTGGAGGGGGGGCTGGGTACCTTCCTCCCCCACCCTTGTATTGGGGTGGATAAGTTAGAGCTTTACCTGCCAGATGGAGTCCATCTGTCCGACGTGGGAAATCGGGCCTTTTTGTCTGACTTGTGGCAAAGACTTCAGGAGGCTCTGGGCCTCCCGGGGGTCGCGAATGCCTAAGCAGAGGCTTGGCATTTGCAGTGGTGGAAGGAGCAAGGGGTTTAGACCTTGCCGGTGAGCACCCAGGCCTAAGCACCTGTGTTGGGCAGGCGATCCGTAGGAAGGCAGATGGACTTCACAGCTCAATGTCATGAATATGGATCGGGTTTTCATGCTTCCCCTTAGCCGCCCCCTTCTGGTGATCGGGGTGGGGTAAAGGGGAGGGCATGTGTGGTCTGCCGGCCCGGTTCTAGCCACTTCTGTATGGCTTGGACCGGGGGTTGGGTGGCTCACCCTTTCGTGGGACTTGGCGAGGTCAGGCGTTGACCTCAGGGCTCGTCCCACTTTAGTTTACCTTGCCATGTTGTGTTATGTTAATAAAGTGGCCCATTTTCCCAAACTTTGTGTATGCCTTTTTATTCTGTACTGAGGTTGCAATGAAGGGGAATTCACTGACAGCATTTTTGCTTTTTCTTTGGCAAACTTCGTAAAAAAAGCCTTTAACATTTTTACTTCAATACAAGTTCCTCACAAGTTACATTGAACAAAAGGACCTAGATCTTACAAATGGATGAGGCCAAGCAAAGTTGTGCAGTTTACGTTAGATACAGAGATCAAGAAGAAAAAAGCATTTACAGTAACTGTCGCTGTATAATACTCATTTAGAAGTCAGTTTTGATAAATGTCTCCCTAAGGGTTTAGCAGGGAAATAAATGAACAGAATGGTTCTGTAAAAGAAATATCTACAGTTGGGACCATGTGAATGTTCACCCTGATTGCCTATTTGTCACAGATTTTTTTTTCCTCAAGGGAGTGGTCTAGCAGCAGTAGAAAAAACCTTGGTTGGAAGCCTTGATATGTGAGATTAGTGACACAATAAGGTCTCCTGAATATTGATCTTGTATTTTAGTTACTGTCAGAAGTTTCATCTCCCTACAGTCCAAGTCAAGTCTGGCCCCTGCAATTATCTACAATTGTCACAGTTCTGGCAATGATGGTCACAGCTAGCCTCAGGTGTGCAATCTAACTTTGGAATAAAGTTTGTCAAGTAGCTGATTAGTAGGTAGGATGGTGCTACAAGCAGGTAGAGTTCCTTGGACACATCTGCTGCCTGGTACACATGCCAGTTTAATAATATCAACATGCTAGTGTCACACCTGTTGTCAGGAAAGCGCAGAAGCAGCTAGGGCCAAGACAAAGAATGAGAAAAATGAAAAAGTTTATTAATTACATTTTCACATTTTCCCCTGTCCTTTGTTAGAACTACAGATAAAAAAAATCTCATAATTTCACAGTACAAGAAGCTTCTGTTTCTTTTCAGTCTCTTAATGTTGTTTACATGAATGCTGGAGGAGAATTTAGAAGGGAAGCATTTCTAGGATGAATGAGAATCCTGATCTAGTTAGGATTTGAGTTAGCATGCACAAATCAAGTGATGCAACATCTGCTTTGGGCTTCAGTTCTGTAAATGGATGTCAAACTCCATCTGAATGCTAGTGAAGTTTGATAAGTACCCCTCCTCCTCATACACATTTTGCCTGAGCTACAAATTCACTACATGGTCTTCAGAATTTATTGTTATTTTTTTAAATTTTATTTTATCAGATTTATATCCCGCCCTCCCCTAACAGGCTCAAGGCAAGAATGATATCAATCACCCTGCCATCTACCAAAGATTAATTAAAAAATGATAGCCTACTTGGTAGAGTGTACTTCTAGATTTATCTGTATTCCATCCTTCTGCACATGGGGACATTACTATTTCATCCTCAAAAGCACAATGAGTAGATATAAGGCTTTTTTTGGTAGCAGGAACTCCTTTGCATATTAGGCCACACAATCCTGATGTAGCCAATCCTCCAAGAGCTTACAGTAAGCCTTGTAAGAAGAGTCTTGTGAGCTCTTGGAAAATTGGCTACATCAGGGCAGTATAGCCTAATATGCAAAGGAGTTCCTGCTACAAAAAAAAAAGCCCTGAGTAGATGAAAGCAATAAATGATTTTAGCTACAGGTTGATTTTTCAAAATAAACATTATGGGCTGGATTCCACCAGCTTTTCAACTTATAAAAAAAGATGAGTCACTGTTAAAGAAAAAAAGACGAGGATCCCTTCTCTTTCTACCTGAAAACACTAGACTGGCTATTATGGGACCTGCATATTGAAGGCACATGTGGGATGAGGGCTGTAGGAAGGAGGTGAATTAGGCAAGGTTGAGTGAGAAAGGGGTCTGGATCCAACACAGTGTTCAAATGTACTTCTCATCCTCACTGGCCCATTTCAGTGTAATTTCAGCTGGCTGTATACTACTTTCTCCATGTTATCATTCAAAGGAGTGATTAAAAGTTTTCATTGGCTTTCAAGAACAAAATTCTATCTGTGTTGTCATGTGTCATGCCATATGAGAGGCCAACCCTTTGGAGAGGTGATGACTGGTTCTCCAGTCACTGTAGAAATTACTGGTTTCTCCTTATTACCTACTGGTCTTCTAGGGATTGCTAACGTCAACTGAATTATGCTATAAATAATCCCGATCAGAACAAGAATTAGAAGAAAGGCATGGCATCTGCCGATCTTTTGTCAGATCATTTCATCTTTGCATTCTACAGTAGGTTTTTCCTTAAGCTTTCATTATTTTAAATGCCAAAATCCATACTTCTGCATCTTCTTCCATGATAAAATTTAGCACATCTAACTTTCATAGAGTGAAAAGGGGCTCACAACAGAGACATTAAGTCCTTCACTCACAGAGGGAGTTGCTGGCAGGTCTCTTTGTTTTATTTACTTCATTCATACCTCACCTTTCTATCGATTGGGGATCAAAAAAGGCTCATATCTTCCACCTCTCATTCATTTTGTCTTTGTGATATCTCTGGGAGAGAGCTAAGACTTGGGTTGCCAGTTCTGACGTGGTAGTAAATCCAACTGGAGCTGGTGTGAAGATAAGCAATATAATATAACCCCCGGAAGCAATAAAGCTTTCACGCAAAGCATGCAAATATGCATTTTTAGTGAAGGAAAACAAAAACAAAACTAAGGAACACTGAACATTCTTGAAATTTTTCCCACAAAGTCTCTCAACAGTCACAAAGAATGATAGCCTCTTCAAATAGGACTTAATGAAGACGTGGGTGAAGTCTTTAAAGTCTTAGTGTTCCACTCGTGATGGTACAGAGAGAATAAGGAACCGCTTTTAAAAGGACTCCTCATGGTTTCAATAGTTCTTCCTCAGCCTCTTTCTCCCAATGTTACATGGAGCCACAGCTCTACTCTTTACAACATGGATCCATGCATGCTCTAATTTGCTGCTAAAAAAACATAAAGGTAGTCCCCTGTGCAAGCACCAGTCGCTTCTGACTCTGGGGTGATGTTGCTTTCACAATGTTTTCACAGCAGACTTTTTACGGGGTGGTTTGCCATTGCCTTCCCCAGTCATCGACACTTTCCCCCCAGCAAGCTGGGTACTCATTTTATTGACCTCGGAAGGATGGAAGGCTGAATCAACCTGGAGCCGGCTACCTGAAACAGCTTCCGCTGGGATCGAACTCAGGTCGTGAGCAGAGGGCTTTACCACTCTGCGCCATGGGGCTCTTAATTTGCTGCTACTGTCTCTTTTTTCTAATATTGGGTAAAAAAAACTCTCTAGCATATGGGTAAAAAACTTTGTGTCACCTCTAGAGATTCCTGGCATTATGTCATCACTTTCATGTGAAATTATTGCAAAGGCACATCGTGTGATGATGGAGCTTTTGGGGGTGGGCTCCCCCACCAGACACCTCCATGCCAGTGGGTTGGAGGTCCCAAAATTGGGGAAAACCCACCAGAGGCAGCGGAATGGAAACCCTAGATTAGGCTTAAACTGTATGAGTAGCCCAGGGTCACCCGGGAAGAATCTGTGGTATAATGGGGATTTCAAGCTGTCTCTCCCAGATCTTGATGCGATACTATAACCACTACACCATAGTGGTTCTTTTAGTAATATATTTGCAACATTCTTCATATAGGCCATGATCCTTCTTCTTTTTTTAAGCTCATCAACATTTTAAAAAGAGAATTTTCATGAAAATTCTTTCTTTCAAATATATTTTATTGCATTTAAATCATTAGATACAAAGGTCATACATATTATGTAGTACGATCATGCACCAAACATATAACATAATAAGCTAAATAGTTTACTCATTAAAATTGATTATACAGTTTTAACCTTCATATGAAAATGTACATACGTGATATATTTGAACTTCTTTTTTTTTCACAGTTAATAACTACAAACTAAAGGAAGTCATATTGTAAGTGCTAACAGCAGAGATGAGATAAAATTCTACCATAAAGAAAGATCATCAATTATATTAGGAATAGATTTACATGAGAATTCTTTTTTTTAATTGACCTTCAAAGCAAATTCTAGTGACAAAGCTTATTTCTTGATCAGGAAACAGACATCATTTCAAAAGAAAGCCTGTTTGTCCTGTAACGAGAATATGAGAGTCTAAAGAATATTTACAGAAACTGATGAAAAAGAAATAACCACTGGCACAATTTTAAGTGCAATCCTAAGCACATGTTCCAGAGAGTAAGCTCTACTGAGTAGAAGACTAATTCTGAGTGGACCTTTTTATGATTACTCCCTCAGTGTGCCAAACAGCCATGTGGATGTTCCAGCAAAACTAAGCAAATAATGCTGTATGGGAAAAATCAAAAAGTTCATCTCTATGGGGAAAGTTGTGATCCGGATGGTTCTGGTGTTGGTGTTGCTTCTTTTGGTCCTGCATCATACTATTTGCAAGACACAGTCTCCTGTTTGCACCATCTACGATTATCCTATCCCTCATGAATTTTATCAGCCAGGACACCTTGTCTTTGGTCAGATGACTTCTCACATTTTCTTGTACGAAGAAACTCCCTTGTTTGTGGAACAGCCCAAATGGACATTGATTGGTGAAACTATGTAAGAATTTCTCCCCTTCCTTTTTCTTTCTTTCTTTTTAAAAATATGTTCAGACTATAATAAATGACACCAAAATGTTAAATAGTAGTTTGCAACTCATCTCCAGGTGGCAGAGATCAGCTCCCCTGGAGAAAATGGCTGCTTTGCAGGGTGGACTCTATGGCATTGCACCCTGCTGAGGCCCCTCCGCTTCCCAACCCTGCCCTTTCCAGGATCCACCCCCAACGTCTCCCAAGTATTTTCCAACACATAGGCTGAGAACAGACGGGCATTTTGGGGCAACAGAGAGGCGTCCTGAATCAGGATGGCCCAAAAAGAGCCGTCCCGGAGCCTCCCTATGCTCACCCGCTTGCCACTGGCATCCCGTCCGTGAGGGGATGGGCTGGGAAGGTGACCCAGAAGATGGATTCCTTTGGTTTCCCTGGGTGTGGACAAGTACTGGTACACATGAGCGTACCAGCGCTCTGATTGGTTTTGTTAAAAAAAAAAAACGGAACAGTTTGGGGCAGCTTGACGGCTCCAGACTGCCAAGTCGCCTCGCATGCGCCCTTCACCATCCAGATGGCAATCCAGTGACTGACGACTGGCTCAAATATTTGCTACCACTTTCAAAAGTGGTAGCTTTTTGAGCTGGGTGGAGCGGCCGGAAGGACGGGGTGAGTGCGGGATGGGGACGCCCGGCAGATGTTTGCGTGCGGAGAGATTTTTTGGGCCGACTTCAGAGGCATCTCTGAGTTGGCCCAAAGTGCCAGTCTGTAATCAGCCATAGTTTTTTATTTACAATATCTTAACTTGCACTGCTACCCAGTTAGAGCCCTCAACCAATCAAACATTTTAAAATACAATTAACAAACAACTTTAAACAAACAAAGAAACTGAGAAGGATGGTAAGAAAGGGTATACCGGTTAGCAAATAAACATCTTTAGCTGTTGGAGGACAGCAATAATCAAGGGGGGAATATAGGAATCTCCATGGGGAGAGAACTCTATGATTTTGGTGTCATGGTGAATAAAAATGTCTTTCCTTGGGTTGTTAGCCATCTAGGCTCAGATTATGAGGGCACCCAAAGAAGAACCTCTGAAGACTGTTGGATCACATAGATTCTTATGGCAACAGGAAGTACTGGGGGTATGGAAGCCAAAACTGGTGGAAGGCAAACTCTGCCACCAATGCCACTTGCTTATCTAAGCAGGGGCTCTGGGTTCAGCCCCCAGTCTGGGACTCTGATTTTTGACGGGGAGTGCAACATCATCCAGAAGTGGATTTTATAGGGGTTTCTTTAATAGTTTAACCGATTTATATTCAACGCACTAGCAGTACAGAAAAACTACTTTGCTTATGACTACAGCCTAGTGTCTTTAATCCAGAAATGCAGAGAGAGAGAGAGCAAGAGAGATGGCTCATATGACTTGACTAACTCTCTACAGGCTCCCTTTCTATCCATCATCTACATTTGGGGGAGCCACTGCCAAGCTGGTGAGCCGGCAGCCATGAGTTTATGCTCCGCTATCTACCTATAATGCTGATGATGATGTGTTTGTTTTGTTTTGCATACACGAAGAGATTTCTTCGTAGGTTTGCCAGCCTCCCACTTTTGCAACTCATCTCCAGCTGGCAGAGCTCCCCTGGAGAAAATAATGAAAGTGAAAAATCACCGGAATAGCAATAACACTTTTACACAATGAGTGTATATGCAACCTACATTTATCAAAATATATGCATAGCAATAATCATCGATAGTAACTTTTTAAGCACTCATAATACTTAATTCAACAAACGCTCATAATTCATGATTCAACAAATGTGACTGGAAAAAGAGTTCCGTTCTCTCCCCCACACTGTCTGCTGTATAAAGATAAAAAAAAGTACAGTTCCTCAGATTCAGATGCCTTCTTGCTGTTCCAGCTTGCATTCAAGTTTATAATAAATGCTGAATATGTTCAGCAACTTGGGTGGAGTTCAAATTTCCAGCAAAGCTTGTCTCCGAGAGAGTAAGGGACCACCAGCCCAGGATTCCTCGCGGTTTCAGTCCTTTGTCAGCCCTTTTCTCTCAATATTCTCCGCTTGCGGAGAAGGCGGGATAGAAATTTAAAGTAAATAAATAAAATATTTTATCCTAGAGCCTCAGCACAATTAACCACTTGGATCAACACATGTTAATTGCTCTTTCTGTTTCCGGCTCTCCTCACTGAAACTGTGAGGAATCCTGGAAGTTTCTGAACATAAACTTGAACACAATTAAGACTTAAGGCACTGTGTCTCAAAACAACTTCATTCTATGTTCCTGTATGGTTTTGAAGCCACATCCCTACTTAATAATGTGAAAAGTTAAATGAAGGGTCAAGAGCCTTGTCTACTCTGCCAGTGTCAGCAGCCATTATTTCTTACAATTATGATGAAGGTTAGGACTACACTCATTGCTCACCAGTAAGCAGCCTCTAACTTTCCTTGTAGTTCAGTTCCAAAGAAATACCAGCACATCTTGGCATTGGCATTTGCCGTCAAAGAGATCAGTGAGAATCCCATCCTCTGGCTAAACACCACTTGGGGTTTCCACATTCTCAACTGCTACTACCTTCCAAAGATGACCTACAAGGCTACGTTGAGCTTAATTTCGGCACAACAAAGGAACTTCCCAAATTTCAAGTGTGATCTCTCAAAAAATCTTGTTGCTGTTATTGGGGGACATGCCTCTGAAGCCTCGACCATTATGGCGTCCATTTTAGCCATTTATAAGATTCCT
Source organism: Heteronotia binoei (assembly GCF_032191835.1). Classification (NCBI taxonomy): domain Eukaryota; kingdom Metazoa; phylum Chordata; class Lepidosauria; order Squamata; family Gekkonidae; genus Heteronotia; species Heteronotia binoei. Next base: position 14,381,538 of record NC_083237.1, on the reverse strand, counting down.
CAGGTGAGCTATCCACATGGAAATACAGAGAACCCACAAATATAGCATACAAGCCTGTGACCCACAATAACTTGTGGGTGTATTTCATTTCCGCCTGTATCTGTCTCAGTCTTTCCTGGTTCCCTTCCCTGGAAGCCCCTGAGCCTCTCCCTTTTTCCTGCTTCCTTCTCTCCTTCCTTACCTAACTTTAGCTCCACTACCCCCATCTTCAGCTTTCACTCCATGCCTCACCTGGAAAGTCTGACTAAGTTGCAAAACTCATGTGCTGGCCACCAGGCCCATGTCACACAGTGGTGACAGGGTCTGGACATGTGTGGATTGACGAGCTGGCCATGATGAGTCCTCCACCACCAGGGGTCATGATATGGTGGAAGAATCTTTTCCAGAGCTGTTTTGACCATCACTGCAACCCCCCTATTTTTACAGAAACTAAGGAAGACTTGGCAATATTGTTGTGGTTTCTTAGCAGCCCACCCATCTCACCCTTTTCCCTTCTGTCAATGTCCCCCCTCTCTTTCACCCCCTCTGCTCCTCAAACAATCTCCACCCTCTTTCTCTCCCTCCCTTTATCTGTCAACCAATCTTTCACTCCACTTACCCCACTTCCATCTCACCTTTCCTTCTCTAACAACTTACCCCCTTTAATTCTTCTCCTTCCCTTCTCTGAGAATCCTCCTCTTTCTTCCCCACCTTATCTGTCAACCTACTTCCACTCCCTGTTTTGCTCTCCACTCCTTTCTCATCTTCTCCCCCTTCCTTTCTCTGACAACCTATCCCCTCTGTATTTCTCCCTTTCCATTCTTGGACAACCCCCTTCTTTACTCCTCCAGTCTTTCTCACCCTCCTTACTGTGAGCTCTTGTTCCTGATGGGGGCCCACCAGACTCATGGAGGGGGCAACCTCACCCTTCAAGCCCTGCATAGTTTCAGGCCTCAGCATCCATGTTTAGGTCAGGCTGCAGCAGATGTAGTATCTGGGAGTTGCTCTAGCCCTGAAGTGGCTCATGGATGTTAATACTACTGCAGCCATAGTTGGAACAGCTCCCATAGTCTGCCACTCTAAAGAAGAAAGGTAAGCATGTTCTCTAGATATGCAAAAATAATGTTTTTTTTTTTATTTTGGGTGGAATTGACCCCCCCAATGCATTCTTAAAGAGTTCAGGGTGGGGGGGTTCTGCATACCTGGGGTTTCACCAAGTCTGCAGGAGAATCTGTTCAGTGTCAGCATGGCCCCCATCTCTGGATATAGATATCCACAGATGGGAGCCACACTTGAGAGAAAGTTATATAAATGATGATAATACGATAGTTGCATATTATCTTGTAATTCATCTAAAAATGCATATTCATTTTCTTTCAGTTCATTTATGGAACATTTCCCCCACTGGAGGGGTCTAAAATGCTATTCCCTTCCTCATATGAGATGGTCCCAAATGAAGCTTACCAATACCTAGGGGTTATTCGCTTACTTCACCATTTTAAATGGACCTGGATTGGGCTTCTGGCTGTGGAGGATGATGCTGGGGACAGGTTTTTGCAGACAGTGATGCCTTTACTTTCACAGCATAGGGTCTGTCCTTCTTTCATATTAAGAACACCAAAAAGGACTTCTATGGACGAGTACTTGAATGTTTTTGCAACACTGCAGGAACAATATCCAGTTCTTGTAGAGAGCAAAGCCAATGTATATTTTGTATATGGAGAGGCTAATGAACTACAGGTCTTGAGGATGATATTTTTAACAGTGGAAACGTCTTGGTTGCAACCACTTTACAAAGTGTGGGTTGTTACTTCCCAATGTGATTTTGAATCACTATCCATTGAAAGGATTTGGGATATAGAAACTTTTCATGGTGCCATATCCTTTGCGGTTCACTCTAGTCAGCCACCAGGATTCGAAAAATTCCTTCATGGCATCAAACCTTTACAGACAGAAGAAGATGGCTTTATCCAAGAATTCTGGGAACGGGCATTTGATTGTTCATTGAAAAATTCCAATGAGCATCAGGACAGCAAGACAACCTGCAGTGGGGAGGAAAAGCTGGAGGATCTTCCAAGGATTTTGTTTGAAATGAGCATGACTGGCCACAGCTACAATGTCTACAATGCAGTCTATGCCATGGCACATGCTTTACATGCCAAGTATCACTCTGAATCAAGGCATAGAAAATTGGTCGAGGGAGAGAAGCTGTCGCCTTGGAATATTCAGCCATGGCAGGTAAACTACACCATGGCTGGGTCCAGACCGGCACTTGAAGCTGACACAGGGACGGCTCGCAAACAGATCAAAAAATCAAATCCAAACAAGCACATCTGCCTCTCATCCCACTCCCACACTCACACCATCTGTAGGCATCTCAGCCACAGCTCAAAAAGATACCACTTCCAAAGTGGTAGCAAATGTTTATGCTGCATGCCATCAGCTTTTCCGGCTTCTGAACACAAGAGCATGCAAGCAAGGTGCATTGGCAGTGTGAACCACTCAGGCCACCCCAAGTCGCTTCTGGCTTAAAAAAAAAATTGCTTCCAAGTGCACATGGGCACTCATGCGCATGACTAATAAATGAATGCGGAAAAGATACTCAAACCAGGCTACGGTGATGGTGCACAACATCCATCTGACCACACCAAAGTGCATCCCGCATGTGATATGGGCACTTTGCAGGGGAGTGTGTGAACAGACTTCTGCTGCTCCATTTTGAGCCAGCCCAATTAGGGACACCTCATAAGAACATAAGAGAAGCCATGTTGGATCAGGCCAATGGCCCATCCAGTCCAACACTCTGTGTCACATAAGAACATAAGAGAAGCCATGTTGGATCAGGCCAATGGCCCATCCAGTCCAACATTTTGTGTCACACAGTGGCCAAAATAAAAAATTATATACACACACACACTGTGGCTAATAGCCACTGATGGACCTCTGCTCCATATTTTTATCTAACCCCCTCTTGAAGCTGTCTATGCTTGTAGCCACCACCACCTCCTGTGGCAGTGAATTCCACATGCTAATCACCCTTTGGGTGAAGAAGTACTTCCTTTTATCCATTTTAACCTGACTGCTCAGCAATTTCATTGAATGCCCACGAGTTCTTGTATTGTGAGAAAGGGAGAAAAGTACTTCTTTTTCTACTTTCTCCATCCCATGCATTATCTTGTAAACCTCTATCATGTCACCCTGCAGTCGATATTTCTCCAAGCTAAAGAGCCCCAAGCGTTTTAACCTTTCTTCATAGGGAAAGTGTTCCAACCCTTTAATCATTCTAGTTGCCCTTTTCTGCACTTTTTCCAATGCTATAATATCCTTTTTGAGGTGCGGTGACCAGAATTGCACACAGTATTCCAAATGAGACCGCACCATCAATTTATACAGGGGCATTATGATACTGGCTGATTTGTTTTCAATTCCCTTCCTAATAATTTCCAGCCTGGCATTGGCCTTTTTTATTGCAATCGCACACTGTCTTGGCATTTTCAGTGAGTTATCTACCACGACCCCAAGATCTCTCTCTTGGTCAGTCTCTGCCAGTTCACACCCCATCAACCTCCTGTGTGCCCCAAGCTGCCGGTCTGGACCCTGCCCTTAATGGACTTTCTTTTTTAATGCACACTAGTCCATATCCATATTGGGTAGAGTCCACTTCACTGAATATATAGAATTGTGAGTATTCTGGGACATATATGTTCAATAGTTAGCATGCACATCTTCAGTCATGTAAACACTTCAAAATGCTTGCTCAAACTAGCTGGCCCATAAGCTGTTGACGGAATCAAAAGTACGTGAATCAGGATGTCTCGTCTGAGAAACGTGATGAAGGGTCATGCCAATGTATTCCGTTGCAATCTGTTTCCATAGAGTCTGCAAGACAAACAATCCAGTTTCATCACTGTCCTGTCTCGTTCTGTGAGTTGCCTCGATGCACTCATCCATTTAATTGACAACTTTTAAGGAGGCTTCTAAATTCTACTCTTCTGATGGTCTCCGTATTCTGTTTTATTTTAGTTCCATCACTTCCTAAGAAATATATTCTTCAACAACAGTGCTGGGGACACTGTACATTTTAATGAAAATGGAGAATTAGTTGAAGTTTTTGATGTAACAAACTGGGTGACTTTCCCAAATGCCTCCTTCATTAGAGTCAAAGTGGGAAGAATGGATCCTCAGGCTCCTCTAGGCCAAGAGTTAACTCTGAATGATGCTCAGATCGTGTGGCACAAAGGCTTTAACCAGGTGAGATAGAAAGATTAAGATGCCTCTGTATTTTTTTTTAAATCAGAATATCCCCATTCTAAGCATTTCATAGCTTCACCTGATTAATATGCGCTAGGTAGAATTTAGTTTACAAAACCATAGTTCCTTTCCTTATTGTAAGCAACTGGTTGTCCGTTTGGGTCTACATGAGCCAAAAATAACATAATCAGGTTTTTTGGGGGAACCAGAAAAAGATCCTGAAAAAATCCTGGATATAGTTGTGAATTACCAGGTAGATCCAAAAAACAGCAGAGAAGTAATAGCAGATTGCTCCCATCTTTCAGCTGTTTGTCAAGCTTCTACTGCAGTCCCTTTAAAGTTTAAAGGAACTGCAGAAGACAGCCCAAATATCAGCTGTGCAAGGGATAGCAGACTGTTTCCCCCCAGCTCAGTTTGGGGCTGGCTTCTCATTTAGCCTCGTTTAGGGCTACAGGAGATTCCAGTCCAGCCTATAGACCCAAATAAAAAAATTGCACACCTCTAGTTAAGATAGCTCAGCATCTTCACATGTACATTTTCACCACATGTATTCCCACTATTGTTACATTTAACTTTTGACTCCATCAGTCCATCTCCAAAAAATATTTAAAAGATGATAAAAGATGATTGCATATTTGGGGCCTGAATGGAGCAAAACATTTTGAAACCCTGCGTTTCAGAGCTGTATGATAATCAGTAATCAGTGAAGCCTCCCTATTTCTGGCCATATGGGAAAGTACTTCCATCATTCTCTATTCAAAGACTGCAGTTTGGCATTATCATTCCAAGTCATACCATTTCTTTTAGATCAGCCATTTGTTAGTCATACAATATTTGTGACAATGGTTCAGTAAGCATTTTACTCCAACATGAGAGGTTACTCATCCTAATAAGTAGTACTATGTATCAGGTTTTACTATGTTGTTACTTTGTTTCTATTTTGTAATCCTAATTTTATTCTGTATGGATTTTGTGTTCTCCTGATCCGTAACCTGACCGACCCTCGATTTTATACATATGCCAATAAAGGCTTGTCTTGTGTGAGATCAGCCATTTATATTGTGCTGTGGGTTGGAAACTACCACATATTCCACTCCATCTCATCCAGATTTGGTCTCCAATCCTGTGTGGCTTCTCTGCATGTGGATCCCACATTTCCTGGAATAGCCTTTTCAGTAGCCTCCTTTCCCTCCTTCTTCCTCCAGCAGAAAAGTTGTTGGGATCCATCTCTTTGTGTCCTAATTGCCTCTTACGTTGCCTCTAATTGCCTTTTACAGGTGCTGCCTATTTCTGTGTGCAATGACCACTGTCCTCCTGGTTTCAGCAAAAGAAAGAAGCGTGAGGAGGCATTTTGCTGCTATGATTGTGTTTCATGCCCAGAGGGAATGATCTCTGAACAGATAGGTAGGAGGCACAATGTATAGAGATATCAATCATATGCCATAACAGAAGGTGCTAATATAAATGGGACCTCAAACAGAGATAAAGCTGTCTGTAACTATGGCATGTTAACATTAGAACTGGAGGGTAAGGCAAAATTAAAGACTTGCTAAAGGGTCAGCTGGGAAGTTCAAGGCTGACTAAGGTCTGAATACAGTTCTTCCTAGTTCACATCCTAAATACTCCTCTAAAGTTGAACAAAGCAGGAGTCAAGTTTCACCCTCAAGACCAACAAACTTGTATTCAGAACGTAAGCTTTCGTGTGCATGCACTCTTCTTCAGACAAGGAATGAGATACAGCAAGCAGAGCTACATATAGCTTTTGGGGTTTAGAATGCAAAGTGGTACAAAGTTAAAATCCAATAGCAGAATGGTAAAATTAACAAATTCAGAAAACCTTTGATCTGGGTTGCATTAGCGTGGGAAACCAATAAAACAGTAACATGTCAGAATGTGAGAATGCGTGTTAATTATTCTATTGCTAATAAACCTGGGTCAAAATGAGGGCATTTCTTTCCCAGAAGTTTTTCCTGCTTTTCCTGTCCAACTAATTTACCTTTTAATGTGTAACATAAATATATACATCATTCTAGTTTGTCGTTAGAAAAAAAAATACATTAAAATATAGTGGAAGATTAGTTTAGTATATGTAATGAGATAAATAGCCAATGTCCCTTCCCCAGTCATCTACACTTTCTACAATTTCCATTAACTGGGGCTATTTTATCCTAGGTGATAGTCAAACACATTTATATAGATCTTCCCATTTTTCAGATATGGATTACTGCAGCAAATGTCCAGAAGACCATTATTCCAGCCACCACCACAACCAGTGCTTTCCCAAGATTATAACCTATCTCACCTACGAAGAACCACTCGGGTTCTCCTTAGCTGTGTTGGCTATTGCTTCCTCTCTGATCACAGCCTTTGTGTTCAAAATCTTCATGAAACACAAGGACACTCCCATTGTCAAAGCCAACAACCTGAGCCTCACCTACGTTCTGCTGATTGCTCTCCTTCTTTGCTTCCTGTGTGCCTTGCAGTTCATTGGCAAGCCTGAAAAAATCAACTGCCTGTTCCGACAAACTGCTTTTGGTGTCGTCTTCTCTGTGGCTCTATCAAGTGTCTTGGCAAAAACCATCACTGTGATTCTGGCCTTCATGGCCACCAGTCCAGCATCCCAGGGGAGGACATGGATAATGAAAAAAATAACAAATTCTATCGTCTTTGTCTGTTCCTTTATTCAAGCGGGTATCTGTACTTTTTGGCTGAGTATTTCTCCCCCATTCCCAGATGCTGACATGCATTCATTGGACAAAATGATAGTATTGGAATGCAATGAAGGCTCCGCATCAATGTTTTACTATGTCTTGGGTTACATGGGCTTCCTGGCCATTGTCAGCTTCACTGTTGCTTTCCGTGCTAGGAAGTTACCTGATAGTTTCAATGAAGCCAAATTTATCACTTTCAGCATGTTGGTCTTTTGCAGTGTTTGGATATCCTTTGTTCCAACGTACCTGAGCACCAAAGGGAAATACATGGTGGCTGTGGAGATCTTCTCCATCTTAGCCTCCACTGCATGTTTACTGGGCTGCATTTTTTCCCCTAAATGCTATATCATCATTCTAAGGCCTGAGTTAAATAAGAGGGAGCAATTAAGGAGAAAAAAATGAATACATTTAAGTTTTTCTCTGTATTTTCTCCTTGTGCCTTGACTTCTTAACCTGTCAGTCTATGCTTAAATGAACAGAAAACTGCCAAAGATGCTCACTGAGTGACCTCAGACCACAAACATATTCTCAAGGATAAAATTGTGGAGAGGAGAAATGATGTAAGGTGCTTTTGATCTCCACTGGGGAGAAAGGTAGAAGAAGAAGACTGCAGATTTATACCCTGCCCTTCTCTCTGAATCAGAGTCTCAGAGCGGCTTACAATCTCTTTTATCTTCTTCCCCCACAACAGACACCCGGTGAGGTGGGTGGGACTGAGAAAGCTCTCACAGAAACTGTCTTTTCAAGGACAGATCTGCAAGAGCTATGGCTGACTCAAGGCCATTCCAGCAGCTGCAAGTGGAGGAGTGGGGAATCAACTCGGTTCTCCCAGATTAGTCCACACATTTAACCACTATAAATGTGTCTTGGCAAAAGCCATCACTGTGATTCTGGCCTTCAAGGCCACTAATCCAGCATCCCAGAGGATGAATTAAATATATAGTTGATAAACATAATTGTTCCCATGCTTTTTTTTAGAAGAAGAAGAGAGATTGGATTTAGAAGAAGAAGAAGAAGATATTGGATTTATATCCCGCCCTCCACTCCAAAGAGTCTCAGAGCGGCTCACAATCTCCTTTACCTTCCTCCCCCACAACAGACACCCTGTGAGGTGGGTGGGGCTGGAGAGGGCTCTCACAGCAGCTGCCCTTTCAAGGACAACCTCTGCCAGAGCTATGGCTGACCCAAGGCCATTCCAGCAGGTGCAAGTGGAGGAGTGGGGAATCAAACCCGGTTCTCCCAGATAAGAGTCCGCACACTTAACCACTACACCAAACTGGCTGTATCCCACCCTTTGCTCAGAATCTCAGAGTAGTTTACAATCTCCTTTCCATTCCCCTCCCAACAATCTCCTTTCCATTCCCCTCCCTGTGAGGTAGGTGCGGCTGAGACAGCTCTTTCAAGTGTCAAGCATCTTATTTCTTTATTGGTATGCCTGTATTGCTAACTGTTATTCAAATGTGTTGCACATCAAAGCCATGTAACCTCTTCCTTAGTTCTCACTAGTAGCAAATGCAGGAATGTCCCCTTGAAGATAAGGCCTCCGGGAACACTTTCTCAGGCTCAGGTCTGAACCAAGGATGTTGCTAAACCACAGTAATAGATAAAGTAGCAAGTGTGTGAATTCCACATGCTTGAGTAGAAATTCCTAAGGTATCTTTGATGTGCCCCCTTAAAGCTAGTATTCTTGAGTTACATTCCAATCTGGTATCTATACGAGCACGATGGATTATCAATAAACCAATACTTTGTTTCAAAATCAAGGACATCAAGAACTGCTCTTAATAGGGTTAGTGAACTTGTGACTGATCCAAAGTCACACCAGCAGCTGCATGTGGAGGAGTGGGGAATCAAACCTATTTCCCCAGATTAGAGCCCACCCTTTTAACCACTACCAGGCCTTTTTTTGAGCAGGAATGTACAGGAACACAGTTCCGGTTGACTTGGCACCAATGGTTGTAGCCTAATATGCAAATGAGACCCTGCTGTGCGTTTTGTAGAAAAAGCATGTGTGAAACAATGGTGTTGTCAGGGGGTGTCGTTGAATATGCAAATGAGTTCCTGCTGGGCTTTTTCTACCTAACCACTACACCAAACTGGCTGTCTTTTTAGAGGAGCAGGAGGCTTCCAGGCCTGAATATATTTAAACCTTGTGCAGTTGGAGAAGCCTAAATGGCAGATTGTTCTTTTTTGATGGTCCAATGATGCAGATGAGTAAAAAAATAAAAGTTATTTAGCTCCCATTGGTGCACTGTGTCTTCAGTGGGAGGGGGGAGTTCAAGAGCATCATATATCTGTATTTGCACAAGATGTAGAAGTGAAATCACCTTCTATTTGTAGATGTGTCAAGTGTGAGGGGACCACAGTGTGAGGACATCTAGTGTCCTGGCCCCACTGATAGACTTTCTATTTGTGGGGGGCCACAGTGTGACACAGAGTGTTAGACTGGATGGGCCATTGGCCTGATCCAACATGGCTTCTCTTATGTTCTTATGTATGGTCGTTCAGCTGACCCTTGCTCACTTAGTCAAGAACCTTGGAGTTATAGTGGACTCAACATTGGTTATAAATCTAATGTTGCCTACAGCTCGCCAACTAAAGATGATCAATGTTGCTTTTGCTTCTTCTGGTATTGCTGCAGCCCTTTGGCAGGAGGCTCCTTCAGTATGCCGAGTGTTAGCCAATATGGTGAGCTCAGGCAGCTATGGTGTTGGTGGGCACTCAAAGCAGAGACATAGCCTTTAATGATGTGGGTACAGAAGAACCATGACAATGTTTAAATGTCTTTAATGTGTTACAAAATGAGGAAAAAACATAGCTGCAAGGGGAAATGTCTAACAGAACACAATGAAAAGATAAAGAAGAGCATCGCAATGACAATGATTCTACAGGTCCAAAGCTTACTGTTCCATTCAAGGAAAATGAAGGACAATCTGTTGTGTGAGTATTAAGAGTAGTCAAGTCACTTTTGCCATATAAAGATGCTATGAATTAACATCCTCTAAAATGGCATTAACAGCCCTGCTCAGATCTTGGAAACTGAAGGCTGCAGCTTCCTTGACTGAGCCAGTCCATCTCATCTTGGGTCTTCCTCATTCCCTGCTGCCTTTGACTTTTCTTTGTATCATTACCTTTTCAGTGAATCTTGTCATCTCATAATGCGACCAAACTACAATAGCCTCTAGCTTTTTAGCTTCTAGAAGGAAGTCAGGCTTGATTTGATCTAGAACCCACTTATATCTTTCACTAACTGGCTCCTCCCTTCCTACCTGCAGAAAATTACTGGGTTTTTTTTTTGGGGGGGGGGAGTTGTGTGTTTTCTATGAACCTACTGCTTCTGGGTTCTGAAGCCAGAAGAACAGCTTCTTTGATTCCATTGGCTACTACCATTAACATATGGATTACCATCCTTCTAGCCAACCAGATCGAAATCTTGCTAAGGAAGGTTGATTTGCAGTGCATTGTCCACTTGTAATGCTCGCTATGCATTCTGTTCTGACAGCAATCATATGGGGAGGACATTATGGTAAGTTTTTGAGATGCACCTTCAGCCTTTATTAGAGGGTCTAGAAGACAATTGCTTTGGACGATCCCATCCAGCAAACCACATGCTTGATTCTTCAGAAGTGTTTTGTTCAGGCCTACCTGCCTTTTCCAGTTCATTCTGTGGTTTTCTACTTAAATGGGACTGGACTTTCTGTAGACAGTTCTACAATCAGCCCACTGCTCCTTGCTGTTACTTGGATGGAGTTTCTCTTTCTATACATTTTTGGCTGCCTATACATTTCAGCAGTTTCAGTATTTTACCTTTCCTTACAATCATTGCAATTTTCTAGCCTCTACATGTCTTTATAATTATGTCTTCTCCATTTCCAGTTATCAATAAATATCCTTTTAATTTCACATATTTGAAGCAGGGCTTTTGGAGAATTACTGTAAAGAATGAACTCAAGAATCTTCATAAAGAATGAACTCAAGAATCAATGTATAAAAGCAAGTAGATCATTTTATTCTTTTCCTACTTATTAACTGCTCTCTGTTGTTCAGCTCAGGCCTCAGAATAATGATGTAGCACTTAGGGAAAAAAATACAACCCAGTAAGCCAGCACTAGACGATAAAATGGAAAAGATCTCCACGGCTACTGTGTATTTCCCCCTGGTGCTCCAGTAAGTTGGAATAAAGGTCAACCAAACACTGCAAAAGACCAACATGCTGAAAGTGATAAATTTGGCTTCATTGAAACTATCAGGTAACTTCCTGGCCAGAAAAGCCACAGTGCAGCTGACAAAGGCCATGAAGCCCATATAAATCAAGACAGAATAAAACATAGCAGCTGAACCCTCATTACATTCCAGTATGATCTCCCCAGTCAGAGAGTGCATATCTCGATCTGGGAATGGAGCAGAAGTATTTAGCCAAAGAGTACAGATGCCTATCTGAATAAAGGAGCAAGAAAATACTATCAGATATGCGAGTCTTTGTCCCATCCATTTCCTAATTTTAGATGCTGGTCTGGTAGCCATGAATGCCAAAACCACAGTGATCGTTTTTGCCAACACACTGGAAAGGGCTAGTGAGAATATGACGCCAAACATAAGCTGGCGGAGAAGGCAGGTTACCTTCACAGGCTGCCCAATGAACAGCAAGGAGCACAGGAAGCAAAGGAGGAGAGAAATGAGGAGAATGTAGGTGAGACTCCTGTTGTTGGCTTTGACTATAGCAGTCTCTTGGAACTTCATGAACGTTCCCAGCACAAAAACTGTGATCAGAGAGAAACCAATCGCCAGTATAGCTAAGATGGTTCCTAATGGTTCTTCATAAGAGAGATAGGTAATAACTTTCATAATGCATTGATTGTGGTTTTTGTTCGGGTAGCGGTCTTCTGGACATTTGACACAGAAGTCAATGTCTATAAAAACAAAAAAACCCTCTTCAGAGTTGGGATCCAGTCAGATTTTCCACTGGTGTAAAAAGGAGGATGGGTACCATTTGACAATCTTAGGCTGTGATCACACACACTAAATAGTGCACTTCCAATCCACTTTCAATGCACATTCCAACTGGATTTTACCAATTCACACAGTAAAATCCAGTCGGAAAGTGCACTGAAAGTGGATTGAAAGTGCATTATTTAGTGTGTGTGTTCACAGCCTTAAAATGCTATTCTAGGAATCATGGGACCTCTGTGAACAATGGCAACAAGAGATAGAGCTGTATGAGAACATAAGAACATAAGAGAAGCCATGTTGGATCAGGCCAATGACCCATCCAGTCCAGCACTCTGTGTCACACAGTGGCCAAAAAAATTATACACACACATATATATATATACACACTGTGGCTAATAGCCACTAATGGACCTCTGCTCCATATTTTTATCTAACCCCCTCTTGAAGCTGTCTATGCTTGTAGCTGCCGCCACCTCCTGTGGCAGTGAATTCCACATGTTAATCACCCTTTGGGTGAAGAAGTACTTCCTTTTATCCATTTTAAAAGGAAGTTCTTATTATGTTCGTATTATGGAGTAGAATTGGGTGAGGCCGAATGAAACAGATGGCTGGATCCTACCCTAAAGACATGAAGATTTTGAAGACCTTTTCCATTTATGAGCCATAGATTTCATGGATCTTCTCTTCTGTAGGAACCTAAACTCTGTCTTAGATCACTACAACACGGCAGCATTGTCCACAATTTGCAGAATATGTACTTCTTCCATGAGGTGTCTTTTTTTTGGGGGGGGCATTGATTCTATAGCATAGGATGCTGGAAGAGATGCCTATGGTGTTTGCAGCACTCTCAGTGGCTGCCTTCTCAAGGACTAGCCCAATTGGTCTTGTTTTGTAGAACTAGTTTTAGTGAAAATGTTTGTAATTTCATCTCTGCCATAGTTGCTACCTAACAAAGTTGGAGTCCTGTAACTCCTTTAAGATTACCAAAGTTTTTTTTCCTCCACAATGTAAGCTTTTGTGTGCTAAAAGCATGCTTCATCAGCACACATGAAAACTTACATTGTGAATAAAACTTTGTTGGTCTTCAAGGTGCTACTGGACTCCAACTTTGTTCAATTGCTGTAGACCGACAGCTGCCCACCTAAATCTATAGTTGCAACCTGTGCCACATTTTTGACAATATATTTCTTCTCTTATTGTTCTAATATTTTCAAAGATTAACAACTGCTAATCCTTGAAAAGTTACCTTGAGCGTGGAAGAAGGTGTGGTCTAAATGTTTGAACGAATTGATTCAATATATGGACATTTAAATATTTGCATATAGAATGGAGACGACTATCTCTGAATGATAGAATTAACTTTTTTTTTTTGCCTTGGGGGGGTGGGGGTGTGTGCATTTGCTTATAAACTGATGTTTCACACTGACTGATGAGTTGCAGAAACAGCAGAACATTTCATAAACCAACAAGGAGAACCAGCAAATAAATGGCTTTCTGATTCCTACCTTATCTTATATCGCATAAACCACCTTGATTCTGCTTGAGTTTGTTTCCTGAAATGAGTGAGTACTGTATACATTAAGTTTTCTACTACTCCCTTTTATTCATTTTGTTCACTATGGTCTGTTATAGCAAATGCTTGATATTTATCCTTGTCTGTCTTACCATTCTGCTCAGAAATCATTCCTTCTGGACATGGAGTGCAGTCATAGCAGCAAAATTTTTCACCTTCCTTCTTTTCCCTGCTGGAGCCAGGATGGCAGTTGTCATTGCAAACAGAAAGTGGCAGTACCTGTCAATCAAAGGACACAAAAATTAGAGAGAAAGCATGGCCAATCTAAAAGAAGCAAACCAGGACTTGGAAATATAATAGCAAAGAGCGCACAGTACACGCCTTTTATGGCTCAAACGATTGTGATTTTTCCTTATTGCTGCCAAAACCCAGGTAGTGTATATGATAATTAACACATACAGAGTCAGTTTGATGTAGTCGTTAAGTGCATGGATTTTTATCTAGGAGAAATGGGTTTCATTTCCCACTCCTCCACATGCAACTGCTGATATGACCTTGAGTCAGTCACAGTTCTCTCAGAGCTGTTCTGCTCAAGGACAGTTATGGGAGAGCTCCCTCAGCCCCACCTACCTCACAGGGTGTCTGTTGTGAAGAGAGGAAGGGAAAGGAGATTGAAAGCCACTCTGAGACTCCTTTGGGCAGTAAAGGGTATACAATCCAAACTTTTCTTCTCTTCTTCGTCATACACAGTACAAATCTCCTTTATTCTGATTTCAGAAGCAGACTGGTTAAAATGCTATCAGGGATTTTATTCCTAGGGGGCAAAGTTCTGAAACTTCTTCATGGAAACAAAATTCTCAAAAAAATGTTTAGAAGTTCATAAGGGGCACCCATGTGTTTCTCCTTCATTTCCCCCTTGAGAGTTCTGGCACCTCTATTTCCAGATAAAAAAAGTTTATTGTTATGTTCACGTTGGCAATGGGAATATGTGGCTGAAGGAGAAAGCGAATCTCTCCCCCAACAGATTCATATGTCCTTACCAACAGGAAAAGGAAATAATCAGAATGGGATTGATTTTTTTTTGGGGGGGGGGGGAGGATTCCTCCATGTAACTGAAGGAAGTTCCAAATTTTCAGAAAAAAATCTGAAATATATATTTATGGGGCTTAAAACTCCCAAAATAATGGAAACAGCTTTTATAGCTTGACGAAAAGAATCCTCACTGAAGTCTCTGGTGCTATTTTGCTAGGCAATTACAATAACATTGCTGAGCCTTCCAAATGCATAGCAGAGAGCAAGGGCGTACTCCTCCATCAGGCAACAAGACAAGAAAGGGGGACCCTTTCTCAGGCCTTCAAGAGTCCCACTTCTCTATCTTGTTACCTGATGGAGGAGTATATACTGTGGACAGGCTGGGTTGAGACCACTGAAGAAGGCTCAGCACTGGATTGAGACCACTGAAGAAGAATCTCAGAGTGGAAGGCGGGATATAAATCTAATATTTATAAATCTAATATATAAATTGCCTTTATCTTCCTCCCCCACAACAGGTGGGTGGGGCTGAGAGGTGGGTGGGGCTGAGAGGACTCCCACAGCAGCTGACCTTTCAAGAACTGATGTACTGATTTTAATGTTTAAAATGTTTTTTAATGTTTTAATGATGTAAACTGTTATTGTATTTAAAATTAGAACTTTATTGTTAGAACCCTCTGTGTTGTGAGCTGCCCTGAGCCCGCTTCGGTGGGGTAGGGCGGGATATAAATCAAATAAATAAATAAATAAATAAATAAGAACAACCTCTGCCAGAGCTCTGGCTGACCCAAGGCCATCCCAGCAGGTGCAAGTGGAGGAGTGGGGAATCAAACCTTGTTCTTCCAGATAAGAGTCTGCACACTTAACCACCTTATCAAACTGGCTACCACTACACCACTGCATCACTACACCAAGACTTACTACCCATGCTACCAAGCCCAATCCAGCCCTGCAGCTTCTTCACAACTAGGGTTGCCAATCCCCAGGTGGGTGAAATACACCAGGTTCTTGTGCACCAGCTTCTGGCTCTTGAGGAAGCTAAAAGCGAAACAGGGAAAATTAGTACAAACCTGTTGTACTATGGACTGATTGGCTGCACAGCCTAACGAATTGTGGGCTGTACTTGTTTGAAGATACTGAACGGGCTGAACACTAATCGACTTCACTGGAACGTTCCCAAGGAAGCTTCAACGTGTTCTTGTGAGACAAAGAGGGACTGGTGTTCCAGTGTTACCATTCCTTATTTTGTACAAAAAAAGCTTATACTTGTAAAATTAATAAATGCGTTATTTCTCTATTTTGAACTAATTTTCTATGATTTTTGGACAGAGGCTGGGCTTCACGATAGCTTTTGCATTTGTCCATTTCACCTTGGTGCCATGATTCTCTTTTGTGGTTGTACAATCCCCAGGTGGGGGCCGGGGATCGCCTGGTTTGGAGGCCCTGCCCCCTCTTCAGGGTCATCAGAAAGTGGGGGTGGGGGAGGGAAATGTCTGCTGGGCACTCCATTATTCCCAATCGAAACCAATTCCCATAGTGTATAATGGAGAATTAGTCCCTGGATATCTGGGGCTCTAAAGGGGCTGTTCTCGAGGTAGAAGCACCAGATTTTCAGCATAATATCCAGTGTCTCTACTTAAAACACCTTCCAGGTTTCAAAAAGATTGGACCAGGGAGTCCAATTCTATGAGCCCCAGAAAGTGCCCCTACCCTCCATTATTTCCAAATGGATGGAAGTCATTTGCAAGGTGTATGGTCCCTTTAAATGTAATTGCCAAAACTCCCTCCGGAGTTCAGTTGTGTTTGTGATATCCTCGCTCCTGGCTCCACCCCCAAAGTCTGACTCCACCCCCAAAGTCCCCAGATATTTCTTGAGTTGGACTTGATGACACTATTCACAGCTTGGTGTCTCCTTAGCACCAGCCACCATCCAACCCATCCAACTGGGCCTCACCCAGCTTGGTGCTGCTGGCAGCTTCCTTGGCACTCAAAGCAACCACTCCTCAACAGCCACTGCACTATTTGGACAGACTGCCAAGGGGAGGGAAAGAGTGAAAGGTGAATATAGAGCAGCAGAAAAATCCAGGTTGGCTGATGGTTGGGATGAAGAGAAGGAAGCAGAAAAGGAGACTGTCTGGGATGGCAAAGAGGAAATAGTTGAGGAAGGGGATACGCGTAGGGTTGCCAAGTCCAATTCAAGAAATATCTGGGGACTTCGGGGGTGGAGCCAGGAGACTTTGAGGTGGAGCCAGGAGACATCAGGGCGGAGCCAGGAACAAGGGTGTGACAAGCATAATTGAACTCCAAGGGAGTTCTGGCCATCACATTTAAAGGAACCGCACACCTTTTAAAATGGCTTTCTTCCATAGGAAATAATGAAGGATAGGGGCACCTTCTTTTGGGGCTCATAGAATGGGACCCCCTGGTCCAATCGTTTTGAAACTTGGGAGATACTTTGGGGAGAGTCACTAGATACTATACTGAAAATTTGGTGCCTCTACCTCAAAAAACAGCTCCCCCAGAGCCCCCGAAACCTCCAGATCAATTTCCCATTATACCCTATGAGAATCAATCTCCACATAGAGAATAATGCTCAGCAGACGTGTCCCCCCCCCATTTCTGGCGACTCTGAAGGGGATGGGCCTTTCTACTCATGAGTTGCTGCCAACTTCTTCAAAGTAATACAGACACACCATCCCAAGAGGAAGCCTTTCAATCAGCGACTGAAGCCTCCGGAGGTAGAAACGCACATGGTCCTCCGGGGGCTGAGCTCCCCCCCCCCACTGGCCAGACTCCCCGAGGAGACGCCACCTGGCAGCCAGAGAGGATGCAAGGACTACAAGTCCCAGCATGCACCTCGTGAAGGGAGGCCGGACTGGAGCGAATAGCAGGCCAGTGGTGGGCGGGTCTTTGTGTCCTGGAGGAAGGAAGAAGCCTGAAGCCAGGCAGGGAAAGAGACACGGCGCCGTTCCACCCCCCCCACCCCCGCTTTCAGATTTTTAGATAGCGGGGGATTAGGCTGCTAATCCAGGGGTCCCTCGGCAGGGCGGGGGGGTTGGGAAGTCTAGATACGTGAGAAAGTGAGATGCCCCTCCCAAGACTTTGCAGATCCCCTGCATGCAAATATCTAATCTGGAACTTCTCTGATTCGTTTATAGATCTGAGCATTTGCCCCTTCAGCTCACTTTTTTAAAACTTCTGTGCCATACAATTTGATCATCGTTAATGGTTAGGTCTTGGCCTTGAGGAGTCTGTGGATTCAGTCTTCCCACCTTTACTCGAACAAAAGATCCATTGGGGAAAGTTACCCAGTTGATAACATCAAATCCTTCCACTAATTCTCCATTTTCATTGAAATGCATAATTTCTCCAGCAGTGTTGTTAAAAGAAATGCTCCTCAGAAAACGATGAAGCTGCATTGTAAGGAAAATGGAGGGGGAGTAATGAGAGTTAGGCTGATTCTACATTCCTGTTTGGCTCTGATTTTCTGAGCACTGAAATCACCTTCTTGAAATCCAGAGTATATTTTTTCATCTACTCTCAAAATTTTGCTCCTGGACTTCCCCTCCATTTGCTTGCTTTACTGGAGGGGAGAAGGGGTGAAAACGTTGTGATGCAACGTCACCCCAGAGTCAGAAATGACTGGTGCTTGCACAGGGGACTACCTTTACCTTTTTACCTTTAGCAAGTTATAGCCTAATCTGTCCGATCTCAGAAGCTAAGCAGGGTCAGTACTTGGATGGGAGATTGCTAAGGAGGACTCTGCAGAGGAAGGCAGTGGCAAACCACTGCTGCTTCTCACTTACTATGAAACCCCCATGGTGGAGTCACCATTAGTAGGTTGCAACTAGATGGCATTTGCACACAGAAGTAGCAAAAGTTGGGCAGAAATGTAATATGGAAGTACATAGTCACATAACTGTGTCATTATATTAAATTTTCAATGTGTGACATATTGCTTACAGTATTTTGATTACTATCCTTGTGCTCATATTTCACAATAACATATTCCTCATACATGACACACATTGATGTGCTGGACTGAGAAACATTTTTTTTTCTTCTGTTGTTCTTTCAGTCAGTTTTTCAATCTATGGTAGATTTTCAACCCAGTGGAGGAGTCAGACAAGGGTATTTTTTGAAAGGAGCACTACCAGGGCTTTTTTTTCTGGAGAAATGAAGGTGGAAAACATGGGATTCTTTAAAACAATTATTATTTTCGTGCACTACTTCTACTTTAAAGCACATTCCAAACTTTAGACGTGTCACCAACTTCCTGCGTTCTTTTGGGGTTTTATTCTTGGTGCCTAACTCTGAATGATGACCTTGAAGCAACTGTGGTTTAACATACTTTGTTCGATCAAAGACTGTCATTATCCTCTGGTGCCCCTCTTGAAGTTTAAAACATTTTTGGGAGTTTTGTTTCCAAGAAGAGATTCTGGAATTCCATTCCAGTGAGTTCCCCCTGGGTGCTACATTCTCTATGATATTTGGACTTCATTTTGAATGCCTCATGTCCTTTTCGAGAGCAAACAGGACGCATTGCTGGATAGGTTGCCCATGAGAAACCTGTTTTCATTGTGACAAAGGTGCAATTACCATTCAGTATGTGGTTTGCAATGACTAAAGAATTATCAAGGGGCATATTAACATTTTGAACATGTATCTGAACTCTTATTGGGCAGAATTCCATCCATCTGTGACCAGTTGATTAGTAACTTTTAAAACCTTCTCTGACCTAGGGGTGAATCAGTTACATTTGATGGACAGAATGCAAGTGAAAGCAGCTGTTGAATTTTTTCTCTTAGGTTATTGTCAATTGTACAGTAGTAGAAGAAGAAGATATTGGATTTATATCCTGCCCTCCACTCAGAGTGGCTCACAATCTCCTTTATCTTCCTCTCCCACAATAGACACCCTATGAGGTGGGTGGGGCTGAGAGGACTCTCACAGCAGCTGCCCTTTCAAGGACAACCTCTGCCAGAGCTATGGCTGACCCAAGGTCATTCCAGCAGGTGCAAGTGGAGGAGTGGGGGATCAAACCCAGTTCTCCCAGATAAGAGTCCACACACTTAACCACTACACCAAACTGGCTCAGTAGTAGACAATTCCCCCAAAGTACAGCCAGTGACCACTTACAGTTTGATTTCTGTAAACAAAAAGGCACCTGGGGTGAAAAGTTACCTCAAGAATCTATCCATTCTTCTGTTTGGAGGTAGTTTTAATACCCCGTAAGATTTATCACTTAGGAAATCTTTTTAAGTGATTTGCAGAGATAAAGCCCTCCATGACATGAAATCCTGAACACTATTTACCTCACCACACGTATTACCTCATATGTTCCTTGGGCATAATAAAAATATCCCAAGGTTCCTATGCTGTACAAATTATTAATATGAGACAGTTTCCTTTGAAATTCATGACTGTTTCTATTGTCAGTGATTTAGGTTCAAAACACAGATTACCTTGGAGACAAAGCATACTGGTACAAGTTATTCAGAATACAAAAGGGAGAAAGTGAATCTGTGCAAAAGAAACATTTAGCCTCATGTCAGAGTAAATTTACACACTCTTGAAATGTTAGTACTGTGAAATGTAGCAGCCTCTGATATGACAGCCAAACAAATGGGACATTTTTAGTGTGAAATGCATAGGGAATTTGCCTAGGGGTTGAAATATACTCCCAAATGCAACATGTTAACTCCCCGCCCCCAAACACACAGAGACCAGGAAGAAGAAGGAGAAGAAGAAGAACTGTATCTAGAGATATAATTACCTGCCATGGTTGCACATTCTGAAATCCTTGCCTCTCTCCTAACAGTCTTCTGTGTCTGTCTCTGTATGTGTACATGGCATGCAAAGCATGAGCCACAGCATAGACAGCATTATAGACACTGTAGCTATGGCCAGTCATGGTCATTTCAAACCACATCCCAGGAAGACTCTCCAACTTCTCTATCCCAGTGCAGGGTCCATTGTTCTCTTCAGGCCAATCAGAAATGTTCAGTGAACACCTAAATGCATGCTGCCAGAAGTCCTGGATAAAACCATCTCCTTTTGACCAAGATGGCCTTACAAACTGTAGAAATTTTTGGAAGCCTGGCGGCTGATTGGAGTGAACTGCAAAGGATATGGCACCATGGAAGATTTCTGTAAACCAGATAGTTTGAATGGAAAGTATCTCAAAATCCCATTGAGATGTAATAACCCATACTTTACCTACAATAGGCAATGAAAATAGTTCTGCATTATACAGCAACAATGTGCTTAAAAGGTATAGGGATGCAGTCTCTCCATATGTAAAATAAACATTGGCTTTGCTCTCGAGGAGAACTGGAAATTGTTCCTGCAGTACCATCAGGTACTCTGGCAGGCGGTCACTGTAAGTTCTTTTGGGTGTTTTTAGCTTGAAGGAATAACAGATTCCATTCTGTGTAAGCAAAGGGACAATGGTTTGCAGAAAATGGTCTCCATTGTCATCATCCACAGCCACAAGCCCAATCCATGTCCATCTGAAATGGTGAAGTAAATGTACGATGCCCATGTACTGATAGCCCGCATTTGGAACCATCTGGTACAAGGCAGGAAATAGCATTTGGCTACCCTGCCCTAGGGGAAATGATCCAAAAGTGAGCTGAAAGAAAACATGTAGACATTTTTCAGGCATACTACTACAGGACCTTCCTTTAGTTACCACATGGTAAAATCTCCATAAAAGGACGTTTTCACAGCAGACTTTTTTACGGGGTGATTTGCCATTGCCTTCTCCAGTCATCTACACTCCCCCCCCCACCCCAGCAAGCTGAGTACTCATTTTACTGACCTCAGAAGGATGGAAGGCTGAGTCAACCTGAAGCCGGCTACCTAAACCCAGCTTCCGCCAGGATCGAACTCAGGTTGTGAGCAGAGAGTTCAGACTCCATACAGCTGTATATATGGGCCTACCTGTGGGATGTTGTAGAGGGATAAAATAGTGGCTACATTGACAGATGTTTCAGAACAAAGCCCTCCAATAACAGCCACAAGATTGTTTTTGAAATCACACTTGAAATTGGGGACAAACTTCTGTTGTGTGGAAAGCAGGTTCAGGGTAGCCTTATAGGTCATCTTTGTAAGATAATAGCTGTTGAGGATGTGAAAACCCAAGGTAACGTTTGGTAAGATGTCAGAATTCTCATTGATCTCCTTTACAGCAAATATCAAAGCCAAGAGATATTGGTAATGTTTGGGCACTGACCTGAAATGAGAATGAGTGGCTGGTTAACAAATGATCAAAACAACAAATACTTCAGTTTTCCATTCCATTTTCCTTTATTAGCTTCTATGACCAAAAGTCTTAAGCTCAACCAGAATGTATCAATTACCAAACATACATAGATATACAGCATTACTCACAAAATTCAAAGGTTACAGTCAAAAGATTCAAATCTAAAAAGTGTATAAAATATTAAAACAGGTGTTTCTAATAAAACCTATCATTCAGGTTAAGTACACAACAAATAATTATTCTTTATAAATTTCATTGGAATGTTAACTTGGCATAAAAACAAGTCAGGCTGCTTTTACACCTGACCTATCCTTTCATCTAGGACATTTTAAACATCTAAAATAAATGAGGGTGTAGGTTCCAAACCATTTAATAGGATGCATTTCTTTTTGACATGTGCAAACTCCTTCTATCTTGAACAAAGCAGGAGTCAAGTTGCACCTTTAAGACCAACCAATTTTTATTTAGAACGTAAGCTTTCGTGTGCTCTTAAGCACACTTCATCAGACGAGGAATCCAGCGCAGTGAGCAAAGCCATGCATAGCTGGTAGGCAGTGGCCCAGAATGCAACATGGTACAGATTTAAGAACCAATGACAGTGAAGTAAAATTATCTGGTAGGCAGTGGTTTAGAATGTAAAATGGTACAATGGCAGACTAGTAAAATTAACAAACTGAGCAAACCTTTGATCTGAGTAGCATGAGTAGCTCAGCTCTGTATGGCTTTGCTCACTGTGCTGGGTTCCTCGTCTGATGACGTGTGCTTAAGAGCACACGAAAGCTGACGTTCTAAATAAAGATTGGTTAGTCTTAAAGGTGCACCTTGACTCCTGCTTTGTTCAACTGCT
Organism: Heteronotia binoei; assembly: GCF_032191835.1. Lineage (NCBI taxonomy): Eukaryota > Metazoa > Chordata > Lepidosauria > Squamata > Gekkonidae > Heteronotia > Heteronotia binoei. The sequence goes on along the minus strand of NC_083237.1, from coordinate 14,358,988 downwards.
TCAGACCAACATGGCTGCCCGCTTGGATCATCCTTCTATCTTGATTGCTGCTCTAAAAAAAATTACAAGAAGCAGCATTCGACGATCGAAAATGATTGAAGTTTGTATTGTGCATTTTTGTTGCGTCACAACAGATTTTGGAAATGTTCATTCAACAGGAAAACCCAGGTGCACCCAAGCATTTTATGTTGCCTGAAGGATAATGGATATGTTACTTCAAAACACACAAACATCCAACATTAGATACTGCAGACATCAACCTAGACTGAAAAGGAAGTGTACCAACATGAGGATATGCTGGCTTTGGTAAAAGCGTGCCTCACATGCAGAACACCATGTATCTAATCACCTATGGGGTGGTTCTGTTCTAGTCTCCAAGCCCAGTTCCTAATTTGGAGGTTCCAAGGAAAAGCCTAAGAGCAAAGTGGTGGTCTGTAGTGGGAGTCTATTTATCAGCATAAATTGCCAGTCCTCTTTCTACCAATCGATATGCCATTCTGGCAAAGGAGATTTTTCTCAGTGAAACTATATCAAATACTCTGTTACTGGTTCATTCAAATCATAGAGAGAGAAAGAAGGAAAAGGAAGGGGGGAAGAGAGAAATTCTTACGTAGGTTCTGTATTCAAATTCTCTTCGGGATGTTCCAGGAACAGGGGAGAGCTACGGAACAAGAAAATGTGAGCAACGATCTGACCGATAACAAAGTCACCTGATTGATAAAATTCATGAGAAATGGGAAGGGAATCACTGCTCACGGAGCAAGTAACAGAATGGGTCTTGCAGCCAGACTGGCCCAGCAGTACAAGGAGGAGCACCACCACCAGGACCATCATGATGGCAAATGATCCCTTCCAAATGCAGATTTCCATGTTTCCATCTACAACATTATCTGGCCAGCGTCAGTTTGGTGTTGCATCTTTTCTTGAATGCCTGACAACAGCTGGCATGTAGAAGTCAAGCTTGCATAGAAGGAATCTTTGCCTCAGTGCTTCTAGCTTGTATTTAATAAGGTTTAATGCAGGTCTTTTTTTTTACCCTTTTGGCCATCCATAACTTTGAATAGCATGTTCCTTCTGTGGTCCTTAGTTTCTTATCTCAAGAGAAAAGTTGGGCCATTCTTGTGGGCCAATATACACTGGTTGGAAAAGTAATTCAAAGTTTAGGAGCAAGATAACTTTCCTTGAGTATGCAATAAAGTGAGAGTTTTCGATCAGATTTTTAAGAAGATGTTAAATAGCAAGAAAGCCTGTGACAGTGAGGTAAGGAAGTCACACACACACAAAAAATGTTGTCCGAAAGAACGTTGTTGTAAGTCACTCTCTGTGCGTATTTGCCTGAAACAGAAACAGGTATGCCTTCTTTTATGAGGTTCAGTTTCATTAGGTCACTAAAAATAATTGTAAAAAATAGAACATTAATGAGAAAAAGGGAAGCCATTAAGTCCAGATGGATGGTGTGGACATCTGAGTTAGCGAAGTGTCAGCAAAAACACTGGCACAGTTGTCCTTGTGCATAGACTGAGTTCCAATCAAAATGCAGTATTCTTATAGCCTCCTTCAGATGCAGTCGTATCAGTCTTGCTTGGAGACTCTAATAGTCCTTTGAGAAGCAGTAAGGAAAACAGTAATTCTGACAATAATGGAGGAGACCATCTTCTCCCTATTGGATTTGCCTCTCCTTTGGAACCATAGATGACCAAAACACTTTGGGATCTTTTAAAAAAAATGAAATTCAACAATAACTATGTTTTCCTCTTCTGATGGATACATGATGAAAGCTGCACAGGGCCAGCTAAGTATACTCTTACAAGAAATAGGGCTGCCAAGCCCTCAGTCCGGGCGGGGAATCTCCCACCTGGGAGGTTCCCAACCTGCCAGCCCACATTGTGATGACATCACTGGTGTGATGATGCCACCCGGAAGTAACATCATCAAAATGGCGGCACCCATGTGGGGCCGCTCTAGGCATTTCTGAAAAAACTCTAAGGTTTTCCCGGATGCTCTAATCATTTGGGAGGTAAAACTCTATGGTGCAAATAGGTACAATAGAGTTTTAACCTCCCAAATAGCTAGAATGACCAGGAAAACCATAGAGTTTTCCCGGAAACGCCTACAGCGGCTCTGCATGGGTGCCACCATTTTGATGATATCACTTCTGGGTGATGTCATTTCGTCATGCGTGCATCATGCACACGAATGTCCCCCACCAGGGGATGAAGAGGACTTGGCAACCCTACTAAGAAACTAAAGGTTTTGACTGGCTTCTATAGGAAACCTAGATTTGTCGTTGGGTAATGTGTGAGAAGGCCCTAAATTAAGCATAGAAAATTATCAAAGCAAAAATTACATGAGGCATAAAACATGATCTTATTAAAAACTGATAAATCACCAGGCCAGAATGGCATACATTCAAGTGTTCTGAAAGAACTCAAATTTGTGGATCTTCTGACAGAACTTGTAATCTTTCATTAAAATCTGCCTCCATTCTAGAGGACTGGAAGGTAGCTAATATCACCCCCATCTTTTAAAAGAATTCCAGGGGAGATTCAGGAAATTACAGGCCAGTCAGTCTGACATCGATACTGGGTAAGAAAACTAGGGCTTTTTTTGTAGCAAGAACTCCTTTGCATATTAGGCCATACAACCCTGGTGTAGCCAATCTTCCATGAGCTTACAGGGCTCTTAGTACAGGGCCTACTCTAAGTGCCAGGAGGATTGGCTACATCATGTGTGGCCTAATATGCAAAGGAGTTCCTGCTACAAAAAAAGCCCTGGTGGAAACCCTTATTAAAGAGAGATTAGTAGGCACATAGATAAACTAAAGCTATTGAGGAAGATTCAGCATGGGTTCTGTAAGGGAAGATCTTGTCTCACTGACCTGTTAGTGTTTTTTGAGGGGGTGAACAAACATGAAGACAACAGGGACACAACAGATGTTGTTTATCTTGACTTCCATAAAGCTTTTGATAAAGTTTCTCATCAAAGGCTCCTAAGTAAGCTCAAGTCATGGGGTAAAAGGACAAGTCCTCTCATGGATCAAAACCTGGCTAATTAATAGGAAACAGAGAGTGAGTATAAATGGGCAATTTTCACAGTGGAAGGTGGTAAGCAGTGGGGTACCACAGAGCTCAGTACTGGGTCCGATGCTTTTTAACTTGTTCATGCATGATTTGGAGTTGGGAGTAAGCAGTTAAGTGGCCAAGTTTGTGGATGACACTAAATTGTTCAAGGCAAGAACCAGGTGAGAACCAGGGAGGATTGTGAGGCACTCCAGAGGGATCTGTTGAGGCTGGACGAGTGGGCGTCAATGTGGCAAATGAAGTTCAATGTGGCCAAGTGCACATTGGGGCCAAAATACCTAACTATAAATAGAAGTTGATGTGGTCCAAACAGTTGGGGAGTGACCAAGAGAGAGATCTTGGAGTCATGGTAGATAACTCATTGAAAATGTCGAGACAGTGGCCACTGCAGTTAAAAAAGGCAAACACTATGCTGAGAATTATTAGGAAGGGAATTGAAAACAAATCAGCCAGCATCATAACATATGGAATTCACTGCCACAGGAGGTGGTGGCGGTTACAAGCATGGATGGTTTCAAGAAGGGATTGGATCAACATATGGAGCAGAGGTCCATCAGTGGCTATTAGCCACAAGGTATCGATAGAACTCTGTCTGGGACAAGTGATGCTCTCTATTCTTGGTGCTTGGGTGGGGGCAGCAATGTCCTGGCCCCACAGGTGGATCTCCTGATGGCACCTGGGGGGTTTTTGGCCACTGTGTGAAAGTGTTGGACTGGATGGGCCATTGGCCTGATCCAACATGTCATCTCTTATGTTCTTATGTTACCCAGAGACCTAAAGCAGGAAAAGAGAGTTCAAAAGCTAAGTGAGACGTTTTAGATAAACAGGCTGTCTGTAAGAAAGAAAAGGCCATCTCCTCAGTGTCTGTGTGAGGGAAGTGTCACTATTCAACTTGTAGGTTCTTAGTAATGCACTGAACTGGCTTGAGTTGTGAGCTGTGTTTACCACCAGTGGTGTTCTGATCATCATCTCAGCAACAAATTTCTCAGAAACAAAATCATTGCGTTTAAACACCCTCTGGGATATCCAGGGCTCTGTCTGATTTGCATCACTATTTCAACTTTGCATTTATATGGAAGGTATTTTGTTGCTGATTCCCATACAAATCAAAACTCAAGCAAAGTAAAAGTGGGATCCATCCAGCTTTTCCACCAGTGAGGAAATAAGGAGGTATCTTCTTTGACCACACACAAAAGAGCTCTGTTGAGAATTATGGAACTTGCATGGACAAAAGCCATGTAAGATGTGAACCACTGTACGAAGTAAACTGGGTAAAATTGAATGAAACCGCTAGCTGGATCCAAACTAATTCAGCACCCTCATCTCTTTTCCTTCATAACCTTCAGCTTCTACATGTTTTCATTTTGAGAAGTGTAGATTATAACAAATGCATCAGCTAACATACATGCAAACCAGCTTCAGTTGTGTCTCTTAATTTTGTGGAGGAACAGTCATTTCAATTAATTACCAAATGGTATTTTATCCCTTTAAGGCAGCGCTATATAAGTTGAGATATTCAGTCTTTATAAGTTGAGATATTCAACTCATGTAAGTTGAGATATTCAGCTGGAAAAAAACTGCAGGCAAATAGTAAGTTTCATTCATTGCTGGTGGAACTGTCCTTGCATTAACGACTCCTGGAAAACTGTAGTGGCACGCATACGTGAGATTACTTTGTTACAGAAAAAAATAACATAGCATAAAAATTACAAACTCCGCTGCTTATTATACCTTATTACTGAGAAATGGTTTCCCATACTAGAATATATCTCATCATAATGTATGCCCGAAAGACTACAGAGTTAGTGATTTTTTAAATATTTTAAATATTTTACGAATAGGCTCTTTTTTAGATTTCATATATTGTAAATTGTAGATTTAACTTTTACAAAAGTCAGAGTGTTAATATTATGACTTATTTGTTTATATTGTTACTGTTGAGTTGTTAGAGGCAGCTTTAAAGCTGTAATGGATTTATACATGTTTCTTCTTCAACTGTTATGTGCAAATTTATAACAATAAACTCCAAAAATTGTGGAGGAAGAGGGACTCATGGCACCATTTTGACATTGGTCATTGCTTTGCTAGGTCAGCAATCAGAGGACTGTTTTCCAATTTACACTTAAAAAAAGAAAATTGGTTTAACATTTCACTCCCCCTCCCCCTTTTCATGCCCAGTCAACAAAGCTGGATTAAGACCAACTGATGCCCTAAACACAGTCCTACAATAGTGCCCCTCAGACCTCCCATTGCTTAACCAACAAGACGGAACTGAAACTCTCATGCCATAAAACTAATGTAATATTTGGTGATACCTTTAAAGTTGTACACAGCAGATAAGGATAATTTTTAAAAAACTGACTGAAGCTGAGTGTGTCAATGAAATTCAGGGCATGATAGCTGGGAGAGAAATACTTCTGCCGTGTTGCCCTTTGCTTGGTTCCTTAGCACATGCTTATTTTGCTTATCCAGAGCAGCTAGTCATACAGTGATTTTTGAGCAAGTTATTCTTAAACAGAAAATTCAACTGGGTAATATGAGAGCCGAACCACTGATAGGAAAAAGTGAGAAGGTAGAGTGGTTTATACTGTTAAGAATGCTGAAGAAAAGGATCCACCATTAACTGTTTCTTGTGCTAAAATTCTCTTTCAGGCCACAGTTTGCGGAAGTGTAACAGTAGATTAATTTACTAATCCGGAGATTTTTTTTTAAAAAAAGCAAACATTGATAATGTGGTACACAATAACAGAAATTAGTGAGTGGAGGATAAAGTTCATCACAAGGATAGTGCTGGAACGGCTTCTGATTTTATTACCGTGCTCTGTTATATGCAAGAAGCATTCTATTCATTGCACCAGAGCAATTGGATCATCTTCCGGTTCCTCATGAATTTTATCGGCCTAGTGACCTGCTCATTGGTGCGATTGTTTCTCAGGTCTTCTATGTCTATGACACACCCTCTTTGCATGAGCAACCTGCACAGTTGTTCATTTCTGAATCTATGTGAGACATTCCTTGACTTGCTATTTTTTTATTTAGTTATGTCTTCAATGTGTGTGGCTTTGTAAAGAGGAAGGGAAGATTGGCCCTTTTCTTGTGGACACAGAATCTATGATTTGGTGCATAGAAGACCCCAAAATGGGCAGAGAGAGGCAGAGTGGAGAGAAAGAGAAAGGAGAAGAAGGGGCTTATTAGTTCATAGCCTGTACTTAGGCTTAATGGAATTGAGTTCAAGAATTCACAGAACAGGCTAACACTGAAGACAAATCTGGACAAAGATGGATCTTAACACAATATTTCCACCCAATATTGTGATAGATGCGAAATTTGCAAAATACAGACAAGAGCTTGTGAACATGGGGTTCTGGTTCAGTGTGTCCACTTAGCACACAGTCATCTACATTGCATTGAGTCTGCAGTTGGATAATGGCAATTTGATTTATTTTAAAAAGTGAAAATCATTATTAGCCATTGAAGCCATGAATGTTATTGTCCCAAGTGATCCTAAATTTATTTTATTTATTTATTTTTATTTTATTCGATTTATATCCCGCCCTACCCCACCGAGGCGGGCTCAGGGCGGCTTACAACACAAAAACTAACAACTCAATTTAAAATACATTAATAATACATTGATAATTATAATTATACAATAAAATACATATAAAATACATAAAACATGTAAAACTTACTTCAGTATGTACTATGCTACCTTCTTTAAATCAATTCTTCAATATTCCAGTATTAAAAATCTGATGTTCGAGATTTGAATATTCAGGCATTTCGATAACAATTAATTATATGCCAACCGGAAGAGGGCTGTTTTGCAGGCCCTGCGGAACTGTTCAAGGCTCCGCAGGGCCCTTACCTCCTCCGGGAGCTGATTCCACCAACAGGGAGCTGCAATCGAGAAGGCCCTGTCTCTGGTCACTTTCAGACGGGCCTCCTTTGGCCCAGGGATTGTAAGAAGGTTTTGGGACCCCGATCTCAGCACTCTCTGGGGAACATGTGGGGAGAGACGGTCCCTAAGGTAGGCAGGTCCCAGGCTAAATTTCAAATGAAGGGCAAGACTTTATTTAAAGCTACACTCCTAGATTTATAACAACAACCTTAAAAACTCAATATAAAATTTATATTATAGGTTTGGAAAGGTACAAATATTTATTTTAAAAGGCTTCCATGGTTAATGAATAAAGTAATGGAAGCAGTAATTCATTTGTTTGTTTTTCTTCTATTTATATTCTGTTCTCCCCCACAATCTACTCCACTCTGTTTTGAATTCTTGAAGGCTGCTGCTTGATTTGACTTTTTAAAGGGTTTTGCCAAAGAGTATTAAACAACTACAGACTTCGGTTCCAGAATGAAGATATTCAATGTTCTGATACGCTATGCTGCATATTTTACTCCTACGGATTTTCTGCGTTTTGTGAGATTCTTCCTTGAGCTATTATTCATAGGGAGGGGGAAGTCTTTATAGTGTTCTCATTTGTATGTTTATTTTTTGTATGCTAACTTGGATTAGAATGCATGTATATCAATCAGGCCTCAGATCCTGAACCTTTCTGATCCCCCCCTCCTCCCTACTTACCTTGTCCATTGAATAGTACATGCAGCAGCATAACAATCCCTGATTTAGGAGAGTGGGCAGTCAGCCAGCCTCCAGCAGCTTTGCCACACACCCCAGCAGCCCTCATTAACCCCTGGAGAAGCCTGTGCCACCCTTTCTCCACTTCCTATGTGATTTTGGGTGGCTGGTGGCTTACTGGTTTTTTGACTGTGGGCAGGAAAGTCCCAATGAAGCCACGCAATACATGGCAGTCATCCGGCTATTGCCCCATTTCAAATGGAAATGGATTGTGTTGGTTGCCGCAGATGATGATAACGGGGACCGGTTCTTGCAGATCATGATGCTAATGCTTTCCGAGAATAGCATCTGTTTTAATTTTACTGTAAGATTATCAAAACAGGCGTATTTGCAAGGTGGGATGGATGTGTTTGCAAAGCAGAGAGAGTATTTTTCTATTTATGATGAAAGTAAAGCCAATGTTATGTTTTCTGTATGGAGAGAACTCATCCTTGTTTGGTCTGAGAATGTTGTTGCTCTTAGACCCCTTCATTTCATTTCCACCTGTGCATAAAGTGTGGATTGTTATGTGCCATTGGGACTTTGAATCAATCTCTGTCCAAAGAGTTTCTGTGCTGAGGCTTTGGCCATAAGAAAGCGGATTTTCCAAACCTTGTAATAACTTTTTCTCTATAACCAGTCATATCTATGCAGTTGTGAAGTTTAACCCTTGTTTATTAATTTTATATTTGTATGTAAACTGTGTGCTGGTGAACTTCTTGACTGATCTTCAATTGTAATAAATGTTGATAGAGCCAGGTGGGTAGCCGTATTGGTCTGTTAGTTCGTTTATTGTAATTCGCCTTTGACTGTTACAAGTCTACAAAAATCTCAAGGGGCGTTTTTGCACTCACGTTCAGCCGGCACGACCCCCCTCTTCACCGCGCAGGATCTGCGCGGATTTCGCACTAAATGCCGCGGAGCAGCCGGAAGAGCCGGAAACTCCCGTCGCAAAAGCCGCGCAAACGGAAACTGCTTTTTGGCGGTTTACGTTTGAGTGGCTTTTGCACCAGGAGTTTCCGGCGTAAAAGGCTGCTCCGTGGCATTTAGTGCGAAATCCGCGCAGATCCTGCGCGGTGAAGAGGGGGGTTGCGCCGGCTGAATGTGAGTGCGAAAACGCCCAAGGAAAAACAAAGTAAACTAGATGTTAATGAACATACAAAGTAAAGCATATAACAATAGATGCAATACGATAGCAATAACGATGTATTGGTCTGAAGCAGTAGAGTAAATCCAGTGGCACCATTAAGATCAACAAAAGTCTGTTCAAGGTACGAGCTTTCATGTGTGGTGACACTTCTTCAGATACATAGAAATGGATGCATCTATATAGGTGAACAGCAAATTAGCATACAACTAAATGAAAATGTTTTTGACATATGCAAAGACCAAATAGTAACATCAAGCTAAGTTTATAGGTCACACTATGGTTTAATTAATTACAGGGTGGGAAAGTAGTGTAATACGTCAAAGTAGGAGACTTATGTGTGAAAGTACCTTTCTTAATTATTGAGACTAATTGAGACTGTGTTCATTGGGCCTATAGTTGAAGACAGCAACATCTTTGTATTTCCATTTTATTCTTGCCTCCCACTTGTCCAGTTCGTGATCTCCCCATGAAGGGAGGGAAAAGTGCTATGTCATCATTATTGGAGAATGTTTATTCATTTTATCTGTTATTAACTTCCTTATTCTCCTATTCATTGTATTTTATGTATGTTGTATGTTTTATCATTATGTACACCACCCTGAGCCCTTTAGGAGAAGCTGGTCAGTGATGATGATGATGATGACCAATTACTGAACTTTACTCTTTTAATCTGTATTGTTGACTTGTTTTAATTCCTGTTGAGTTGTTTTAATTCCTGTATTAATCTAGTTGATGTACATCACCCAGAGCCTGGCCTTGGCCAGGAATGGGTGAGTCACAAAATGAATAAATAACAACAACATTAATGTCATTTCATCATTAATAACTTCACTGGCTTCCATATATTGCATCTGTGGCATCCCTGGTTTGTAATGGACCATGGCTAAATACAAATAAACATTTGAACATTGCATTTGCGGTTCACAACAGAATACACTGGATCTTTGTGCAGGTTTTACCTTTAATTATTGGTGGTGGAAAGTGCCATCAAGTTGCAGCCAACTTATGACAACGCAATAGAGTTTGCAAGGCAAGAGATGTTCAGAGGATGTCTCTGCATACCGACCCTGGATTTACTTGGTGCTCTTCCAACCAAATGCTAACCAGGAGCAACACTGCATAGTATCTGAGACATAATTACATCAGACTAGCCTAGCCCAATAATTAATTTTTAGAGTCTTTAATTTGTTTTCTTATCAAATGTTCTCTTTTGTTCATCACAGGCCTCACTATTAAGATGTACCATTTGGGCAGAAAGAGGCAGCCCAATAACCCAGCACTGGAAGCCAAGATGGAGAAAATCTCCACAATCACCATATCTTTCCCTCTTGTACTCAAGTAAGTTGGAAAAAAGGAAAGCCATACACTGCAGAAGACCAGCATGCTGAAGGTAATGAACTTGGCTTCATTAAAAGTGTCAGGCAATTTTCTTGCTAGGAAAGCCACAGTGAAGCAGACAATGGCCAGGAAGCCCAGATAGCCAAAGACACAATAAAACAGGGTGACTGAGCCTTCGTTGCACTGTACTATGATTTCTGCAGTCAGTGAATGCATGTCCAAATCTGGGAATGGAGGAGAAATACCCAACCATAGGCCACAAATGCCTATTTGCACTGAGGAACAGAAAAGAACAGTAAAATGAGCCAACTTTTTCCCTACCCACTTCTGGAAAATGTTCCCTGGCTTGGAAGCCATGAAGACCACCACCACTATGATGGTTTTTGCTAACACAGAAGATACCGCAACAGAGAAGATGATGCCAAAAGCTGTTTGTCGGAGGAGGCAGGTCACCTGGTTAGGCTGTCCAATGAAGAGCAGAGAGCAGAAGAAGCAAAGGAAAAGGGAGACAAGAAGAATGTATGTGAGGCTCCGGTTGTTGGCTTTGACTATGGGGGTGTCCTGATACTTGATGAAAATTGCAAGCACCATAGCTGTGATCAGAGAAAAGAAAAGAGCCATAAATGCTAAAACAATGCTCAAAGGATCTTCAAAGGAAAGGAAACTTGGAAGCTTGGGCATGCATTGATCTTGGAATTTGTTTGGAAAGTAACCCTCTGAGCAAGTGATACAAGAATCCATATCTGAAAGAAGAAGGTAATGACATTTAGGAGCTTTCTCCACACAATAAGAAGAAGCTATCAAAATCTGGAAACTGAGTTGATTCCAAGATCACAAGCTGCTTCATATATTCTCTCAAAACCATATTTTCCCCCTTTAGAAAGAACTGATATGATACCTTGCAGAGTTCTTTTTAAAAATGTTAATTAAAATTACTTCCAAAGATATTTGGGTTCCTGGACATCTGATTGCCTAAGCATGAGGGGATGTTTTTGTCCTTCAGTATTGGAAAAGGCTATCTTTTAATGTCTCATGTCCCAAACACTGGTGTTATGCATTATATATACTTTGTGATAATTTGCCCTTTAAAGTTTTAAGACTCTTGCAACCACATTTAACCTCTTCATCACATTCCCCAGAAGGATAGAAGTTAAAATACCCTTCTAGGCACCACTCTTGGTTTCTCTCCCACAGCATTTCTGGATATATGATTGGGTTAATCTTTCATTTTTTTTACAAAATATTTATTGAAATTTTGTTTTTAAAAAAGACAAGAAAGAAAAAAGAAAAAAATCAACCTGCATCATGCAACAATCAAAAACATGTTAAAAGATATAAATGGTAGAAATTGAATTATGGCTATACAAAGGAAGAACCATAACAATAACAATAGCAGGAACCTAAGTTTTAAATATTAGATATAGTAAAAACCAGGGTTTTTAAGCAGGAATGCACAGGAGCGCAGTTCTGGCTGCCTTGGAGTTAGAGGATGTGGCCTAATATGCAAATGAGTTCCTGCTGGGCTTTTCTACAGAAAAAAGCCCTGACTAAAAGCCACCTAAAACAAGGAGCACATATATAAACTGGAAAATATGCCAGTTTTGGAATTAAACTTTCTTAACTGTACATATCTTACCTTCTTGGTCCGACATCTTCCCTTCTGGACACAGAACACAATCATAACAGCAAGATTTCTCTCCCTCCTTCATTTTTCTGCTATTGCCAGGGTAGCACTTGTCATTACACAGAGAAAAGGGAGGCGTCTGTCTTTGAACAATGGAACAATTGAGACCAGAAAAGGTACTGAAGAGTGCATATGTTCATATATAAACATAACCTTCTTCACATTGGTTCAATTCATAGTCACCTTCCCTTTAAAATGACTTCCTGAACTGTTGCCTTTATTGAAGATCTCTCCTCAACATCTCCCTTTTATAAAGAATGCAAAAAGATGGGTGTTTGGGAGCCTTCAGGTCCTAGATTTTTGCAGAGCATTCTCCATGTTCTACTCATTCTCAAGATTCTAATGATGTCATTCAGTGGTCTAATAAATATTCAAGAACCTGAAGGAAAACCTTGACCTAGATAGTCCAGGCAAGCCTGATCTCATCAGATCTCAGAAGCTAAGCAGGGTTGACTCTGACAAGTACTTGGACGGGAGACCTCCTTGGAATACCAGGAGGTGGGAGTCAGGGGCAGGCTTTATTCAACCCTCTCCCTGAGTATCCTCCAGCCCCCAAGAAGGGGGTCAGTCACCAGAGGTCGCCATGACTTCCAGAATCTCTCTCTCTCATGCACACATACAAACACACATACAAAGAACATGAAGGAAAGTACAAAGTCTTATGGAAATCCATATGGATTTGCAGTAATTTCCCAGCTTGGTGGCTGAAGATCTCCTGTTATTACTTATCAATCCTATCCAAACTTAACCAAGAATGGTTGTGTTCAGAAACCCTTGCAAAATCTTCAGAAAATTTCCTTCAATTTATCTTTGATGTTATTTCCAGGTATTTCCTGCACTTCCAGCACTGGCATTCAGAACCTACTTTAACTTGCCCTTCCAATTGATGTATACATTATTAGCACAAGGTCTGGTAGTATATGTATGTAATATGTAACCTCACAGGTAGCCTATTCATTGGTGTGGGAACTCACTGTCTAAAACATGGTACTAGTCCAAAAGATTAAATCTTTGGACAGAAAATGGTACCTTCATTATTATTGGGGGAGGGACAGTGGCTCAGTGGTAGAGCATCTGCTTGGGAAGCAGAAGGTCCCAGGTTCAATCCCTGGCATCTCCAAAAGAGGGTCCAGGCAAATAGGTGTGAAAAACCTCAGCTTGAGACCCTGGAGAGCCGCTGCCAGTCTGAGAAGACAATACTGACTTTGATGGACCAAGGGTCTGATTCGGTATAAGGCAGCTTCATATGTTCATATGCCACATTGATAAATGTTATGTGTCAATGAAAGCACTGCATGAAGAAAGGCTTCTACTTGTTTCCCTTCATCCACTGTCAATGGATCGGCAATTGAGACATAATGTGGCTCTATCCCACCTGACTGAAGTCCCTATGCCACTATGTTCCCTGCAAAAAATACGGGTAGGAGCTACAATAGAAAAGACTACTCAAATCAAGGAATCACCACGTCCCGAATCCTATTTCACAGTTTATTGAAAGTTTCTTTAAGAATGACCAATGGAAGCTGATGGAATGTTCAAGAGACGGTGACAGTTAAATACCATTCGTTCACTTGAAGTCAGCTGGCAGAGGGAAGAATTTTACACCTGATTTACATACTACATATTATCAGCAATAAATCTGATGGTACATGAATAGAAGACTGTGAGCTCACAGACAGCACATTCACTGGGAAGAGGACTTATTGTTCAAAAGATACCACAAGTCCAAAAGTTAAAACTTTCAGTTTTTATCCAGACCAATTGTGCCATCATTATGTGTCACATTGTAGAATTTAATAGGTCAACAAAACACTGCATGAAGAAGGGATGGTAGGGGAGGGACAGTGGCTCAGCAGTAGAGCATCTGCTTGGTAAGCAGAAGGTCCCAATTTCAATCCCTGGCATCTCCAACTAAGAAGGGTCCAGGTAAATAGATGTGAAAAACCTCAGCTTGAGACCCTGGAGAGCCACTGCCAGTCTGAGTAGACAATACTGACTTTGATGGTCCGAGGGTCTGATTCAGTAGAAGGCAGCTTCGTATGTTCATATGATTCTATTTCTTTCTCTTAAATCTATCATCAATGTATCGCCATCTGACAGACAACGAGGCTCTTTCCCACCTGACTGAGGTCCCCGTGCCACTCAATTCTGTCCTCATGAATGGTGAGCTCTTTTCCTGGAAGACTCTGAGAATCCAGCTTCCCAACTTTGACTCGGATATAGGAGTTATTTGGGAAAGTTACCAAGTTGGTCAAGTCAAACCCAGCTACCAATCTTCCATTATCATTGAACACAATTTTATCTCCAGCACTGTTGTTGAATGAAATCCTCTGAAGAAATGGGTGCAACTATGAAGAAAGGAAAAATGGGATGATACTGTGTTGGGATAGTCACTATGGGATTTTTTAAAAGAAGTGTCTAGAATGATTCCGATAAAGAGAATGGAAGTGGTTTTAAAATGCAACTACTATACATTTGAAGCAAGATGGTCGTGTAGCTGATACTATTTTAAATACTAGTTCTAAACTGATAATATAAAGTACTGCTTTGAAGACTTGCAGTAAGATACCCATAAGGAGTAGGAGTAGTTTATTTTATTTTATTTTATACCCTGCTCTTCATTCCCTTAAGGAGTCTCAGAGAGGTTTACAATTCCCTTCCCTCCCTCTTCCCACAACAAACATCCTATGCGTTAGGTGGAACCGAGAGAACTCTGAGAGAACTGTGACTGACCAAAGGTCACCCAAGACGGCTTCATGTGGAGGAGTGGGGCAGCAAACCCAGTTTTCCAGATTAGAGTCTACTACTCCTAACCACTACATCACACTAACAATGGTCCACACTAGAAGCAATGAGGCTAGAAGTGTTGTAGTTCTTCTGTATTCCTACCCGGCAAGGAGGGGATGAAGGTGCCCAGTAAAAGGCAAGTGCTTGTACTGATGATTTGAACATACAACGGTATATGAAAGGGATCTTGAGCAGTGGGGAGAGCTAACCTGCCAGGGCTCGAGTGTTAGAAATGCCTTTCTGTCCCCATCCTTCACAACTGCATGCTTGGCTCTGTATGAATGCATCATATGCAAGGAATGTGCTATAGTATAGACAGCATTATAGATACTGTAGCTGTGGCCAGTCATGCTCATTTCAAAGAAGGTTGCTGGAACACTCTCCAGTCTCTCTTCTCCAGTGCATAGTCCATTAGAATTTTCTAGATGCACAGAAGATGGGAATTCACAGCCAAATACTTCTTCCCAAAAGCCCCTGATGAAACCATTCTCATTTGTCCAGGAAGGTTTCTTAATCTGAAGAAATTTTTGGAATCCTAGGATTGCTCTTGAGTGAATTGTGAAAGAAAGAGCACCATGGAAAATCCGTATATCAAATCCCTGTAGAATATTAGATAATGCAAAATCAATCTGAGCAGTTGTAATCCACACTTTTGCTTCAGAAGTTTTCTCCATATGTTCTGTGTCTCCTATGAACATCATCTGTGCTCGTTCCCAGAGACTATATGCCAGCCACAGAATGGTTGAGGTTTCTCCATATACCACAATAACATTTGCTTTGCTTTCCAGAAAAACATCAGTATTACTGTTAGCTAACATCAGCAGGTCAGATATTCTATCCATTTGGACCTTTCTGAGAGCCCTTTCTGTGAAGGCTACACAGATTCCACTTCTAGAAAGCATTGGCTCCAAGTTCTGCAAGAACTGTTCTCCACCTTCATCATCGGGAGTGACGAACCCAACCCATTTCCATTTGAAGTGGACAAGCAACTGGACAATTCCAATATACTGAAGGGCTTCATTGGGGACCATGCGGTAAAATGAAGGGAAATGGGCTGAGTCATTCACATTTGATTTAAATGAACCAAATGAAATCTGGAGAATAAAAGGTGTTACAGAGAGGTCATAGCAATATGTTAGGACCACTTTACATATTGCTTTCTTATGTATAAAGCTACCTAAATTTTACCAAGAGATGCTCATTCACTCATTGGTTTGATTGACACCTTGCTTTCACAGAGCAATCTTGAGAGCTGAACATTTGAGAGACGTCACAACAATCTCCAAACAGCTAGAACCTAGTAAATTGTGTGTTGGGGGGGGGGGACCAGAAGGCCTTTAACCTTTTTCACATAAGATACACTTAGGAAAGGAAAGGCAATCTTCTTTCTGGGTATTTGCATACTCTTGTGTTGGATACTGGAATCACTCAAGGGTATGCTGAAGAGTTTTCTTGAGCAAAACCACATATAAAGAAAGAACCCAAGGCCTACCAGATCCTTCACAGCCCCTTGCCTAACCAACTTACCCAGAACTGTCAGGAAAATCTGAGGCTGAAACTGCTCCAGGCTCTGGTATCCTAAGACTAATACAAAACATGTACTGGGCTTCTGAACTGAAAAAAATGAATATAACCTTGCCCTCTTGTTCTTCCTTTCTGCCCTGTGGCACAGAATGGTAAAGCTGCAGTACTGCAGTCTGAGCTCCCTGCTCACAACCTGAGTTCGAGGTTGACTCCGCCTTCCATCCTTCCAAGGTCAGTAAAATGAGTACCCAGCTTGCTGGGGGGAAAGTGTAGATGACTGGGGAAGGCAATGGCAAACCACCTGTTAAAAAGTCTGCCATGAAAACTTTGTGAAAGCAACGTCACCCCAGTCTCGGAAACGACTGGTGCTTGCACAGGGGACCTTTCCTTTCCTTTCCTTTCCTTTCCTTTCCTTTCCTTTCCTTTCCTTTCCTTTCCTTTCCTTTCCTTTCCTTTCCTTTCCTTTCCTTTCCTTTCCTTTCCTTTCCTTGTTCTTCCATTTACGCAGAAGTCAGCATCGTACATTCAATGCTCAATATTGACCAATTGCATAAGAACTCTTCTCTTCAACATTCCCACAATTTGTTCAGTCATTTCTCCATCTATTCCTCCATCTGACCCAACAGGACATCATGCTCCCTTTTATTAAACACACATTATCCCAAACTGTTCCCTTCAACTAATTTTGGAGATCCATGTCTGATACAACTGAACATAGATCCAAGTGGGCAGTTGTGTTGGTCTGAAGCAGATGAACAAAGTCTGCTGTTAGCACAAGAAAGCTTATGTTCTGAATAAAACTTGGTTGGTCTTAAATGTGCATCTTGACTCATGCTTTGTTCAACAACTGAACATATTTCGCCTCCTTTTCTAGTTATTATTTTTCTCCCTTTTTTCTTACCCAAAGAAATGTACTAGAAAGACAAATACAGATTGAATGAGCTTGGAGACTGAAAAATCATTTCATTCTCCCTGTGCATTGAGCCTACCTGTGGTATCTTGTAAA
This sequence comes from Heteronotia binoei, assembly GCF_032191835.1. Classification (NCBI taxonomy): domain Eukaryota; kingdom Metazoa; phylum Chordata; class Lepidosauria; order Squamata; family Gekkonidae; genus Heteronotia; species Heteronotia binoei. The sequence continues at coordinate 14,341,795 of NC_083237.1, read as the reverse complement.
TACTTAAAATGTCAGCCATGTAGGAGGATGTTTCAAAGCCAAGCCCTCCAATGACCCCAATGACATATTTTTGGATGCCACACTTGAAGTTGGGGGAAAAGCCATCTGATTGGAAGAGCAGGTCAAGAATGGTCCGATAAGTCCATTTTTTATTCATGTAGCTGTCATAGATGTAGAAGCCCAGGGTGACATTGGGCAAGATGTCAGGGTTCTGATTGATTTCTTCGATAGCAAACACTAAGGCCAGAATGTGCTGGTAAAACTTGCTCATCACACTGCAAATAAAAGCAAAGTCTCTGCTCACACCAGAACACAATTGCGCTTGAAATCAAATCATACACAACCTTTTTTTAAAAAAAGAAAATCTCTTCCCTTAGTTGCTTTACCCAGTCTCTGCGGCAAGTACCGTGCTGCATAGAATGAAGGGTGCAATTAAATGTCACACTTATCACAATGAATTGAACCTCATATCATCCAAAAATTGTGCTTCCTCATCACAAGAACCATTCCCAAAGTATTATTTTCGCCTTCCTTTGCTTTCTTGCCATCCCTTTGCAAAAATTGAAATTTAAAAGCAGTGGTTAATTGCTGACTGGTTGAGTGCCCCTTTAAACTCTGAAAATTCAGCAAACACATACTGGAACCTAAAGTGTTCATTTTAAAAAAAAATTATCAGGCCTTGATATTGTTCTGGAGTCTGACCCAGTCCATGCTGACTGGTTTTTAGGAAAGTTAGTTTTGAATGCCATTCCTTCAGCATATTATCATGACTTATACCCTTCAAAGTAACAGACTGAAGGAATCTGCATCATATAAACATGTGGAGTCATCAATTATAAAATCCGCTTTCATTCATTGTGGTAAATTTTTAATATTAATTGCTTACCCTGACAGGGGAATAAAGTCCTCAGATGGGTGTTTTGTGAAAGAAGTATCATGGGACAGGAAAGCAATATGAGTTGCAATCTCACCAATAAGAATTTCACCTGGCTGGTACCACTGGTGAGGGATCTGAAGAGGGTTATCCCCAGTGCACTTCATTGGATGTAGTTTGCATGCCACATGAGGAAGCAACATCAGCATCAACACAGACTTCACCATCCTGATGGGAAAGCAGAATTCTGCACACAGACTCTTCCGGCTCGCTCTGCAGCCTTATTGCTAGCCTCCCAGTGATCAGTTGACTTAGACTTGTTGAAAGTCAGGAGACATTAACAACTCCCATTTAAAAAACCCCTCTGGTTCTTAACCTGAGCTGCCCATTGCACAGTGAGGTTTTTAATATCTACAAATTTCAGATTTCGTTTTCAAATCATTTTTGACAACCCTCTGGAAACTGATTGGTGCCTTGTTTGAATGAGCAAATAACATATATTCTGATAATTGCACAGGAGGTAATTGTTTCAGCACAACTTTTCAGATCCTTTCAGTGTAATTGATTGCTGAACTTCTGAAACAAACATGTTTGTCCATTTTCATTGCCATGTCACTCTGGGAAGGCACATTCCCCCCTTCCCCAACCCCAGATATCCCTAGGACATAACTCAGTAGAAGAAGACATGCTTGGAATAGATAAGGCAGTGCTGTAATTGTGCTCCTTCGGCCCAGGAAGAAAACAGTGAATGCCAAAAACAAAATTAACAATGCTCAGTTCATCCACCGTATGATCAGTGAATCTTACTTAAGAAAAGTGTTCATTGTAGCCATCTACCATTTGTTTCTTTTTGGGGGTGAACTAAGGTGACATCAACATAGGAACAGGATGTTGTAATTTCCAGGTTGTTGTGCAGCTGCAGGTTTTAAGCTTTATATCTTCATTGCATTCTTGGCAAATCTTGCCCTCTCCTTTGCATAACAGAACTTCCCCAAAGGTACTGGATAGATGCAAATTCAGTGCAATGACGACTACCACCACCCACTGAATTAGTTACAAATTATAGTGCCTTTGAACTTTGTTTCTTTGCTTCACAGACATTTGCCTTTATCCATTTCCTTTCCTGTTCACACATCATAACAACAAAAACCTATCAGCACTATGAAGGGAAGGGAGAAATGTGTTTCTTCACTGTGTCTGTGAATAGACTGCAACACAGATTATAAAACTCTCAATGAGTGATGGTTGACTCTAGAACAGAGATATCAAACATGTGGCCTTGGGGCCAAATCAGGCCATCAGAAGGCTCCTATCAGGCCCCCGAGCAACTGGCTGTCATTTGCTTCCTTCTGCATAACAGCTTGCTTTGCAAGGTTTGCTCAATTGCACAGGAGCTACAGAGCAAAATCTCCATTCTCTCCATTGACTGAGCCTCCTCCCTTGGGGAGGAAAGGAGGAGGGAGAGCTTGCTTTGCCAGGCTCTCTCAGTTACACAGCAGAGCTACTGAGACAAGCTTCTCTTCCTTCTATTGGCTGAGGCTTCTCCCCCTCTTGGGAAGGAAGAAAAGAGACAGAGCTTACTTTGCCCAGTTCCCTGGATCCCATGGGAGAGATACAAAGAAAGCAACTTTGAGACCAGTGAGTGCTAATGTTTTAAGGGTTTTGGTTTTTTAAGGAAAATATTTGTGTTTGTGTCCTTCACAAAGTTTATACCTCTGCTATCTAATCTTAAATATATGGAGCAGAGGTCCATCAGTGGCCATTAGCCGCAGTGTGTGTGTGTGTGTATGTATGTATATATATATATATATATATATATATATATATATATATATATATATATATATATATATATATTTGGCAACTGTGTGACACATAGTGTTGGACTGGATGGACCATTGGCCTGATCCAACATGGCTTCTCTGATGTTCTTAAATAGGTAAACACACAGCCTGGCCTGACATGGCTCAGCCCAATGAGGTCTTATTTATGTCAGATCTGGCCCTCATAACAAATTAGTTTGACACCCCTGCTTTAGAATGATTAAAGGGTAGGAATACTTTACGTATTCTGACCACTTCACAATATCTGCTTTCAGATAGCATCAAATGAATGTTTTCATGACATTAGAGAATCCAAAGAAATGTAAGCTTTATTTCTCACCTCTCTCAGCCACAATAATACATAACTCCAAATTTTGCACCCAACCATAAAAATTGGTAAGATTTTTTTTTTAATTAGAACCACATATTCCAATTGGGTCAGAAGGCACACCTACCTTCCCAATAAGAGTTATAAAATGGATGGGAAATATAGAGCTCCTTCTCAGGCAGCCCATTGGCAGGAATATCAAGTTGAGGTCTGTCCCTCAACAGCCACCTGCTAGACCCTGAATGTATGGATGGACTGTTGTTTCCAACTGTTAAAGGGGAGAAGGAAGGAAATATCATGATGCAAGTATTTGTCTAGAAGGAAGCTGCATTTTCGTCTATTTCCATTGTCCTGAATGTTGCCAAATCCTAAAATCATAATGATTATTACTGTGTGTATATAGGGGGGAAATAATTTTAAAGATTTAACTTTTTCTTGTGGAGAGATTGGACAGGACAAGCATAATGCTCTAAAAACATACACTAGTCAAAGAGAAGGAGACGACATGGACTCTCCCAGACAGCCTGACCCATTCCATAAATTCTTGAAAGGACACAAAGAGGAGTATAAAGAAGATAGATTATCAAATGCTTTGATTTTTAATCCTTCTTAGTTGCTCTCTACTGCTCAAATCAGGTCTCAAGATAATGATATAACATTTGGGTAAAAAGATGCAGCCCAGTAATCCAGCACTGGAGGCCAAGATAATAATAATAATAATAATAATAATAATAATAATAATAATAATAATAATAATAATAATAATAATAATAATAATAATAATAATAATAATAATAATACTTTTTATTTATATCCCACCCTCCCCGCACAAGCAGGCTCAGGGCGGCTCACAATGTATAAGTGCAATACAATAAAATCATACATAGCAATAAAATCATCATAAATCAATTTACAAGTTACATTAAAATTAACATTAAGGTGCTAAAATAGGTCATTCATAAGTTCAGTGGGAAGAAAAAAGAAAACATATACAGTGACACTATCTTGGCTCGGTATGGGTGAAGGCTATTTTTAAGAGGTAGGTCTTACAGGCCCTGCGGAATTGGTCTAAGCATCGCAGGGACCATACCTCCTCCGGGAGTTGATTCCACAGCAGTGGGGCAGCAATGGAGAAGGCCCGATCCCGGGTGGTCTTTAATCTGGCCTCCCTTGACCCAGGGATATTCAGCTGGTGCTTTCCAGCTGACCTCAGTGCTCTCTGGGGCTCATATGGGGAGAGACGGTCCCTCAGGTAGGCGGGCCCTCGGCCATATAGGGCTTTAAAGGTCATGACCAGCACCTTGTAACGAACTCGGTAGACCACTGACAGCCAGTACAGTCCGCGCAGCCCTGGCTGCATGTGCTCCCATCTTGGGAGCCCCAATAGCAACCTAGCCGCCATGTTCTGCACCAGCTGCAACAGCTGAGTTCAGCACAAGGGCAGCCCCATGTAGAGGGCATTGCAGTAATCCAGTCTCGAGGTGACCATAGCATGAATCATCGTTGCCAGGTCCCGGCGCTCCAGGAAGGGGGCCAACTGCTTTACCCGCCGGAGATGAAAAAACGCGGACTTGGCAGTGGCTGATATCTGTGCCTCCATTGACAAGGCTCCAGAAGAACCCCCAAGCTCTTGACCCTGTGGGCCACTTTCAGCGGCACACCGTCAAGAGCTGGCAAGGGGATTTCCCTTCCTGGGGCACCGCGACCCAAGCAAAGGACCTCGGTCTTCGCTGGATTCAACTTCAGCCCACTCAGCCTAAGCCAACCAGCCACGGCCTGCAATGCAAAGTCCAGGTTTTCTGGGACGCAGTCAGGTCGGCCATCCATTAATAGATAGAGCTGGGTGTCATCTGCATATTGATGGCACCCGAGCCCAAACCTCCGAGCAATCTGGGCAAGGGGGCGCATGTAGATGTTAAACAACATCGGAGAGAGAACTGCCCCTTGTGGCCCTCCACACACTAGTGGGTGCCTCTGGGACAGCTCTCCCCCAATTGCCACCCTTTGTCCCCGACCATCAAGGAAGGAGGAGAGCCACTGTAAGGCCGACCCCCTAATCCCTGCGTCGGCGAGCCGGCGGGCCAGTAACCGATGGTCGACCGTGTCGAACGCAGCCGACAGGTCTAACAACAGCAGCACCGCCACGCCGCCTCGATCCAGATGCCGCTGGAGGTCATCCACCAAGGTGACCAGCACTGTCTCCATCCCATGGCCTGGACGAAAGCCGGACTGGCAGGGGTCTAAGGCGGAAGTGTCATCCAAAAAACTCTGTAGCTGTAGCGCCACTGCCCTCTCAATAACTTTACCTAAAAATGGTAAGTTCGAGACCGGTCGGTAATTCGCCAATTCGGTCGGGTCTGCTGTACTTTTTTTTAAGAGGGGGCGGACCATAGCCTCTTTCAATGATATTGGAAATTGCCCTTCCAAGAGGGATCTATTTATGATATCCCGGACAGGATATCTAAGTTCCCTCTGGCAAGATTTAATTAGCCAGGAGGGACATGGGTCAAGATCGCAAGTTGTAGGGCGCACAGTAGAGAGAATTCCTCACCTTCCCCTGAGTGTGTCAAAGTGGTCCAAGGTAAGACCAGAGGACAGGCACGGAGCCTCGGGTTCTTGTACTGCATCTAATGTGGCGGGAAGGTCTTGGCGGAGCGACGAGATTTTATCTGCAAAAAAATTCGCAAAAGCCTCACAGCCTATTTCCAATTCCCTCATATTTGGTCTGCCTTGAGGCAGAGTAGTCAAATTCTCAACTATATTAAATAATTGTGCTGGGCGCGAATTTGCAGATGCAATCCTAGTCGCAAAGTAGTCTTTCTTTGCGGCTTTGACTGCCATCTCATAAGACTTCATGAACGTTCTGTAGGATGTTCTCGTTGCTTAGTCACGAGTATGCCGCCACTGCCTCTCTAGTCATCTGAGTCCCTGTTTCAGCTGGCGTAACTCCGAGGTGTACCATGGAGTCAGCCTATTACGGGGGTGCAGAGGACGCCGGGGAGCAATTTTGTTGATGGCCTTAGATAGCCTGTCATGCCAGGCCTCTACCAGGTCACCAAGGGGATCGCTAGGGGGCCAGGGATCCCGCAGAGCCATTTGGAACTGCTCAGGGTCCATCAGGCTCCGCAGGCGAGCCAAAATAGGCTCGCCGCCCATACAGGGTCGGGGCGGCGCACCCACACGAGCCTTGAGGGCCAGGTGATCCAACCATGGTACCGCTTCTACAGTGATATCGTCCACCAGAATCCCAGACGCAAAGATCAGGTCAGATGGAGAAGATCTCCACAGCCACCATATATTTCCCTTTTGTACTCAGGTAGGTTGGGACAAAACAGAGCCAAACACTGCAAAAGACCAACATACTGAATGTGATGAACTTGGCTTCATTGAAAATATCTGGTAATTTCCTGGCTAGAAAAGCCATAGAGAAGCTGAAACTGGCCAGGAACCCCATGTAGCCCAAGACACAATAAAACATGGTGACTGATCCTTCGTTACATTCTACAATGATATTTCCAGTCAATGACTTCATGTCCAAATCTGGGAATGGAGGAGAAGTACCCAACCATGTAACACAGATGATTCCTTGAATAAGAGAGCATACAAAGACATTAATTATTAAATATTAATATTCAAAGTTTTTATTTCCCCCAAAATGGTGGTCGCGACTTTTGCTTTACTTTAAAAATTTTCCTTCTCTTCCTTTTATTCAATTCAATTCAAATCTTCTTCACCACTGTCCAATAGTCCTTATTTTAAAATTACTAACTCAACTAACTCCACCAATTTTTATTGTCCCAGGCACTTTAAAAACGTTATTAAAACTTTGTCCTCCCAGCAATAGCCGCCGATGTTTCTCTCTGATATTGTAACCCTAGAGTAGGCTGTTTCCTTCTCTTACTTCCTTCTTCCTCTGGTACTTCCTTCTTCTTCCTCTGGTACTTCCTGCTTTTCCTGCTACCAAGTCTCGTTTCACTGGTAGAGAAATCTCGCAATGTCTGACGTACTTCCTGCGTTATATGTGAGTGCTGCAGATCTGTGACGATGGGGCTATTTCCTCAACCGCAGATAGACTAAACAATAAATTCCTTTCTCATTTTAGCACTGTCTTTTAAATTTACAAAGTTCAAATTTAGCCCCTTTTCTTCTCCTTCTTTCAAGCTTTTGTTATATCCAACTCCCACCTTTTAATTTTGTTTTGTTTAGCTTTAGTCAGTCCCGAAGTGAAAAGATAGCGATCAATACCTTTTTTTTGTAGTTTATCCAAATCAGCACCAGTCTTTTGTAGATTAGATGTTTAAAGTTGTAAAAGAAGACTCGGAACCTGTCGAGATTAAGTCAAATAAATGACTCTGGAAACTTATGTAGATGAGGAATATGCAACTTCTCTCCAGAGATCCCTCAAAGCCTCAAAGGAGCCCCCTCCGGGACACCCTTTCAGCCAAGGTAACTCTCCTTAAAGTATCTGTGCATATCTTGGACAATTCTCTAGCTGAGAAAAGTAGGCAGAAGGCATGAGTTTGCCTTTTACTACCCCGAACAGAAGTGCCACCCTGCGCCCGTTAAGGAAAGCAGCTCAGCTTGCCATTTTCTAATCCCGGAAGTCCCCACTACAAATTGCTGTTAAACAGGGGTGTCAAACTCACTCGTTATGAGGACTTGATCTGACATAATGAGAACTTTGTGGGCTGGGCCATGTCTGTCATAATGCCAGGTAGCAGAGATATAAACTTTATAGGTCACAGACAAACACAACTAAAGATCTTATTTATTTAAAATAAAATATGCTTAAAACCTTAGCATGTTTGCAATATTTTGTTTAACAGTCTCTTCTAACTGATACCTTTTGCTCTGAATTACTGCGTCAAAATTTGGAGATGGTTTTGTTGTAGCAATCTTGACTATGATGTTAAGGTGTGTATCTGTAAATTGCAAGCTTACTTTTACTTTATTGACATTCACTACAGAAATTTCATGGTCACTGCTCTGTGCCCTAAGACCCAAGAGAAAAACATAAAATGACTGGGAATTGTGAACTTTTATAGATGAGTTGTTTTGTGTGCTGGTCATGAAGATGTGAAGGCACCATGACATAGACTGAGGGCTATGTGTTTATCTATAAAGCCATCATCTTCCCATGAAAAATAACTACAACTTTTGTGAGTCAGTGCAAGAATTGAGACAACCAGTATAGTGGTCACTATCAACCTACTCTCTGGGAAGTCTAGGTTCAAAATCTCCAGCCTACACAGGAAATGTTCTGGGCACACACTCTCCACCAAATCCACCTCACTGTGGACTGTGGTTATTCCTCATCTAAATTTATTTTATTTTATTTATTTATTTGTGATTTATATCCCGCCCTTCCCACTAGGTGGCTCAGGGCAGCTTACAACATGTAAAATCTAACGTAAAAATATAAATGATGGATAAAAATTAATCATTCATAGTTTACCTACTAAAAATATAAACAATCACATAGTTATATTTAAAGCATTCAAGACATAAGGCGGTCTTACATCTCCACTCAGTTTCTGTTTCAATGCTGGCTAGTTGTAGGCCAGCCGGAAGAGGACTGTCTTGCAGGCCCTGCGGAATTGCACAAGGTCCCGCAGGGCCGTTACCTCTTCCGGCAGCTGGTTCCACCAGGACGGGGCCATTACACAGAAGGCCCTGTCCCTTGTGGTTTTCAGCCGGGCTTCCTTTGGCCCGGGGACAACCAGGAGATTTTGAGTTCCCGATCTCAGTACTCTCTGGGGCACGTGTGGGGAGAGACGGTCCTTCAGGTAGGCAGGTCCTAGGCCATATAGGGCTTTAAAGGTGATGACCAGCACCTTATACCAAACTCGGTGAGATATTGGCAGCCAGTGTAGAGCCCGGAGCTCCGGCTGAATGTGCTCCCATCTTGGGAGCCCCAATAACAGCCAGGCAGCGGCGTTCTGCACTAGCTGCAATTTCCGGGTTCGGCACAGGGGCAGCCCCATGTAGAGGGCATTGCAGTAGTCCAACCTCGAGGTGACCGTTGCATGGATCACCGTTGCTAGATCACCGCGCTCCAGGAAGGGAGCCAACTGCCTTGCCCGCCTAAGATGGAAAAATGCGGACTTGGCAGTGGCTGCTATCTGGGCCTCCATCATTAATGAAGGCTCCAGTAGTACCCCCAGGCTCCTGACCCTATGCGCCGCAATCAGCGGCGCACTGTCAAAAACCGGTAGGGGTATTTCCCGTCCTGGACCCCGGCAGCCCAAGCAAAGGACCTCTGTCTTCGCCGGATTTAGCCTCAGCCCGCTCAGCCTGAGCCACCTTGCCACAGCCTGTAACACCCGGTCCAGATTTTGTGGAACGCAGACCGGCCGGTCGTCCATAAGCAGATAGAGCTGGGTGTCATCAGCATACTGGTGACAACCCAGCCCGTACCTTCGGGCAATCTGGGCGAGGGGATGCATATAGATGTTAAATAACATCGGGGAGAGAACTGCACCCTGGGGCACTCCGCAATCAAGCGTGTGCCTCTGGGACAACTCGTCCCCGATGGCGACCCTCTGTCCCCGACCTTCAAGGAAAGAGGAAATCCACTTCAAGGCCAACCCCTGAATCCCTGCGTCAGCGAGGCGGCAAGCCAGTAGCCGATGGTTGACCATATCGAACGCTGCCGATAGGTCCAACAGCATCAGCACTGCCAAGCCGCCCCGATCCAGATGCCGTTGCAAGTCATCTACTAGGGCAACCAGCACCGTCTCCGTCCCATGGCCCGGGCAGAAGCTGGACTGAAGGGGATCAAGGATGGAAGCATAGTTCACATTGCTTTCCTATTGAAAGATTAGATAAGGGCATGAATACAGAGAAAAGGAGGAGAAAATACATTTTGCACCCAGGAGAGCTCTGACAAAAGGAGCTTAAAAATACATATAATCACAATATGAGAGAGAGAGAGAGAGAGAGAGAATAGCAAGGTAAAAAGCTTATTCCTTGAATCTCTGGTGGGATTAAGGCAGCTGTGCAAAGCAACCTCTGTTCTTTCCTTCTCCTCCCTCCCTCTTCCCCAAGGGAGAAGGAGGGAGGAGGAGAAGCCACAGTCAATGGAGGGACTTGGCTCTGTAGCTCTGCTGTTTGATTAAGAGACCCAGGCTCTATCAATTGTACACCAGAGCTACAGAGTCAAGCCCATCCATTAGCTGTGGTTCCTCCTCCATCCTCCTCCCTTTTGGGAAAAGGGAGGGGGGAGAGGGAATTTTGGATGGTGGTAGTGTGCATTCTGACAGACCGCTGGTTTTTATGTTTGATGTTTTATTAACTTACTGTTTTAAACTGCTGCTAATTGATGTTTTAAAGCCAAACTTATGTTAGATTTTATATGCTGTAAGCCACCCTGAGCCACTCCAGTGGGAAGGGAGGGATACAAATCGAAATATAAATAAATAAACAAACAAACATTTGAAAGCCTACAACAAAGTGCCCAGGATTGCAGTTTACTCGACTAAGTAGCTATATTAAAAGGTTCAACTACCATCATCACCATCAGTAATCCCAGAAGGGTTCCAGAAGTAAATTTGCATGCCAATCAAGAGACAATTAGCAGAAACTGGAAAACTGTTTATATTGTATATATTGCAGATCTGATGAATAAATGGAACAGGGGGTTATTTTTTTTCTGGAAGGCCATTGGAACTTGAACTGAGAATATAAATGACAGTGATTATGATAATTACAGGGATACTCATAATCTCTGAGGGTTTGTTGCTAGTGACATCACTGATGTCACAAGTGCTGAAGGAAACATATTTCTCATGCTGTCATTGCACCTTCTCTCTAGTGGGATAGTCCTTTGGGGTTATATTAACTCAGATTGGCCTTCAGTAATCCTCACAATGGAATCAAGGTGGAAGAAGGCATAACTGGAATTGATTGCTTTTATCGAGGGCTTTTTTTGAGCAGAAATGCACAGAAAAACCGTTCCAGCTGGCTTGGTATCAGGGGGCGTGGCCATAGGCAAAGGTGTTCCTGCTCGGCTTTTTCTTTTAAAAAGCCCTGTATGAAGCAATGGTGATGCCAGGGGGGGTGGCCTAATATGCAAAGGATTACTTGCTGAGCTTTTTCTACTAAAAAAGCCCTGATTGTATGAACAACTGTAGGCAATGCAACAGCATCCTGGTTATGATATGCAGGTTAATAATCCAAAATGTGTAAGAGAGAGGAAAGTGCCAGAGGGCTGAATTAGCCAGTTGGCTAGATCATTCTCTGCTTTTCATGCCAGAGATTTACTGGAACAAAGCACTAAAATGTAAATAGTCATTACTGCCGAGGCAGTTTTATGCCTTTGCGGTATTTTTAACTGTTTTAATTATATTTAGTTTTAATTATATTTAGTTAGCTAATTGTTTTATTCTTGATGGTCCCCACCCTAAACCTATGTTGCAGGGAGGGCAGTTTATAAATAAAATAAATAAAATTCCTTTGTTTCAATCATTTAAAAATGAGTCAGCCTGGATAGTCTGTGATAGATACTTAGATGCTTCTTTCCCAAAATTCGCTAGTGACTTTAACTGTGGAAACAAGTACTACTGGAGGTGTTCAACATTCATAAACTCCGCTTTAAAATTTTGTTACATTTTCTTTATAAAAAAAGAGAGACATCGACTTTCCAGCACTTACACATAATTCTGGCTTTCATGGGATTCAGAGACTCACCCTCGATTCTTCAGTGGAAACAAAACAACCTAACAACTAAAAACATTGGTGCCTTTCCTTTTAAATGATTTCTTGTTTTCTCAGGTCTTACTCTTATGCTATAGCATTTTGGCAAACAGAGGCAGCTCAGTCACTCCCTAACTGAGGTCAAGATGGAGAAGATCTCTACAGCCACCGTGTCTTTTCCTTTTGTGCTCAGATAGGCTGAGGATAAGGTCAGCAAAACACTAAAGGAAAAAAAAAACATACTGAAGGTGATGACCTTGACTTCATGGAAACTATCAGGCAAGTGCCTGGCCAGGAAAGCCACAGTGATGCTGACAATAGTCAGGAAACCAAGGAAGCCAAGACTAATCTTCTCCAGTCATTGAGTCCATTTCCAAATCTGTGAATGGAGAGGAAGTCGCTAACTAAACAAAACAAATGCAAATTACATCCCCAATCTTTTTCTGAAAATATTTCAGCACTGTTAAGGTTTTTGCCAACGCAGAAGACATGTTATCAAAGATTTCAGGTTTTCACGGCTGGTAACATCATTAGGGTTTGTAGAATCTTTCGGGCTCAAGTGCCGTGTTGTACTGGAGAAAGTTTTTCTTCCAGACATTTCATTCTCAGCTGCGAAGAACATCCTCAGTGGCGTTGCAGCCGGAGCAGGCGCTCTGACTTTCTTGGCTGCTGTGCATTGAGTGAGGCCAGGGCTGCTGGAGAGCTGCTATTTCTAGGCTGGAGAGGGTGTGGTGAAAGGGCAATAGGTTTGTGGATGTGCCCATTGTTTGGTGGGGCTTCCTGGAAGGGTAGTGATAAGGAAACTGGCTGTTGAATGTGACCATTGTTTTGGGTTAATTGCTGGGAGGGTTGGAAGGGGTGTGAAGATAAGGAAGATGGTTGTTGACTGTGCTGATTGTTCTGTGGAATAGGCTGGTTGTTCTGTGAATTTCTGCAATTTATAGTCTGTAGGGTGTTTTGCAGAGCTGGATATCAAGATTGGTGGATGGAAATGCCTTCTTCCTTTCTGTTAAAGTTGTGCTGGTGTTTGTAAATCTCAATAGCTTCTCTGTTCAGGCGGGTATGATAATGTGAGGCCAGTAGAACACGGCACTTGAGCCCGAAAGTGTCTACAAACCCTAATGCAGAAGACATGGTAAATTAGAAGATGATGCCAAAGGAATCATCTTGTGTTTTGACCAGAGCTATCTATCACAATCCCCATTGCATTTCAGAATTGAAAGTATTTTTATCCCTGTTACCCTACCCAATCCTACTCCATTGCTCTAAGCACTAATATGTGTTTTCAGATAGTATCAAATGAATGCAATTATGACACTGTAGAATCCAAAGAAAGGTGCACCTTATCTCTCACCACTCTCAGCTACACTTATAAGCCCAAGATACAGTAAAACATGGTGACTGACCCTTCCTTACATTTCACTAATCTGCTCCAGTCATTGAGTCCATTTCCAAATCTGTGAATGGAGAGGAAGTAGCTAACTTGTGGAGGGGGGGAGGTAGAGGAGATTGTGACTCCTCTGAGACTCTGATATTCAGAGTATAGGGCGGGATATAAATCCAAAATCTTCTTCTTCTTAACTAAACAAAACAAATGCAAATTACATCCCCAATCATTTTCTGAAAATATTTCAGCACTGTTAAGGGTTTTGCCAACACAGAAGACATGGTAACTTAGAAGATGATGCCAAAGGATTCATCTTGTGTTTTGACCAGAGCTATCTATCACAATCCCCAGTGCATTTCAGAATTGAGAGTATTTTTATCCCTGTTACCCTACCCAATCCTACTCCAGTGCTCTAACCACTACACTAGTATGTGCTTTCAGATAGCATCAAATGAATATTATCATGGTATTGTAGAATCCAAAGAAAGGTACACCTTATCTCTCACCACTCTCAGCTACGATTATGCATAATCCCAAATTTTACACATAATGATAAAAATAATTTAGGAGTTGGTAAGATTTTTTAATTGGAACCACACATTCCCAATGGAACCCACTTTCCCAATGAGACTTATACAATGGAATGGGAGAGACAGAGCTCTTTGTCAGGCAGCCCATTGTCAGGAATATCAAGCTGGCGTCTGTCACTCAACAGCCACCTGCCAAACCCTGAATGTATGGATGACTGCTTGTTTCCAACTCTTAAAGGAGAGAAGGAAGGAAGCAAGATTATGCAAGTGTTTCTGTAGAAAGAAGCTGCATTTTCCTTCATTTCCATTGCCCCGAATGTTGCCAAATCCTAAAAACATACTCATCAGTATTGTGCGTTTTGGGGGAGGGGTGAATCATTTTAAAGATTTATCCTTTTCTTATGGAAAGACTGGATTGGACAAGCATAATGCTCTAGACATAATCATCATTATTGCGTTTATTTTGGAATCATACTCATTATAGTGTTTATTTCGGAAAAGTTCCTTTAAATATTTAACCTTTTCTTACGGACAAGCATAATGCTCTAAAGGTATGCACTAATTAAACAGACAGCCTGATACATTCTATAATTCTTGAAGAGACACAGAGATGACTGTAGACCAGATAGATTATCAAACTCTTTAATCCTTATTCCTTTTTAGAAGGTCTCTGCTATTCAGATCAGGCCTCAGCATAATGATATAGCATTTGGGTAAAAAGATGCAACCTAGTAACCCGGCACTGGAACCCAAGATGGAGAAGATCTCCACAGCCACTATAGATTTTCCTCTTGTACTCAAATAGGTTGGGACAAAAGAGAGCCAAACACTGCAAAAGACCAACATGCTGAACGTAATGAACTTGGCTTCATTGAAAGTATCAGGTAATTTCCTGGCTAGAAAAGCCATAGTGAAGCTGAAAGTGGCCAAGAACCCCATGTAGCCCAAGACGCAATAAAACATGATGACTGACCCTTCATTACATTCTATTATGATCTCTCCAGTAAGTGACTTCATGTCCAAATCTGGGAATGGAGGAGAAGTACTCAGCCAAATAACACAGATGATTACTTGAATGAGAGAGCATACAAAGACAATCAAATGTGCCAGTCTTTTGCCCATCCAGTTTCTGAAAATGTTTCCTGGTCTAGAGGCCATGAAAGCCACCACCACAATAATGGTTTTTGCCAATACAGAAGAAACAGCCACTGAGAAGATGATGCCAAAAGCTGCTTGTCGGAAGAGGCAGGTCACCTTGTTAGGCTGTCCAATGAAGAGCAGTGAAGAGAGGAAGCAAAGAAGGAGAGAGATAAGTAGGATGTAGGTGAGGCTTCTGTTGTTGGCTTTGACTATGGGAGTGTCCTGGTACTTAAGGAAGATGAGGAGCACCAGAGCCGTGATCAAAGAAAAGAAAAGAGCCAAAAAAACTAAAATTCTCCCCAAATTTTCTTGTGAGGATAGAAAACTTGTAATTTTAGGAATGCATTGATTTTGTCCCTTATTTGGATAGTGATCTTCTTTGCAAGCGATACAGTAATCCATGTCTGAAATAGAAACATGTGAGTATTTTAAAGCTACTGCAATTTTTATTGGGGATTAAAAACTCCCTTTCCAAGATTCCTCCTAACTCTGTATTTACAAACCTTTCAATGGATTGCAGAGCAGTTTGATGATGATGATATTGGATTTATATCCTGCCCTCCGCTCCAAATCTCAGAATCTCAGAGCGGCTCACAATCTCCTTTATCTTCCTCCACAACAACAGACACCCTGTGAGGTGGGTGGGGCTGAGAGAGCTCTGACAGAAGCTGTGCTTTTCAAGGACAACCTCTGACAGAAGCTGCCCTTTCAAGGACAACCTCTGACAGAGCTATGACTGACCCAAAGTCATTCCAGTGGGTTCAAGTGGAGGAATCAAACCTAGTTCTCCCAGATAAGAGTCCACACACTTAACCACTACACCAAACTCAACTTGGCTCAACTTTGGTTCAAACTGAAGTCATACATTTTAATTTCCCATCTCTATGTCATGTTGAATCTCAGACAGTGCATGGTGTCTGATGATAAAGTCTTCAGAGTCCTCCTTTTAATGAAATGCCTTGTGACATTTTGCCACCATCACTTGTCTGTACTATCTATGCAATAAACACTACTCTTCCAATGACATATCTTTGAATGTTTCTAGAACATTTGAAACACCAGGTCTAGCCATTTTTCCCTTTGTCCAAACATACAGAAATTATGTCCTCCTGATCACTACACCTGCCTCCAATCCCACAAAATTTCTGCATATTTGTTTGGATTCTCATTTTTGTCAATGTATCTACTACCTTCTTGGTTTGAGATCTTCCCTTCTGGACACGGAACACAATCATAACAGCAAAATTTCTCCCCCTCCTTCTTTTTTCTGCTCTTGCCTGGAAGGCAGAAGTCATTGCACAGAGAAATGGGAGGAACCTACCCTTGATCAAAGAAAGAATGCAGAGTGGAGAGAGGTTGTTTAAATACTTGTTAACGTTTTAAAAAATGCATAAACAATACTTTCTGGAACAGAGAGATGCTTACAATAAACATCACCATCACCTTTTATTCAACAACAAGAAGAAATTTGAAACACAATCTGCAGTGTAAACATTATTTCCTTAATTGCTTTCTGAAAGAACATAAATGTTTTGTGTGTCCTCTGTGAAATAGCTGGAGAGTGCTCCTTCAACAATATCTTCCTGAAGATATTTCCACAGGATTGGTTATACATCCAGGGGGGGTGGGGGGTGCTTGCTCTTACTACAGCAGTTCTTTTATTACAACATTTCTTAACGTAGAGGTTGAGAAGAAATCCAAACGTTCTTGCTGAGTTGACTTATGTCTATAGGTAGTTTCAGGTCAACGGAGACTGTACCTGGGTATGGAGATGCCAGTGAGGGTCACTAACTCTAGATACGTGCAGGTGGCTTGTGAGGACGACAGGGTTTTGGGAGGAATCTCAGCAGTGTATAATGCCATAGAATGCACCATCCAAAGCAGCCATTTTCTTCAGGGAAACTAATCTCTGTCATCTGGATATCAGTTGTAATTCTGAGAGTTCTCCAGGCCCCACCTAGAGGCCTGAAACCTTAGTCCCATGAGTCATAAAAGGTGTTAAAGACATTAAGCCACAACTTGAATTGTGCCTGAAGTAGACAAGCAGCCAAAAAAGATCTTTATTTATTTATTTATTGTTATTTAATTGGATTTTTTGAATGCCTTACCTGCATCTGCAGGGCTTAGGCTGCTTTACAGGCCATGGATATTACTCAACAGAGAGTTTCACCAGGCTTGGGCCAGGGCAGAGTAGGCCCAAGCCCTGGCTGAGGCCTGCCGGATGACTTTTGTGCTGGAGACCACCAGAAGGTTCTTATCCACAGATTTCAATGCCCTTCAGGAGATGTACTGGGAGAGGCAGTCCTGAAGACATGTGGGTGCCTGAGCATTAAGAACTTTAAAGGTGAGCACCAGAAATTTGAATGTAAT
This sequence comes from Heteronotia binoei, assembly GCF_032191835.1. Lineage (NCBI taxonomy): Eukaryota > Metazoa > Chordata > Lepidosauria > Squamata > Gekkonidae > Heteronotia > Heteronotia binoei. The sequence goes on along the minus strand of NC_083237.1, from coordinate 14,324,649 downwards.
CTGATACTCCAGCAGAGACAAATGCACATTGCAGAGCATTGTATTTATGCATGTCTTCCATGGGGTCCCCATAGGGTTGCCAAGTCCCATTTTTAAAATATCTGGGGACTTTGGGGGTGGAGACAGGAGACTTTGGGGGTGGAGCCATGAGACACTGGGGTGGAGCTAGGGGGAGGGGGGAAATGGCGCCAGGGAGCGTCACTGCGCTGCGCTGCCGTGGCTGCTCCTCCAAGATGGGCTCAGGCTGGGCCCATATAGAAGGAGCAGCTGCCGGAGGGGGGGGGGGCGGCACGGCAGCGTCGCGCGCTCCGCTCCGCCTCTGGGTTGGAATGGAGGGGGTGGAGGCGGGCCAGGAGCGTGGCGAGCCGCGAGTCCGGGTCCTAGAAGGGCCCGGATTCGCCTCTCGCCATGCTCCTGGCCCGCCTCCACCCTCCCCTTCTCTGGTTTGGCTGCTCCTCCGAGATGGGCTCAGCCTGGGCCCATCTCGGAGGAGCAGCTGCGGGGAGGGAGGGGGCGGCAGCAGCGCGGCAGCGTCGCCTGCTCTGGGATGGGGCACCCGCCGTTTCCCCCCTCCCCCCGCTTCCGTTTTTTGGGGGAGCGGGGGAAGAGGGTGGAAATCCTGGCATCCCCCGCCAGAGCGGGAGGGTTGGGAAGCCTAGGTCCCCATAAGGACCTGCACTTCTGCATTTTGGACCAATTGGAGCTTCAAGGTCAGTCTCAAGGGTAGCCCTACTTAAAGCAAGTTAAAGCAATGCAGCCTGGAGATGACCATTCCATGTGTTACTGTGGCAAGGTCAGGGCAAGACAGATGGGGCCAGTTGTCTGAGTTGGCACAGTCAAAAAACTGCCTGTTGTACAACAACAACAACAATTTTTATTTGTATCCCACCCTCCCTGCTGGAGCAGGCTCAAGGCGGCTAACAGCATAATTTCATACATTGGTCATACAAATATTAAATAAAACTACATTGACAGTTTAATTAAAATTCTGATTAAATTTCTAAAATTAATAAAATTAATAAAATATACTAGTGCTATGTTTACGTTTACGATGGCGAGTTCTTTAACAGTTTCCCTCTTAATCAGTGAAGGCCAATCGGAAGAGGATAGTCTTGCAGGCCCTGCGGAACTGTTCAAGGTCCTGCAGGGCCCGCGTTTCCTCTGGAAGTTGGTTCCATAGGCATGGAGCCATAGTAGAGAAAGCTCGGTTGCGGGTGCTTTGCAACGTCACCTCTTTCAGCCCGGGAATGTTCAGCAGGTTTTTCCCGACTGACCTCAGTGCTCTCTGGGGTTTATATGGGGAGAGACGGTCCCTAAGGTAGGCAGGTCCTCGGCCATATAGGGCTTTAAAGGTAATAACCAGCACTTTGTAATGAATCCGGTCTACAACTGGCAGCCAGTGCAGTTCGCGCAGCCCAGGCTGTATGTGCCCCCACATTGGGAGCCCCAACAGCAATCTAGCCACCGCGTTCTGCACTAGCTGCAGCTTCCGGATTCGGTACAGAGGCAGCCCCATGTAGAGGGCATTACAGTAGTCTAGTCTCGAGGAGACTGTTGCATGAATCACCGTTGTCAGATCTTGGCGCTCTAGGAAGGGAGCCAGCTGCTTTGCCCGCCTCAGATGGAAAAAGGCTGACTTGGCAGTGGCTGCAATCTGGGCCTCCATTGATAGTGAAGGCTCCAGTAAAACTCCCAGGCTCCTGACCCGGCACGCCACTTTCAGCAGCACCCCGTCGAAGATCGGGAGAGGTATTTCTCCTCCCCGGGCGCCCCGATCTAGGCAAAGGACTTCTGTCTTCGCTGGATTCAGTTTCAGATCACTCTGCCTTAACCAGGTTGCCATAGCCTGCAGAGCCCGGTCTAAGTTCTCTGGGACACAGTCAGGCCGGACGTCCATTAGTAGATAGAGCTGGGTATCATCCGCATATTGGTGGCACCCAAGCCCATATCTCCTGGCAATCTGGGCAAGGGGGCGCATGTAGATATTAAATAACATCGGTGAAAGAACTGCTCCCTGAGGCATTCCACAATCCAGTGTGCGTCTCTGGGACAGCTCGCCTCCTATTGCCACCCTTTGTCCCCGATCTTCAAGGAAGGAGGAAAGCCATTGTAGGGCTGACCCCCTAACCCCCACATCAGCGAGGCAGCGGGTCAGTAGCCGATGGTCGACCGTATCGAATGCAGCCGACAGGTCTAACAACATCAGCACTGCCACACCACCCCGATCCAGATGCCGTTGGAGATCATCCACCAGGGCAACCAGTACTGTCTCCGTCCTGTGGCCCGGGCAAAAGCCAGACTGGCAAGGGTCTAGGATGGAAGCGTCATCCAGAAAGCCCTGCAACTGCAACGCCACTGCCCTCTCTATAATTTTACCTAAGAACGGTAAATTAGAGACCGGTCGGTAATTTGCCAATTCGGCCGGATCTGCTGTACTTTTTTTCAGGAGGGGACGGACCAAGGCCTCTTTTAGAGGCGTTCGAAAATGCCCCTCCAAGAGGGATCTATTTATGATGTCCCGTAAAGGACATCTGAGCTCCCTCGGGCAAGATTTAATTAGCCAGGAGGGACATGGGTCCAAATCACAAGTTGTAGGGCGCGCAGAGGAGAGGATTCCGTCAACTTCCTCCAGGCTCAGATCAACATTTGTGATCTGAGTTTTTATATATATAGATGGGTACAAGATCACCCCCAGTCTCCTGATGGTAGGTGTCAGAGTAAGAGGCACCCTGTCAAGTGCTGGGAGTTAGCTCCCAATCCTCAGTCACCCTGCCTATTCATAGAACATCCATCTTAGTTGGATTCAGTTTCCCATCAACAGTTACAGCCCAAATCTCCAAACGAGCTGGGCAAGGTGTGCATATGGTTATTACCATTGGAAAGAGGATTAATAATAATAATATAATAATAATAAATTTTATTTATACCTCGCCCTACCCCCAAGGCAGGCTCAGGGCGGCTGAGGCACTCCAGATATTAGTGGGTGTCTAATGACATTCACCACCACCCTCCAGCAGCACACATTTTCTTTGATCTTGGAGAAACAAGATCAGTCACTTCAAGATTCCACAGTATCTACTTCTTCACCAGCACCTTGCCTTCTTGTGTGAATTAAGTTAAAACTTGTTCCAATTGATCTACTTAACCATAACTTTCATATGCATGTTCAGTACATATCTGTCTTCCTCTTGAGGCTTAGTTAAAGACAGATATACCTGTGTATCATCATCATATTTAAATAACCTAATTTGAAAAAAGACGAACTTTTTCTACGATCCAATGCAAATGTTTAAGAGCCTAAATGAATCAGAGCTTCATGTGGAAATCCTTGTGCTAAACAGAACCTTAAGGGAATAGTTCAGCATCACCAAATCTAGTTCCTTCTCTGTTGGAAAGGATATAATCCAACAGTAACTGTGACTGTAGCCCATGCTTGCCAAGAGTTACAGCACTACAATTTGCTCCATTCATTTTGTGAGATTTCTAAGCTGAACATCAAGAAGACATTCCATTTGTTCTCCTTATATGAAAAACCATTTTCTAAAAACTATTATGAATCTGGCTGTTTGAGAAACTATGTAGTTCTTATCCCACCTGAGTGAGGACTTTGTGCCACTCGATTTTGTCCTCATCCATGGTGAGCTCTTTTCCTGGAGGAGCCTGAGGATCCAGCATTCCAACTTTCACTTGGGCATAGGAGTTATTTGGGAAAGTAATCAAGTTTGTCACATCGAATCCAGCTTCTAGTTCCCCATCCTCATTAAACTGAATTTCATCTCCAGCACTGTTGTTAAAAGAGATCTTCTGAAGGAACGAGTGAATCTACATGGAAAGAGAGAAAGTTAAAGCCATTGAAATGTTCTGGGAAATAGTTTCTGCATTTTGATTATCTTGATCTAAGTTATCATTTTATGAATGCAGTTATATTGTATTTAAAGGTATATGACATATGAAGTGGCAGATAAAGACAAACTATTGATAAGCATGTATCTGGATGTTTTATCATTTTCAGGAACTAACTAAAATTCCTAAAAATATCCATATTGGACTAGAGGTGGGCACAAACCAGGAAAATGTGGTTTGGTTCATGATTAATGGCTACATCCCCAAACTGAACCATAAACCAAACCAGGAGGCTTACTAAACCAGCTTATGGTTCATGGCACTGAAAGCCCTAATAAAAGGGACCACAGTCCCTTTAAATGGGGTTTGCAGAAAGCAAAAAAACCCCCCTGAACAGTGGGGATCAGTTTGCTCCATGATGCTTAGCTCTTTGGGGCCGCCTTGTGCTGTCTTTTTAAACTTTAAAGGGACTACAAATTAACCCCCCCCCCAAAAAAAAAGAACAGCTGAGAGACACGGAGCACCTCCCTGCCACTCAGATTTTTCCCAACTCTCATGGTGAACAAAAAGCTGGTGTTTAAAGGGGCTCAGAGTTCCTTTAAATTGCTTCTTTCTATCTCATCCATGTTCCACTACAAATTGCTTTTAAACAGGGGTGTCAAACTCATTCGTTATGAGGGCTGGATCTGACATAAAGAGAACTTGGTGGGCTGGGCCATGCCTGTCATAATGCCAGGTAGCAGAAATAAAACTTTATCGGTCACAAACACAACTAAAGACCTTATTTATTTAAAATAAAATATGCTTAAAACCTTTGCATGTTTGCAATATTTTGTTTAACAATCTCTTCTAACTGATACCTCTTGCTCTGAATTACTGCGCCAAAATTTGGAGATGGTTTTGCTGTAGCAATCTTGACTATGCTGTTAAGGCGTGTTTCTGTAAATTGCAAGTTTACTTTTGTTTTATTGACATTCACTACAGAAATTTCATGGTCACTGCACTGTGCCCTAAGACCCAAGAGAAAAACATGAAATGGCTGGGCATTGTGAGCTTTTGTAGATGAGTTGTTTTTTGTGCTCGTCATGAACATGTGAAGGCACCATGACATAGACTGAAGGTTATGTGTTTATCTATAAACCCATCATCTTCCCCAGAAAAATAACTAAAACTCCTGTGAGTCAGTGCAAGAATAGAGACAGCCAGTATAGTGGTCACTATCAACCTACTCTCTGGGAAGTCTAGGTTCAAAATCTCCAATCTACACAGGAAATGTGCTGGGCACAAACTCTCCACCAAATCCACCTCACTGGTATTCCTCATCTAAATGGTTCCCATTGCTTTCCTATTGAGAAAGATTAGATAAGGGCATGAATACAGTGAAAAGCAGGAGAAAATCCAGTTGCACCCAGGAGAGCTCTGACAAAAGGAGCTTAACAACACACACAATCACAATATGAGAGAGAGAGTGAGAGAATAGCAAGGTAAAAAGCTCATTCATTGAATCTCCAGTGGGATTGAGGCAGCTGTACAAAGCAGGCTCTGTTCTTTCCCTCTCTCCCCTCCCTCTTCCCCAAGGGAGAATGAGGGAGGAGGAGAAGCCTCAGCCAATGGAGGGGCTTGGCTCTGTAGCTCTGCTGTTTGATTAAGAGACCCAGGCTCTATGAATTGCACATCAGAGCTACAGAGTCAAGCCCGTCCATTGGCTGAGGTTCCTCCTCCATCCTCCTCCCTTTGGGAAAAGGGAGGGGGGAGAGGGAAAATGCAAGAGGCTGCTTGGCTTAGCAGCGTCACAGGAAGAAACACAAAAATGGCTACTAAAGGAAGCAGGAGAAGGAGAAGGAAGCAGATGATGGCCATTTGCTGGCAGGCCTCACCGGAGCCCTCTGGGGGCTGGATTAGGTCCATGGACTGCATGTTTGACACCTCCGCTTTAAAAATTCATGGACGTTCACTATGGTAGATGTTCCATGAACTTCTGTTTGTGAACCGTGAACATGACAAAATATATGACGGATTTTGCCTTGTGGTTTGGCTCATGTCCATTCTAATATAGGATCAGGAAGATATAAACATAATCAGGGCTTGGATTCAGCTGGAACCTTTCTGAGAGTTTACCTCCTCCATTCCACCTTGACCTTTGAATACTAGAGGCAGATTGATAACAATTCCTGGATGAGCTCCACCACTTATTTTCCTATAAAATGACCCCTGAACAAAATTATTTTGATGTATCTATATCTGGCAAGGAAGGGAGTTAGTCAAGAGAGAATAAAAGTGTGCCTATACTTTTGTAACTGAGTCCTGGTAAATGACACACTGATAGATGAATGTCACACTAATGGGTTTGAACCAAAGTCACAGTAGAAAACATGGACAATGGGGCGGAATTACCTTCCAGGTCTCCAAATTTAGAGTACCCAATCTGTCCCCATATTTAATTGCTCTGTGCCTGGTTCTTGATGTGTCCCTCATATGTAATGCATGTGCCAGAGCGTAGACAGCATTATAGATACTGTAGCTGTGGCCAGTCATACTCATTTCAAAATAAGATGCTGGAACACTTTCCACTCTCTCATCTCCAGTACACATTTCATCAAAGTCGGTTGTGTCAATGGAATCCAAAAATGAACAACGGAAGACTTGTTCCCAGAAGTCTTTGATAAAACCATTCATGTTTGCCAAACCAGGATTGATACTCTGAAGAAATATTTGGAAACCTGGGATCTTATTTTTCTCAATTGTGAAGGAAAGAGCACCATGGAACATTTGTATATTAAAAGTCCTTTGCAACATATCGAAAGCGAAATCAATCTGGGCAGTCACAATCCATACCTTTCCTGAAGAGGTCTTCTCCAAATAATGTGACTCTGGTATTGGTGCCATTAATACGGGCATCCATATAATCCATGCCAGCCGAATAATGGTGGCTGTCTCTCCATAGACAACAACTACCTTGGCTGTGCTTTCTACTAAATCTGAACTATTACTGTAAGATTCTTGGAGCACGTGTAACATAGTATCAAAATGCACATTTACTTGATTCCTTATTATGAAAGCTGTACAGATTCCATTCTTGGAAAGCTTCGGCTCCAATGTCTGCAAGAAATGTTCTCCACTTTCATCATCCTTTATGAAAAGCCCAACCCATTTCCACCTGAAATGCAGAAGTAGCTGGACAATTCCTATGTACTGAAGGGCCTCATTGGCTACCATACGGTAAAAAAGAGGGAAATTTGTTTGATCCTTTGGTGCTGATTCAAATGATCCGTAAGAAATCTTTCGAAAACAAAAGGACACCTTTTAGAAAAGAAGGCTAGAATGGGTGCATCTTCACTCATAACATGTTTGTCTTCACTAACTATATGTATGGTACATTAATCACATTAATGTCATGAAGCAATATGCCTAGTCAGGGGTAGAATTCTAGCAGAAGATCCATTGCATAATAGGCTACATCCCCTGCTGTAGCCAGTCCTCTGTAACCTTACAAGGCTCTTTTTTGTAAGCTCTTGGAGGATTGGCTACATCAGTGGTGTGTGGCTTATTATGCAAGGTATCTCCTGTTAGAATTATACCCCTGTGCCTAGTACAGGCCACCTCAAAAATTATCAGTTTATTAAAATAAGCAATAAAGTAGATTGGCCATATATTGAAATATTGTAAAGCCCACACACACAGTTGCCTTGTATTATCAATCATGATGACAATTTTTGGCAGAAACCATTGCAAAAGTGCCACTACTGATCTGGTTCCTGGGAAACTAAGGGTTCAGACTTTGAGGTCAGAAGGTGGCAAAAAACATTGCACATTTGTGCAGAGCATGAAGAAATTGATGCAGTTGTAGCAGAATGTTAGGATTCATAAAAAGTTTCATCAGCAGCATTGATCCCTTCATGACACACCAATTTATGCTTTCCTCTTGACTTCTAGTAATTTGCTTAGTATAGTCTCTGAACTGAAACCAACCAGCTGCTAAGGCAAGAAACAAGGAATAATGCTTTACTATAAAGCTCTGCCAGCTATGGTGGGGGAAGTATTGACCAATGAGCCAGATGAATATTTCTGTGGGCATTTGCCCACACTTGTGCCATTACATAGAAAACAGGATTCTTCCTACGATCAATGGTAATTTCAGATTAATAAACAGACACATGCAAAATTGGGGAATAGTCCCTATTCATTCATCCTACCTGTGGAATCTTGTAAAGGCTGGAAAGGTCTGCCACATACGAGGAGGTATCCAAACCAAGTCCACCAACGATTCCTATGAGACCTTTCCGATTGCCACACTCATAGTTGGGGATGAAAGTGTGTGATTTGAAGAGAAGGTCCATAGTGGTGCGGTAGGTCATCCATGCATTATTGTAATTGTCATAAATGTGGAATCCAAGGGAGACGTTGGGTAAGATTGAGGGATCCTCATTGGTCTCCTTGATGGCAAAAACCAAGGCCAGAACATGCTGATAGAACTTGGGGACCAAACTGCAAATAAAATGACCTCTTGGTTTCATTAGAGAATTCAACCCTACCTGAGACCAGAATATTATAATACAGTTTATAAAAATGTGTGAAGAGCCTAGCTGGATCAGCCAGCACCCCAAAGGACTGTATATGCTACAGACTGATGCCCCTTGTAAACTAATATATCTTGAGTATTTATCTTAATTCATTTATCGTAAATACATATGCAGGATATAAATATTCACAATTAAAATAAGTAAAGCAAGGCATCTCATCAATTCAGTTCATTATCCCCCACTACATCCTTTGCTGGAGAATCTGTTGTCTATGCTAAACATATTGCCAAGGAGTTCATAAATATGAAGACAATATTTGTGTGCTCTACAGCTTTTTCATTTCTCCTCTTAGGGTCCATTGTTGTGGACTAAGGGGACTGAAACATTTTACTGTTCTTTGTGGAGAGGATGCTGCAACTCAAAGCAGTTTTGCTATACTTTGAAAAATCAACACACGATATGCCGTATAAACTCGTGCAACTGTATTGGTTATTATGGAAGAAAAAAAGTTAAACAAATAATAATGGGAAATGCAACTCAGAGGTGCATAATAAAATAAACTGTACAATTTTTAAATGAACTCTCTAAGAAGTAGAATGGAGCATAACCTTAACTGTTCATGGAACAGCATTTAAAATCATAAATGCCACATGTGTTGATTTATATTGTGATATATAGTTCTTGTACCATCCATAATCCAGATATTTTGCATCCTCATCTTATATTTAAAGGTATAGTTTAAATCCTTTGTTTTTCCATTCTTGCTAGATCTTTGCCAATATCCAAATAGAAATAGAAATTAGTGACTCATGATTGCCAGACTGAGAGAGAGTACAGAGCACAACTATTCTGTGCCCCATGTATCTTGTAACCAATAAAGACTGTGAGCAACTATCCCATGACATTAGAAGTACAAATAAATTGCAATACATAGATGGGTCAGACAAATAAAATGAAGCATTCAAAACGTCCTTAGGTTACCACAATAAGAACAGTTGATATCTACTGGGTTTTGGCAATGCTTACTCCTCATTATTCTATAAAGCAATTTGCATATAGATGTATTAGTAACGTCATGCTGTTATTTTACTATGAAAACATTGGGTTAGACACCCTAAAAATGTCACCCAAATGTCTTGGGGTTCTGAAGGTCATAATTTCCAGATGAAATCCCTGCCCTTCTCTATCCCTGTCATAGTCCTGTTGGGATAAAATTGTCCCATTCTAGCATGGAGCTAGCACGGAGGGAACTTTCCAAATATTTCTAAATGAGGTGGATACTTGATTTCTTTTGAAAAAATCCTTGTTTCAAAAAGGGCTTCTGGCCTATTTGGGTTCAATGGTATACTCTCCCTTTCTTGGCGAAAAGCTAAATGGATGGTGGCAGACCAGCTTTAGATATTTGTGATTGATGCCAGTTTTCTTTTTCTTCTTTTGTAATGAATTTCATAACATTATAGCAAAAAGGGCCAACATAGGTAGCTGGGCTAGTTATCTATGTATCTGCATCTGATTAGTAGCTTTTTTCTGAAACTAAGTTCATACAGTATCTGCTTCAACCTTCTCATTCATAGTATACAACATCTGAACACTTTTCTCATGAGGTCAGTGTATCTTGACTCTTTATTTTTTGGCTAAAATGGTTGTGTGGATTTTTGTATTAAAGTAAATAAGCTGATTTTTAAAAAGCTGAGATAATCTCACCCATTCTAATTAGAGCTCCTCAGGGGAGATGATGACATGAGGATTATTTACCCCTGACCCCAATGTAATTGTAGCTACCATGAAAAATCTAATGAGAAGTCATATTGCAGAAATGTAAAAATGAGGTTTACTCATCTGCACCCCATCCCTGTGAAATACCAGATGCTATAAAAAATCTAAAATCCCAGTGCTTGACTGGTTAAGGAAACCAAAATACTAGATCTCCATGCCTCTTCCATTCTCAACACATATTTGATTTGTTGTTCATTCGCACAGTCGAGTCTGACTCTTTGCGACCCCAAGAAAACATATTTGATATCTACTAGCTATTCATAAGAAATATTTTTTGTACTATTAATTTTGCCTCATGCTGTTTGTGGGATAGGTATGCCAATGTAACGATATAGCTCTTATTCAATAATGAAAAATGTATACATTCCATTCAATCATTTGTTCATTCATAACTATTTATATCTATCTACTTGCAGAACAACATGCATACATATTACTCTTCTCTGTCTCTAAATATGGCAGAATAAATATATACAGAAGTAGTAAATTCAAATATCATTTCAATAGGGGCACAATTGATTTCTTACAAGGGAAGGTTAGAAGATGCCTCAGAAGGGTGTTTCACAAAGAGAATCTGCGGGATACTATGAAAAATAAGAGATACAATCCCACCAATGATAATCTCACTGGGCTGGTACCACTCGTGTTGTATCTGAAGAGGTTCTGTCTGAGTACACCGCAATGCACGTACTTCACACACCAGTTGAGGGAGCAGGAACAGTATCAACAGCAGCATTACAACAAGTCTTCTTGTTGTAGACTCTCCTGAAGAAATTTTTAGCATCACTGCTAACATTTGAAAGCCTACAGCAAAGTATCCAGGATTGCAGTTTACTCGACCAAGTAGCTATATTAAAAGGTTCAGCTACCATCATCACCATCAGTAATCCCAGCAGGGTTCCAGAAGTAAAATTGCATGCCAGTCAAGAGACAATTAGCAGAAACTGGAAAACTGTTTATGTGTATTGCCTGAACTGATCAGTAAATGGAACAGAGGGTTATTTTTCTTCTGGAAGGCCATTGGAATTTGAACTGAGAATATAAATGACAGTGATTATGATAATATAAATGACAGTGATTATGATAATTACAGGGGTACTTATTGCCCCCCCCCATTCGAAATAACAAGACAGACAACCATGTGGAATAAAGGGCCACTTTATTTAAACTTAACGGCAGTGGGAAATATATATATATATATATATATATATATATATATATATATATATATATATATATATATATATATATATAAACCAAGACAAGCCAGGGGTCATAATCCAACCACCTCCTTGACCCAAAAACTGGGCGAGCCCCTTGCCCCAGGTGTGAGCCAACTCAATGGCTCCGACCTGGCCGGCCAGGCACAAGATCCCATTCACAAAGCTTCACCCTCACCCCAGCCGTCCAGCCTGGGTTGTGGACAACCCGAAGTGATGGGATCCTGAGGCTCCCTGGAGCCAACCTTGTGCCATACAACTTAGGTCACTCCAGGGACGCCCTACACCCAAACGGTGCGTTGCCATGGGAGCTCACCAATACCCCAAACAAACATGTTCCCAAAAGAAAACCGCCAGTGACCAATCTACTAACAGCACCGCCCAAGCCAATTGCCAGCGCACCGTCTACACTGCAAGGCAGGTGAAAACACTCCCGAACTGAGCCAATACGCTCAGAAGTGAAAAATTCCTACCTGGTCCCATAATTAGGCAACCAGACTATGCCTGCACTGAATGACGGGCGGGCAGGAGGGCCGACGAGCTCCTGAAGTGAACTGCGCCACAGGGGGCTGGGCCAGCCTAATAAGGCCCACGCCCCCCAACAGTCCAGAGCATACCATTGTCTCTCCTCCAGCAGGGGAGGCAATGGACAGCCCCCAGCCTACGACGGCCAGTCGGCTGCCTGGCTGGGTGGGGTCGAATTGCCCCCCCATTCGGAATAATGAGACAGACAACCATGTGGAATTAAGGGGCACTTTATTTAAACTTAATGGCAGTGGGAAATATATATATATATATATATATATATATATATATATATATATATATATATATAGGGGCCAGGACAAGCCAGGGGTCATAACCCAACCACCTCCTTGACCCGAAAACTGGGCAAACCCCTTGCCCCAGGTGTGAGCTGACTCGACGGCTCTGACCCGGCTGGCCAGGCCCAAGATCCCGTTCACAAAGCTCCACCCTCACCCCAGCCGTCCAGCCTGGGTTGTGGACAACTCGAAGTGATGGGATCCTGAGGCTCTCTGGAGCCAGCCTTGTGCTGTACAGCTTAGGTCACTCCAGGGACGCCCTACACCCAAACAGTGCATTGCCATGGGAGCTCACCAATACCCCAAACGAACATGTTCCCAAAAGAAAACTGCCACAGACAGGGCCAAGCCTCAGTTTAGGCCACTGTCCCCACCTAAACAAGAACATGTTCAAGCCCCTGCCGTAACTCGGCCAAAGAGGCCTCTTTGCCCTTTATCAAAAGATGCACCCCATCAGGCTGATACAAATCCGCCTGGCTAGCTCTAATGGATGGGTGGGGCACATAAATTCCCAAACCCGATTCCATAGCAACACATAAAGCTCCAGAACTCCAATGGCCCACCCGGCAAATAATCTCACCCTCATAGCCCATTGCTGCGGCTGTGGATGCAGTGCCTATACGAAAAGAATGAGTACCAAACTTCACCCCCCCCCCCCAGACCCAATCCTTCCAAAGCCCGACTGGTAACTGTCTAAAATTGAAATTTAGACAGTGGGGACGAGTCCTTGTGGCAAAACAAGAGACCTGGCGCTGGCTCCCGCATCTCCAAATATTGTGCAAGAGCGCGCACCCAACAAAGCTTCTTATCGGAACAAGGGCCCAAAGTGATTATACAACCCTTCTGTCCCTCGTCAGTCTTGGACCGACGGACACGGATGACAGCCTGCCCTTTTACAAACTTAATATCACCGACCTGCAGGGCCCTACCTGAGGCATCATTACAGGAAGATGCTACCAATTCTGACACCCATAACGCCTTGAAAAAGACCATCAGTGCAGCAGATGTTCGACTGGAACTGGCCAAACCGCTGCAAGTCCAACATCCCCACAAAAAAAGAAAACTGACTCGCCACCCAGTCATACGACCTTTTTGTGCTAGGTGCAATAGCGAGTTGAATCGCACGGCTCACTTCGTCCCTCCAATTCGCCACAGCTCTACCAGTATGCGTACAGTAATAATAATAATAATAATAATAATATTTTATTAAAATTTTATTTATATCCCGCCCTCCCCGCCTAGGCATGCTCAGGGCGGCTAACAGCATTTCATAAACATACAATATAGTGAATATAAAAACTTTAAAATTAACATTATTTAAAAACCAGCCAGTATATAATTAAAATTTATAACTTAGTCTGACAGTGGCGATGGCATTTTTGACGCTAATTTCAGTCAGTTTACATAATTTACATAATGACACAGGTCCTTAGACATGACCGTATTGGCGGATCCCTTTATTAACAACCTTATTCAGCAGTCCGTATAAGCTAGCTTGAAGAGGGTAGTCTTGCAGGCCCTGCGGAACTGATCAAGGCTCCGCAGGGCCCGCACCTCCTCAGGGAGCTGATTCCATAGGGCAGGGGCCACAACTGAAAAGGCCCATGCTCGGGTGTTCTGAAGTTTAATCTCTTTCGGCCCAGGGATAGTCATTTTATTTTTCCCGGCTGACCTCAGTGCTCTCTGGGGTTCATATGGGGAAAGACGGTCCCTCAGGTAGGCCAGTCCTCGGCCATATAAGGCTTTAAAGGTAATGACCAACACTTTGTACTGGACCCGGTATGTAACTGGCAGCCAGTGCAGTCCGCGTAGCCCCGGCTGTATATGCTCCCATTTCGGGAGTCCTAACAACAGCCTGGCTGTCGTGTTCTGCACTAGCTGCAGCCTCCTGGTCCGGCACAAAGGTAGCCCCAAGTAGAGGGCATTACAGTAGTCTAATCTTGAGGTGACCATTGCATGGATCACTGTTGTGAGGTCCCGACGCTCTAGGAAAGGGGCCAACTGCCTTGACCGCCTCAGATGGAAGAATGCTAACTTGGCAGTGGCTGCTATCTGGGCCTCCATTGATAGTGAAGGCTCCAGTAAAACACCCAAGCTCTTTACCTGGCACGCCGTCGAAGGCTGGGAGAGCTATTCCCCTTCCCAGGGCGCCGCGACCCACACAAAGGACCTCTGTCTTCGTCGGGTTCAGCTTCAGCCCACTCAGCCTAAGCCACGTCGCAACAGCCTGTAAAGCCTGATCCAGATTCCCTGGGATGGAGTCGGGCCGTCCGTCCATTAGTAGATAAAGCTGGGTGTCATCTGCATATTGATGGCAACCCAGCCCAAACCTCCGGGCAATCTGGGCAAAGGGATGCATATAGATGTTAAACAACATCAGGGAGAGAACTGCTCCCTGAGGCACTCCACAATCTAGTGTACGCCTCTGGGACCGCTCACCCCCAATAGCCACACTTTGTCCCCGACCTAGGAGGAAGGAGGAAAGCCATTGTAAGGCCGACCCCCTAACCCCAATGTCGGCGAGGTGGCGCGTCAGTAGCTGATGGTCAACTGTATCAAATGCTGCCGACAGGTCTAACAGCATCAGCACCGCAACGCCGCCTCGATCTAGTTGCCGCTGGAGGTCATCTACCAAGGCGACCAACACCGTCTCTGTCCCATGGCCCGGCCGGAAACCAGACTGGCAAGGATGCAGGACGGAAGCGTCATCCAGAAACCTCTGTAGTTGCAACGCCACTGCCCTCTCAATAATTTTACCTAAAAACGGTAAATTGGACACCGGATGGTAATTTGCCAATTCGGCCGGGTCTGCTGTACATTTTTTCAAGAGAGGGCAGACCAAAGCCTCTTTCAGAGATGTTGGACAATGCCCCTCTAAGAGGGATCTATTTATGATGCCGAAGAGGGTCAGCCTCTGGGGCTAGTTCCAGAAACGCACCATCTGTTGGCAAGACAGAGCGTCTGCCACGCCATTACTGCTGCTGGTACATACCGGGCTAAAAACAGAACATTCAACTCAAGGCAATGTAAAGTGAATGCCCTTAGCAACCTCATCACTGGCGGAGACCTGGAGGTCAAATTATTGACAACATGAACAACCACCATGTTATCGCACCAAAAGTGCACCGTGTGGTTAGCCAGGGCATGTCCCCAAATAAAAACTGCAACTACAATAGGAAAAAACTCCAGAAACGTCAAATTACAAATTAAATCAGAAGACAGCCACTCCACCGGCCACGGCTCAGCGCACCACTGTCCCCGAAAATACACACCAAAACAATCTGTAATTCAGCCTCCAGCTGCATCACCCACCGCCAGAAGAACGTGCCGTTAAAATCCCTCAAAAAGGTCTCCCAGACCTTGAGGTCGCTGCACATGTCACTAGTGACCCGAGTAAAGTGATGGGGCGCATGCAAAGACGTCATGCCTTCACAAAATTGCTGCAAAAACGCCCTGCCTGGGGCCACCACTTTACATGCAAAATTCAGATGGCCGACCAGCTGCTGCAGCTCCAGCAACGTGACTTTCCACTTTTCTTTAACCGCAGCTACCCTCTCCCGTAGCGTCTTTAACTTGACGAGCGGCAGCCATGAAAACTGTCTAACGGTATCAAGCTCTATCCCCAAAAATGTCAAAACAGTTGTAGGGCCCTCCGTCTTTTCACCTGCCAACGGTACGCCCAGCTCAACGGCCAGCCGCTCTAAAGACCTGAGCAAATGGGCGCATTGTTCTGAGCCCATTGGGCCTACAAAAAGAAAATTGTCCAGGTAATGCGCTGTGTTGCGCACCCCCATCCTAAACTGCAACGCCCACTCCAAAAACGTACTAAAACGTTCAAAAGCAGCACACGACACCGAACACCCCATGGGCAGTGCGCAGTCCAGGTAAAACCCCCATTCAAAACAAAACCCCAACAATTCAAAATCATCTGGGTGCACGGGAAGTAAGCAAAAAGCCGACTTGATGTCGCATTTTGCGAGCTCCGCGCCCACCCTGCAGCGATGCACAATTCGCACCACGATCAAAGGAGGTATACTTAACAGAACATAACTCAACAGGAATGGCGTCATTAACAGACCGGCCCTTCGGGTATGATAGGTGGTGAATCAGCCGGTACTCACCAGCCGCCTTTTTAGGTACCACCCCTAAAGGGGAGACCTGTAGATTAGGCACCGGAGGCATCACAAAGGGACCCAAAACTCGCCCTTCCGCACATTCCCTTCTTATTTTCTCCCTTACCACATGCTCCAACCCTTTTACTGACCTTAAATTGGAACATGAAAACAGGATCCGAGGACCCTGATAAGGGATCCTAAACCCCACGGCAAATCCTTCTAACAAAAAACGCCTATCTTCACAGCACGGATAATCCCCTAATAACTCCCTAAGAACCATCATTTTGATGGGGCTGGGACCCTTTTCCAACTTGTTGATTAGGACCCCCAAGCCGCTTGAAGCCACCTTTTGGCTTTGACCTGTTGCATGCCGTGAAAGCGTGGGGGCCCCCACACAGTCGACATTCGTGTTTGTATCTGCATGCTTTTCTGGCGCACGCTCCTTGGGAGGTAAACTCCCAGCAAAGCAGCCGAGGTTGTTGATTAGCTGGGCAGAATAGCTGCAATTAAAATGAATATCTTACCAAGAATAATGTATTTGTTTCAAACTATTCCTATTGTGAAGGAAGGCAAACAATTTGATAAATGGCTAAGGAAAATCTCAGAATTTGTGTGGGCTGGGAAGAAACCAAGGATTAAAATGAAAATGTTGACTGATGCAAAAGAGAGAGGCGGATTTCAACTACTAGATTTAAAATTATATCATGAAGCAGTTTGTTTAGTGTGGATGAAAGACTGGATAACATTGTTAAATAAAAAAACTTTTAGTGCTGGAAGGTCACGGAAATAAATTTGGCTGGCACGCGTATTTGTATTATGGAAAAAAGAAGAAGGATGGTCTTTTCTCTCACCATTATATACGAAGTAATTTACTAAATACATGGATGAAATATAAGAAATAAAGAGATGAGAGAGGACCGTTATGGATAGTGCCAGCTGAAGTAATAAAAATAACGGCTGAGATACGTGAAGAAAAGTGGTTGTCATACAATCAATTATTAAAAATACAAAGTGGCAAAATTGAACTGAAAACTGCTGAAAAGTTGAATCATAAATGTGATTGGTTCCAAATGCAACAAATAAAGAGCTTGGTGGAGAATGATATTAAAACTGAAGGAATAAGGAAAGAGCAAACAGAAATGGAAAAAGTTCTGCTTGGAGACAATGATAAATTAATTTCAAAAATATATAAATTACTTCTACAATGGTCTACAGAAGACGAGGTAGTGAAATCTCAAATGATCAAATGGGCAATTAATGTAAATAAAGAAATACAGATGGAAACTTGGGAATATCTGTGGAAGAACTCTATGAAACTTTCAACATGTCAAAGTATTAAAGAAAACTCTTTTAAGATGATGTATAGATGGTATATGACTCCTAAAAAATTAACAAAGATGAATAACAAGATGCCAGACAGATGTTGGAAATGTAAAAAGCATGAAGGTTCTTTCTACCATATGTGGTGGACTTGAGAAAGAGCAAAACTGTATTGGCAAATGATTCAACAAGAAGTTTCTAGGATATTGGGATATGAAGTAATGAAAGTTGCAGAAACTTTCTTATTGGGATTACAAATGGAAAAATTTCCAAAAGAAGATAGAACTTTAATCTGATACTTGCTTTCAGCTGCTAGGACATTATATGCACAGTTGTGGAAGCAAGAAAAATTACCAGAGAAATGGGATTGGATTATAAATGTTATGACATGGAGTTAAATGGACAAATTAATAAGAATATTAAGAGACTATGATTTAGAAGTTTTTAAGACGGAGTGGAAAAAGTTTAGAAGATATGTAGAAAAAGAGTTGAAAATAAAAGGACATTGGACAATTTTTGATAATAATTAAGTTTTAAAAAGAAGAAGAATATAAATTTTTGTTTAAATAGTTAAGTGTACCTTTAATATGTGTTTATTTTAAGTAAACAACACTGGTTTTTTTAAGTAAATAACCCCAATAGGGTTGCCATTTCTTCCACTTTGGTGTAGTGGTTAAGTGTGCGGACTCTTATCTGGGAGAACCGGGTTTGATTCCCCACTCCTCCACTTGCACCTGCTAGCATGGCCTTGGGTCAGCCATAGCTCTGGCAGAGGTTGTCCTTGAAAGGGGAGCTGCTGTGAGAGCCCTCTCCAGCCCCACCCACCTCACAGGGTGTCTGTAGTGGCGGGGGGAAGGTAAAGGAGATTGTGAGCCGCTCTGAGACTCTTCGGAGTGGAGGGCGGGATATAAATCCAATATCTTCTTCTTCTTCTTCCAAACTTCTAATGATGCTCTTCTAGGGCCTATTGTTAATTTTAAGTCTTTATTCGTAACTTTAGAAAAAATGCCTAATCTACCTATATTATTATTAGTTTCATTCTCAAAGGGTACCCATCCTAAACCTATGTTGCAGGGAGGGCAGGTTATATTGTGATGTATCTATATCTGGCAAGGAAGGGAGTTAGTCAAGAGAGAATGAAAGTGTACCAATGCTTTTGTAACTGAGTCCTGGTAAATGACACGCTGATAGATGAATGTCACACTAATAGATTTGAACCAAAGTCACAGTAGAAAACATGGACAATGGGGCGGAATTACCTTCCAGGTCTCCAAATTCAGAGTACCTAGTCTGTCCCCATATTGAATTGCTCTGTGCCTGGTTCTTGATGTGTCCCTCATATGTAATGCATGTGCCAGAGCGTAGACAGCATTATAGATACTGTAGCTGTGGCCAGTCAAACTCATTTCAAAAAAAGGTGCTGGAACACTTTCCACTCTCTCATCTCCAGTACACATTTCATCAATGTCAGTTATGTCAATGGAATCCAAAAATGCACAATGGAATACTTGTTCCCAGAAGTCTTTGATAAAACCATTCTTGTTTGCCAAGGCAGAATTGATACTCGGAAGATATATTTGGAAACCTGGGATCTTATTTTTCTGAATTGTGAAGGAAAGAGCACCATGGAACATTTGCATGGAACATATATGCGCCCCCTTGCCCAGATTGCCAGGAGACATGGACTTGGGTGCCATCAATATGCAGATGACACCCAACTCTATCTGCTAATGGACGGCCGGCCTGACTGCGTCCCAGAGAATTTAGACCGGGCCTTGCAGGATATGGCAACTTGGTTGAGGAGGAGCGGGCTGAAACTGAATCCAGCGAAGACAGAAGTCGCTCGGGGGAGGAAATACCTCTCCCGGTCTTCGCTGAAAGCAGTGCACCGGGTTAGGAGCCTGGGAGTTTTACTGGAGCCTTCATTATCAATGGAGGCCCAGATTGCAGCCACTGCCAAGTCAGCCTTTTTCCCTCTAAGGCGGGCAAAGCAGTTGGCTCCCTTCCTAGAGCGCCAAGATCTGGCAACGCTGCTTCATGCAACGGTCACCTCGAGACTGGATTACTGTAATGCCCTCTACATGGGGCTGCCTCTATACCGAACCCGGAGGCTGCAGCTGGTGCAGAATGCAGCGGCTAGACTGTTGTTGGGGCTTCCTAAATGGGAGCACATACAGCCTGGACTGCGCGAACTGCACTGGCTGCCAGTTATATACCGGATTCGTTATAAAGTGCTGGTCATTACCTTTAAAGCCCTATATGGTCGAGGACCTGTCTACCTTAGGGACCATCTCTCCCCATATGAACCCCAGAGAGCACTGAGGTCAGCTGGAAAAAACTTGTTGACTATCCCCAGACCGAGAGAGGTGAAGCTGCAAAGTACCCGTAACCGGGCCTTCTCCTCTATAGCCCCGAGCCTATGGAACCAACTTCCAGAGGAAATGCAGGCCCTGCGGGACCTTGAACAGTTCCGCAGGGCCTGCAAGACCTTCCTCTTCCGACTGGCTTTCGCTGATGAAAAAGAAAACTGCTATGGAAAACCGCCATCATAAAAAGCAAACATAGCATTAGCACTTTTACTAATTTAATTTAATTTAATTTTAAAACTTAATCAGAATTTTAATTAAAATGTTCATAATGTTTAAATGTAATTTTATTTATTTCTGAATTATGCTGTTAGCCGCCCTGAGCCTGCTCCGGCGGGGAGGGCGGGATACAAATAAAATTTTGTTGTTGTTGTTGTTGTTGTTGTTGTTGCATATCAAAAGTCTTTTGCAACGTATCGAAAGCGAAATCAATCTGGGCAGTCACAATCCATACCCTTCCTGCAGAGGTCCTCTCCAAATAATGTGACTCTGGTACTGGTGCCATTAATATGGGCATCCATATAATCCATGCCAGCCACATAATGGTGGCTGTCTCTCCATAGACAACAACTACCTTGGCTGTACTTTCTACTAAATCTGAACTATTACTGTAAGATTCTTGGAGCACGTG
This sequence comes from Heteronotia binoei, assembly GCF_032191835.1. Taxonomy (NCBI): domain Eukaryota; kingdom Metazoa; phylum Chordata; class Lepidosauria; order Squamata; family Gekkonidae; genus Heteronotia; species Heteronotia binoei. The sequence goes on along the minus strand of NC_083237.1, from coordinate 14,304,034 downwards.
TAACATAGTACCAAAATGCACATTTACTTGATTCCTTATTATGAAAGCTGTACAGATTCCATTCTTTGAAAGCTTCGACTCCAATGTCTGCAAGAAAAGTTCTCCACTTTCATCATCCTTTATGAAAAGCCCAACCCATTTCCACCTGAAATGCAGAAGTAGCTGGACAATTCCTATGTACTGAAGGGCCTCATTGGCTACCATATGGTAAAAAGGAGGGAAATTTGTTTGATCTATTGGTGCTGATTCAAATGATCCGTAAGAAATCTTTCGAAAACAAAAGGACACCTTTTAGAAAAGAAGGCTAGAATGGGTGCATCTTCACTCATAATATGTTGTCTTCACTAATTATATGTATGGTACATTAATCACATTAATGTCATAGATCAATATGCCTAGTCAGGGGTAGAATTCTAGCAGAAGATCCATTGCATATTAGGCTACATCCCCTCTACAAGGCTCTTTTTTGCAAGCTCTTGGATGATTGGCTACATCAGGGGTGTGTGGCTGATTATACAAGGGAGCTCCTGCTAGAATTATACCCCTGTGCCTAGTACAGGCCACCTCAAAATTTATCAGTTTATTAGAATAAGCAGTAATGTAGATGTAAGGCCTTGTGGGACCTTGCCCAGTTAGGGTGTCCAATGAAGAGCAAAGTGCAGAGGAAGCAAAGAAAGAGAGAAGAAGAATATAGCTGAGGGTCCTATTGTTGGCTTTGACTACAGGAGTGTCTTTGTACTTGATGAAGATTGAAAGCACCACAGCTGTGATCAAAGAAAAGAAAAGAGCCATAGAGGTTAAAACAATGCTCAAAGGATCTTCAAAGGAAAGGAAGCTTGGGGATGCATTGATATCGGTCCTTGTTCGGATAGTGACCTTCTGGGCAAGTTATACAATAATCCATGTCTGAAAGAAGAAGACAAAAATAATTGGGACCCTTCATCACTCAATAGATGTGTCTACATTGGGAAATACTGTTGAAGTATCCAAGATCGTGAAGATATTAATCCCCTCTCCGAGTCCAAGGGGCTCTCAAGATTCTTCTCCAGCACTACAGCTCAAAAGCATCTATTCTTTTGCCCTCGGCCTTCCTTATGGTCCAGCTCTCACAGCCATACATTACTACTTGGAATACCATCACTTTGACTATACGGACTTTTGTTGGCAGGGTGATGTCTCTATTTTTTATTATACTGCCCAGGTTTGTCATAGCTGTCCTCCCAAGGACCAAACGTCTTTTAATTTCATAACTACAGTCACCATCTGTAGTGATCTTGGATTCTAGAAATGTGAAGTCTGTCACTACTTCCATGTCTTCCCCTTCTATTTGCCAAGGTGAAAAGCTTACATTTAACCAAAGGGTGCTAAGTCACCAAAGGATTTGACTTACATCTTGTTTGAAGATAGCAATATTTAAAGCTGAACATTTTCAAGACTGTAAAGTTGTATCCAAACAGCTTGAGTAAATTGTGTGTTGGGGGGGGGGGGGAACCTATGGATGAAGCTTTGTATTCTTCCTTCAAGCTATTCAGCTGTGGTAGACAAAGGTATGGCAATTTTCTTTCTGGATATCTGTCTATTCTTGTACTGGATTCTAAAACCAGCCAGGAATACCTTGAGGGTCATCTTTATTTAGAACAAAGAAAAGAAGACAAGACCTACCTTCCCAGCAATTTGCCTAGCCATCTTATCCAGAATTATAAATAAAACCTGGATTGGATATGCTCCTGTGATGAACTGCAAATTTTAAAACTTAGAAATGCTGTGTAAACAGGTAAAGGAATGTGAAGGGTTCATTCAGAGTGTTCCAAGAGATCTGATTGGTTAGCATCAGCTGAGTAGAGAATCACTTCTGAATTGCATGCTGAGGAGAATGGAGTCTGATTTCAACCCTACTCGAGAAGAGTTGAGCACTGACCGATTCAGAATTCAGCCCTGATTGAGAGCAGTTTTAACACAGACAGGAGAACTGGGGAAAATTGGAAAGGACAAGTGGAGATGGAGACTCCCACTTGGGCCAAGAAAGGGGATAGATCTTCTAGAGAGAGAAGAAATTCTCTACCCAATCAAACAAGGGGTTAGCTCTAATGAGTGAAGATTACCGGTCTGCTTTAGTTAGATGCTGCCTATAGAAACCTTAACAGCCAGTTAAAAATTGAGATTAGTACTGGTGTATCAAGCAAGAGAAGGGGTTTGGGCACTGGAAAGAGTGTACCAGCCTTCTAGAAACCAAAAGAATCAGAGAAAGTATACTGGATTGTTTGCTGAAAACACTGGAACAAAAGCCTTTAAACATGAGTTTTGATAACTTTGAATAGCTTAAGAAACTCTCATTAGCCTGAAATGTAAGAACTAAAGTCTGTGCATGAACATATTTTACTTCAGATTTATCTATATTGAGTTACCTCAGAATGTTTACCTCTGATTTCACCTGACCTTTCCACTCTATGTTGAATAAAATATTTTGTTAATTTGGAATATAAAAACTTCTCAAGTGCCATTTAAGTCATATAACTTAAAAGGGGCTCCCACTGCTTCCCTCAGGTTCCTAAACTGAACAAACAGCCAAAACACTATATGGTGACAGGATGGGACAGCAAGAATTCTTCAAAAAAGAAGGAAACAGACAACTAGGGCAGCAAAGTCAAATAAAGGAAATAAAAAGGGGGGATGGACTTTGTCTCTGAAAGAGGGAATGTATGGGGACATCATAGTTCCAAACTCTGGTGCCCTGGAACTAATATAAAACATGATATTGTCTTCTGAATAGTGAATCTTTCTCTCTTGTTTTCTCTCATAAATATAAAGGAGCCACCATCATATTTTCAACATTCAACCTGGACCAATCATATAATGACTCCTGTCTTTAATGCCTACACCTTTTCACATTCAATTCCCCATCTTCTTTTCTGCAAATGGGACAACCTCATGCTCTCCCACATTGTCTTATACTTTTTCCTACAACTAATTTTGAAGATTCATATCAGAGTCATATTGATCCTACCTGTGGAATCTTGTAAAGACATAAGATGTCTGCCATGAATGAGGATGTTTCAGAACTAAGTCCTCCAATGATGCCTACCAGATTTTTGGAGATGCCACATTTGAAGTTGGAGAAAAATACATCAGTGTGGAAGAGTAGGTCAAGAATGGTCCGATAAGTCCAATTTTTATCTATGTAGCTGTCATAGATGTGGAAGCCCAGGGTGATATTGAGCAAGATATTTGGATTCTGGTTGATCTCTTCAATAGCAAACACTAAAGCCAGAATGTGCTGGTAAAACTTCGTAGTCACACTGCAAATAAAAGATTTTTTTTTTTCAGAGCAGAATATAACAGTGCTGGCTTTTGTTACAACTTTTGATATAAGAAAGACAAACCCATCCAGGAAACCCACAAGCAGAACTTTGAAGGAACCTCCCATTCTCTTGTCTCCCTCCAGCAATGGACATTCAGTGATAGAATGTTATCAAGTCAAGTTAGCCTTTATTGGCATAAGAGTGTCTATTGGCATAGAATGACTGCAGGCTGCTCTTAACAAATAGAATTAAATATTCCATGAGGCTTTAAAGTCATTCTCTACCTATAGCCATCACAGCAGCCTATGTTGGTGAATTCAGTCTATTATGTGTGTGTGTTTAAGTCTTTTTAGTAACTATTGTCAACTGATTTCCTTCAGAAACAATGAGTTATGCTATTGTTAAAGGAAGTGATGAGGTTTCTGCCTGTTTTCCCAAAACCAGTCAGAGATTCTGACATAATCTTTTCCCCCAGTTCTTCCCCTAGTTCTGATGGGAAGGCAGATTTCTCCACATAGACTTTTCCAGCTCACTCTACAGTACAATGTTTTATGGCATGAAGTATGTCCATGAGTGTCACATATAGTGTAATTAGCACTGAATCTCATGTCCTCCAGACATTTTTATACCAGATTGCATTAACCTTATCACACAAGAATTATTCCCACCTTCCCTTGCTTTCTTGCTATCCCTTTGTCCATACTGAATTTAACAACAGTGGTTGTGTGCCAATTGAAGACTTGCCAGATATGTACTATCTGAATATGTACTATAAGAACATGTACTGTATAAGAATGTAAAAGGCTTAGGATCCATCATCCCATGTAGCTATTATGGAGTGGCAGAGTCCATGTACACTGATATTTAAGGAATTTGTTTTTGTAACTACAATTCTTAGTATCCATTCATTGGGCGTATTTTTCAGTTATATCTTTTTAAAAATATATAAGCTATTTTATTGCATAAATGTGAGGAATCATTAAAATAAAATAGATCATTATACAACTGGAGTGTGAGTTTGATCCCTTACACTGAAATGTGAATAAAGTCCTCAGATGTGTGTTTCATGAAGTAAACTTGGTGGGACAGGTAACCAATATGAGATGCAATCTCACCAATAAGGATTTCACCTGGCTGATACCACTGGTGTGGAATATGAAGAGGATTGTTCCCGGTGCACTTCACAGTATACACTTTGCACACCATGTGAGGAAAGAGCACCAGCATCAATACAGATTTCACCATCTTAAAGGGAAAGCAGATTTCTGCACATAGACTCTTCCAGCTCACTCAACAGCCTTATTGCTAGTCTCCCAGTGATTAGTTGACTTAGACTCTTTGAAAGTGTATTGGATGAGTCTTATGGTCTCATGTTATGAAGACATTATTTGAATGCTAGGCAAGAGACATTGATTAACCATGCACAAACATCTTGCCTCTGATTCTTTTAAAACAATTCCCAAATACTTTCTAGACAATGATTGGGGTTTTAAATGAATGAACAAATAACATATTTTGATAATTATAGGAATGACTATAATTTCTGCACAACCTTTGAGAAACTTTCAGCACAATGATTTGCAGAACTTTTGAGGCAAAAATGTTTCTCTGCTCTCACCAAGGTCACTGTGGGCAGACACATTGACCCCCCACCCCCAATCCCTAGAATATGAACATATTTGGACACATTAACATATGAAGCAGCCTTATACTGAATCAGACCCTCTGTCCATCAAAGTCAGCATTGTCTGCTCAGACTGGCAGCAGCTCTCCAGCGTCTCAAGCTGAGGTTTTTCATGCCTATTTGCCTGGACCCTTTTTAGTTGGAGATGCCGGGGATTGAACCTGGGACCTTCATACCAAGCAGATGTTCTACCGCTGAGCCACTGTCCCTCCCCTACATTAAATATAATTGAACTGAAGCTGATGTGTTTGTTTGAGCCAAAGATATAATTGTACATAAGGGGTGAATAGTAGGAATCGGCACAAATCAAAGTATGAATCATGATTCGTGCCTAAAATAGCTGATCCATCGTTCAGTCCAAATCAGTTCAGGCATTTATTTTTATTTGTTTTATTTTAGTACATTTCTATTCCGCCCATTCCCTGTAGGGCTCAGGGTGGAGTACAACATATAATAAAACAAAATACAATAAAAACATTTTAAAACAGACAACTCAGACAATTCACGTATTGCCCAGCCTAGCCATCTTACATCATGATATCTCATAGGGATGGCAGTTTTTATTCCAATTCCTAGCACAGGTGACAGTGCTGGCCTGGGAGGCCAACCAGATCAAGAACAGATGCCCGCAGTCTCAGATAAAAGCCTGGCAGAAAAGCTCCGTTTTACAGGCCCTACGGAAGGCTAATAAGCCTGGATCTCAATCAGGAGCTGATTCCACCAGGTTGGGGCCAGGACTGAAACCATGTAATGCATGACCCAAAAAACAAAGCTGCTTTTTTGGGGGGGAGGGGGGGGCGTCTGTGTCGTTATCAACAGGGGATCCTCCTCACATGCCACAATGTGCCCAGTGTGATGACGTCACCCAGAAGTGATGTTATCATGCCAGGCGCATCGCCCCAGAAACTCTGCTTGGTGCAATAGCATCGCTTCTGGATGACATCATCATACCGGGCCCATTTGGGGCATGCCAGTGCTTTCTAGCCCTCCTAAACCAACAAACCAGAATTTGTTCAGAAAACCAAAAAACAAGTAATCAAATGAACCACAGATTCAGGCAAACCAATGAACAACAAAATGAATCAAACCACCATTTTCATGTTCCGTGCCCATCCTTAGTGAGTAGCATTTCTGGGCAATATGGCTTTCAATGTCTCTGTTCAGAGTGTTATTGTTTCTGAGCATGGAAGGGACATTTAATTATCCTGGCTAATAGCCATCAATAGACTTATTCCCTGTGGATTTTTAAATCCCTTTTTAATTCTAGCAAAAGTTCTACATCCTTTAAGCATGAATCCAACAGGTTTGATTTCTCTTTGATTACAGTGCTTCTTTTTGTCCACCCTGAGTCAAGTTCACTGAGTGTTCTCTAACCCATTTCTCCTATTGTGCATGTACATCCCCACTTTTCTCTCTGCTTCCTTCCACACATTGCATAACCTGTCCATTTACACCTACTTCCCTTTTCTTGTTCATAGATCCAAGTAGGCAGCCATGTTGGTCTGAAGTAGTAGAACAAAATAGGAGTCAATAGCACCTTTAAGACCAACTTAGTTTTATTCAGAACGTAAGCTTTCGTGTGCTCTAAGCACACTTCATCAGACAAGGAATCCGGCACAGTGAGCAGAGCCACACATAGCTGGTAGGCAATGGCTCAGAATGTAAAATAGTATAGATTTAAGATCCAATGACAGAATAGTAAAATTATCTGGTAGGCAGTGCTTTAGAATGTAAAATGGTACAAATATAAAATCCAATGAGAGAATAGTAAAATTAACAAATTGAGCAAACCTTTGATCTGAGTCACATGAGCATGCGAAAGCAACAAAACAGTAGTATGTCAAAATGTGAGAGTGTCTGTTAATGACACCATTGTTATAAACCTGGGCCAAAAGATGAGAGTGTCTATTAATGACACTATTGTTATAAACCTGGGCCCTTTTCTTGTTGTTAAACCAGTTTGTAATATATGAAAGGTAATGCCATACAATGATGGCTAAATTTATTTGGGACAAATTTGTTTGAAGCCCATACTTTTCTAAAATCTTTCACTTTAAAGACTTACAGAAATGCAAGATTCAAAATGCAAGCTGGTAAATTTCTAGCCAGGACTGAACATAGCATAGACATCTCAAATGTCTATTACAGAAATATCCTTTCATCATTAATCTCACTGGTTTCTTTATATTGCATTTTCCCACAAAGGGGTACTTCAGATCTTGAAGAATATTTCACATTTAATTATTAAATACCTGAATATGTTTTCTTATTGAATACTCTGATATTCATCTCAGACCTCAGTATAATGATATAGCATTTGGGCAAAAAGAAGCAGCCCAATAACCCAGCACTGGGAGCCAAGATGGAGAAAATCTCCACAATCACTATGTCTTTCCGTCTTGCACTTGAGTACATTAAAAGAAAGGAAAAGCAAACATTGCAAAAGATGATGGTGATGAAGGTGATAAACTCGGCTTCATTGAAATTGTCCGGTAACTTTCTAGCTAGGAGAGCCATGGTGAAGCAGACAATGGCCAGAATATTGTCAGGAAATTAAGGAGAATTAAGGTTTTGTTTGCTTTTTCTATAATTCTCATGCTATCTCTTAACATGTTTTACAACCTCTGAGCCACCCCGGGAAGCTATACAATCTGCACTGATATTAGTTAGTTAGCTAGCTAGTTAGTTAGTTTATTGCCCATGTATTCCATGCAGATTAATGAATCTGTGTATCAGAATTGTTTCTTGATGATTGGGGTGGGTTGGTCATTAAGTCCACCTGGAAACAGGGCTCTTTTTTTAGCAGGAACACACAGGAATGCAGTTCCAGATCACTTGACATCAGGGGATGTGGCCTAATATGCAAATGAGTTCCTGCTGGGCTTTTTCTACAAAAATGTTCTGTACGAAACTGCCCTATGATCACCTCTGTATGGACTAAGATTCAATGCAGTTGAATTAGTTACACATTCTAGTGCCTTTGAACTTTGTATTTTTTGCTTCACAGACATTTGTCTTTATCCATTTCCTTTCCAGGTCCCACAACAGAACAATAGCAGCCTATCAGTACTATGAAGGGATGGGAGAAGTTTGTTTCTTCAGTGTGCCATGCAGGTTATAATACTCTCAAGGGGTGATGGTAGACTCTGAAATTATCTTAAGGCATTGTAATTAATCCCCCCCCCCAAAAAAAAGTGGAAGAAATTGTAAGTAATCCTGTTTCAGCAGTGCTTGTAAGAATTTTCAGAAGGGCCATAAAGGAAATAAATGTACAAAGCATTTTAAATTCATATTCAGTTAAACTGAAAAATGTTACATTAAGGGTTGGACCAGTCAGAGCCCCCCCCCCCCGCCCAATTCAATCTCAGTTCACTGGCTTACTACAACTTCTGTCCCTCTGGAGTTGTTTTGTCCATACCATATAAGCATTCAAAGAGGAATCCCACCTCCCTTTTCCACCTGAGGAAAAACTGGTTGGATCCAGTCTTCACTGTACCAGGAAACTGAAGCCCAAATGATATTGAACTCTCGTCAGCTAATCTGATTAATAACTGTGCAGGAAGATATGATTGATATTGATAGCAGTGGAGTGTATATGGGGATTTAGTGTGATCTAGCATTCTAGAAAGCATCATTCACATGATACCCAACAATTTCACATACATGGGAACATCCAAGTTTCCTTACCATGTTATGCCTTACCGATTGAGAATGCAGCCCGCTCTGCTGCAGAACTAATTTCCTGGTGAAGTTTTTTCACATCCCACCACTCTTTAGATAAGGAGTCTTCTAGATTTTCTCACAAATCCAATGAGAACATCAAGCATGTGAAGAAGAGTGGGAAATGGTTCTTTATTAGATAAAGATCATCTGTATCATTTGGGGGGCATCATACAGACATCCTTATAATTCATGTAGGCTGCTTGGATAAATTCAAAATCAGGCTGTAGTCTGACTGAAATTCATAAGGAATGCTAGTTGCTGCCACATTTAAGCCCCATTGGTAACACTGGAGGGTTGGTAGAAGAATATACTATCTTATCAGTAGTCATACCAATGAAGAAGGTGATGGCTATTCCCTGGTGTCCTGTTTGTGAGAATTCAGAAGATGCTGGTTACCCACTATTAGAAAAAAACTACTGGATATGAACGACATTTGGTGTGATCCATCAGAACCATTTGTAAAACATTTTTGTGTAGTCACTTTGGTCTTTCCCTGTTACACCTTCCCAGTGTTTAACATGCAAAATATTTATCTGGTGCAACACTCCATATGAATCTTGGCATACAATAGTTCTGCGGATTCTGAGCCATGATGGAAAAGTCCAAGCCCTGGTTGAAGACAGTTGGGTGACCCTAAGTGGTGGAGTAGCCAACAGATGTCTGCCTCATGACTGTAGTTGGCACATAGGGATATATGATAGAAGGAGATGGTCTTCATGTATTTGGGTCCTAGGTCATGAAGGACATTAAATGCCAAAAGCAGCACCTTGAATTAAACCTGGAAACAGACTGAGTCAAGGTAGCTATTTCAAAAGTGGCAACTTATGTTCCCAGAGGGTAGTCCATGAAAGCAATTGGGCTACCACATTCTAGACCAGTTGTAGTTTCTGGATAGTCTTCAAGGGCAATTCCACATAGAGTTCATTGTAGTATTCTAACTGGCAGGTTGCAAAAGCCTAGATCAGTGTGGCCAGACCAGCTGAGACTAGATAACAAGAAAACTGAAGAATCGGATGCTTTTGATAGAAGGTGTTCCTGGCCACCATGTTAACCTGCTTTTCAAATATGAAGGCAGGGTCCATGAGCACCGCCAAGCTTTTAACCTGCTCTGAAAAAGCCAATGTTCCCCCCATCTAGGCCAAGTGGATTTAGTCACTCTAGAGTATCCGTCTTTTTGACCAGCATTAGCTGTCTGGATTCAGACAACTGGGTTGACTTCAAGGTCTCATCCATGGAGAGTATATAACAATAATCTAGTCTTGATATTACCATGGAATAGATCCAAGTGGTTAAATCAACTCTGTCAAAGTACATTTTACATTTAATTATTATGGACAGGAATTTGTTTTCTTCTCAAATGCCCTCTGATGTTCATTTCAGGCCTCACTATTAGGATGTAACATTTGGGCAAAAAGATGCAGCCCAATAACCCAGCACTGGAAGCCAAGATGGAGAAGATCTCCACAACCACCATGCCTCTCCCTTTTGTGCTCAAGTAAGTTGGAAGGAAGGAAAGCCAAACACTGCAAAAGACCAACATGCTGAAGGTGATGAACTTGGCTTCATTAAAAGTGTCAGGCAATTTTCTGGCTAAGAAAGCCAAAGTGAAGCAGACAATGGCCAGGAAGCCCATATAGCCAAAGAGACAATAAAACAGGGTGACTGAGCCTTCATTGCACTGTACTATAATTTCTGCAGTCAGTGAGTGCATATCCAAATCTGGGAATGGAGGATAAGCAGCCAACCAAAGAGCACAAATGCCGATTTGAATGGAGGAGCAGGAAATGACAATAGAATGTGCCAAACTTTTCCCCACCCACTTCCGGAAAATGTTTCCTGTCTTGGAGGCCACAAAAGCCACCACCACTGTAACGGTTTTTGCTAACACCGAAGATACCGCAACAGAGAAGATGATGCCAAAAGCTGTTTGTCGGAGGAGGCAGGTCACCTGGTTAGGCTGTCCAATGAAGAGCAGAGAGCAGAGGAAGCAAAGGAAAAGGGAGACAAGAAGAATGTATGTGAGGCTCCGGTTGTTGGCTTTGACTATGGGGGTGTCCTGATACTTGATGAAAATTGCAAGCACCATAGCTGTGATCAGAGAAAAGAAAAGAGCCATAAATGCTAAAACAATGCTCAAAGGATCTTCAAAGGAAAGGAAACTTGGAAGCTTGGGGATGCATTGATCTTGGAATTTGTTTGGAAAGTAACCCTCTGAGCAAGTGATACAAGAATCCATATCTGAAAGAAGAAGGTAATGGCATTTAGGAGCTTTCACCACACAATAAGAAGAAGCTATCAAAATCTGGAAACTGAGTTGATTCCAAGATCACAAGCTGCTTCATATATTCTCTCAAAACCATACTTTCCCCCTTTAGAAAGAACTGATTTGATACCTTGAAGAGTTCTTTTTAAAAATGCTAATTAAAATTGCCTCCAAAGATATGTGGGTTCCTGGACATCTGACTGCCTAAGCACACAGGGGTTGTTTTTGTCCTTCAGTATTGGAAGAGACTATCTTTTAATGTCTCATGTCCCAAACACTGGTGTTATGCATCATATATACATTGTGATGAGTTTCCCTTTAAAGTTTTAAGACTCTTGCAACCACATTTAACCTCTTCATCACATTCCCCAGAAGGATAGAAGTTAAAATACCCTTCTAGGCACCACTCTTGGTTTCTATTCCACAGCATTTCTGGATATATGATTGGGTTAATCTTTCATTTTTTTTTACAAAATATTTATTGAAATTTTGTTTTTAAAAAAGACAAGAAAGAAAAAAACAAAAAATCAACCTGCATCATGCAACAATCAAAAACATGTTAAAAGATATAGACGGTAGAAATTGAATTATGGCTATACAAAGGAAGAACCTTAACAATAACAATAGCAAGAACCTAAGTTTTAAATATTAGATTTAGTAAAAACCAGGGTTTTTGAGCAGGAACGCACAGGAGCGCAGTTCTGGCTTCCTTAGAGTTAGGGGATGTGGCCAAATACGCAAATGAGTTCCTGCTGGGCTTTTTCTACAAAAAAAGCCCTGGTTAAAAACCACCTAAAACAAGGAGCACATATATAAACTGGAAAATATGCCAGTTTTGGGATTAAACTTTCTTAACTGTACATATCTTACCTTCCTGGTCCGACATCTTCCCTTCTGGACACAGAACACAATCATAACAGCAAGATTTCTCTCCCTCCTTCATTTTTCTGCTATTGCCAGGGTAGCACTTGTCATTACACAGAGAAAAGGGAGGCGTCTGTTTTTGAACAATGGAACAATTGAGACCAGAAAAGATACTAAAGTGTTCATATGTTCATATATAAACATAACCTTCTGCACATTTTCAGAGAAGCTTACAACAATGTTTTTTTAAAAAAAACTACACAAAAAAACAATTACAATGGTACTGTAGTGAGCATATACTTTTTGAGAAGTGAAAAAGTCTTGGATGTTCTTCAAAAAACAGTTAGAGAGGGCACCTTCCAGCGCTCCTCTTAATGATCATGCAACTGAATGGGTGCTACAACTGTAAAAAAGATACAAGGTCAGGGCTTTTTTTGTAACAGGAACTCCTTTGCATATTAGGCCACACACCTCGATGTAGCCAATCCTCCAAAAGCTTACAGGGCTCTTAGTATAGGGCCTACTGTAAGCTCCGGGAGGACTGACTACATCAGGGGTGCGTGGTCTAATATTCAAAGGAGTTGCTGCTACAAAAAAAAAGGTCTGTGCAAGGGGAAACTAGGTTCGCTCCTCTGATTGCTGGGGTTCATTTGGCTGATCTGGCTTTCCACTGTCACCCTCCCTTTGTGTCCCTCTTGAAGGTCTGCAGTGAGTGGAAGAGGGCAACTATCTGAGATAGAAGTATGCCGCTACTCTTGTTTCAACAATATGTAATAGCTCACTGACAACTGCAAAGCCATATGTCAGAGTTACAACACCACAGAACTGCCAGGTCAATGGGCCACTAACATAGCCTGCCAGGTGTATCTAAGTGGGCATCTGGCTTCATATCATTACAGACTGTCCTGAATGTAGATCCAAAGCCAGGAATTGTAAAAACCTAAAGCATTCAGTTGTTTGTCAGAGCATATTTACTGTATTTATTTATTTACTTTATTTGTAGTCCAGTTTTCTCAAAGCAGATTATACAGTGTGCGTCAATAACAGAACATACACACACAAAGATCTTATAAGCACAGGTCCAGAGGAGTTGGCCTGTTGCTGCAAAGTAATAGAGTCCAGTAGCACCTTTAACAAATTTCCAACATCAGTTTATAAGCACAGTGTCCGCCAATATGATCTATATGAATGAGCACTATACTAGGACTAGGATTACCAACATCTGAAGGAGCATAGTATATTGCACATGATAAAGAATCTAGTTATAATTGTGTGTGTGTGTGTGTGTGTGTAGAAAACCATAAAGCATCAACAGTGTAAAAACAGCAGCTAATTGATAATGTGTCTTATGAAATTGGCTCAATTCATAGTCACCTTCCCTTTAAAATGACTTCCTGAACTGTTGCCTTTATTGAAGATCTCTCCTCAACATCTCCCTTTTATCAAGTATGCAAAAAGATGGGTGTGAGGGAGCCTTCAGGTCCTAGATTTTCGCAGAGCATTCTCCGTGTTCTGCTCATTCTCAAGATTCTAATGATGTCATTCAGTGGTCTAATAAATATTCTAAAACCTGAAGGAAAACCTTGACCTAGATAGCCCAGGCAAGCCTGATCTCATCAGATCTTGGAAGCTAAGCAGGGTTGATTCTGACAAGTACTTGAATGGGAGACCTCCTTGGAATACCAGGAGGTGGGAGGCAGGGGCAGGATTTATTCAACCCTCTCCCTGAGTATCCTCCAGCCCCACAGTAGGGGGTCAGTCGCCAGAGGTCGCCATGACTTCCAGAATCTCTCTCTCTCACCCACACATACATACACACACAAAGAACATGAAGGAAAGTGCAGAGTCTTATGGAAATCCATATGGATTTGCAGTAATTTCCCAGGCTCTACTTGGTGGCTGAAGATCTCCTGTTATTACTTATCAATCCTATCCAAACTTAACCAAGAATGGTTGTGTTCAGAAACCCTTGCAAAATCTTCAGAAAATTTCCTTCAATTTATCTTTGATGTTATTTCCAGGTCTTTCCTGCACTTCCAGCAGTGGCATTCAGAACCTACTTTAACTTGCCCTTCCAATTGATGTATACATTATTAGCACAAGGTCTGGTAGTATATGTATGTAATATGTAACCTCACAGGTAGCCTATTCATTGGTGTGGGAACTCACTGTCTAAAACATGGTACTAGTCCAAAAGATTAAATCTTTGGACAGAAAATGGTGCCTTCATTATATGCCACATTGGTAAATGTTATGTGTCAATGAAAGCACTGCATGAAGAAAGGCTTCTACTTGTTTCCCTTCATCCACTGTCAATGGATCAGCAATAGAGACATAATGTGGCTCTTTCCCACCTGACTTTCCCTATGCCGCTATGCTCCCTGTAAAAAAATACAGATTGGAGCTACAACAGAAAAGACTAGTCAAACCAAGGAATCACCACGTCCCAAATCCTATTTCACAGTTTATTGAAAGTTTTTTTTAAGAATGACCAATGGAAGCTGATGGAATGTTCAAGAGACGGTGACAGTTAAATAGCCATTCGTTCACTTGAAGTCAGCTGGCAGAGGGAAGAACTTTACAACTGATGTACATACTACATATTATCAGCAATAAATCTGATGGTACATGAATAGGAGACTGTGAGCTCACAGATAGCACATTCACTGGGAAGAGGACTTATTGTCCAAAAGACACCACAAGTCCAAAAGTTAAAACATTCAGTTTTTATCCAGACCAATTGTGCCATCATCATATGTCACATTGTGGAATTTAATGGGTCAACAAAACACTGCATGAAGAAGGGATGGTAGGGGAGGGACAGTGGCTTAGTGGTAGAGCATCTGCTTGGTAAGCAGAAGGTTCCAGGTTCAATCCCCGGCATCTCCAACTAAGAAGGGTCCAGGTAAATAGGTGTGAAAAACCTCAGCTTGAGACCCTGGAGAGCCACTGCCAGTTTGAGTAGACAATACTGAATTTGATGGACCGAGGGTCTGATTCAGTAGAAGGCAGCTTTATATATATGTTCATATATGTTCATATATATGTTCATATGATTCTATTTCTTTCCCTTAAATCTATCATCAATGTATCGCCATTTGACAGACAACGAGGCTCTTTCCCACCTGACTGAGGTACCCGTGCCACTCAATTCTGTCCTCATGAATGGTGAGCTCTTTTCCTGGAAGACTCTGAGAATCCAACTTCCCAACTTTGACTCGGATATAGGAGTTATTTGGGAAAGTTACCAAGTTGGTCAAGTCAAACCCAGCTACCAATCTTCCATTATCATTGAACGCAATTTTATCTCCAGCACTGTTGTTGAATGAAATCCTCTGAAGAAATGGGTGCAACTATGAAGAAAGGAGAAATGGGATGATACTGTGTTGGGATAGTCACTATGGGATTTTTTAAAAGAAGTTTCTAGAATGATTCCAATAAAGAGAATGGAAGTGATTTTAAAATGCAACTACTTTACATTTGAAGCAAGATGGTGGTGTAGCTGATACTATTTTAAATACTAGTTCTAAATTGATAATATAAAATACTGCTTTGAAGACTTGCAGTAAGATACCCATAAGGAGTAGTATTAGTAGTTTATTTTATTTTATACCCTGCTCTTCACTCCCTTAAGGAGTCTCAGAGAGGTTTACAATTCCCTTCCCTCCCTCTTCCCACAACAAACATCCCATGCGGTAGGTGGAGCCGAGAGAACTCTGAGAGAACTGTGACTGCCCAAAGGTCACCCAAGACAGCTTCATGTGGAGGAGTGGGGCAGCAAACCCAGTTTTCCAGATTAGAGTCTACTACTCTTAACCACTACATCACACTAACAATGTTCCACACTAGGAGCAATGAGGCTAGAAGTGTTGTAGTTCTTCTGTATTCCTATCTGGCAAGGAGGCAATGAAGGTGCCCAGTAAAAGGCAAGTGCTTGTATTGATGATTTGAACATACAACTGTATATGAAAAGGATCTTGAGCAGTGGGGAGAGCTAACCTGCCAGGGCTCAAGTATTAGAAATGCCTGTCTGTCCCCATCCTTCACAACTGCATGCTTGGCTCTGTATGAATACATCATATGCAAGGAATGTGCTATAGTATAGACAGCATTATAGATACTGTAGCTGTGTCCAGTCATGCTCATTTCAAAGAAGGTTGCTGGAACACTCTCCAGTCTCTCTTCTCCAGTGCATATTCCATTAGAATTTTCTAGATGCACAGAAGATGGGAATTCACAGCCAAATACTTCTTCCCAAAAGCCCCTGATGAAACCATTCTCATTTGTCCAGGAAGGTTTCTCAATCTGAAGAAATTTTTGGAATCCTAGGATTGCTCTTGAGTGAATTGTGAAAGAAAGAGCACCATGGAAAATCCGTATATCAAATCCCTGTAGAATATTAGATAATGCAAAATCAATCTGGGCAGTTGTAATCCACACTTTTGCTTTAGATGTTTTCTCCATATGTTCTGTGTCTCCTTTGAACATCATCTGTGCTCGTTCCCAGAGACTATATGCCAGCCACAGAATGGTTGAAGTTTCTCCATATACCACAATGACATTTGCTTTGCTTTCCAGAAAAACATCAGTATTACTGTAAGCTAATTTCAACAGGTCAGCTATTCTGTCCATTTGGACCTTTCTGTGAGCCCTTTCTGTGAAGGCTACACAGATTCCACTTCTAGAAAGCATTGGCTCCAAGTTCTGCAAGAACTGTTCTCCACCTTCATCGTCGGGAGTGACGAACCCAACCCATTTCCATTTGAAATGGACAAGCAACTGGACAATTCCAATATACTGAAGGGCTTCATTGGGGACCATGCGGTAAAATGAAGGGAAATGGGCTGAGTCATTCACATTTGATTTAAATGAACCAAATGAAATCTGGAGAATAAAAGGTGTTACAGAGAGGTCATAGCAATATGTTAGGACCACTTTACATATTGCTTTCTTATGTATAAAGCTACTTAAATTTTACCAAGAGATGCTCATTCACCCATTGGTTTGATTGACACCTTGCTTTCACAGAGCAATCTTGAGAGCTGAACATTTGAGAGACTTCACAACAATCTCCAAACAGCTAGAACCTAGTAAATTGTGTGTGTGTGGGGGGGGGGGGGGGACCAGAAGGCCTTCAACCTTTTTCACATAAGATACACTTAGGAAAGGAAAGGCAGTCTTCTTTCTAGGTATTTGCATGCTCTTGTGTTGGATACTGGAATCACTCAAGGGTATGCTGAAGGGTTTTCTTGAGTAAAACCACATATAAAGAAAGAACCCAAGGCCTACCAGATCCTTCACAGCCCCTTGCCTAACCAACTTACCCAGAACTGTCAGGAAAATCTGATCTGAAACTGCTTCAGGCTCTGGTACCCAAAGACTAATACAAAACATGTACTGGGCTTCTGAACTGAAAAAATGAATATAACCATGCCCTCTTGTTCTTCCTTTCTGCCCCATGACACAGAATGGTAAAGCTGCAGTACTGCAGTCTGAGCTCCCTGCTCACAACCTGAGTTCGATCCCCACGGAAGCTGGTTCAGTTAGCAGGCTCGAGGTTGACTCAGCCTTCCATCCTTCCAAGGTAAGTAAAATGAGTACCCAGCTTGCTGGGGGGAAAGTGTAGATGACTGGGGAAGGCAATGGCAAACCACCTGTTAAAAAGTCTGCCATGAAAACTTTGTGAAAGCAACGTCACCCCAGACTCGGAAATGACTGGTGCTTGCACAGGGGACCTTTCCTTTCCTTTCCTTTCCTTTCCTTTCCTTTCCTTTCCTTTCCTTTCCTTTCCTTTCCTTTCCTTTCCTTTCCTTTCCTTTCCTTTCCTTTCCTTTCCTTTCCTTTCCTTGTTCTTCCATGTACGCAGAAGTCAGCATCATACATTCAATGCTCAATATGGACCAATTGCATAAGAACTCTTCTCTTCAACATTCCCACAACTTGTTCAGTCATTTCTCCATCTATTCCTCCATCTGACCCAACAGGACATCATGCTCCCTTTTACTAAACACACATTATCCCAAACTGTTCCCTTCAACTAATTTTGGAGATCCATGTCTGATACAACTGAACATAGATCCAAGTGGGCAGTTGTGTTGGTCTGAAGCAGATGAACAAAGTGTGCTTTTAGCACAAGAAAGCTTATGTTCTGAATAAAACTTGGTTGGTCTTAAATGTGCATCTTGACTCATGCTTTGTTCAACAACTGAACATATTTCACGTCCTTTTCTAGTTATTATTTTTCTCCCTTTTTTCTTACCCAAAGAAATGTACTAGAAAGACAAGTACACATTGAATGAGCTTGGAGTCTGAAAAATCATTTCATTCTCCCTGTGCATTGAGCCTACCTGTGGTATCTTGTAAATACTTAAAATGTCAGCCATGTAGGAGGATGTTTCAAAGCCAAGCCCTCCAATGACCCCAATGACATATTTTTGGATGCCACACTTGAAGTTGGGGGAAAAGCCATCTGATTGGAAGAGCAGGTCAAGAATGGTCCGATAAGTCCATTTTTTATTCATGTAGCTGTCATAGATGTAGAAGCCCAGGGTGACATTGGGCAAGATGTCAGGGTTCTGATTGATTTCTTCGATAGCAAACACTAAGGCCAGAATGTGCTGGTAAAACTTGCTCATCACACTGCAAATAAAAGCAAAGTCTCTGCTCACACCAGAACACAATTGCGCTTGAAATCAAATCATACACAAACTTTTTTTAAAAAAAATCTCTTCCCTTAGTTGCTTTACCCTGTCTCTGCTGCAAGTACCGTGCTGCATACAGTGAAGGGTGCAATTAAATGTCACACTTATTATAATTTGCATTGAACCTCATATCATCCAAAAATTGTGCTTCCTCATCACAAGAACCATTCCCAAAGTATTATTTTCGCCTTCCTTTGCTTTCTTGCCATCCCTTTGCAAAAATTGAAATTTAAAAGCAGTGGTTAATTACTGACTGGTTGAGTGCCTCTTTAAACTCTGAAAATTCAGGAAACACATACTGTAACCTAAAGTGTGCATTTTTAAAAAAAAAATTATCAGGCCTTGGTATTGTTCTGGAGTCTGACCCAGTCCATGCTGACTGGTTTTTAGGAAATTTATTTTTGAATGCCCATTCCTTCAGCATATTATCATGACTTAGGGGAGGGACGGTGGCTCAGTGGTAGAGCATCTGCTTGGGAAGCAGAAGGTCCCAGGTTCAATCCCTGGCATCTCCAAAAAAGGGTCCAGGCAAATAGGTGTGAAAAACCTCAGCTTGAGACCCTGAAGAGCCGCTGCCAGTCTGAGAAGACAATACTGACTTTGATGGACCAAGGGTCTGATTCGGTATAAGGCAGCTTCATATGTTCATATGTTCATGTTCATGACTTATACCCTTCAAAGTAACAGACTGAAGGAATCTGCATCATATAAACATGTGGAGTCATCAATTATAAAATCCGCTTTCATTCATTGTGGTAAAATATTAATATTAATTGCTTACCCTGAAAGGGGAATAAAGTCCTCAGATGGGTGCTTTTTGAAAGAAGTGTCATGGGACAGGAAAGCAATATGAGTTGAAATCTCACCAATAAGAATTTCCCCTGGCTGGTACCACTGGTGCGGGATCTGAAGAGGGTTATCCCCAGTGCACTTCACTGGATGTATTTTGCATGCCACATGAGGAAGCAGCATCAGCATCAATAAAGACTTCACCATCCTGATGGGAAAGCAGAATTCTGCACACAGACACTTCCGGCTCGCTCTACAGCCTTATTGCTAGCCTCCCAGTGATCAGTTGACTTAGACTTGTTGAAAGTGTATTGGTGGGTCATATGGTTTCATGCTACAAAGACATTATTTGAATGCTAGACATTAACAACTCCCATTTAAAAAACCCCCTCATGGCTTTGGTTCTTAACCTGAGCTACCTATTGCATAGTGAGGTTTTTAATATCTACAAATTTCAGATTTCGTTTTCAAATCATTTTTGACAACCCTCTGGAAACTGATTGGTGCCTTGTTTGAATGAGCAAATAACATGTATTCTGGTAATTGCACAGGAGGTAATTGTTTCAGCACAGCTTTTCAGATCCTTTCAGTGTAATTGATTGCTGAACTTCTGAAATAAACATGTTTGTCCATTTTCATTGCCATGTCACTCTGGGAAGGAACATTCCCCCCTTCCCCAACCCCAGATATCCCTAGGACATAACTCAGTAGAAGGAGACATGCTTGGAATAGATAAGGAAATGCTGTAATTGTGCTCCTTCGGCCCAGGAAGAAAACAGTGAATGCCAAAAACAAAATTAACCGTGGTCAGATCATCCACCGTCTGATCCCTGAATCTTACTTAAGAAAAGTGTTAATTGTAGCCATCTACAATTTGTTTCTTTTTTGTGGTGAACTAAGGTGACTTCAACATAGGAACAGGATTTTGTGGTTTCCAGGTTGTTGTGCAGCTGCAGGTTTTAAGCTTCATATCTTCATTGCATTTTTGGCAAATCTTGCCCTCTCCTTTGCATAACAGAACTTCCCCGAAGGTACTGGATGGATGCAAATTCAGTGCAATAACGACCACCACCTACTGAATTAGTTACAAATTATAGTGCCTTTGAACTTTGTTTTTTTGCTTCACAGACATTTGCCTTTATCCATTTCCTTTCCTGTTCACACATCATAACAACAAAAACCTATCAGCACTATGAAGGGAAGGGAGAAATGTGTTTCTTCACTGTGTCTGTGAATAGACTGCAACACAGATTATAAAACTCTCAAGGGGTGATGGTTGACTCTAGAACAGAGGTATCAAACATGTGGCCTGGGAGCCAAATCAGGCCACCAGAAGGCTTCTATCAGGCCCCCGAGCAACTGGCTGTCATCTGCTTCCTTCTCCCTCTCTCTTGCTTCCTTCTGCATAACAGCTTGCTTTGCAAGGTTTGCTCAATTGCACAGGAGCTACAGAGCAAAATCTCAATTTTCTCCATTGACTGAGCCTCCTCCCTTGGGGAGGAAAGGAGGAGGGAGAGCTTGCTTTGCCAGGCTCTCTCAGTTGCACAGCAGAGCTACTGAGCCAAGCTTCTCTTCCTTCTATTGGCTGAGGCTTCTCCCCCTCTTGGGAAGGAAGAAAAGAGACAGAGCTTACTTTGCCCAGTTCCCTGGATCCCATGGGAGAGATACAAAGAAAGCACCTTTGAGACCAGTGAGTGCTAATGTTTTAAGGTTTTTGGTTTTTTAAAGAAAATATTTGTGTTTGTGTCCTTCACAAAGTTTATACCTTTGCTATCTAATCTTAAATATATGGAGCGGAGGTCCATCAGTGGCTATTAGCTGCAGTGTGTGTGTGTTTGTGTGTATAGCCACTGTGTGACACAGAGTGTTGGACTGGATGGACCATTGGCCTGATCCAACATGGCTTCTCTTATGTTCTTATGTTCTTAAATAGGTAAACACACAGCCTGGCCTGACATGGCTCAGCCCAATGAGGTCTTATTTACGTCAGATCTGACCCTCATAACAAATGAGTTTGACACCCCTGCTCTAGAATGATTAAAGGGTTTGGGGTACTTTACCTATTCTGACCACTTCACAATATTTGCTTTCAGATAGCGTCAAATGAATGTTTTCATGACATTGTAGAAACCAAAGAAATGTAAGCTTTATTTCTCACCTCTCTTAGCCACAATTATACATAACTCCAAATTTTGCACCCAACCATAAAAATGGGTAAAAAATTTTTTTTAATTAGAACCACATATTCCAATTGGGTCAGAAGTCACACCTACCTTTCCAATAAGTGTTATAAAATGGATGGGAAATACAGAGCTCCTTCTCAGGCAGCCCATTGGCAGGAATATCAAGTAGAGATCTGTCCCTCAACAGCCACCTGCTAGACCCTGAATTTATGGATGGACTGTTGTTTCCAACTCTTAAAGGGGAGAAGGAAGGAAATAGCATGATGCAAGTATTTGTCTAGAAGGAAGCTGCATTTTCGTCTATTTCCATTGTCCTGAATGTTGCCAAATCCTAAAATCTTAATCATTATTACTGTGTGTATATAGGGGGGAAATAATTTTAAAGATTTAACCTTTTCTTATGGAGAGATTGGACAGGACAAGCATAATGCTCTAAAAACATACACTAGTCAAAGAGAAGGAGACAACATGGACTCTCCCAGACAGACTGACCCATTCCATAAATTCTTGAAAGGACACAAAGAGGAGTATAAAGAAGATAGATTATCAAATGCTTTGATTTTAAATCCTTCTTAGTTGCTCTCTGCTGTTCAAATCAGGTCTCAAGATAATGATATAACATTTGGGTAAAAAGATGCAGCCCATTAATCCAGCACTGGAGGCCAAGATGGAGAAGATCTCCACAGCCACCATATATTTCCCTTTTGTACTCAGGTAGGTTGGGACAAAACAGAACCAAACACTGCAAAAGACCAACATACTGAATGTGATGAACTTGGCTTCATTGAAACTATCAGGTAATTTCCTGGCTAGAAAAGCCATAGAGAAGCTGAAACTGGCCAGGAACCCCATGTAGCCCAAGACACAATAAAACATGGTGACTGACCCTTCGTTACATTCTACAATGATTTTTCCAGTCAGTGACTTCATGTCCAAATTTGGGAATGGAGGAGAAGTACCCAACCATGTAACACAGATGATTACTTGAATAAGAGAGCATACAAAGACAATCAAATATGCCAGACTTTTTCCCATCCAGTTTCTGAAAATGTTTCCTGGTCTAGAGGCCATGAAAGCCACCACCACAATAATGGTTTTTGCCAATACTGAAGAAACAGCCACTGAGAAGATGATGCCAAAAGCTGCTTGTCGGAAGAGGCAGGTCACCTTGTTAGGCTGTCCAATGAAGAGCAGTGAAGAGAGGAAGCAAAGAAGGAGAGAGACAAGTAGGATGTAGGTGAGGCTTCTGTTGTTGGCTTTGACTATGGGAGTGTCCTGGTACTTAAGAAAGATGAGGAGCACCAGAGCCGTGATCAAAGAAAAGAAAAGAGACAAAAACTCTAAAATTATCCCCGTATTTTCTTGTGAGGATAGAAAACTCATAATCTTAGGAATGCATTGATTTTGTCCCTTGTTTGGATAGTGATCTTCTTGGCAAGCAATACAGCAATCCATGTCTGAAATAGAAACATAGGGATATTTTAAAGCTACTGCGTTATTGAAGATTTCGGCCCCTTCCCAGCCGAGCAGTCCATCGACTGCTGAGGCTGGGGGCCGCCCATTGCCTCCCCGCGCGAATCCGAGGCAATGGATTAGCTCAGGAGGGAGGGGGCGAAGGGCAGCCTTAATAGGCTGCCCACGCCCCCCTAGCACGCAGTTGGAAAATCGCTCTCGGACGGTTCAGTCTCCTATCGGCTGACTGGGGACCGTCGGGAGCGAGGCGTCGGCGTGCTTCACACCCCCTGGAACAGCTTCTGAGGAGCGGCTTGCCTGCTCGAACAGCTGATCGGCGGGGTGCGGCGGTCCGACGCGGCAGCCTTCAGCGGCGGGAGTTTCGGCCGCGTCTTCGGGAGGAGCGGTTTGCACGGCCCCCCCTCCCCCCCTTTTCTGCTCCTATCTGAGGGCGCTTGGGCTGCGGGCCCCTTGGCTCGCCCAACCCCCCCCCCTCCTCTTTGTTGCCTGACTCACAGGCAGGCCGGTGCGTCCGCGGTTTGTTTTGCGGCGGCCTCCGCGGGTCACGGAGAGTCCCCAGGGAGGTTTTTTTTTTTCTTCGGGCCCGTCATCAGCCCCGGCGGGGGTGTGGCGCTTGGCGCCCAGTTCCCCCCCCCCCCAACGTTGTTGTGGATCGTTGGCGGGCCTTCCGGCTGGGGTGGGCCCACAGCTTCAGCGGTTAGCGCGGTAGCGCCGGTGGGGCGGCGCAGTGCTTAAGGGCCTGTTGCTGATCGCCCATCACCCCCTCCTGCCATTTTGTTCGTCAGCGCCTTTAGCAGGCCTGATAAAGGGGATAGTAGGCCGGTCTTGGAGCCTGGTGCAGCTCCCCCCCACACACACACCAGGAAGGTATAGCCGTCGGGGTGCTGTGTTAGGGTCATTTCCCTCTCCCTCATACCTCCCCACTCCCGGCATTTTAGCTGGGAAGGCTTGTGCTGGGTTGTAAAAAATAAAAATAATAATAATAATAAATAAATAACACCAACAACAACAATGGGTCCCAAGAAGGGACAGGGGAATAAAAAAGGAAAACAGCCAGCCAAGCGTCCTCCCAAGAGACCACTACCAGAATTACCACCGCAGGAGTAGGGGGAGGAGGTTCTGACACGGCAGGCCATTATGGCTCAGTTGGCAGCCCTGGAGGGGGCCAGGGGTCTGGCGGGCCCCGCCAGGAGGGCCACCGGCTTGTTGGGGCCTGGTAGAGCGGCCACCATCTCTTTCCAGAAGGAGGTGCTGGCTCGCCTTTCTGTGTTACAGGGAGCCGAAGGAAGTGGTGGTGCGCCAAAGGAAGGAGCGCCTCGGGAAGAGGAGCAGTCTGATGAGCCCGATGAGGTGGTGGTGGTGCCGACTGCTGGGGATGGTAAGTTTTCCGTGCCACAGCAGGGAATGGGATGGCCATGGGGCCCGTGGATGCCCAATGTAGCTCCGCCTTCGAGGCCAGTGGGAGGAGCCCAAGGTGTAGGGGTCAATTATTTAGGGGCCGGGTCACTGCCGGGGCGACCGGTGGGCTCTAGTTCTCTGCCGCAGGCGAGCACTTCTTCTGCAGCGCCCACGCCTGATTTGTCTGTTTTTACATGGGGTGCAGCGCTTGGCAGCGATAGTTATGTGAGCAGTCTCGGGTCTGGCGGCCAGGGTCCGGCAGTGTGTGTGCCCCCATGGGGATGGCAGCAAGCCCCGGCCGCGGCTCTTCCGTGGCCCGGGCAGCATGGTACAATCTGGGGTTTCCCACCTCACCCACCTGTGCCTTACGGTTCTTTGGATTTCCATGCTGTCCCTTTTGGGGATCCTGCCATGCCCCTTGGCGACCATCTCACGGCAGCAACCAGGGAAAAAATTCTGAAAGGCGAATACGTGGACGTATTCAGCCTGTTATATAGAGAACTTGAAAAAAAAATCAAAGGACGAGCTTGACGAGAAGGATAAGGAGAAGCTCAAGCGTCGTAAGGTCGACCGAACGTGGGCTAATTGGCTCCCCGGTTTTCTCATTTATGCGGGGGTCATTGCCAGGGCCCAGCCATGGAGAGCCGCTCCATTGTTTCAGTATTGCGATATAATATACCGGGCGTATAATGATTTTGCTGGGGGGGCGTGGCTCCAGTATGATGAGCAGTTCCGCATGCGTGCGGCAGTTAATCCTTTCCTTCAGTGGAATCAGATTAACCAGCAGCTTTGGCTGCAACTCATGGCGCCCGTAAAACCAAATGTTGGGGAGCGATCGGACAGTGGCCATTTAGTGCAAAAGACAGTAGGATCGACCTCCTCTGGCGCCCGCGCTTCCGACGGGCAGTCAGTGCAGCCACGGCTGCTTTGTTGGGAGTTTACCTCCCAAGGTTCGTGCTCCAGGAAGGCCTGTAAATATAAGCACGAGTGCCCGATTTGTGCTGGCCCTCATGCTTCCGCGGCTTGCACCAGATCAAAACAGAGGTGGCCTAATGAGCGGTCAGGCAGCGGTACTGGTCAACACCCTCCAAAAGGGCCCCAGCCCCATACGTCGGAGGGTTCTTAAGCAGTTGTGGAACGAGTTGGTTTTAATGTCCCGCAATTATGTTTTTCAAGTTTTGCTTCTCCCTTAGTCGCAGGGAGCCTTTGATGTTCGCGCCAGGTGTTTCTATTGTTTCCAGTTCTAACAGTTTTCTCTTTTAGGGGCTGCGGCTGACGATGAGTGGATCCTTAGACGCAGCCACAGCTTTGTCTGTTGGGCGGCACGCCAGGCCCGCCTGACACCGTTGGTTCACAAGGGGGTCTGAGCTACTGAGCTGTGATCACCTGGCAAGGCGGCGTGGATTGAGTTGGCCTGGGCTCCTACCTACGCTGTTCAGGGAGCTGTCTGACCCTCCACCGCAGAGTATTGTAATTCATCTGGGTGGTAACGAGGCGGGTCTGATTAAGGGCAGGGCCCCCCTTTTGAGTCTGGCCCAGTCGGACCTGGCGTTGATCTAAAACGGTGGCCGGGTGTCCTTGTCCTTGGGTTGGCCATGTTGCCGTGCCGGGTTAGCGGACGGCCTGGGACCCTTAAGGTTTGGAGCGCGCCGTAGATAAGCCAACCGTGCATTGCGCTTGGCCCTGTGGGCGGTTTTGTGATTACGTCTCCTCCTTCGATTCCATCCGATATGCCAGAATTATATAGTGAGATGGGCGCATTTGTTGAAGGGGGGCAACGAGTTATTAAATGACTTGCGGCAAGGGCTGTCGTTTTTTAGTTTGGGGTACAGCTGCCTAAGCAGAGGCTTGGCGCTGTCCTTGGCAGTTTGTGGTGGGCATTATGTTTTGGGGATTGGTGAGCTCCCGTAGCAGCGCGCCATTTGGTGCATGACTTCCTGGGGAACCGCAAGCTGTACGGCCCAAGGTTGGCTCCAGGGAGTCTGTTGGATCCCGGCACGCGGTGAGCGTCCGCATCCCAGGCTGCTGCCTGTGGGGATGGCGGAGCTACGGTGAGCGGTGATCAAGTTGCCGGGCCGGCCGGGTCTGAGCCGTTTGGTTGGCTCACACCCGGGGCTCAGGGGGCTCGCCCAGTTCCAGGTCAAGGAGGTGGTCGGGATGACCCCTGGCTTGTCCTGTTCCCATGTTTTGCCCTTGCCGTTAAGTTAATAAAAGTGGCCCCTTTTAACCCAACTTGTTGTCTGCCTCGTTATTTCGCCTGGGGGGGCAATTCGGCCCCTTCCCAGCCGAGCAGTCCATCGACTGCTGAGGCTGGGGGCCGCCCATTGCCTCCCCGCGCGAATCCGAGGCAATGGATTAGCTCAGGAGGGAGGGGGCGAAGGGCAGCCTTAATAGGCTGCCAACGCCCCCCTAGCACGCAGTTGGAAAATCGCTCTCGGCCCGCCCGCCCGCCCTTCATGCAGTTCAGGCAGAGGCTGGTCGCCTGTTTCGGGGGCCGGGTAGGAATTTTTCGCCCTCGGACGATTGGCCTTGTCCGGGGGTGTTTTTGCCTACCCTGTACTGATGATGTCTGGTGTTGGCAATTGGAATGGCGGTGCCGTTATATAGGTTGGTCACTGGCAGTTTGTGGTGGGCATTATGTTTTGGGGATTGGTGAGCTCCCGTAGCAGCGCGCCATTTGGTGCATGACTTCCTGGGGAACCGCAAGCTGTACGGCCCAAGGTTGGCTCCAGGGAGTCTGTTGGATCCCGGCACGCGGTGAGCGTCCGCATCCCAGGCTGCTGCCTGTGGGGATGGCGGAGCTACGGTGAGCGGTGATCAAGTTGCCGGGCCGGCCGGGTCTGAGCCGTTTGGTTGGCTCACACCCGGGGCTCAGGGGGCTCGCCCAGTTCCAGGTCAAGGAGGTGGTCGGGATGACCCCTGGCTTGTCCTGTTCCCATGTTTTGCCCTTGCCGTTAAGTTAATAAAAGTGGCCCCTTTTAACCCAACTTGTTGTCTGCCTCGTTATTTCGCCTGGGGGGGCAATAAAAATTCCTTTCAAGGGATTACAGATCAGTTCCCAGTCACACCTTTTAATTTGCCATCTGTACACTATGTTGAATCTCAGATATCAGACAGTACATGGGGTCTGAAGACAAAGTCTGCAGTCTTCCTTTTAATGTAATGCCTTGTGACATTTTGCCACCATCATTTTTCTTTACTGCATAAGCAATAAACACTAGTCTTCCAATTACTCATCTTTGAAATGTTTCTAGCATGTTTGAAAATACCATGTCTAGCCATTCTTTCCTGTTGTCCAAACATACAGAAGTTAATATATCCTCCTGGACACTACTCCTGCCTCCAATCCCACAAAATTTCTGGATTTTTTATTAGATTCTCAATTTTAGCAAGATAACTCCTACCTTCCTGGTTCGATATCTTCCCTTCAGGACATGAAACACAATCATAACAGCAAAATTTCTCCCCCTCTTTCTTTTTCCTGCTTTTTCCAGGATGGCAGAAGTCATTGCACAGAGAAATGGGAGGAACCTTCCCTTGAGCAAAAGAAAAATTCAGAGTTGAGAGAAGTTGTTTGAATACTAGTTGTTTTATATAAAAAAGGCATATACAACTCTTTCTGGGTGCTGAGTGCTGTTTACAATAAACATCATCATCATCGTTCTCATATTCATCCTCATGGTCAACAGGAAATTTGAACTAGCACACAATCTACAGTATCAACATTATTTCCTTAGTGGCTTTTAGTAAGAGCAAAAGTGTTTTGTGTGTTCTTTGTGAAATAGCCAGTGAGTGCTCCTTCCACAAAATCATCATGAAGATAATTCCCGGTGATTGCTTACACATTGGGTCAGGGGTTGCAGGTTTATGCTGAAAAACCTGCAGGTTTGGGAGGTTGCATGTTTACGCTGAAAAAAACAGCAAATCTTCCTTGAGCAAAATGGCAGCAAAGAGCAACTGGTGCGAAATCGCCAGCTTGCTCCAGAGAGAAACAAAAGCCTAGCCAGGAGCAAGGTAAGTGCAGAATCAGCCTGAAGCTAGCTATTTGAGATATTATGTCGTTCTTATCCCACCTGAATGAGGAATTTGTGCCACTTGATTTTGTCCTCATCAATAGTGAGCTCTTTCTCTAAAGGAGCCTGAGGATCCAGCATTCCAACTTTCAATCGGGCATAGGAGTTATTTGGAAAAGTAATCAAGTTTGTTATATCAAATCCAGATACTAGTTCCCCATCCTCATTAAACTGAATTTCATCTCCAGCACTGTTGTTAAAAGAGATCTTCTGAAGGAACTTGTGAATCTACATGGAAAGACAGAGAAAGTTAAGGCCAATGAAATGTTCTGGGAAATAGTTTCTGCATTTTGATTATCTTGATTTAGGTTATCATTTTATGAATGCAGTTATATTGCATTTAAAGGTATATGACATATGAAGTGGCAGATAAAGACAAACTATTGATAAGCATGAATCTGGATGTTTTATCATTTTCAGGAACTAACTGAAATACCTAAAAATATCCATATTGGACTAGAGGTGGATACAAACCAGGAAAATGTGGTTTGGTTCATGGTTAATGACTACACCCCCAAACTGAACCATGAACCAAAACAGGAGGCTTGTTCATGAACTAAGCAAGTTTGTGGTTCATGGCACTGAAAGCCCTATTAAAAGGAACCACAGTCCTTTTAAATGCGGTTTGCAGAAAGCAAAAAAACAAACAAACCCTGAACAGTGGGGATCAGTTTGCTCCATGATGCTTAGCTGTTTTGGGCTGCCTTGTGCTGTCTTTTTAAACTTTAAAGGGACTACAAAAACACCCCTCAAAACAGCTGAGAGACAGGGAGCACCTCCCTGCCACTCAGATTTTTTCCAACTTTCATGGTGAACAAAAAGCTGGTGTTTAAAGGGGCTCAGAGTTCCTTTAAATTGCTTCTTTCTGTCTCATCCATATTCCATTACAAATTGCTTTTAAACAGGGGTGTCAAACTCATTCGTTATGAGGGCTAGATCTGACATAATGAGAACTTGGTGGGCTGGGCCATGTCTGTCATAATGCCAGGTAGCAGAAATAAAACTTTATAGGTCACAGACAAACACAACTAAAGACCTTATTTATTTAAAATAAAATATGCTTAAAACGTTTGCATGTTTGCAATATTTTGTTTAACAATCTCTTCTAACTGATACCTCTTGCTCTGAATTACTGCATCAAAATTTGGAGATGATTTTGCTGTAGCAACTTATTAACTTATAAATTTTCAAAATTAATTTTTCATTATCTCCAAGCAGAACTTTTTCCATTTCTGTTTGTTCTCATCTTATTCCTTCAGTTTTAAGATCACTTTCCACCAAACTCTTTATTTGTTGCCTTTGAAACCAATCATACCTATAATTCAATTCCTCAGCAGTTTTCAACTCTGTTTTGCCGCTTTGTATTTTGAATAGTTGATTGTATGACATCCATTTTCCCTCTCCTAACTCAGCTGTTATTTTTATTACTTCTTCAGGCACAATCCATCTCCATATTTCTTATACTTCATCCAGACATTTAGTAAAATATTTCTTATATAATGGTGAGAGAAAAAACCATCCATCTTTTTCTTCCCATAGTACATATAAGCGTGCCAGCCAAATTTATTTCCATGACCTTCCAATGTTAAAAGTTTTTTATTCAACAGCGTCACCCAATCTTTTATCCCCACCAAACAAACTGCTTCATGATATAGTCTTAAATCTGGTAATTGAAATCCTCCTCTTTCTTTAGTGTCTGTTAAAACTTTCTTTTAAATCCTTGGTTTCTTTCCAGTCCATACGAATTCTGAGATCTTCCTTTGCCATTTATTAAATTGTTTGCTGTCTTTCACAATCGGGATAGTTTGGAATAGATACATTATTCTCAGCAAGATCTTCATTGCAGCTATTCTCCCAAGCAATGACAAATTAAGCTTGTTCCACTTTATCATATCTTCATCCATTTTACGCCATAGCTTTTCATAATTATTTTTAAACAGATCAATGTTCTTCATTGTTATTTCCACACTCAAATATTTTACTTTAGATGTAACCTCACATCCCGTTAGCTTCTGCAGTTCCTTTTGTTTATTTACCTGCATATTTTTACATAAAAGTTTTGATTTTTCTTTATTAACATAAAGTCCAGCCAATTCACCAAAATTTTGTATTTTAGCTAACAACAAAGGTGTTACTTGTATAGGATTTTCATTTATAAACATTATATCTTCTGCAAACTCTCTGTATTTATAGATAAATCCTTTAATTTTCATTCCTTCTATTTCTTCATCAACTTGTATTTGCATCAATAAAATTTCAAGAGTCATTATGAACAACAATGGCGAAAGCGGACAACCTTATCTTGTGCCTTTGCTAATTTTCATTTCATCTGTAAGATCTGCATCTATACATAACCTTGCACGTTGTTCAGTATATATTGCCTTTATCATTCTTACAAAGTTTTCCCCAAACTTTATTTTTTCCATAACTGCAAACATAAAATCCCAGTTCAGATTATCAAAAGCTTTCTCTGCATCCACAAAAAAATAATGCAACTTCCTTCTCTGGATGTCTTTCATAATATTCTACAATATTTACAACAGTTCTAATATTGTCTCTTATTTGCCTTTTGGGAAGAAAGCCCGCTTGATCTTCCTTTATAAAATTTATTAAATATTGTTTAAGCCGTTCTGCCAGGATTCTTGTGTATATCTTATAATCATTTAATATAATATTTAATAATGAAATTGGCCTATAATTCTTTACATCCGTGACGTCTTTATCTTCCTTTGGAATCAACAAGATTACAGCTTCTTTCCATGTTTGGGTATTTTCCCATTTAATCTTATCGCATTCATCAATTTCTGGAGTTTCGGTACTACTTGTTCTTTAAGCATTTAAAAAAAAATTGCTGTATAGCCATCTGGACCAGGTACCTTTCCAATTTTCATTACATTAATCACTGCTTCAATTTCTATTTTTTCAATTGGGTCATTCAAATTTTTTTCCTATATTCAGTTAAGGGTGCTATTTTGATCTTTTGCAAATACGTTTCAATCCTTTCTTTCCTTTCTTTAACACCCTTAACTAAATTAGCATAATACTTAAAAATTATCTCTTTATTCCTTCTTGGTCCACCATCTCTTTCCCATCAACTACAATTTTATTAATAATTTTGCTTTCTCTCTTTTTCTTCAATTGCCAGGCCAAGTACCTTCCAGGTTTGTTTGCACCCTCAAACGATTTCTGTTGTAATTTTTTCAAATTCCATTCCTTTTCCTTATTTAACAAATGCCTCATTTGTGTTTGCAATATTGTAATCTCCCTTATAATTTTCTTTTTCCCTGGCCTTTTTCTTAATTCACATTCTTTTTTCTTAATTTCATTTTGAATGTCCAAGATCTGTTTATCTTTTGCTCTCTTATCTTTATTATTCAGTGTTATCAATATTCCTCTCATTACTGCCTTATAGGCATCCCAAACGTCTGAAATTCTATATCTTCTCTTTCATTAACTTGGAAATAAGCTTTAATTTCATTTTCTAACGATGTCATTATTTCTTTGTTTTGTAGTAAATCTTCATTTATTCTCCATCTTCTCGACTTTTTAGATATTTTTGTAATCTACACTAATGGATTATGGTCAGCTCCTATTTTGGGTAGAATCTCTATTTTCCTTGTTATAAGTCCCAAATCTTTAGTACCCCACAACATGTCAATTCTAGAAAAGGAGTTATGTCTGGCTGAGAAAAAGGTGTAGTCCCATACTTCAGATTTAAACTTCCTCCATATATCCTCCAAACTCTCTTGTTTAACCAGCTCAAAGAAAGATTTTGGCCATTTCCCTTCTTTATCAATTTTTTTCTTCCCATATTTATCTATTGTGTTCTGAATTGTTCCATTAAAATCCCCCATCAACAAAATTTGCTCATAAATCACTTCATCAAGATGTTGCGTAATATTTTTAAAGAAAATGTCCTTTGCACCATTTGGAGCATAGAGTCCCAACAAGAAAGTCTTTTTAGCATTCAATAAAATTTCCACTGCTATGTATCTTCCATCTTTATCTTTAAAAAACAATTTCAGGTCTAATTCTTTTTTAATATAAAAAATTACTCCTCTCTTCTTCTGTTCAGCCAATGTATAAAATTCAAGTCCCAATTGCTTATTCCCTAAAAATTTATAATCCTTTTGTTTAATATGCACTTCTTGTAAACAAACTATATTACAATTTTGTTTTTTTATCCAATGAAATGTTGCCCTTCTTTTTTGTGGTGAATTTAGTCCATTTACATTCCAAGATATCAATCTGTAATCCATCATGGTGCAAATTCTTTATTCTCTCCATAAAATCTACGCAGTTCCTGTGTATTTATAATTGTAATCCGTTTCCCTTGAAGTTCAAAGCTCAAACCTTCAGTTATTATCCATCTATATCTCATTCCATTGTCACGTAGTCTTCCTGTCAATTTTTTATATGCATTCCTGTCAGTTAACACTTGTCTTGGCAACTCTTTCATAATTCTTATTCTGCTATCACCCACTATCAATGTCTTTTCAAAAATTTTGTTCATGATTTTTCCCACCATTTCTTTTGTCATAAATTTTATAACCACATCCCTTGGCAGATTCTTCTTTTTTTCATAGAGTGAGTTCACTCTATACATATAATCGTACATATTTCTATTCCCTTCGGGATCTTCCTCCAAAAATTCTGCAATTATTTTTATGATATATTCTTTCAAATCAGATTCTTCATCTTCTGGTACACCTCTCAGACGAATCTGTATCTCCATCAACTTGCAGTCATGTATTATCACCTTTTCTTGTAATTTTAACAAGGTGGAATCATGTGTTTTCACTCTCTCTTTCACCTCTTGTACTTTTTTTTTTGTTATTACTACAGTCTCATTTCTGAGATTCTCTAACTCTTTTTTTAATTCTTTTTTTGAGTCCTCAATGGCTTTTCTTATTTCTTTTTTAGAGGCAGTCATCATTTCTTTCACCCCCTTCATTATCCTGGCTTCCATTGCATCTAATTGGGCTTGCATTTTCTCCATTGAAGAAGACCTAGTACGGATTTGCTTCGGGTCTGACATATAAAAAGATCGACAAAATTTTATATCACCAAATTAAATTTGGACCATCAGGTTTAATAAAGTGAAGCTTACCCTTTCCAATGAACCCAATTTCGCCATCCTCTGGGCCTCCCAGGCTCAGATATTAATATTCAAAGTTTTTATTTCCTCCAAAATGGTGGTCACGACTTTTGTTTCACTTTAAAAATTTTCCTTCTCTTCCTTTTATTCAATTAAAATCTTCTTCACCACTGTCCAATAGTCCTTATTTTAAAATTACCAACTCAACTAACTCCACCAATTTTTATTGTCCCAGTCACTGTAAAAACAATGTTAAAATTTTGTCCTCCCAGCAATGGCTGCCGATGTTTCTCTCTGATATTGTAATCCTAGGGTAGGCTTTTTCCTTCTCTTACTTCCTTCTTCCTCTGTTACTTCCTTCTTCTTCCTCTGGTACTTCCTGCTTTTCCTGCCACCATTTCACTGGTAAAGAAATCTTACAATGTCTGACGTACTTCCTGTGTTGACTATGAGTGCTGCAGATCTATGACGATGGGGCTATTTCCTCAACCACAGATAGACTAAACAATAAATTCCTTTCTCGTTATAGCACTGTCTTTTAAATTTACAAAGTTCAAATTTAGCCCCTTTTCTTCTCCTCCTTTCAAGCTTCCTTTATATCCAACTCCCACCTTTTAATTTTGTTTTGTTTAGCTTTAGTTAGTCCGGGAGTGAAAAGATAGAGATCAAAACCTTTTTTTTTGTAGTTTATCCAAATTGACACCAGTCTTTTGTAGATTAAATCTTTAAAGCTGTAAAAGAAGACTTGGAAACTGTTGAGCTTAAGTCAAATAAATGACTCTGGAAACTTCTGTAGATGATGAATATGCAACTTCTCTCCGAAGACACCCTTTCAGCTAAGATAACTCTCCTCAAAGTATCTGTGCATATCTTGGACAATTCTCTAGCTGAGAAAAGTAGGCAGAAGGCATTCGTTTGTCTTTTACTACCACAAACAGAAGTGCCAGCCTGCCCCAGTTAAGAAAAGCAGTTCAGCTCACTATTTTCTGATCCCGGAAGTCCCCACTACAAATTGTTTTTAAACAGGGGTGTCACTCATTTGTTATGAGGACTTGATCTGACATAATGAGAAATTGGTGTGCTGGGCCATGTCTGTCATAATGCCAGGTAGCAGAGATATAAACTTTATAGGTCACAGACAAACACAACTAAAGATCTTATTTGTTTAAAATAAAATATGCTTAAAACCTTAGCATGTTTGCAATATTTTGTTTAACAATCTCTTATAACTGCTACCTCTTGCTCTGAATTACTGCGTCAAAATTTGGAGATGGTTTCTCTGTAGCAATCTTGACTATGCTGTTAAGGTGTGTATCTGTAAATTGCAAGCTTACTTTTGCTTTCTTGACATTCACTACAGAAATTTCATGGTCACTGCTCTGTGCTCTAAGACCCAAGAGAAAAACATGAAATGACTGGGAATTGTGAACTTTTGTAGATGAGTTGTTTTGTGTGCTGGTCATGAAGATGTGAAGGCACCATGACATAGACTGAGGGCTATGTGTTTATCTATAAACCCATCATCTTCCCCAGAAAAATAACTACAGCTCTTGTGAGTCAGTGCAAGAATAGAGACAACCAGTATAGTGGTCACTATCAACCTACTCTCTGGGAAGTCTAGGTTCAAAATCTCCAATCTACACAGGAAATGTTCTGGGCACAAACACTCTGCCAAATCCACCTCACTGTGGACTGTGGTTATTCCTCATCTAAATAGTTCCCATTTTTTTCCTATTGAGAAAGATTAGATAAGGCCATGAATACAGTGAAAAGCAGGAGAAAATCCATTTTGCACCCAGGAGAGCGCTGACAAAAGGAGCTTAACAATGCACATAATCA
The DNA here is from genome assembly GCF_032191835.1 of Heteronotia binoei. Lineage (NCBI taxonomy): Eukaryota > Metazoa > Chordata > Lepidosauria > Squamata > Gekkonidae > Heteronotia > Heteronotia binoei. The sequence continues at coordinate 14,268,647 of NC_083237.1, read as the reverse complement.
CAATATGAGAGAATAGCAAGGTAAAAAGCTTATTCCTTGAATCTCTGGTGGGATTAAGGCAGTTGTGCAAAGCAGCCTCTGTTCTTTCCCTCTCCCCCCTCCCTCTTCCCCAAGGGAGAAGGAGGGAGGAGGAGAAGCCACAGCCAATGGAGAGACTTGGGTCTGTAGCTCTGCTGTTTGATTAAGAGACCCTGGCTCTATCAATTGCACACCAGAGCTACAGAGTCAAGCCCGTCCATTAGCTGAGGTTCCTCCTCCATCCTCCTCCCTTTGGGTAAAAGGAGGGGGAGAGGGAAAGTGCAAGAGGCTGCTTGGCTAGGCAGCATAACAGAAAGAAACACAAAAATGGCTACCAAAGGAAGCAGGAGAGGGAGAAGGAAGCAGATGATGGCCATTTGCTGGCAGGCCTCACCGGAGCCCTCTGGGTGCTAGATTAGGTCCATGGATCGCATGTTTGACACCCCTGCTTTAGAAATTCATGGACGTTCATGATGGTAGATCTGCCAAGAAATCCTGTTTGTGAACTGTGAAAAGGGCAAAATTTATGATAGATTTTGCCTTATGGTTGGGCTTATGCCAATTCTAATATAGGATCAGGAAAATATAAACAAAATCAGGGCTTGGATTCAGCTGGAACTCACAAGAGCACAGCTCTTGAACCTTTCTGAGAGTTTACCTCCTCCTTTCCACCTTGTCCTTTGAATAGTAGGTGCAGATTCATAACAATTCCTTGATGAACTTTACCACTTATTTTCCCACAAAATGACCCCTGAAAAAAATTATTTTGATGTATCTATATCTGGCAAGGAAGGAAGGGAGTCAAGAGAGAATAAAAGTGTGCCAATGCTTTTGTAACTGAGTCCTGGTAAATGACACACTGATAGCTGAATGTCACACTAATGGGTTTGAAACAAAGTCACAGTAGAAAACATGGACAATGGGGCGGAATTACCTTCCAGGTCTCCAAATTCAGAGTACCCAATCTGTCCCCATATTTAATTGCTCTGTGCCTGGTTCTTGATGTGTACTTCATATGTAATGCATGTGCCAGAGCGTAGACAGCATTATAGATACTGTAGCTGTGGCCAGTCATACTCATTTCAAAAAAAGGTGCTGGGACACTTTCCACTCTCTCATCTCCAGTACACGTTTCATCAAAGTCGGTTGTGCCAATGGAATCCAAAAATGCACAATGGAAGACTTGTTCCCAGAAGTCTTTGATAAAACCATTCTTGTTTGCCAAAAAAGGATTGATACTCTGAAGAAATATTTGGAAACCTGGGATCTTATTTTTCTGAATTGTGAAGGAAAGAGCACCATGGAACATTTGCATATCAAAAGTCTTTTGCAACATATCGAAAGCGAAATCAATCTGGGCAGTCACAATCCATACCTTTCCTGAAGAGGTCCTCTCCAAATAATGTGACTCTGGTACTGGTGCCATTAATATGGGCATCCATATAATCCATGCCAGCCGCGTAATGGTGGCTGTCTCTCCATAGACAACAACTACCTTGGCTTTACTTTCTACTAAATCTGAACTACTACTGTAAGATTCTTGGAGCACGTGTAACATAGTATCAAAATGCACATTTACTTGATTCCTTAATATGAAAGCTGTACAGATTCCATTCTTGGAAAGCTTTGACTCCAATATCTGCAAGAAATGTTCTCCACTTTCATCATCCTTTATGAAAAGCCCAACCCATTTCCACCTGAAATGCAGAAGTAGCTGGACAATTCCTATATACTGAAGGGCCTCATTGGCTATCATACGGTAAAAAGGAGGGAAATTTGTTGGATCCTTTGGTGCTGATTCAAATGATCCATAAGAAATCTTTAGAAACCAAAAGGACACCTTTTAGAAAAGAAGGCTAGAATGGCTGCATCTTCACTCATAACATGTTTGTCTTCACTAACTATACGTATGGTACATTAATCGCATTAATGTCATGGAGCAATATGCCTAGTCAGGGGTAGAATTCTATCAGAAGATCCATTGCATAATAGGCTACATCCCCTGATGTAGCCAGTCCTCTGTAAGCTTACAAGGCTCTTTTTTCCAAGCTCTTGGAGGATTGGCTACATCAGTGGTCTGTGGCTTATTATGCAAGGGATCTCCTGCTAGAATTATACCCCAGTGACTAGTACAGGCCACCTCAAAATTTATCAGTTTATTAGAATAAGCAGTAATGTAGATTGGCCATATATTGAAATATTGTAAAGCACACATACAGAGACAGTTGCCTTGTATTATCAATCATTATGACAATTTTCAGCAGAAACCATTGCAAAAGTGCCACTACTGATCTGGTTCCAGGGAAATTAAGGGTTCAGACTTTGAGGTCAGAAGGTGGCAAAAAACTTTGCACATTTGTGCAGAGCATAAAGTAATTGATGCAGTTGTAGCAGAATGATAGGATTCATAAGATGTTTAATCAGCAGCATTGATCCCTTCATGACACACCAATTTATGCTTTCTTCTTGACTTCTAGTAACGTGCTTAGTATAGTCTCTGAACTGAAACCAACCAGTTACTAAGGCAAGAAAAAGGAATAATGCTTTACTATAAAGCTCTTCCAGCTATGGTGGGGGAAGTATTGACCAATGAGCCAGATGAATATTTCTGTGGGCATTTGCCCACACTTGTGCCATTACATAGAAAACAGGATTCTTCCTACGATCAATGGAAATTTCAGATCAATAAACAGACACATGCAAAATTGGGGAATAGTCCCTATTAATTCATCCTACCTGTGGAATCTTGTAAAGGCTGGAAAGGTCTGCCACATACGAGGAGGTATCCAAACCAAGTCCACCAACGATTCCTATGAGACCTTTCCGAAAGCCACACTCATAGTTGGGGATGAAAGTGTGTGATTTGAAGAGAAGGTCCATAGTGGTGCGGTAGGTCATCCATGCATTATTGTAATTGTCATAAATGTGGAATCCAAGGGAGACGTTGGGTAAGATTGAGGGATCCTCATTGATCTCCTTGATGGCAAAAACCAAGGCCAGAACATGCTGATAGAACTTGGGGACCAAACTGCACATAAAATGACCTCTTGGTTTCATTAGAGAATTCAACCCTACCTGAGACAACAATATTATAATACAGCTTATAAAAATGTGTGAAGAGCCTAGCTGGATCAGCCAGCACCCCAAAGGACTGTATATGTTACAGCCTGATGCCACTTGTAAACTAATATGTCTTGAGTATTTATCTTTATTCATTTCTTGTAAATACTTATGCAGGATATAAATATTCACAATTAAAATAAGTAAAGCAATGCATGTCATCAATTCAGTTCATTATCCCCCACTACATCATTTGCTGGAGAATGTATTGTCTATACTAAACATATTGCCAAGGAGTTCATAAATATGAAGAAAATATTTGTGCGTTCGACAGCTTTTTCACTTCTCCTCTTAGGGTCCATTTTTGTGAACTAAGGGGACTGAAACATTTTACTGTTCTTTGTGAAGAGGATGCTGCAATTCAACACATGATATGCCGTATAAACTCCTGCAACTGTATTGGTTAGAATGGAAGAAAAGAAATTAAACAAATAATAATGTGAAATGCAACTCAGAGGTGCACAATAAAATAAATTGTACAATGATTGAATGAACTCTCTAAGAAGCAGAATGGAGCATAACCTTAACTTTTCATGGAGCAGCATTTAAAATCATAAATGCTACATGTGTTGATTTGTATTGTGATATAGAGTTCATGTACCATCCATAATCCAGATATTTTGCATCCTCATCTTATATTTAAAGGTATGGTTTAAATCCTATGTTTTTCCATTCTTGCTAGATCTTTGCCAATATCCAAATAGAAATTAGTGACTCATGATTGCCAGACTGAGAGAAAGTACAGAGCACAACTATTCTGTGCCCCATGTATCTTCTAAACAATAAAGACTGTGAGCAACTATCCCATGACATTAGAAGTACAAATAAATTGCAATACATAGATGGGTCATTCAAAACGTCCTTAGGTTAGGTTAAAATGAAGCATTCAAAACGTCCTTAGGTTACCACAATAAGAACAGTTGATATCTACTGGGTTTTGGCAATGCTTACTCCTCATTATTCTATAAAGCAATTTGCATATAGATGCATTAGTAACATCATGCTGTTATTTTACTATGAAAACGTTGGGTTAGACACCCTAAAAATGTCACCCAAATGTCTGGGGGTTCTGAAGGTCATAATTTCCAGATGAAATCCCTGCCCTTCTCTATCCCTGTCATAGTCTAGTTGAGATAAAATTGTCCCATTCTAGCACGGAGCTAGCACGGAAGGAACTTTCCAAATATTTCTAAATGAGGTGGATACTTGATTTCTTTTGAAGAAATCCTCATATCAAAAAGGGTTTCTGGCCTATTTGGGTTCAATTGCAAACTCTCCCTTTCTTGGCGAGAAGATAAATGGATGGTGGCAGACCAGCTTTAGATATTTGTGATTGATGCCAGTTTTGTTTTTCTTCTTTTGTAATGAATTTCATAACATTATAGCCAAAAGTGCAAACATAGGTAGTTGGGCTAGTTATCTATCTATCTGCATCTGATAAATAATTTTTTTTTAAATTGAATTTATACAGTATCTGCTTCAACTATCTCATTCAATGTATACAACATCTGAACACTTGTCTCATAAGGTCAGTGTATCTTGACCCTTTATTTTTTGGCTAAAATGGTTGTGTGGGTTTTTGTATTAAAGTAAATAAGCTGATTTTTAAAAAGATGAGATAATATCACCCATTCTAATTAGAGCTTCTCAGGTGAGAAGATGACATGAGGGTTATACACCCCTGACCCCAATGTAATTGTAGCTACCATGCAAAATCTAATGAAACGACATATTGTAGAAATTTAAAAATGAGGTTAACTCATCCGCACCCCATCCATGTGAAATACCAGATGCTATAAAAAATCTAAAATCCCAGTGCTTGATTGGTTAAGGAAACCAAAATACTAGATCTCCATGCCTCTTCCATTCTTAACACACATTTGATTTGTTGTTCATTCACACAATCAAGTCCAACTCTTTGCGACCCCAAGGAAATATATTTGATATCTACTAGCTATTCATAAGAAATATTTTTGTACTATTAATTTTGCCTCATGTTGTTTGTGGGATATGTATGCAAATGTAACTATGTAGCTCTTATTCAATAATGAAAAATGTATACAATCCATTCAATCATTTGTTCATTCATTATTATTTATATCCATCTACTTGCAGAACAACATGCATGCACATTACTCTTCTCTGTCTCTAAATATGACAAAATAAAAACATACAGAAGTAGTAAACTCAACTATCATTTCAATAGGGGCACAATTGATTCCTTACATGGGAAAGTTAGAAGATGCCTTAGAAGGGTGTTTCACAAAGAGAATCTCGGGGATACTATGAAAAATAAGAGATACAATCCCACCAATGATAATCTCACTGGGCTGGTACCACTCGTGTCGTATCTGAAGAGGTTCTGTCTGAGTACACTGCAATGCATGTACTTCACACACCAGTTGTGGGATCAGGAACAGTATCAACAGCAGCATCACAGAAGTCTTCTTGTTGTAGACTATCCTGAAGAAATTTTTAGCATCACCGCTAAAATTTGAAAGCCTACAACAAAGTGTCCAGGATTGCAGTTTACTCGACCAAGTAGCTATATTAAAAGGTTCAGCTACCATCATCACCATCAGTAATCCCAGAAGGGTTCCAGAAGTAAATTTGCATGCCAATCAAGAGACAATTAGAAGAGAGACAATAAACTGGAAAACTGTTTATCTATATTGCAGATCTGATGAGTAAAGGGAACAGGGGGTTATTTTTTTTTCTGGAAGGCCATTGGAACTTGAACTGAGAATATAATGACAGTGATTATGATAATTACAGGGGTACTCATAATCTCTGAGGGTTTGTTGCTAGTGACATCATTGATGTCACAAGTGCTGAAGCAAACATATTTTCTTATGCTGTCATTGCACCTTCTCTCTAGAGGGATAGTCCATTGGGGCTATACTAACTCAGATTGGCCTTCAGTAATCCTCACAATGGAATCATGGTGGAAGAAGGCATAACTTGAAATGAAACCTATGTTGCAGGGAGGTCAGTTTATAAATAAAATAAATAAAATTCCTTTGTTTCAATCATTTAAAAATGAGTCAGCCTGGATAATCTGTCATTGATACTTAGATGCTTCTTTCCCAAAATTTGCTAGTGACTTTAACTGTGGAAACAAGTACTACTGGAGGTGTTCAACATTCATAAACTCCACTTTAAAATTTTGCTACATTTTCTTTATAAAAAGAGAGACATTGAATTTCCAGCACTTACACATAATTCTGGCCTTCATGGGATTCAGAGACTCACCCTCGATTCTTCAGTGGAAACAAAACAACCTAACAACTAAAAACATTGGTGCATTTTCTTTTAAATGATTTCTTGTTTTCTCAGGTCTTACTCTTATGCTAGCATTTTGGCAAACAGAGGCAGCCCAATCACTCCATAACTGAGGTCAAGATGGAGAAGATCTCTACAGCCACCATGTATTTTTCTTTTGTGCTCAGATAGGCTGAGGATATGGTCAGCAAAACACTACAGGGAAAAAAACATACTAAAGGTGATGACATTGACTTCATGGAAACTATCAGGTAACTGCCTGGCCAGGAAAGCCACAGTGATGCTGACAATAGTCAGGAAACCAAGGAATCCCGAGACACAGTAAAACATGGTGACTGACCCTTCCTTACATTTCACTAATCTGCTCCAGTCATTGAGTGCATTTCCAAATCTGTGAATCGAGAGGAAGTAACTAACTTGTGGGGGTGGGGGAGGTAGAGGAGATTGTGACTGCTCTGAGACTCCGAGATTCAGAGTATAGGGCAGGATATAAATCCAAAATTTTCTTCTTCTTCTTAACTAAACAAAACAAATGCAAATTACATCCCCAATCATTTTCTGAAACTATTTCATCACTGTTAAGGTTTTTGCCAACACAGAAGAAATGGTAACTTAGAAGATGATGCCAAAGGAATCATCTTGTGTTTTGACCAGAGCTATCTAGTACAATCCCCAGTGCATTTCAGAATTGAGAGTATTTTTAACCCCATTACCCTACCCAATCCTATTCCAGTGTTCTAACCACTACACTAGTATGTGCTTTCAGATAGCATCAAATGAATATTATCATGGCATTGTAGAATCCAAAGAAAGGTACACCTTATGTCTCACCACTCTCACCTACAATTATGCATAACCCCACATTTTACACATAATGATAAAAATAATTTAGGAGTTGGTAAGATTTTTGAATTAGAACCACACATTCCTATTGGACCAGACAGCCAAACCACCTTCCCAATGAGAGTTATACAATGGAATGGGACAGACAGAGCTCTTTGTCAGGCAGCCCATTGTCAGGAATATCAAGCTTAAGTCTGTCACTCGCCAAACCCTGAATGTATGGATGACTGCTTGTTTCCAACTCTTAAAGGAGAGAAGAAAGGAAGCAAGATTATGCAAGAGTTTCTCTAGAAAGAAGCTGCATTTTCTTCATTTCCATTGCCCTGAATGTTGCCAAATCCTAAAAACATACTCATCAGTATTGTGCGTAATGGGGGAGGGGGGAGTCATTTTAAAGATTTATCCTTTTCTTATGGAAAGACTGGATTGGACAAGCATAATGCTCTAGACATACTCATCATTATTGTGTTTATTTTGGAATCATACCCATTATAGTGTTTATTTTGGAAAAGTCCCTTTAAAGATTTAACCTTTTCTTATGGAGAGTCTGTATTGGACAAGCATAATGCTCTAAAGGTATACACTAGTTAAACAGATACCTTATCCATTACATAAATCATTTAAAAGACACAGATGACTGTAGACCAGATAAATTATCAAATGCTTTAATTCTTATTCCTTTTTAGAAGGTCTCTGCTGTTCAGATCAGGCCTCAGGATAATGATATAGCATTTGGGTAAAAAGATGCAACCCAGTAACCCAGCACTGGAGCCCAAGATGGAGAAGATTTCCACAGCCACCATATCTTTTCCTCTTGTACTCAAGTAGGTTGGGACAAAAGAGAGCCAAACACTGCAAAAGACCAACATGCTGAACGTAATGAACTTGGCTTCATTGAAAGTATCAGGTAATTTCCTGGCTAGAAAAGCCATAGTGAAGCTGAAAGTGGCCAAGAACCCCATGTAGCCCAAGACACAATAAAACATGACTGACCCTTCATTACATTCTATTATGATCTCTCCAGTAAGTGACTTCATGTCCAAAACTGGGAACGGAGGAGAAGTACCCAACCATGTAACACAGATGATTACTTGAATGAGAGAGCATACAAAGACAATCAAATGTGCCAGTCTTTTTCCCATCCAGTTTCTGAAAATGTTTCCTGGTCTAGAGGCCATGAAAGCCACCACCACAATAATGGTTTTTGCCAATACAGAAGAAACAGCCACTGAGAAGATGATGCCAAAAGCTGCTTGTCGGAAGAGGCAGGTCACCTTGTTAGGCTGTCCAATGAAGAGCAGTGAAGAGAGGAAGCAAAGAAGGAGAGAGACAAGTAGGATGTAGGTGAGGCTTCTGTTGTTGGCTTTGACTATAGGAATGTCCTGGTACTTAAGAAAGATGAGGAGCACCAGAACTGTGATCAAAGAAAAGAAAAGAGCCAAAAAAACTAAAATTATCCCCAAATTTTCTTGTGTGGATAGAAAATGTGTAATCTTAAGAATGCATTGATTTTGTCCCTTATTTGGATAGTGATCTTCTTGGCAAGTGATACAGTAATCCATGTCTGAAATAGAAACATGAGAGTATTTATTTTAAAGCTACTGCAATTTTTATTGGGGATTAAAAACTCCCTTTCCAAGATTCCTCCTAACTCTGTACTAACAAACCTTCCAAAGGATTGCAGAGCAGTTTGCTGATGATGATATTGGATTTATATCCTACCCTCCACTCCAAATCTCAGAGTCCCAGAGCTGCTCAAAATCTCCTTTATCTTCCTCTGCCAAAACAGACACCCTGTGAGGTGGGTGGGACTGAGAGAGCTCTGACAGAAGCTGCCCTTTCAGGACAACCTCTGCCAGAGCTATGACTGACCCAAAGTCATTCCAGCAGGTTCAAGTGGAGGAGTGGGTAATCAAACCTAGATCTCCCAGATAAGAGTCCTCACACTTATCCACTACACCAAAATCAACTTGGCTCAACTTTGGCTCAAACTGAAGTCATACATTTTAATTTCCCATCTCCATGTCATGTTGAATCTCAGATCTCAGACAGTGCATGGTGTCTGATGATAAAGTCTTTAGAGTCCTCCTTTTAATGAAATGCCTTGTGACATTTTGCCACCATCACTTGTCTGTACTGCCTAAGCAATAAACACTATTCTTCCAATTACATATCTTTGAATGTTTCTAGAACATTTAAAACACTATGTCGAGCCATTTTTTCCCTTTGTCCAAACATACAGAAATTAATATGTCCTCCTAAACACTACACCTGCCTCCAATCCCACAAAATTTCTGCATATTTGTTTGGATTCTCATTTTTATCAATGTATATACTACCTTCTTGGTTTGATATCTTTCCTTCTGGACATGGAACACAATCATAACAGCAAAATTTCTCCCCCTCCTTCTTTTTCCTGCTCTTGCCTGGAAGGCAGAAGTCATTGCACAGAGAAATGGGAGGAACCTACCCTTGAGCAAAGGAAGAATGCAGAGTTAACATTTGTTAACATTTTAAAAAATGCATAAACAATACATTCTGGAACACAGAGCTGCTTACTATAAACATCATCATCACCTTCTTATTCAACAACAAGAAGAAATTTGAAACACAATCTGCAGTGTAAACATTATTTCCTTAATTGCTTTCTGTAAGAACATAAATGTTTTGTGTGTTCTGTGTGAAATAGCTGGAGAGTGCTCCTTCCACAATATCTTCCTGAAGATATTTCCACATGATTGGTTATACATCCCGGGGGGGGGGGCTTGCTCTTACTACAGCAGTTCTTTTATTACAACATTTCTTAACGTACAGGTTGAGAAGAAGTCCAAACATTCTTGCTGAGTTGACTTATGTCTGTATGCAGTTTAAGGTCAACAGAGACTGTACCTGGGTATGGAGATCCCAGGGAGGGTCACCAACTCTAGATACGTGCAGGTGGCTTGTGGGGAGGACAGGGTTTTGGGAGGAATCTCAGCAGTGTATAATGCCATAGAATGCACCATCCAAAGCAGCCATTTTCTTCAGGGAAACTAATCTCTGTCATCTGGATATCAGTTGTAATTCTGAGAGATCTCCAGGCCCCACCTAGAGGCCTGAAACCTTAGTCCCATGAGTCACAAAAGGTGTTAAAGACATTAAGCCACACCTTGAATTGTGCCTGAAGTAGACAAGCAGCCAAAAAAGATCTTTATTTATTTATTGTTATTTAATTGGATTTTTTGACTGCCTTACCTGCTTCTGCAGGGCTTAGGCCGGTTTACAGGCCATGGATACTACTCAACAGAGAGTTTCACCAGGCTTGGGCCAGGGCAGAGTAGTCCCAAGCCCTGGCTGAGGCCTGCCGGATGAGTTTTGTGCTGGAGACCACCAGAAGGTTCTTATCTACAGATTTCAATGCCCTTCCGGAGATGTACTGGGAGAGGCAGTCCTGAAGACATGTGGGTGCCTGAGCATTAAGAACATTAAAGGTGAGCACCAGAAATTTGAATGTAATCTGATACTCCACCAGAGACCAATGCACATTGCAGAGCACTGTATGTATGCATGTCCTCCATGGGGTCCCCATAAGGACCCGCGCTTCTACATTTTGGACCAATTGGAGCTTCAAGGTCAGTCTCAAGGGTACCCCTACTTAAAGCAAGTTAAAGCAATCCAGCCTGGAGATGACCATTCCATGTGTTACTGTGGCAAGGTCAGGGCAAGACAGATGGGGCCAGTTGTCTGAGTTGGCACAGTAAAAAAACTGCCTGTTTTACAACATTTGTGATCTGAGCTTTAATATATATAATTGATAGGGTAAAAGGGCTAAAGGAAATTGTTTTATTTTGTGATAAAGCACCTGGACGTATATGCGTGACAGGACATATAAGCATACATAGTTAATTAGGCATGCAGTAGAAAAACATTGCTTTAACCGCCAAATAAAAGTAGGCACACCGCCAGCAGTAGATAACTCATATCCTTTGCTTAAGAACAAAGAAACGGAATTTAATGAGGAAAGTCAGCCAAGGTTTTACAGCCGAAGAAAAAACACCAGAATATATCTTAAGGGGAACAGGGAGGGGGAAACACGGGGAGCACGCATGTTAGAAGTGTACACATAGAGGTTGGTTAGATTGTGAGCTTGTTAGCCAATTTGTTGACAAGACAGAGAAGGCAGAACCAAAGAGGCTTAATAATGAGCTGCCTGCATTGCAGACTTTGGAGGACTTTGGGGTAATTTTTGGCCCAGGGTCCTCCCATGCTTTGCAAATCGTTACAATAAACGGCTTTGCTTCACTGATCCTGTTTGGTACTTCTTTTCTGTTCATAACATAGTTGGGTACAAGATCACCCACAGTCTCCTGATGGTAGGTGTCAGAGTAAGAGGCACCCTGTCAAGTGCTGGGAGTTGGCTCCCAATCCTCAGTCACCCTGCCTATTCACAGAACATCCATCTTAGTTGGATTCAGCTTCCCATCAACAGTTACAGCCCAAATCTCCAAACGAGCTGGGCAAGGTGTGCATATGGTTATTAGCACTGGAAAGAGGCTTGCCCCGTGAGGCACTCCAGATATTAGTGGGTGACTAATTGACATTCACCACTACCCTCCAGCAGCACCCATTGTCTTTGATCTTGGAGAAACAAGATCAGTCACTTCAAGATTGTCCCATTAACTCTTGCAGCAGCTAAGTCCTAGAGAATCCACCAAGCTCTTTCCCTCAGGTGAATGGCATAACATTAGCCCTTTGAAGAGAAGTAAATCACTCCCTTCCACAGTATCTACTTCTTCACTAGCACCTTGCCTTCTTGTGGGAATTAAGTTAAAACTTGTTCCAATTGATCTACCTAACCATAATTTTCATATGCTTGTTCAGTACATATCTGTCTTCCTCTTGAGGCTTAGTTAAAGATAGATATACCTGTGTATCATCATTATATATAAATAACCTAATTTGAAAAAAGATTATTTTTTTCTACGTTCCAATGCAAATGTTTAAGAGCCTAAATTTGCACCCCCATACGGAATAAAGAGGCAGACAACGTACTTGGGAAAACGGGCCACTTTATTAACTTTAACACAACCTGGCAAGGTAAATTGAAATAGGACGAGCCCTGGGGTCACGCCTGACCCCGCCAAGTCCTACAAGGGCGAGGCACCCTGCCCCCAGTCGCAGCCAACCAAATGTGGCTAGAACCAGGCCGGCAGACCCACATGCCCTCCCTTTACCCCCACCCCGATGCCCAGAAGGGGGCGACCAAAGGGAGGCATGAAACCCGATCCGTATTTCAGAACATTGAGCCGTGAAGCCCATCTGCCATTCCTACGGATCGCATGCACAACACAGGTGCCTAGGCCTGGGTGCTCACCGGCAAGGTCTAAACCCCTTGCAAATTCCGCTAAGTGACCAAATTAACTACCTACCTAACAACCACTCCACTGTTAGCAGTACAAGGTAGGCGAAAAACACACCACCAACTGGCTCGCTCGATCCCAGCCGGGTTCCAAGCGGCACGCCAGACTCGGCGAGGCAGAATAGCAGACCAAATGATCCGGACCCCGGACCACCTCCTCACAATGACCTGCAAGTCTGCAATCGCCTGCAAAGACAGGGCCTTCCCCTTCAACAGGCCCAGGTCATTCCTACCGAGGTGGATGACCAGTACGTCGGGCTGGGGACAGGCCCTTCCAACAAATAATAATGGCAACAGCTCAGCCCATCTGAGCCCACGTCGCCCCAACCAGTCGACCACAGCCCACTCGCTCAACCCCAATTGCGAGCCGACCGACGATCTTCTGGCAAAGTGAGCTGCCCAAAAAACCATGCTGTGCCTGCATACAAGGATCTTCAGCCTCCCATGACGAGCCACAGCACCTGAAACAACAAAACATAGTTAGAACAGAACAACAACCAGACCCCCCCTTAGGGGCACAACAAGGGGCGCACATAAGTCCGGTATGCTGAGGACCTCCACCGCCCAACCCGCTGGATAGTTGGGCCCGGATATCCCATGGCAGCGGCCGTCGACGCCGCCCCAATCCGAAAGGAATGGGTCCCAAACCTGAACCAAGCTTACCCAATGCATGGGCGGTCATGGTCCAAAATTGATATTTTGTGAGGGGTGACCCATCCTCATGGCGGAAAAAGGGGCCTTGCGCGGTCCCATGGGCCTTTACATATTGCAGTAAGGCTTGAACCGGACATAGCCCTGGCTCAGTACAGGGGTCAAGCGTGATTGTAGTGCCCTTCTGACGCTGATCCGTTTTGGACCGACATACATGCAACAAAACACGCCTATCTTTGAACAACACCACCCTGCAAAGCGGTGTTAGAAGGGTCACTATACGAAGACTGCACCAATTCGCTGACCCGCAGGGCACCAAAAAAGGCTGTTAAAGCTGCCGCATGGAACAAGATGGCCTCATAATCTGAGCTGCAAACCTCAGGCCAAACACTACCCAGACCCCACGAAATAGAAGGTGACATGGGCTGCCTAGTGTCGGCCCTCAACCCTTGCTCCCTAGACCATCCCTCGAGCATCTTTTTGATTCTAAAGTCATTGCCCGAGGCCGGGTAACCCTGGGCCTTACTAAAAAAGCTAAAGCCGCCAACTGGCCCCGGATGGATTTAACCTTCATACCTTTAGACTTTTGCAGTACACAGAACTGCATCAAGTGTGCAACTGGGATGGGCCAGGTATCTCCCAGCCCCGAGGAGGTGCGAAATACCTTAAACTGACAAGCTGCGCGATCGTATGCCCTCCGAGTGCTTGGGGGCAGTGCTAAGAGGATAGCCCTACCGGCTTCAGCCTGCCAAGCTGCCAAAGGTCGGGTGGCATCCGTGACGGGCGAGGCTCGGCCTCCGGGGCCAACAGGTGAAATCGCTCCATCTGCCGGCGAGACAGGGCGTCCGCCACCCCGTTATTAACTCCCGGCACGTGCTTGGCTAAGAACAAAATATTTAAACGGAGGCAACGGAGGGTAAAAACCCTAACTAAGGTCATAACCGGCTTAGATTTAGAAGACAGGGAGTTAACTACATGCACAACAGACAGATTGTCACACCAAAAGTGCACGACCCGGTTGGCGAGCTGCTCCCCCCATATAAAAACCGCCACTACAATCGGAAAGAACTCCAAGAAGGTCAGATTTCTGCAGATGCCGCTGTCCTGCCAATCCGCAGGCCACTGTTCTGCGCACCACTGCCTTCTAAAAAATACGCCAAAACCCGAGGAGCCTGCGGCATCGGAGCAAATCTGGAGGTCGGCTTCGACCTTCATGTCCTCCCTCCAAAAGGACACCCCGTTGAAAACCCCCAAAAACTTCTCCCAAACTTCAAGGTCCTTGCGCATACTCCCAGTTATGTGTGCCCTATGGTGTGGCAAACGGAGGTTCACTATGGCATCCCAAAGGCGCTGTATGAATGGCCTGCCTGGAGCTACAACTCTAAAGGTGAAGTTTAGATACCCCACCAGCTGCTGCAGTTCCTTCAATGCTGCGAGCCTCGCTCTGAGCTGTTGGACCTTTTCATTCGGCAGCTGAGAGGTCTGCTGCACAGTGTCCAGTTCAATCCCTAAAAACATAATGCAAGTCGCGGGACCCTCTGTCTTCTCCTGAGCCAGAGGTACTCCCAGCTCGCCGGCAAGCCGGGTAAACAGCTCCAACAGCCGCGCACAGTGCCCTGAACCTGGCGCACCTGCGAACAAAAAGTCGTCCAAATAATGCACGACCTCGCTGCGTCCCGACCTGTCCCTGACCAGCCACTCTAAAAATGAACTAAAGCGCTCAAAAGCAGCACAGGACACCGAGCATTCCATTGGCAAAGCTCGATCCAAATAATAATAGCCCTCAAACTGAAAACCTAACAACTCGAAGTCAGCGGGGTGCACAGGCAACAGCCGAAATGCAGACTTGATATGGCATTTCGCCATTTCCGCACCCCGCCAACAACCCCGTATAACTCTGACCGCTTGGTCGAACGATGTGTAACGAACAGAACAGAGGTGATCGGGAATGCCGTCGTTCACCGACCCCCCAGAGGGATAAGACAAATGATGGATCAACCTAAACTCCCCCGCGGCCTTTTTAGGAACGACGCCCAATGGAGAGACCTTCAAATTTGGCACAGGCGGGGCACTGAAAGGACCAAGGACCTGCCCTTCTGTGCACTCCTTAGCAATTTTGTTCCTAACCACTTGCTCCATACGTACAATGGAACGCAGATTTGAGGCCGCGGAGGGGGCCCGAGGCCCCGCGAATGGGATCCTAAAACCAAACGTGAATCCCTCTAACAAATTCCTCTAACAAATAAATCCTATCAGCAACCCTAGGATAATTCTCCAGGAACTGCTCAAGAACCCTCAGCTGAATGGGGCTGGGACCCTTTACCCAGAGGTTGTGAACCGTCGCCGCCCCCGGGCCGCTTGGGCCCGCTCTTCGGCTTTGCCTTATTGCATGCAGTAAAAGCGTGAGAGCCCCCGCAGAGTGGGGACTCGTGCTTAAATTTACATGCCTTCCTGGAACAGACCCCCTGCGAGGTGTACTCCCAACATAACAGCCGGGGTTGAACCGACTGACCCACCGTGGAGTGGGCTGCTGGGGTACTTGCCTGTCTGTGGACCAAATGCCCAGTATCCACCCGGTCCCCGAGATTGGGCTTAGCCGGGGCCATCAGTTGCAACCACAACTGTTGGTTGATCTGGTCCCACGGCAACAATGGGTTAATGGCCGCCCTCATACGAAATGTTTCATCATACTGTAGCCAGGCCGACCCCGCGAAATTGGAGTAGGCCCGGTATATGATGTCACAGTATTGAAACAGGGGAGCGGCCCTGCTCGGCTGAGCCCTGGCGATAACCCCCACGTAAATGAGAAAACCTGGAAGCCAATTGACCCAGGTTCTCTCAACCTTGCGACGCCTAAGCTTTTCTTTTTCCTTCTCGTCTAGTTCATCTTTACTTTTCTTTTCCAATTCTCTGTACAAGAGACTAAAGACGTCCACGTATTCCCCTCTCAATATCTTCTCCCTTGTAGCCGGAGTGAGGTGGTTCCACAACGGCAATGCTGGGTCTCCAAACGGGATAAATAAAAAGGGGACAGACCCATACGGGTTATGAGTATAACCCCAAGGGGTGCAAGCCACCGCGGGCCATGCCAATGGAGGAGTAACTGGCATCTGGCCCCCCCACGGCAAAATTTCTGCTAACGCCGCTGGTGTTGTATGCCCGTGTGCGGGCACCACCCCTCCCGTGGCTAAAGGCGCCTGGCCCCACCCTGCCTGCATACCATGCACACTACCCATCTGGAAACCACCCGCCCAAGATGGTCCTGGCTGTGCCGGGGGCAACCACTGTGCGCCTTCCAACGGCGAGGGCGCTTGACCAACCCCTCCGGTATGCTGTAATGTGTTTGGGCCCCAAACCCCCCAAGGCCAGCTACCTTGTTGAGGGGTAGGCGCTGCCCTACCTTCCTCCACTGCTGGTGCCACTGCGACCACCACAAGTTGTGCCAACTGCTGGTGGTCCTCAGCCTCCTCATGGTCACCGCCGTCGTTCGCTGGTGCCGCTTCCATGGCCGGATCGACCTCCTGGCTCTGCACCGCCCTTGAGTTGGACACCATGTTGTCCTGTAAAACAGAAAGCCTGGCCAGCAATTCACGTTCAAAAGTGAGCGTCCCCGATCGCCCAGAAGCGCTATGGCGTCCAGGCCAAACTGCCTGCGACCCTGACGCACCTTGGTTATCCTCCATCACTTGCACCCTATCTAATATGGCCTGCCTTACGACAGTGCGATCCAGGTCGTCGCCGGGGGGTTCCTCATTTCTCCTTTTTGAAGCAGCCTTGGCAGGCTGCTTGCCCTTAGAAGGGCCCTGTCCCTTCTTGGGGCCCATAGCAACCTAAGCTACCCACCTACCAAACCCTAAAATAATCACTCTATGCAGGGGGGGGCTGCTGCAGACCACCCCAATGAACCTGGGAGGGGGGGAGTGTTTGAGTGCAGTTGGGAGGGGGTGTAGGCGAACCCCCTAATGAAGGCCAGCCCCACCTGTTGCTCCCACCAATTAAACCACACTACAAACCCCTCTACACCCCGAGGCCTCTGCTTCACCCAAGCCCCTATCACTCTGCTGCTTACAGCAGCGAAGAGTGCTGCCTCCGTTCCCCAGGCCCCACTAATAGTGATACAATAAGGGGGTAGGGGGGGAGGGCCGCTCCGCAAACAACCCGCAACACACACACACTGGCCGTCCTGGCCTAGGAGCGACGCGCAGCTAACGATCCCCAACGCCCAGCTCAAGATGTTGCCGCCGACCTCGCAGTCCTGGCTGAGAAGAAACGCGCTGCCGCCAATCCCCCGACGCCCGGCACGGGACGCGACCACCGGCCTCACAGTCGCAGCCGAGAAAAAAACTCACGCTGCCGAAGCACTCCCGACTCCCGTCTAAGGCAAGCCGCCAGCCACGCCGCCCCCTGCACGCCAGCTGGAGAAGCCTCCTCAATGCTGGGGCAAGCGTGCTCCGCACCGCCTGAACAGGCCGCCTCCCGGCCTGCACCCGATGACGCAGCTTCAATCGGACAGCCGACGTGCTGCCAATCCCACCAACAACTCCACGAAACTGCGTGGAGAGGGGTGGGGCTGAGGCTATTTATAGCCCCAGCCCACACAACATCCCCGGATGCCCGGGAAAGCGGCCCCTTGATCGTGCCGGGGCTGCAAAAGGCGGCCCCGCAGCGTGCAGCCGCGTTGCGGCCCGGCCGGAACGGGGCCGAATAATCAGAGCTTCATGTGGAAATCCTTGTGCTAAACAGAAGCTCAAGGGAATGGGTTAGCATCACCAAATCTAGTTCCTTCTCTGTTGGAAAGGATATAATCCGACAGTAACTGTAACTGTAGCCCATGCTTGGCAAGAGTTACAGCACTACCATTTGCTCCCTTCATTTTGTGAGATTTCTAAGCTAAACATCAAGAAGACATTCCATTTGTTCTCCTTATATAAGAGTTCTTATCCCACCTGAGTGAGGACTTTGTGCCACTCAATTTTGTCCTCATCCATGGTGAGCTCTTTTCCTGGAGGAGCCTGAGGATCCAGCATTCCAACTTTCACTTGGGCATAGGAGTTATTTGGGAAAGTAATCAAGTTTGTAACATCAAATCCAGCTGCTAGTTCCCCATCCTCATTAAACTGAATTTCATCTCCAGCACTGTTGTTAAAAGAGATTTTCTGAAGGAACGAGTGAATCTACTTGGAAAGACAGAGAAAGTTAAGGCCATTGAAATGTTCTGGGAAATAGTTGCTCCATTTTTATTATCTTAATCTAGGTTATCATTTTATGAATGCAGTTATATTGTATTTAAAGGTATATGACATATGAAGTGGCAGATAAAGACAAACTATTGATAAGCATGAATCTGGATGTTTTATCATTTTCAGGAACTAACTGAAATCCCTAAAAATATCCATATTGGACTAGAGGTGGGCACAAACCAGGAAAATGTGGTTTGGTTCATGGTTAATGGCTACACCTCCAAACTGAAACATAAACCAAACCAGGAGGCTTACTAAGCCAGTTTATAGTTCATGGCACTGAAAGCCCTATTAAAAGGGACCACAGTCCCTTTAAAAGGGGTTTGCAGAAAGCAAAAAAAAAAAAAAAACTCTGAACAGTGGGGATCAGTTTACTCCATGATGCTTAGTTCTTTTGGGCTGCCTTGTGCTGTCTTTTAAAACTTTAAAGGGACTACAAATTAACCCTCCCAAAAAACAGCTGAGAGACAGGAAGCACCTCCCTGCCACTCAGATTTTTCCCAACTCTCATGGTGAACAAAAAGCTGGTGTTTAAAGGGGCTCAGAGTTCCTTTAAATTGCTTCTTTCTATCTCATCCATGTTCCATTACAAATTGCTTTTAAACAGGGGTGTCAAACTCATTCGTTATGAGGGCTGGATCTGGCATAATGAGAACTTGGTGGGCTGGGCCATGTCTGTCATAATGCCAGGTAGCAGAAATAAAACTTTATAGGTCACAGACAAACACAACTAAAGACCTTATTTATTTAAAATAAAATATGCTTAAAACCTTTGCATGTTTGTAATATTTTGTTTAACAATCTCTTCTAACTGATACCTCTTGCTCTGAATTACTGCGTCAAAATTTGGAGATGGTTTTGCTGTAGCAATCTTGACTATGCTGTTAAGGTGTGTTTCTGTAAATTGCACGTTTACTTTTGCTTTATTGACATTCACTACAGAAATTTCATGGTCACTGCTCTGTGCCCTAAGACCCAAGAGAAAAACATGAAATGGCTGGGCATTGTGAGCTTTTGTAGATGAGTTGTTTTTTGTGCTGGTCATGAACATGTGAAGGCACCATAACATAGAATGAGGGCTATGTGTTTATCTATAAACCCATCATCTTCCCCAGAAAAATAACTAAAACTCCTGTGAGTCAGTGCAAGAATAGAGACAGCCAGTATAGTGGTCACTATCAGCCTACTCTCTGGGAAGTCTAGGTTCAAAATCTCCAATCTACACAGGAAATGTGCTGGGCACACACTCTCCACCAAATCCACCTTACTGTGGACTGTGGTTATTCCTCATCTAAATAGTTCCCATTGCGTTCCTATTGAGAAAGATTAGATAAGGGCATGAATACACTGAAAAGCAGAAGAAAATCCAGTTACATCCAGGAGAGCTCTAACAAAAGTAGCTTAACAAAACACACAATCACAATATGATTGAGAGAGTGAGAGAATAGCAAGGTAAAAAGCTCATTCCTTGAATCTCCAGTGGGATTGAGGCAGCTGTGCAAAGCAGCCTCTGTTCTTTCCCTCTCCCCCCTCCCTCTTCAACAAGGGAAAAGGAGGGAGGAGGAGAAGCCTCAGCCAATGGAGGGGCTTGGCTCTATAGCTCTGCTGTTTGATTAAGAGATCCAGGCTCTATCAATTGCACACCAGAGCTACAGAGTCAAGCCCATCCATTGGGTGAGGTTCCTCCTCCATCCTCCTCCCTTCGGGAAAAGGGAGGGGGGAGAGGGAAAATGCAAGAGGCTGCTTGGCTTGGCAGCATCACAGAAAGAAACACAAAAATGGCTACCAAAAGAAGCAGGAGAGGGAGAAGGAAGCAGATGATGGCCATTTGCTGGCAGGCCTCATCAGAGCCCTCTGGGGGCTGGATTAGGTCCATGGACTGCATGTTTGACACTTCTGCTTTAAAAATTCATGGATGTTCAATATGGTAGATGTGCCATGAACTTCTGTTTGTGAACCGTGAACACAACAAAATTTATGACACATTTTGCCTTGTGGTTTGACTCACGTCCATTCTAATATAGGATCAAGAAGATATAAACAAAATCAGGGCTTGGATTCAGCTGGAACCTTTCTGAGAGTTTACCTCCTCCTTCCCACCTTGTCCTTTGAATAGTAGGTGCAGATTGATAACAATTCCTGGATGAGCTCCAACATTTTTTTCCCTACAAAACGACCCCTGAACAAAATTATTTTGATGTATCTATATCTGGCAAGGAAGGGAGTTAGTCAAGAGAGAATAAAAGTGTGCCAATGCTTTTGTAACTGAGTCCTGGTAAATGACACGCTGATAGATGAATGTCACAATAACGGGTTTGAACCAAAGTCACAGTAGAAAACATGGACAAGGGGCGGAATTACCTTCCAGATCTCCAGATTTAGAGTACCCAGTCTGTCCCCATATTTAATTGCTCTGTGCCTGGTTCTTGATGTGTACTTCATATGTAATGCATGTGCCAGAGCGTAGACAGCATTATAGATACTGTAGCTGTGGCCAGTCATACTAATTTCAAAAAAAGGTGCTGGAACACTTTCCACTGTCTCATCTCCACTACACGTTTCATCAAAGTCGGTTGTGTCAATGGAATCCAAAAATGCACAATGGAATACTTGTTCCCAGAAGTCTTTGATAAAACCATTATTGTTTGCCAAAAAAGGATTGATACTCTGAAGAAATATTTGGAAACCTGGGATCTTATTTTTCTGAATTGTGAAGGAAAGAGCACCATGGAACATTTGCATATCAAAAGTCTTTTGCAATATAACGAAAGCGAAATCAATCTGGGCAGTCACAATCCATACCTTTCCTGAAGAGGTCTTCTCCAAATAATGTGACTCTGGTACTGGTGCCATTAATATGGGCATCCATATAATCCATGCCAGCCGAATAACGGTGGCTGTCTCTCCATAGACAACAACTACCTTGGCTGTACTTTCTACTAAATCTGAACTATTACTGTAAGATTCTTGGAGCACGTGTAACATAGTATCAAAATGCACATTTACTTGATTCCTTATTATGAAAGCTGTACAGATTCCATTCTTGGAAAGCTTCGGCTCCAGTGTCTGCAGGAAATGTTCTCCACTTTCATCATCCTTTATGAAAAGCCCAACCCATTTCCACCTGAAATGCAGAAGTAGCTGGACAATTCCTACGTATTGAAGGGCCTCATTGGCTACCATACGGTAAAAAGGAGGGAAATTTGTTGGATCCTTTGGTGCTGATTCAAATGATCCATAAGAAATCTTTAGAAACCAAAAGGACACCTTTTAGAAAAGAAGGCTAGAATGGGTGCATCTTCACTCATAACATGTTTGTCTTCACTAACTATATGTATGGTACATTAATCACATTAATGTCATGGAGCAATATGCCTAGTCAGGGGTAGAATTCTATCAGAAGATCTATTGCATAATAGGCTACATCCCTTGATGCAGCCAGTCCTCTGTAAGCTTACAAGGCTCTTTTTTGTAAGCTCTTGGAGGATTGGCTACATCAGTGGTGTGTGGCTTATTATGCAAGGGATCTCCTGTTAGAATTACGCCCCTGTGCCTAGTACAAGCCACCTCAAAAATTATCAGTTTATTAGAATAAGCAATAAAGTAGATTGGACATATAGTGAAATATTGTAAAGCGCACACACACGCACACACAGTTGCCTTGTATTATCAATCATGATGACAATTTTTGGCAGAAACCATTGCAAAAGTGCCACTACTGATCTGGTTCCTGGGAAATTAAGGGTTCAGACTTTGAGGTCAGAAGGTGGCATAAAACGTTGCACGTTTGTGCAAAGCATGAAGAAATTGATGCAGTTGTAGCAGAATGATAGGATTCATAAAAAAGTTTCATCAGCAGCATTGATCCCTTCATGACACACCAATTTATGCTTTCTTCTTGACTTCTAGTATTGTGAATAGTATAGTCTCGGAACTGAAACCAACCAGCTGCTAAGGCAAGAAACAAGGAATAATGCTTTACTATAAAGCTCTGCCAGCTATGGTGGGGGAAGTATTGACCAATGAGCCAGATGAATATTTCTGTGGGCATTTGCCCACACTTGTGCCATTGCATAGAAAACAGGATTCTTCCTACGATCAATGGTAATTTCAGAGCAATAAACAGACACATGCAAAATTGGGGAATAGTCCCTATTCATTCATCCTACCTGTGGAATCTTATAAAGGCTGGAAAGGTCTGCCACATACGAGGAGGTATCCAAAGCAAGTCCACCAACGATTCCTATGAGACCTTTCCGAAAGCCACACTCATAGTTGGGGATGAAAGTGTGTGATTTGAAGAGAAGGTCCGTAGTGGTGCGGTAAGTCATCCATGCATTATTGTAATTGTCATAAATGTGGAATCCAAGGGAGACGTTGGGTAAGATTGAGGGATCCTCATTGATCTTCTTGATGGCAAAAACCAAGGCCAGAACGTGCTGATAGAACTTGGGGACCAAACTGCAAATAAAATGACCTCTTGATTTCATTAAAGAATTCAACCCTACCTGAGACCAGAATATTATAATACAGCTTATAAAAGTGTGTGAAGAGCCTAGCTGGATCAGCCAGCACCCCAAAGGACCTTATATGCTATAGCCTGATGCCACTTGTCAACTAATATGTCTTGAGTATTTATCTTAATTCATTTATCGTAAATACATATGCAGGATATAAATATTCAAAATTAAAATAAGTAAAGCAAGGCATGTCATCAATTCAGTTCATTATCCCCCACTACAATCTTTGCTGGAGAATCTGTTGTCTATGCTAAACATATTGCCAAGGAGTTCATAAATATGAAGAAAATATTTGTGTGTTCTACAGCTTTTTCATTTCTTTTCTTAGGGTCCATTTTTGTGAACTAAGAGGACTGAAACATTTTACTGTTCTTTGCGGAGAGGATGCTGCAACTCAAAGCAGTTTTGCTATACTTAGAAAAATCAACATATGATATGCCGTATAAACTCCTGCAACTGTATAGGTTAGAATGGAAGAAAAGAAATTAAACAAATAATAATGTGAAATGCTACTCAGAGGTGCACAATAAAATAAATTGTACAATTTTTAAATGAACTCTCTAAGAAGCAGAATGGAGCATAACTTTAACTTTTCATGGGACAGCATTTAAAATCATAAATGCCACATGTTGATTTGTATTGTGATATGTAGTTGTTGTACCATCCATAATCCAGATATTTTGCATCCTCATCTTATATGTAAAGGTATGGTTTAAATCCTTTGTTTTCCCATTCTTGCTAAATCTTTGCCAATATCCAAATAGAAATTAGTGACTCATGATTGCCAGACTGAGAGAAAGTACAGAGCACAGCTATTCTGTGCCCCATGTATCTTCTAAACAATAAAGACTGTGAGCAACTATCCCATGACATTAGAAGTACAAATAAATTGTAATACATAGATGGCTCAGACAAATAAAATGAAGCATTCAAAAGGTCCTTAGGTTACCACAATAAGAACAATTGATATCTACTGGGTTTTGGCAATGCTTACTCCTCATTATTCTATAAAGCAATTTGCGTATAGATGCATTAGTAACATAATGCTGTTATTTTACTATGAAAACGTTGGGTTAGTTACCCTAAAAATGTCACCCAAATGTCTTGGGGTTCTGAAGGTCATAATTTCCAGATGAAATCCCTGCCCTTCTCTATCCCTGTCATAGTCCTGTTGGGATAAAATTGTCCCATCCTAGCATAGAGCTAGCATGGAGGGAACTTTCCAAATATTTCTAAATGAGGAGGATACTTGATTTCTTTTGAAGAAATCCTCATTTCAAAAAGGGCTTCTGGCCTATTTGGGTTCAATGGCAAACTCTCCCTTTCTTGGCGAGAAGATAAATGGATGGTGGCAGACCAGCTTTAGATATTTGTGGTTGATGCCAGTTTTCTTTTTCTTCTTTTGTAATGAATTTCATAACATTATAGCAAAAAGGGCAAACATAGGTAGCTGGGCTAGATATCTATGCATCTGATTAGTAGCTTTTTTCTGAAACCAAGTTTATACATTATCTGCTTCAACTATCTCATTCAATGTATACAACATCTAAACACTAGTCTCATGAGGTCAGTGTATCTTGACCCTTTATTTTTTGGCTAAAATGGTTGTGTGGGTTTTTGCATTAAATTAAATAAGTTGACTTTTAAAAAGCTGAGATAATCTCACCCATTCTAATTAAAGCTCCTCAGGTGAGAAGATGATATGAGGGTTATTCACCCCTGACCCCAATGTGATTGTAGCTACCATGAAAAATCTAATGAGAAGTCATATTGCAGAAATGTAAAAATGAGGTTTACTCATCTGCACCCCATCCCTGTGAAATACCAGATGCTATAAAAAATCTAAAATCCCAGTGCTTGACTGGTTAAGGAAACCAAAATACTAGATCTCCATGCCTTTTCCATTCTCAACACATATTTGATTTGTTGTTCATTTGCATAGTCGAGTCTGACTCTTTGCGATCCCAAGGAAACATATTTGATATTTTCTAGCTATTCAGAAGAAATATTTTTTCTAATATTAATTTTGCCTCATGTTGTTTGTGGGATATGAACACACGCATAGCTGGTCTTGAGGACAAAAGGAGATTGAGGAAGAATCGCACTGCTACAGGACCAACCCTAAATCAGACTTTTCCCTGCAGCCGCTGTGGCCGGACCTGCCTGTCCCACATTGGTCTTGTCAGCCACCAGCGAGCCTGCAGCAAACGTGGACTATTGCACCCTTCTTAAATCTTCGTTCGCGAAGCCAAGCCGAGAGAGAGAGAGAGAGATGCAAATGTAATGATGTAGCTCTTATTCAATAATGAAAAATGTATACATTCCATTCAATCATTTGTTCATTCATAACTATTTATATCTATCTACTTGCAGAACAACATGCATACATATTACTTTTCTCTGTCTCAAAATATGGCAGAATAAATATATACAGAAGTAGTAAACTCAAATATCATTTCAATAGGGGCATAATTGATTTCTTACAAGGGAAAGTTAGAAGATGCCTCAGAAGGGTTTTTCACAAAGAGAATCTCGGGGATACTATCAAAAATAAGAGATACAATCCCACCAATGATAATCTCACTGGGCTGGTACCATTCGTGTTGTGTCTGAAGAGGTTCTGTCTGAGTACATCGCAATGCATGTACTTCACACACCAGCTGAGTGAGCAGGAACAGTATCAACAGCAGCATCACAGAAGTCTTCTTGTTGTGGACTCTCCTGAAGAAATTTTTAGCATCAACACTAAAATTTAAAGCCTACAGCAAACTGTCCAGGATTGCAGTTTACTCAACCAGGTTCAGCTACCATCATCACCATCAGTAATCCCAGAAGGGTTCCAGAAGTAAATCTGCATGCCAATCAAGAGACAATTAGCAGAAACTGGAAAACTGTTTTTGTGTATTGCCTGAACTGATCAGTAAATGGAACAGGGGGTTATTTTTCTTCTGGAAGGCCATTGGAACTTGAACTAAGAATATAAATGACAGTGATTATGATAATTACAGGGGTAGTCAAAATCTCTGAGGGTTTGTTGTTAGTGACATCATTGATGTCACAAGTGCTGAAGCAAACATATTTTCTTATGCTGTCATTGCACATTCTCTCTAGAGGGATAGTCCTTCGGGGTTCTACTAACTCAGATTGGCCTTCCGTAATCCTCACAATGGAATCAAGGCAGAAGAGGGCATAACTGGAATTGTTTCCTTGTATCCTGGGCTATTTTTGAACAGAAATGCACAGGAAAACAGTTCCGGCTGGCTTGGTATCAGGGGGTGTGACCTAATAGGCAAATGAGTTGCTGCTGGGCTTTTTCTACAAAAAGCCCTATATGAAACAATGGTGATGTCAGGGGGTATGGCCTAATATGCAAAGGAGTTCCTATTGGGCTTTTTCTTTTAACAAGCCCTGTGTGAAATAATGGTGATGTCAGGGAGTGTGGCCTAATATGCAAAGGATTACTTGCTGAGCTTTTTCTACTAAAAAAGCCTTGATTGTATTAACAACTGTAGGCAATGTAACAGCATCCTGGTTATGATACGCAGGTTAATAATACTAAATATGTAAGAGAGAGGAAAGTGCCAGAGGGCCTAAGTAGCCACTCGGCTAGATCATTCTCTCCTTTTTATACCAGAGATTTACAGGAACAAAGCACTAAAATGTAAATAGTCTTTACTGTCAAGGCAGAGTTTTATGCCTTTGCTGTATTTTAACTGTTTTAATTATATTTAGTGAGTGTTAATTGCTTTATTCTTGATGATACCCACCCTTTTTTATTAGTGATTTTTTTATTGTTCTATTTAGTCTGTTACAACAAATATTTTTAGCTATATACATTTCGATCTCTCCCTTCCTCCCACCCTCCCTCCCTTTACTCTTAGTCTTTTCACCCCAGCCATGGGCACAAAGTCTTAATCTTGCACTGAATGTCTTTTCTTCCTTCTTTCAATATCCAATCTAGGTAGGTCTTCCATCTGGTCTTAATTTCATTAGATTTCCCTTCCCATGTTTTCTCTTTGTTGATTGACACCACAATGTCTGACTGTATAAATTCAAACAAATAGTTGTGCCAGATTTCTACTGTCCATTTACTTTTGTCTTTCCAACCCAAAGCTATAACCGCCTTTCCCGCCAGTATCATAGCCTTAACTAAATTTTGAATATTCCTATCCATTATCGGGCCTCCTATTGTACTTAACAACATTAGATTAAAATCTATAGTTAGTGTTATATTGCATACTTTTCTAATAATTTTGATAATTTCCTTCCAAAAGGTCTTTACTTCCGAACATTCCCACTACATGTGTGCATACCAACTTTTAGAGTGTTTACTGTGCCAGCACAACGGGCTTAATCCTGGAATCATGTTAGCTAGCTGTGCTGGTGTCTTATACCATTTTGTAAGGAATTTATATTCAAGTTCTTTAAATTTGGTTACTTTGATTTCCTCTGTTCCTTTCATAATTTTATCTGCCATCCTCTCTGCTATCTAACCTTCATGGCTCCATCACCTTTGTAAGTATTCTGTTATTTTATCCTTATTTATTATCATCTCTCTATATATTTTCCCTACCAAACCCTTTTTCTGCTTTGCCATTTCTTTGTATATTACTTCCATTGGTGCATCTATCCAGAGTTCTTCATTTTCGCTAATCGTTTTTATTGCCTTATATAGCCCAGCTATTTTTAACCAATATTGTTTACCTATCTCTTCTGTTACTTCCTATAAGGGTTTAAGATTTCCACTTCTAAACATATCCCCCACTCTGTGATAACCTTTAAGATTTAACATTTCCCACCAATTAATTTCTTGCACTTCCTCGTTAACAGTTTCGCGGGGTGCCCATCTAGAAACTTTTCCTAACCAATAGGGTTGCCATTTCTTCCAAACGTCTAATGATGCTCTTCTAGGGCCTATTGTTAATTTTAAGTCTTTATTTGTAACTTTAGAAAAAATGCCTAATCTACCTATATTATTATTAGTTTCATTCTCAAAGGGTACCCACCCTAAACCTATGTTGCAGGGAGGGCAGGTTATAAATTGAATAAAATCAAATCAAATAAATAAAATTCCTTTATTTCAATCATTTAAAAATGAGTCAGCCAGGATAATCGGTGATAGATACTTAGATGCTTCTTTCCCAAAATTTGCTAGTGACTTTAACTGAGGAAAAAAGTACTAATGGAAGTGTTCAACATTCATAAACTCTGCCTTGAAATTTTGTTACATTTTCTTTATAAAAAGAGAGACATTGAATTTCCAGCACTTACACATAATTCTGGCCTTCATGGGATTCAGAGACTCACCCTCAGTGGAAACAAAACAGCCTAACAACTAAAAACATTGGTGCCTTTTCTTTTAAATGATTTCTTGTTTTCTCAGGTCTTACTATTATGCTATAGCATTTTGGCAAAGAGATGCAGCCCAGTCACTACATAACTGAGGTCAAGATGGAGAAGATCTCTACAGCCACCATGTCTTTTCCTTTTGTGCTCAGATAGGCTGAGGATAAAGTCAGCAAAACACTACAGGAAAAAAAAAACATACTGAAGGTGATGACCTTGACTTCATGGAAACTATCAGGTAACTGCCTGGCCAGGAAAGCCACAGTGATGCTGACAATAGTCAGGAAACCAAGGAAGCCCAAGACACAGTAAAACATGGTGACTGACACTTCCTTACATTTCACTAATCTGCTCCAGTCATTGAGTCCATTTCCAAATCTGTGAATGGAGAGGAAGTTGCTAACTAAACAAAACAAATGCAAATTACATCCCCAATCTTTTTCTGAAAATATTTCAGCACTGTTAAGGTTTTTGCCAACACAGAAGACATGGTAAATTAGAAGATGTTGCCAAAGGAATCATCTTGTGTTTTGACCAGAGCTATCTATCACAATCCCCAGTGCATTTCAGAATTGAGAGTATTTTTATCCCTGTTACCCTACCCAATCCTATTCCATTGCTCTAAGCACTACACTAATATGTGCTTTCAGATAGTATCAAATGAATGCTATTATGACACTGTAGAATCCAAAGAAAGGTACATCTTAACTCTCACCACTCTCAGCCACAATTATGCATAACCCCAAATAATGTAGGAGTTGGTAAGATTTTTGAATTAGAACCACACATTCCTATAGGACCAGACATCACAACCACCTTCCCAATGAGACTTATACAATGGAATGGGAGAGACAGAGCTCTTTGTCAGGCAGCCCATTGTAAGGAATATCAAGCTGACGTCTGTCACTCAACAGCCACCTGCCAAACCCTGAATGTATGGATGACTGCTTGTATGGATGACTGCTTCCCTTAAAGGAGAGGGAAGGAAGCAAGATGATGCAAGTGTTTCTCTAGAAAGAAGCTGCATTTTCCTTCATTTCCATTGCCCCGAATGTTGCCAAATCCTAAAAACTTACTCATCAGTATTGTGTGTATTGGGGGAGGGGAATCATTTTAAAGAGTTAACCTTTTCTCATGGAGAGACTGGATTGGACAAGCATAATGCTCTAAAGGTATACATAAATTAAACAGATAGCCTGATCCATTCCATAAATCATTTAAAGGACACAGATGACTGTAGACCAGATAAATTATCAAATGCTTTAATTCTTATTCCTTTTTAGAAGGTCTCTGCTGTTCAGATCAGGTCTCAGGATAATGATATAGCATTTGGGTAAAAAGATGCAACCCAGTAACCCAGCACTGGAGCCCAAGATGGAGAAGATTTCCACAGCCACCATATCTTTCCCTCTTGTACTCAAGTAGGTTGGGACAAAAGAGAGCCAAACACTGCAAAAGACCAACATGCTGAATGTAATGAACTTGGCTTCATTGAAAGTATCAGGTAACTTCCTGGCTAGAAAAGCCATAGTGAAGCTGAAAGTGGCCAAGAACCCCATGTAGCCCAAGACACAATAAAACATGATGACTGACCCTTCATTACATTCTATTATGATTTCTTCAGTCAGTGACTTCATGTCCAAATCTGGAAATGGAGGAGAAGAACTCAGCCACATAACACAGATGATTATTTGAATGAGAGAACATACAAAGACAATCAAATGTGCCAGTCTTTTCCCCATCCAGTTTCTGAAAATGTTTCCTGGTCTAGAGGCCATGAAAGCCACCACTACAATAATGGTTTTTGCCAATACTGAAGAAACAGCCACTGAGAAGATGATGCCAAAAGCTGCTTGTCGGAAGAGGCAGGTCACCTTGTTAGGCTGTCCAATGAAGAGCAGTGAAGAGAGGAAGCAAAGAAGGAGAGAGACAAGTAGGATGTAGGTGAGGCTTCTGTTGTTGGCTTTGACTATGGGAGTGTCCTGGTACTTAAGAAAGATGAGGAGCACCAGAGCCGTGATCAAAGAAAAGAAAAGAGACAAAAACTCTAAAATTATCCCCGTATTTTCTTGTGAGGATAGAAAACTCATAATCTTAGGAATGCATTGATTTTGTCCCTTGTTTGGATAGTGATCTTCTTGGCAAGCAATACAGCAATCCATGTCTGAAATAGAAACATAGGGATATTTTAAAGCTACTGCGTTATTGAAGATTAAAAATTCCTTTCAAGGGATTACAGATCAGTTCCCAGTCACACATTTTAATTTGCCATCTGTACACTATGTTGAATCTCAGATATCAGACAGTGCATGGGGTCTGAAGACAAAGTCTGCAGTCTTCCTTTTAATGTAATGCCTTGTGACATTTTGTCACCATCATTTTTCTTTACTGCATAAGCAATAAACACTAGTCTTCCAATTACTCATCTTTGAAATGTTTCTAGCATGTTTGAAAATACCATGTCTAGCCATTCTTTCCTGTTGTCCAAACATAAAGAAGTTAATATATCCTCCTGGACACTACTCCTGCCTCCAATCCCACCAAATTTCTGGATTTTTTATTAGATTCTCAATTTTAGCAAGATAACTCCTACCTTCCTGGTTCGATATCTTCCCTTCAGGACATGAAACACAATCATAACAGCAAAATTTCTCCCCCTCTTTCTTTTTCCTGCTGTTACCAGGATGGCAGAAGTCATTGCACAGAGAAATGGGAGGAACCTTCCCTTGAGCAAAAGAAAAATTCAGAGTTGAGAGAAGTTGTTTGAATACTAGTTGTTTTATATACAAAAGGCATATACAACTCTTTCTGGAACTGAGTGCTGTTTACAATAAACATCATCATCATCGTTCTCATATTCATCCTGATGGTCAACAGGAAATTTGAACTAGCACACAATCTACAGTATCAACATCATTTCCTTAGTGGCTTTTAGTAAGAACAAAAGTGTTTTCTGTGTTCCTTGTGAAATAGCCAGTGAGTACTCCTTCCACAAAATCATCATGAAGATAATTCCCGGTGATTGCTTACACATTGGGTCAGGGGTTGCAGGTTTATGCTGAAAAACCTGCAGGTTTGGGAGGTTACATGTTTATGCTGAAAAAAACAGGTTTAAGCTGCTGTGCAGCAGATCTTCCCTGAGCAAAATGGCAGCGAAGAGCAACTGGTGCGAAATTGCCAGCTTGCTCCAGAGAGAAACAAAAGCCTAGCCAGGAGCAAGGTAAGTGCAGAATCAGCCTGAAGCTAGCTATTTGAGATATTATGTCATTCTTATCCCACCTGAATGAGGAATTTGTGCCACTTGATTTTGTCCTCATCAATGGTGAGCTCTTTCTCTAAAGGAGCCTGAGGATCCAGCATTCCAACTTTCACTCGGGTATAGGAGTTATTTGGAAAAGTAATCAAGTTTGTTATATCAAATCCAGATACTAGTTCCCCATCCTCATTAAACTGAATTTCATCTCCAGCACTGTTGTTAAAAGAGATCTTCTGAAGGAACGAGTGAATCTGCATGGAAAGACAGAGAAAGTTAAGGCCAATGAAATGTTCTGGGAAATAGTTTCTGCATTTTGATTATCTTGATCTAGGTTATCATTTTATGAATGCAGTTATATTGCATTTAAAGGTATATGACATATGAAGTGGCAGATAAAGACAAACTATTGATAAGCATGAATCTGGATGTTTTATCATTTTCAGGAACTAACTGAAATTCCTAAAAATATCCATATTGGACTAGAGGTGGGCACAAACCAGGAAAATGTGGTTTGGTTCATGGTTAATGACTACACCCCCACACTGAACCATGAACCAAAACAGGAGGCTTGTTCATGAACTAAGCCAGTTTGTGGTTCATGGCACTCAAAGCTCTATTAAAAGGAACCACAGTCCTTTTAAATGCGGTTTGCAGAAAGCAAAAAAAAAAAAACCCTGAACAGTGAGGATCAGTTTGCTCCATGATGCTTAGCTGTTTTGGGCTGCCTTGTGCTGTCTTTTTAAACTTTAAAGGGACTAAAAAACCACCCCTCAAAACAGCTGAGAGAAAGGGAGCGCCTCCCTGCCACTCAGATTTTTTCCAACTTTCATGGTGAACAAAAAGCAGGTGTTTAAAGGGGCTCAGTGTCCCTTTAAATTGCTTCTTTCTATCTCATCCATGTTCCACTACAAATTGCTGTGTTTCAAACAATTTTATTAGTAACATATGGTAGTATATTCAATTTCTTACATCATTAATAACTACTTTTTCCTAAATCCCATATATTACTTTCTAACCACCGCTCCCCCCATTACTTGACCCCTGCCGGTGTACTATACTTAAAATATTAGTATTAAAGGTCTCTTTCGGCTTGACTTCGCGAACGAAGATTTAAGAAGGGTGCAGTAGTCCACGTCTGCTGCAGGCTCGCTGGTGGCTGACAAGACCAATGCGGGACAGGCAGGTCTGGCCACAGTGGCTGCAGGGAAAAGTCTGATTTGGGGTTGGTGCTGTAGCAGTGCGATTCTTCTTCAATCTCCTTTTGTCCTCAAGACCAGCTATGCATGCGTTCTCAAAGGAAGAGACAGCCTGGTGAATGGTGTGCCTCCATGCTTTGCGATCTGAAGCTAGGTCAGACCACTGGTGATGGTTGATGCGACAGCTGCCAAGGGATTTCTTCAAGGAGTCCTTGTACCTCTTCTTTGGTGCCCCTCTATTTCGATGGCCGGTGGAGAGTTCGCCATACAGAGCAATCTTGGGAAGGCGGTGGTTTTCCATCCTAGAAATATGCCCTGCCCAGCGCAGCTGCATCTTCAACAGCAGTGCCTCGATGCTTGTAACCTCCGCCCTCTTGAGGACTTCAGTGTTGGTCACAAAGTCACTCCAGTGGATGTTGAGGATGGTGCGAAGGCAGCGCTGATGAAAGCACTCAAGGAGTCGCAGGTGATGACGGTATAAAACCCACGATTCAGAGTCGTAGATGAGGGTTGTCATCACAACCGCTTTGTAAACATTGATCTTTGTGCCTTTTTTCAGATGCTTGTTGCTCCACACTCTTTTGTGCAGTCGGCCAAAGGCACGGTTTGCCTTTGCCAGCCTGTTGTCAATCTCCTTGTCGATCTTGGCATCTGAGGAGATGATGCACCCCAGGTAGCTGAACTGCTGGACTGTCTTCAGAACTGTTTCACCCACAGTGATGCAGGGAGGGTGATAATCTTCCTGGGGTGCAGGCTGGTGGAGAACTTCTGTCTTCTTCAGACTAATTTCTAGGCCGAATAGCCTGGCAGCCTCTGCAAAGCTGGATGTCATATGCTGCAGAGCTGATACCGAGTGGGAGACGAGTGCAGCATCATCAGCAAACAGTAGCTCTCGGATAAGTTTTTCCATTGTCTTAGAGTGAGCCTTTAGTCGCCTCAGGTTGAACAGGCTGCCATCAGTGCGGATGTAGACACCATCGTCATCATCTAGATCTCCTGCGGATCTTTGAAGCATCATGCTAAAGAAGATTGTAAAGAGAGTTGGCGCGAGAACGCAGCCTTGCTTTACACCTGTGCCTATTGGGAAGGGCTCCGAGAGGTCGTTGCAGTGTCTGACTTGGCCTCGCTGGTCTTCATGTAGCTGGATGATCATGCTGAGGAACCTTGGGGGACATCCTAAACGTTCCAAGATTTGCCACAGGCCTTTACTGCTAATGGTATCGAAAGCTTTGGTAAGGTCGACAAAAGTCACATATAGACCCTTGTTCTATTCCCTGCATTTCTCTTGGAGCTGCCTGAGAACAAATACCATGTCGGTGGTGCTCCTGTTAGCTCTGAAGCCGCACTGGCTCTCTGGGAGGAGTTCTTCTGCAATGGTGGGCACCAGTCTGTTCAGGAGTATTCTGGCAAGGATTTTGCCTGCGATGGAGAGCAGGGTTATCCCCCGGTAGTTGGAGCAGTCTGACTTTTCCCCTTTGTTCTTGCGTAGAGTGATGATGATTGCATCGCGAAAGTCCTGTGGTAGTTTGCCTTGTTCCCAGCAGGTGACAAGTACTTTGTGAAGTGTGCTATGTAGTACTGTGCCCCCATGCTTCCAGATCTCTGGTGGGATTCCATCAACTCCCGCTGCCTTGCCACTTTTCAGTTGCTTGATGGCTTTAACAGTCTCTTCTAGGGTGGGGATCTCATCCAACTCTGTTTTCACTGGTTGAAATGGGGTGAGGTGGATTGCTGAATCTTGAACTACGCGGTTGGCACTGAAGAGAACCTGAAAATACTCCGACCACCGGTTCAGTATGGATGCCTTTTCTGTGAGGAGCACTTGGACGTCTGCACTATGCAAGGGATTCTGAGCCTGATATGATGGGCCATATACTGCCTTCAGGGCTTCGTAGAACCCTCTTAAATCACCAGTGTCTGCACACAGCTGGGTTCTCTCTGCAAGCTTGGTCCACCACTCGTTCTGAATGTCTCGAAGCTTGCGCTGGAGGTTGCTACATGCAGCACGAAAGATTGCTTTTTTCCCAGGACAGGAGGGCTGAGCAAGATGTGCTTGGTAGGCAGATCTCTTTTTCGCTAGTAATTCTTGGATCTCTTGATTGTTCTCGTCAAACCAGTCCTTGTTCTTCCTTGTGGAGAACCCGAGGACTTCTTCAGAGATCAACAGGATGGTAGTTTTTAGGTGTTCCCAGAGTGCTTCTGGAGAAGGATCTGTGGGGCAATTGGGGTCCTCAATTCTTGACTGGAGTTTTGCCTGGAAGGCAGCTTTAACTTCAGCTGACTGAAGGCTGCCAACCTGAAGCTTCCTCCGAGGGATACCTCCTCTCCTGGGTGTGGGTTTAAAGTGAAGACGGAGATTGCAGCGTACAAGACGATGATCCGTTTGACATTCCGCACTGGGCATTACTCGGGTGTGTAAGACATCTCGAAGGTCTCTCTGGCGCACCAGAATGTAGTCGATAAGGTGCCAGTGCTTGGACCGTGGGTGCATCCAGGTTGTCTTCAGGCTGTTCTTCTGCTGAAATATAGTGTTGGTGATGGTGAGCTTGTGCTCAGTGCAGAATTCTAGCAGGAGGCGCCCGTTATCATTGCAGTTGCCAATGCCATGTTTGCCAAGTACTCCTTTCCAGGCTTCCGAGTCTTTACCTACTCTGGCATTGAAGTTGCCAAGGATGATCACCTTGTCCTCTGTAGGGGTCTTCCGTACGAGGTTGTGTAGATCAGCATAGAACTTGTTCTTTTCTGCAGGATCTGCTTGAAGGGTTGGGGCATACACACTGAAGAGTGTTGCATGCTGCTTGTTTTGAAGTGGGAGGCGCATGGACATGATGCGATCTGAGTGACCTGTTGGCAGGTTTTCGAGTTTGGAGGCAATGGAGTTAGTATTAAAGGTACCCTAATTAAAAAGAAGCAAAATTCATATCCTCCTCCCTCTTATACTTAGTCATTATCAAAAATTGTCCAATGTCCTTTTATTTTCCACTCTTTTTCTATGTATCTTTTAAACTTTTTCCATTCCGTCTTAAATACTTCTAAATCATAGTCTCTTAAGGTTCTTGTTAACTTCTCCATTTCACTCCATGTCATAACTTTTACAATCCAATCCCATTTCTCTGGTATTTTTTCTTGCTTCCACAACTGCGCATACAATGTCCTAGCAGCTGAGAACAAGTACCAGATTAAAGTCCTATCTTCTTTTGGAATTTTTTCCATTTGTAATCCCAACAGAAAAGTCTCTGCCTCTTTATTAAATTCATATTCCAAGATCTTAGAAATCTCTTGTTGAATCATCTGCCAGTACTTTTTCGCTCTTTCACAAGTCCACCACATATGGTAGAAAGAACCTTCATGTTTTATACATTTCCAACATCTGTCTGGCATCTTATTATTCATCTTTGCCAACTTTTTAGGCGTCATGTACCATCTATACATCATCTTAAAACAATTATCTTTAATACTCTGACATGTTGAGAGTTTCATAGAATTCTTCCACAAATATTCCCATGTATCTGTCACTATTTCTTTGTTTTGTAGTAAATCTTCATTTATTCTCCATCTCGACTTTTTAGACAATTTTGTAATCCACACTAATGGATTATGGTCAGCTCCTATTTTGGGTAGAATCTCTATCTTCCTTGTTATAAGTCCCAAATTTTTAGTACCCCCACAACATGTCAATTCTAGAAAAGGAGTTATGTCTGGCTGAGAAAAAGGTGTAGTCCCATACTTCAGGATTAAACTTCCTCCATATATCCTCCAAACTCTCTTGTTTAACCAGCTCAAAGAAAGATTTTGGCAATTTCCCTTCTTTATCAATTTTTTCTTCCCATATCTATCTATTGTGTTTTGAATTGTTCCATTAAAATCTCCCATCAACAAAATTTGCTCATAAGTCACTTCATCAAGATGTTGCAGAATATTTTTAAAGAAAATGTCCTTTGCACCATTTGGAGCATAGAGTCCCAACAATAAAGTCTTTTTAGCATTCAATAAAATTTCCACTGCTATGTATCTTCCATCTTTATCTTTAAAAAACAATTTCAGGTCTAATTCTTTTTTCATATAAAAAATTACTCCTCTCTTCTTCTGTTCAGCCAATGTATAAAATTCTAGTCCCAGTTGCTTATTCCATAAAAATTTATAATCCTTTTGTTTAATATGCACTTCTTGTAAACAAACTATATTACATTTTTTTTTTTTATCCAATGAAATGTTGCCCTTCTTTTTTGTGGTGAATTTAGTCCATTTACATTCCAAGATATCAATTTGTAATCCATCGTGGTGCAAATTCTTTATTCTCTCCATAAAATCTACGCAGTTCCTGTAATTGTAATCCTTTTCCCTTGAAAGCTCAAGCTCAAACCTTCAGTTATTATCCATCTATATCTCATTCCATTGTCACGTAGTCTTTCTGTCAATTTTTTATATGCATTCCTGTCAGTTAACACTTGTCTTGGCAACTCTTTCATAATTCTTATTGTGCTACCACCCACTATCAATGTCTTTTCAAAATTTTTGTTCATGATTTTTCCCACCATTTCTTTTGTCATAAATCTTATAACCACATCTCTTGGCAGATTGTTATTTTTTGCATAGAGTGAGTTCACTCTATACATATAATCATACATATTTCTATTCCCTTAAGGATCTTCCTCTGAAAATTCTGCAATTATTTTTATGATATATTCTTTCAAATCAGATTCTTCATCTTCTGGTACACCTCTCAGACCAATCTGTGTCTCCATCAACTTGCAGTCATGTATTATCACCTTTTCTTGTAAATTTAACAAGGTGGAATCATGTGTTTTCACTCTCTCTTCCACCTCTTATACTTTTTTTGTTATTTACAGTCTCATTTCTGAGATTCTCTATCTCTTTTTTTAATTCTTTTTTTGAGTCCTCAATGTCCTTTCTTATTTCTTTTTTAGAGGCAGTTATCATTTCTTTCACCCCCTTCATTATCCTGGCTTCCATTGCATGTAAATGGGCTTGCATTTTCTATATTGAAGAAGACCTAGTATGGATTTGCTTAGGGTCTGACATATAAAAGATCGAAAATTTTTATCTCTCCAAATTAAATTTGGACCATCAGGTTTAATAAAGTGAAGCTTACCCTTTCCAATGAACCCAATTTTGCCATCCTCTGGGCCTCCCAGGCTCAGATATTAATATTCAAAGTTTTTATTTCCCCCAAAATGGTGGTCATGACTTTTGCTTCACTTTAAAATTTTTCGTTCTCTTCCTTTTATTCAATTCAAATCTTCTTCACCACTGTCCAATAGTCCTTATTTTAAAATTACCAACTCAACTAACTCCACCAATTTTTATTGTCCCAGTCACTTTAAAAACGTTGTTAAAATTTTGTCCTCCCAGCAATGGCTGCCGATGTTTCTCTCTGATATTGTAATCCTAGAGTAGGCTGTTTCCTTCTCTTACTTCCTTCTTCCTCTGGTACTTCCTTCTTCTTCCTCTGGTACTTCCTGCTTTTCCTGCCACCAAGTCTCGTTTCACTGGTAGAGAAATCTCGCAATGTCTGATGTACTTCCCGTGTTGACTGTGAGTGCTGCAGATCTATGACGATGGGGCTATTTCCTCAAACGCAGATAGACTAAACAATAAATTCCTTTCTCGTTTTAGCACTGTCTTTTAAATTTACAAAGTTCAAATTTAGCCCCTTCTCCTCCTTTCAAGCTTCCATTATATCCAACGCCCACCTTTTAATTTTGTTTTGTTTAGCTTTAGTTAGTCCGGGAGTGAAAAGATAGCGATCAATACCTTTTTTTGTAGTTTATCCAAATTGACACCAGTCTTTTGTAGATTAGATGTTTAAAGCTGTAAAAGAAGACTCGGAACCTGTCGAGCTTAAGTCAAATAAATGACTCTGGAAACTTCTGTAGATGATGAATATGCAACTTCTCTCCGAAGACACCCTTTCAGCTAAGATAACTCTCCTCAAAGTATCTGTGCATATCTTGGACAATTCTCTAGCTGAGAAAAGTAGGCAGAAGGCATTAGTTTGCCTTCTACTACCCCGAACAGAAGTGCCAGCCTGCCCCAGTTAAGGAAAGCAGCTCAGCTCGCTGTTTTCTAATCCCGGAAGTCCCCACTACAAATCGCTTTTAAACAGGGGTGTCACTCATTCGTTATGAGGACTTGATCTGACATAATGAGAACTTGGTGTGCTGGGCTATGTCTGTCATAATGCCAGGTAGCAAAGAAATAAACTTTATAGGTCATAGACAAACACAACTAAAGATCTTATTTGTTTTAAAAAAAATTGCTTAAAACCTTAGCATGTTTGCAATATTTTGTTTAACAATCTCTTATAACTGCTACCTCTTGCTCTGAATTACTGCGTCAAAATTTGGAGATGGTTTTGCTGTAGCAATCTTGACTATGCTGTTAAGGTGTGTATCTGTAAATTGCAAGACAAAAGGAGCTTAACAATACACATAATCACAATATGAGAGAATAGCAAGGAAAAAAGCTTATTCCTTGAATCTCTGGTGGGATTAAGGCAGCTGTGCAAAGCAGCCTCTGTTCTTTCCCTCTCCCCCCTCCCTCTTCCCCAAGGGAGAAGGAGGGAGGAGGAGAAGCCACAGCCAATGGAGGGACTTGGCTCTGTAGCTCTGCTGTTTGATTAAGAGACCCAGGCTCTATCAATTGCACACCAGAGCTACAGAGTCAAGCCCGTCCATTGGCTGAGGTTCCTCCTCCATCCTCCTCCCTTTGGGAAAAGGGAGGGGGGAGAGGGAAAATGCAAGAGGCTGCTTGGCTTGGCAGCATCACAGGAAGAAACACAAAAAAGGCTACCAAAGGAAGCAAGAGAGGGAAAGGAAGCAGATGTTGGCCGTTTGCGGGTAGGCCTCACCGGAGCCCTCTGGGGGCTGGATTAGGTCCATGGACTGCATGTTTGACACCTCTGCTTTAAACATTCATGGACGTTCATGATGGTAGATGTGCCAAGAACTCCTGTTTGTGAACTGTGAACAGGGCTACATTTATGCCTTATGGTTTGGCTTATGCCCAATCTAATATAGGATCAGGAAAATATAAACAAAATCAGGGCTTGGATTTAGCTGGAACTCACAGGAGCACAGCTCCTAAACCTTTCTGAGAGTTGACCTCCTCCTTTCCACCTTGTCCTTTGAATAGTAGGTGCAGATTCATAACAATACCTTGAGGAGCCCCACCACTTATTTTCCCACAAAATGACCCCTGAACAAAATTATTTTGATGTATCTATATCTGGCAAGGAAGGGAGTTAGTCAAGAGAGAATAAAAGTGGGCCAATACTTTTGTAACTGAGTCCTGGTAAATGACACACTGATAGATGAATGTCACAATAATGGGTTTGAGCCAAAGTCATAGTAGAAAACATGGACAATGGGGCGGAATTACCTTCCAGGTCTCCAAATTTAGAGTACCCAGTCTGTCCCCATATTTAATTGCTCTGTGCCTGGTTCTTGATGTGTCCCTCATATGTAATGCATGTGCCAGAGCGTAGACAGCATTATAGATACTGTAGCTGTGGCCAGTCATACTCATTTCAAAAAAAGGTGCTGGAACACTTTCCACTCTCTCATCTCCAGTACACGTTTCATCAAAGTCGGTTGTGCCAATGGAATCCAAAAATGCACAATGGAAGACTTGTTCCCAGAAGTCTTTGATAAAACCATTCTTGTTTGCCAAGGCAGGATAGATACTCTGAAGAAATATTTGGAAACCTGGGATCTTATTTTTCTGAATTGTGAAAGAAAGAGCACCATGGAACATTTGCATATCAAAAGTCTTTTGCAACATATCGAAAGCGAAATCAATCTGGGCAGTCACAATCCATACCCTTCCTGAAGAGGTCCTCTCCAAATAACGTGACTCTGGTACTGGTGCCATTAATATGGGCATCCATATAATCCATGCCAGCCGCATAATGGTGGCTGTCTCTCCATAGACAACAACTACCTTGGCTGTACTTTCTACTAAATCTGAAGTATTACTGTAAGAGTCTTGGAGCACGTGTAACATACTATCAAAATGCACATTTACTTGATTCCTTATTATGAAAGCTGTACAGATTCCATTCTTGGAAAACTTCGACTCCAATGTCTGCAAGAAATGTTCTCCACTTTCATCATCCTTTATGAAAAGCCCAACCCATTTCCACCTGAAATGCAGAAGTAGCTGGACAATTCCTATGTACTGAAGGGCCTCATTGGCTATCATACGGTAAAAAGGAGGGAAATTTGTTTGATCCTTTGGTGCTGATTCAAATGATCCATAAGAAATCTTTAGAAACCAAAAGGACACCTTTTAGAAAAGAAGGCTAGAATGGGTGCATCTTCACTCATAACATGTTTGTCTTCACTAACTATATGTATGGTACATTAATCACATTAATGTCATAGAGCAATATGCCTAGTCAGGGGTAGAATTCTAGCAGAAGAGCCATTGCATATTAGGCTATAACCCATGATGTAGCCAGTCCTCTGTAAGCTTACAAGGCTCTTTTTTGTAAGCTCTTGGAGGATTGGCTACATCAGGGGTGTGTGGCTTATTATGCAAGGATGCTCCTGCTAGAATTATACCCCTGTGCCTAGTACATGCCACCTTAAAATTTATCAGTTTATTACAATAAGCAGTAATGTAGATTGACCATATATTGAAATACTGTAAAACACACAAACACAGTTGCCTTGTATTATCAATCATGATGACAATTTTCAGCAGAAACCATTGCAAAAGTGCCACTACTGATCTGGTTCCTGGGAAATTAAGGATTCCGACTTTTTGGTCAGGAGGTGGCAAAAAATGTTGCACATTTGTGCAGAGCATGAAGTAATTAATGCAGTTGTAGCAGAATGATAGGATTCATAAGAAGTTTCAGCAGCAGCATCGATCCCTTCATGACAAAAGAATTTATGCTTTCTTCTTTACTTATTTATTTAACTCAAATGTACGAATTTGTATTTAACTGTATTTTATTGTATTAATTGTATTTTATTGTTATATCATGGTATATGTATCATGTCTTGTAAGCCACCCTGAGCCTGCCTTGGCGGGAAGGACGGAATATAAATAATTTTTCTTACTATTATTATTATTATTATTATTATTATTGACTTCTAGTAAAGTGCTTAGTATAGTCTTGGAACTGAAACCAACCAGCTGCTAAGGCAAGAAACAAGGAATAATGCTTTACTATAAAGCTCTGCCAGCTATGGTGGGGGAAGTAATGACCAATGAGCCAGATGAAAATTTCTGTGGGCATTTGCTGATTCAAATGATCCATAAGAAATCTTTAGAAACCAAAAGGACCCTATTCATTCATCCTACCTGTGGAATCTTGTAAAGGCTGGAAAGATCTGCCACATGTGAGGAGGTGTCCAAACCAAGTCCACCAACGATTCCTATGAGACCTTTCTGAATGCCACACTCATAGTTGGGGATGAAAGTGCATGATTTGAAGAGAAGGTCCATAGTGGTGCGGTAGGTCATCCATGCATTATTGTAATTGTCATAAATGTGAAATCCAAGGGAAACGTTGGGTAAGATTGAGGGATCCTCATTGATCTCCTTGATGGCAAAAACCAAGGCCAGAACGTGCTGATAGAACTTGGGGACCAAACTGCAAATAAAATGACTCCTTGGTTTCATTAGAGAATTCAACCCTACCTGAGACCATAGTATTATAATATAGCTTATAAAAATGTGTGAAGAGTCTAGCTGGATCAGCCAGCACCCCAATGGACTATATATGCTACAGCCTGATGCCCCTTGTAAACTAATATGTCTTGTCGATTTATCTTAATTCATTTATCGTAAATACATATGCAGGATATAAATATTCAAAATTAAAATAAGTAAAGCAAGGCATGTCATCAATTCAGTTCAGTAGCCCCCACCGCATCCTTTGCTGGAGAATGTGTTGTCTATGCTAAACATATTGCCAAGGAGTTCATAAATATAAAGAAAATATTTGTGTGTTCTACAGCTTTTTCATTTCTCCTCTTAGGGTCCATTTTTGTGAACTAAGGGGACTGAAACATTTTACTGCTCTTTGCGGAGAGGATGCTGCAACTCAAAGCAGTTTTGCTATACTTTGAAAAATCAACACATGTTATGCCGTATAAACTCCTGCAACTGTATTGGTTAGAAGGGAAGAAAAGAAGTTAAACAAATAATAATGTGAAATGCAACTCAGAAGTGCATAATAAAATAAATTGTACAATTATTAAATGAACTCTCTAAGAAGCAGAATGGAGCATAACTTTAACATTTCATGGAACAGCATTTAAAATCATAAATGCCACATGTGTTGATTTGTGTTGTGATATATAGTTCTTGTACCATCCATAATCCAGATATTTTGCATCCTCATCTTATTTTTAAAGGTATGGTTTAAATTCTTTGTTTTTCCATTCTTGCTAGATCTTTGCCAATATCCAAATAGAAATTAGTGACTCATGATTGCCAGACTGAGAGAAAGTACAGAGCACAGCTATTCTGTGCCCCAATTTGCATATAGATGCATTAGTAACGTCATGCTCTTATTTTCCTATGAAAATGTTGGGTTGGTCACCCTAAAAATGTCACCCAAATGTCTTCAGGTTCTGAACCTGGAACCTTCTGATTCCCAAGCAGATGCTCTACCACTGAGACACCGTCCCTCCCCTTTTGTAAAGAATTTCATAACATTATAGCAAAAAGGGCAAATAAAGGTAGTTGGGATAGTTATCTATATATCTGCATTAGTAGCTTTTTTCTGAAACTGAATATCTGCTTCAACTATCTCATTCAATGTGTACAACATCTGAACACTTGTCCCTTGAGGTCAGTGTATCTTGACTCTTTATTTTTTGGCTAAAATGGTTGTGTGGGTTTTTGTATTAAAGTAAATAAGCTGATTTTTAAAAAGCTGAGATAATATCACCCATTCTAATTAGAGCTTCTCAGGTGAGAAGATGACATGAGGGTTATACACCCCTGACCCCAATGTAATTGTAGCTACCATGCAAAATCTAATGAGAAGTCATATCGTAGAGATGTAAAAATGAGGTTTCCTCATCTGCACCCCATCCCTGTGAAATACCAGATGCTATAAAAAATCTAAAATCCCAGTGCTTGACTGGTTAAGGAAACCAAAATACTAGATCTCCATGCCTCTTCCATTCTCAACGCACATTTGATTTGTTGTTCATTCGCAGTCCAGTCCGACTCTTTGCAACACAAAGAAACATATTTGATATCTACTAGCTATTCATAAGAAATATTTTTTGTACTATTAATTTTG
The DNA here is from genome assembly GCF_032191835.1 of Heteronotia binoei. Classification (NCBI taxonomy): domain Eukaryota; kingdom Metazoa; phylum Chordata; class Lepidosauria; order Squamata; family Gekkonidae; genus Heteronotia; species Heteronotia binoei. The sequence goes on along the minus strand of NC_083237.1, from coordinate 14,224,487 downwards.
CCTCATGTTGTTTGTGGGATATGTATGCAAATGTAACCATGTAGCTCTTATTCAATAATGAAAAATGTATACAATCCATTCAATCATTTGTTCATTCATAATTATTTATATCCATCTACTTGCAGAACAACATGCATGCACATTACTCGTCTCTGTCTCTAAATACGGCAGAATAAATATATACAGAAGTAGTAAACTCAACCATCATTTCAATAGGGGCACAATTGATTCCTTACATGGGAAAGTTAGAAGATGCCTCAGAAGGGTGTTTCACAAAGGGAATCTGGGGGATGTTTTGAAAAATAAGAGATACAATCCCACCAATGATAATCTCACTGGGCTGGTACCACTCGTGTTGTATTTTAAGAAGTTCTGTCTGAGTACACTGCAATGCATGTACTTCACAAACCAGTTGAGGGATCAGGAACAGTATCAACAGCAGCATTACAGAAGTCTTCTTGTTGTAGACTCTCCTGAAGAAATTTTTAGCATCATCACTAACATTTGAAAGCCTACAACAAAGTGTCCAGGATTGCAGTTCACTCGACCAAGTAGCTATATTAAAAGGTTCAGCTACCATCATCACCATCAGTAATCCCAGAAGAGTTCCAGAAGTAAATTTGTATGCCAATCAAGACACAATTAGAAGAAACTGGAAAATTGTTTATCTCTATTGCAGATCTGATGAGTAACTGGAACAGGGGGTTATTTTTTTTCTGGAAGGCCATTGGAGCTTGAATTTAGAATATAAATGACAGTGATTATGATAATTACAGGGATACTCATAATCTTTGAGGGTTTGTCGCTAGTGACATCATTGATGTCACAAGTGCTGAAGGAAACATATTTCTCATGCTGTCATTGCACCTTCTCTCTAGTGGGATAGTCCTTTGGGGTTATACTAACTCAGATTTGCCTTCAGTAATCCTAACAATGGAATCAAGGTGGAAGAAGGCATAACTGGAATTGATTCCTTTTATCCAGGGCTTTTTTTGAGCAGAAATGCACAGGAAAACAGTTCTGGCTGGCTTGGTATCAGGGGGTGTGGCCTAATAGACAAATGAGTTTCTGCTGGGGTTTTTCTACAAAAAGCCCTGTATGAAATAATGGTGATGTCAGGGGGTGTGGCCTAATATGCAAAGGTGTTCCTGCTCGGCTTTTTTTAAAAAAAGCCCTGTGTGAAACAATGGTCATGTCTGGGGGTGTGGCCTAATATGCAAAGGATTACTTGCTGAGCTTTTTCTACTAAAAAAGCCCTGATTGTATCAACAACTGTAGGCAATGCAACAGCATCCTGGTTATGAAATGCAGGTTAATAATCCTAAATGTGTAAGAGAGAGGAAAGTGCCAGAGGGCTGAATTAGCCACTCGGCTAGATCATTCCAGAGATTTACAGGAACAAAGCAATAAAATGTAAATAGTCATTACTGTCGAGGCAGAATTTTATGCCCTTGCGGTATTTTTAACTGTTTTATTTATATTTAGTGAGTGCTAATTGTTTTATTCTTGATGGTACCCACCCTAAACCTATGTTGCAGGGAGGGCAGTTTATAAATAAAATAAAATAAAATAAATACAATTCCTTTGCTTCAATCATTTAAAAATGAGTCAGCCTGGCTAATCTGTGATAGATACTTAGATGCTCCTTTCCCAAGATTCGCTAGTGACTTTAACTGTGGAAACAAGTACTACTAGAGGTGTTCAACATTCATAAACTCCGCTTTAAAATTTTGTTTCATTTTCTTTATAAAAAGAGAGACATTGAATTTCCAGCACTTACTCATAATTCTGGCCTTCATGGGATTCAGAGACTCACCCTCGATTCTTCAGTGGAAACAAAACAACCTAACAACTAAAAACATTGGTGCCTTTTCTTTTAAATGATTTCTTGTTTTCTCAGGTCTTACTCTTATGCTATAGCATTTTTGCAAACAGAGGCAGCCCAATCACTCCATAACTGAGGTCAAGATGGAGAAGATCTCTACAGCCACCATGTCTTTTCCTTTTGTGCTCAGATAGGCTGAGGATAAGGTCAGCAAAACACTACAGGAAAAAAAACATACTGAAGGTGATGACCTTGACTTCATGGAAACTAACTGCCTGGCAGGAAAGCCACAGTGATGCTGACAATAGTCAGGAAACCAAGGAAGCCCAAGACGCAGTAAAACAGAGTGATTGACCTTTCCTTACATTTCACTAATCTGCTCCAGTCATTGAGTGCATTTCCAAATCTGTGAATCGAGAGGAAGTATCTAACTTGTGGGGGGGGGGGGAAGAGAGGTAGAGGACATCGTGACCGCTCTGAGACTCTGAGATTCAGAGTATAGGGTGGGATATAAATCCAAAATCTTCTTCTTCTTCTTAACTAAACAAAACAAATGCAAATTACATCCCCAATCATTTTCTGAAACTATTTCAGCACTGTTAAGGTTTTTGCCAACACAGAAGATATAGTAACTTAGAAGATGATGCCAAAGGAATCATCTTGTGTTTTGACCAGAGCTATCTATCACAATCCCCAGTGCATTTCAGAATTGAGAGTATTTTTATCCCTGTTAACTACCCAATCCTACTCCAGTGCTCTAACCACTACACTCGTATGTGCTTTCAGACAGCATCAAATGAATATTACCATGGCATTGTACTATCCAAAGAAAGGTACACCTTATCTCTCACCACTCTCAGCTACAATTACGCATAACCCCAAATTTTACACATAATTTAGGAGTTGGTAAGATTTTTGAATTGGAACCACACATTCCTATTGGACCAGACAGCACAACTGACCTTCCCAATGAGACTTATACAATGGAATGGGAGAGACAGAGCTCTTTGTCAGGCAGCCCATTGTCAGGAATATCAAGCTGACGTCTGTCACTCAACAGCCACCTGCCAAACCCTGAATTGTTTGTTTCCACCTCTTAAAGGAGAGAAGGAAGGAAGCAAGATTATGCAAGTGTTTCTGTAGAAAGAAGCTGCATTTTCCTTCATTTCCATTGCCCTGAATGTTGCCAAATCCTAAAAACATACTCATCGGTATTGTGCGTATTGGGGGAGGGGGGAATCATTTTAAAGATTTATCCTTTTCTTACGGAAAGACTGGATTGGACAAGCATAATGCTCTAGACATACTCATCATTATTGTGTTTATTTTGGAATCATACTCAATATGGTGTTTATTTCGGAAAAGTCCCTTTAAAGATTTAACCTTTTCTTATGGAGAGTCTGTATTGGACAAGCATAGTGCTCTAAAGGCATGCACTAGTTAAACAGACAGCCTGATACATTCTATAATTCTCAAAGAGACACAGAGATGACTGTAGACCAGATAGATTATCAAATGCTTTAATTCTTATTCCTTTTTAGAAGGTCTCTGCTGTTCAGATCAGGTCTCAGGATAATGATATAGCATTTGGGGAAAAAGATGCAACCCAATAACCCAGCACTGGACCCCAAGATGGAGAAGATTTCCACAGCCACCATATCTTTCCCTCTTGTACTCAAGTAGGTTGGGACAAAAGAGAGCCAAACACTGCAAAAGACCAACATGCTGAATGTAATGAACTTGGCTTCATTGAAAGTATCAGGTAATTTCCTGGCTAGAAAAGCCATAGTGAAGCTGAAAGTGGCCAAGAACCCCATGTAGCCCAAGACACAATAAAACATGATGACTGACCCTTCATTACATTCTATTATGATTTCTTCAGTCAGTGACTTCATGTCCAAATCTGGAAATGGAGGAGAAGAACTCAGCCACATAACACAGATGATTATTTGAATTAGAGAACATACAAAGACAATCAAATGTGCCAGTCTTTTCCCCATCCAGTTTCTGAAAATGTTTCCTGGTCTAGAGGCCATGAAAGCCACCACTACAATAATGGTTTTTGCCAATACTGAAGAAACAGCCACTGAGAAGATGATGCCAAAAGCTGCTTGTCGGAAGAGGCAGGTCACCTTGTTAGGCTGTCCAATGAAGAGCAGTGAAGAGAGGAAGCAAAGAAGGAGAGAGATAAGTAGGATGTAGGTGAGACTTCTGTTGTTGGCTTTGACTATGGGAGTGTCCTGGTACTTAAGAAAGATGAGGAGCACCAGAGCCGTGATCAAAGAAAAGAAAAGAGACAAAAACTCTAAAATTATCCCCGTATTTTCTTGTGAGGATAGAAAACTCATAATCTTAGGAATGCATTGATTTTGTCCCTTGTTTGGATAGTGATCTTCTTGGCAAGCAATACAGCAATCCATGTCTGAAATAGAAACATAGGGATATTTTAAAGCTACTGCGTTATTGAAGATTAAAAATTCCTTTCAAGGGATTACAGATCAGTTCCCAGTCACACATTTTAATTTGCCATCTGTACACTATGTTGAATCTCAGATATCAGACAGTGCATGGGGTCTGAAGACAAAGTCTGCAGTCTTCCTTTTAATGTAATGCCTTGTGACATTTTGTCACCATCATTTTTCTTTACTGCATAAGCAATAAACACTAGTCTTCCAATTACTCATCTTTGAAATGTTTCTAGCATGTTTGAAAATACCATGTCTAGCCATTCTTTCCTGTTGTCCAAACATAAAGAAGTTAATATATCCTCCTGGACACTACTCCTGCCTCCAATCCCACAAAATTTCTGGATTTTTTATTAGATTCTCAATTTTAGCAAGATAACTCCTACCTTCCTGGTTTGATATCTTCCCTTCAGGACATGAAACACAATCATAACAGCAAAATTTCTCCCCCTCTTTCTTTTTCCTGCTGTTACCAGGATGGCAGAAGTCATTGCACCCGCAGTCGGAAAGAAGAGGCAGACACAAGTGTTGGGTTTTAAACCGGGCCGCTTTATTTAAGAATTAACAACTGTAACTGGCAGGGGGGGGTAAAACCAAACCAGACAAGCCCTGGGGTCAACACCTGGACCCCGCCTTGCCGAAAGGGCGAGCCACCCTGCCCCCAGCACAAACCCGCCGTATTCGGGTTGTAACTGAGCGGCCAGGCCTCCAGCCATCACCCACCGGGCTGGCATCAATCCCCATGGAAAGATCCACCCAGGTGAGGCTCCCTGTGATCTGCATCACCGTACTGAGCCGTTTAGCCCATCTACGGTTCCTGCAGACCACCGCACCGACGGTGCTAGGCCATAGGTGCTCCCCTGGGAAACCCCGTGGCCAAACCTCATCCAGCCTGCGACCAAACTAATACCATTAACCAAACCTAACCTACTAGGCAGTACAAGGTAGGCGAAAAACACCCCCACAGACGCCAATTGTGTGGAAGTGAAAAAATTCCTACCTGGCCCCAAAAAGGCGACCGGCGTAAGCCTGTACTGCCAATGGGAAGGGGGGGCGGGCAGAGAGCCAATTCCAAAGTGCGTAGGAGGGCGGGAGCCGGGGCTTATATAGCCCCAGCTCCGCGCCTGGGCAGACACCCGTATGTCGGGTGATGTCTCTGCCCCTCCCTCCTTTCGCGGGCGCAAAAACGGCCCCCAGCCTAATAGCCAGCACGCTGGCTCGGCTGGGAAGGGGCCGGACCTTGCACCCGCAGTCGGAAAGAAGAGGCAGACACAAGTGTTGGGTTTTAAACCGGGCCGCTTTATTTAAGAATTAACAACTGTAACTGGCAGGGGGGGGTAAAACCAAACCAGACAAGCCCTGGGGTCAACACCTGGACCCCGCCTTGCCGAAAGGGCGAGCCACCCTGCCCCCAGCACAAACCCGCCGTATTCGGGTTGTAACTGAGCGGCCAGGCCTCCAGCCATCACCCACCGGGCTGGCATCAATCCCCATGGAAAGATCCACCCAGGTGAGGCTCCCTGTGATCTGCATCACCGTACTGAGCCGTTTAGCCCATCTACGGTTCCTGCAGACCACCGCACCGACGGTGCTAGGCCATAGGTGCTCCCCTGGGAAACCCCGTGGCCAAACCTCATCCAGCCACCGCCAATGCCAAGCCTCTGCTTAGGCATTAGCGCCCCAACGGGTGGCCCAGAGCCAGCCGCACCCCCTGCCGAATTTCATCCAAAAAGGCCCGGTTACCCAAATCAGATAAATGAACACCATCCGGCCGATACAGGTCAGCTTGATTGACCCGTATGGCCGGATGCGGGAGGAAAATTCCCAATCCCCCCTCCATGGCCTTCTGGATGGCCCTGTTGGCCTTACGTCTGGCCCGTTCGATTCCGCCCGGCGAAAAGGCGTACCTCCAGACCCTGCGCGGCAAAATTGCCGACCACACTAGTAGGACCCCCGGCCACCTGCGCCGAATTTCGCGGAGGTCGGCCAAAGCCTGCTGGGAAAGGGCCTTCCCACGCAGCAACCCCAAGTCGTTCCCTCCCAAGTGAACGACAAGAATGTGCGGAGGTAACGCCTTACGCTCCCTGAACAACAGTGGCATGATCCCGGGCCAGCGCAGTCCCCGACGACCCAGCCATTCCACAGTAGCCCACGCACTGAGGCCAAGCTGGGTGCCCACAGGAGACCGTCTGGCGAAGTGGGCCGCCCAGAAAACCATGCTGTGCCCGCAGATGAGAACACGCCTTCTCTCACCACGAGCCACAGCACCTGAAAGAACAAACAACTGTCAGCATAACATACACAATGCAAACAACCAACCCCCCTCCCACCTACCAACTAGGTGACCAGGGGGCGCACATAAGACTTATAAGCCGCCGACCGCCATCGGCCAATATGCCGAATGGCAGATGGCGTGTAGCCCATAGAAGCGGCTGTGGAGGCCGCCCCGATCCGGAAGGAATGCGTCCCAAATTTGACGCCAGCGAGACCTAATCGAACTAGGGCCTTGCTTGTGACCGACCAGAACTGATATTTGGTAAGAGGGGAGCCATCATCATGCCTAAGAAAAGGACCTTGGGCCTCGCCCCTGAGCTGCACGTAGCGACGAACAGCCCTGACCGGACATAATTCCTGCGATGCACACATGCCGATCGTGATGATGGTCCCCCTCTGCCTCTGATCAGTCTTGGACCGGCGAATCGTCAGAACTAGCTGGCTATTAGTAATTTTTACATCTCCGGATTGGAGCGCCCTCCCAGAAGTGTCAGCCCTTGACTGCACTACCAGCTCACTCACGCGCAGGGCCCCAAAGAAGGCCAACAGCGAGGCAGCGTGGAACAATGCAGCCTCGAATGGGGAGGAGCAAACACTGGGCCATCCCCCAAACAAACCACTGAGGACGGACGGGGAGATGGGCTGTCTGTCATCTACCTGCCGTACCCGCTCCCGAGCCCAGCCCTCAAGCATTTTCTTGACTCTAAAGTCACCCGTGAATTCCGGGAGGCCGCGGGCCTTACTGTCAAAGGCCAATGCTGCCAGTTGTCCCCTTATAGTTTTTAACCCCAAGCCTCTTTCCTTTTGGTGCACGCAAAATTGCATGATGTGCGCCACCGGAATCGGCCAACAATCCGGGAGTGCCACCGCACTCCTGAATTCACCAAACTGAGCGGTCGCCCTGGCATATGCCCTCCTTGTACTAGGGGCTAGCGCCAACTGAATGGCCCTACCGGCTTCCTTCTCCCAAGCCTCCAGAGTTCCGCGGGCATTTCCGCCGGACATGGATCTGCCTCTGGGGCCAACTGCCGGAAACGCTCCATCTGTTGGCGAGACAGAGCATCCGCCACACCATTACATACGCCCGGTACGTGCCTAGCCAGGAATAAAACATTCAACCGGAGGCAACGCAGGGTAAAAAACCTAACCAAGTTCATGACCGCGGCCGATTTAGAAGTCAAGGAATTGATAACATGTACTACGGCCATGTTATCACACCAAAACAAAACTGAATGGTTGGCAAGCTGCTTTCCCCAAAGGCAAACAGCCACTAAAATGGGAAAAAATTCCAAAAACGTAAGATCTCTACAAAGCCCGCTATCCAACCATTCAGCGGGCCACTGCTCAGCACACCAATGGCCCCTGAAGTATACTCCAAATCCACTGGCACCGGACGCATCCGAAGAAATCTGAAGCTCGGCTTCAATCTTCATGTCGTCCCTCCAGAACGAAACACCATTGAAGGATTGCAGAAACTCCTCCCAAACCTCTAGGTCCGCTCTCATTCCAGCAGTGACCCGAGTCCTATGGTGAGGGAGGCGCAGCTGGCCCATAGCATCGCAAAAGCGCCGCAAAAAGGCCCTGCCAGGGGCCACCACTTTGCAAGCAAAGTTAAGGTGGCCCACTACCTGCTGCAGCTCTAACAGGGAAACCTTCCGCTGCCCCCTCAAGGCAGCCAACCGGTTCTTAAGGTCGGAGACCTTATTTTCCGGTAACCGTGATGTCTGCTGGAGCGTATCCAGCTCAATACCTAAAAAGGTAAGGACCGTGCTGGGACCCTCGGTTTTCTCGTGCGCCAGTGGCACGCCCAGTTCAAGGGCTAAATCCTGGAAGGAGCTTAACAACCTGGCGCACTGACCAGACCCTGCTGGGCCGACGAAAAGGTAGTCGTCAAGGTAATGCGCCGTGTCGTTAACCCCCGTCCTGTCCCTGAGCGCCCATTCCAAAAAGGAACTGAATCGCTCAAACGCTGCACAGGAAATGGAGCAGCCCATCGGCAATGCCCGGTCCATATAGAATTTCCCGTCAAATGAAAAGCCCAATAACTCAAAGTCATCGGGGTGGACAGGCAAGAGACGGAATGCCGACTTAATGTCGCATTTCGCCAACTCAGCCCCAACCCCGCAGCCACGAACTACTTTGACCGCTTGGTCAAAGGAGGTGTAGCGCACCGAACAAAGCTCCTCGGGGATAGCATCGTTCACCGAAGCTCCCCTAGGATAAGACAGGTGGTGAATGATCCGGTACTCTCCCGCTGCCTTCTTGGGCACCACCCCCAACGGGGATACCCTCAATGTGGGGACCGGCGGTGCATCAAAGGGTCCTAGAACCCTGCCCTCCTGGCATTCTTTGGCAATTTTAACCCGGACCACGTGCTCCAACCCCACAACCGATCTTAGGTTGGGTGCCAAAAAGGGGGCCCTAAGCCCCCTGTAAGGAATCCGAAACCCCAGAGTAAACCCGTCCTGCAAATATACAGCATCAGCCCTACACGGGTATGCCGCCAATAACCTACTGAGAGCCGGAAGGCGGATGGGGCTGGGCCCCTTTTCCAGGTGGCTGCGGACCCCCGCCGCCTCCACCGGGGCGCTTGCCACCCCCCCCAGGCTTCGATCTACTGCAGGCCGACAAAGCGTGGGCCCCACTACACAACGGGCATTCGTGACGGAATTTGCAGGGCTTCCGGGGGCACGCGCCCTTGTAAGCAAACTCCCAGCACACCAACCGGGTTTGAACCGGCTGGCCCGCGGAAACGCGGGCACCTGCGGTAGTCTGTTGTTGCTGCGATCTCTGTACCAAATGGCCACTGTCGGACCTATCACCAGCATTTGGTCTAGCCGGGGCCATCAGCTGCAACCACAGCTGCTGATTTATCTGGTCCCACGGCATTCCAGGGTTGACTGCGGCCCTCATCCGGAAAGCCTCGTCGTATTGCAGCCATGCTGCACCGATGAAGTCCGTATAGGCCCTATAAACTATATCAATGTACTGAAAGAGGGCAGCTGCCCTAGCCGGCTGGGCTCTTGCTATAACACCGGCATAGATCAGGAAGCCGGGCAACCAGTTTGCCCAGGCCCTATCGACCTTCCTGCGTTTTAGCTTTTCCTTCTCCCTGTCGTCGAGCTCGTCCTTACTTTTCTTCTCGAGCTCTCTAAACAGGAGACTAAACACATCCACATACTCCCCGCGGAGAATTTTCTCGCGCGTGGCAGCCGTCAAATGGTCCCCCAATGGCAAGGAAGTGTCGCCATAAGGGAGAGCATGAAAGGGGATACTAGCGTAGGGGTTCGGGGGATAGAACCACCCGCCCCCTTGAGCTGCAGGCCATGTCCCCTGCAGTTGTGCCCACTGCTGACCACCCCAAGGCAAAATGCCAGGTGTGGGCAGGGGAGGGGGGGCTGCAGGAGGCGCCACAGCGCCCACCTGCTGACCAGTAGGGGTAAGAACCGGACTGGAAAGCAAACCAGGGGTATGCAAACCCCAAGCCCATGGCTGGGCGGGGCCCAACTGCTCACTGGCTCCTACCAACGCGGGCCCCCACCCCACCCCACTCGCCCCCTGCTGGTGGGGTGTCGGCTGAATGGGACCCCAAGGCCATCCTTGAACAGGCAGAATAAAGGGCTTACCACCATCACCCGGTAGGACGCCCGAACCTCCAGGGGGCTGCGGCCCCCCACTGCCAGATGCACCGTCACCCGATGGCATGCCCGATGGGCCCTCGCCGGGGTCCTCCTCTTGATCGGGTTCCAGCGGCTCTTCAGGCTCCGACGGCCCACCCTGCAAAGCAGACAGCCGTGCGAGCAACTCTGACTCGAAAGTCAGCCGCGCCGACCGGCCGGTGGCACGGCGACGCCCCTCCCAAATGGGGGCACCCCTGGCAACACGATCTTGTTCAAGGGCATCCAACTGACTCATAATAGCGAGTCGGACCTGCTCACTCTGATCCCGCTCCTCGGCTGGGGCTCCTTGCTGGCCCCGCCCCCGGGGTGGGCGGGCGGGCTGCTTGCCCTTAGACTTCCCCTGCCCTTTCTTCGGTGCCATTTGTACTGGGAAAAGCCAACAACAAAGGCTGACGCCCACCGGCCACCCAGAAGCCCCTCTCAGCCCCACCCACCTCCACTAATGTGAAGGAAATGGAGTATAGTTAAAGGGTTGGGACCCAGACTAACAGGGCACAAACCAAAGAGCAGGCACCCTCCCTACACACTCCCAAACCCCCAGGGGAAGGAGGGAAGGGGAAGGTGCTGAGAGAGAGAGGGGGGGGGGTTGAAACAAGCCCCAGCACCAAGCAGTGAAATGGGGTAGCCAGATACGATGCACCCAAAGAACAGCCAACAGGGGGGGGGTGCTTCACCACCCCCCAAAACAAGCAAATCAGTGGCCCACTCGCCCTCCGGGAGGAAAATTAAAGAACCTAGGTGGCCCAGAAAACCACGGGGGAAGGCTGCTGCCTAATAATGGCCAGTCGCCTGCGCACCCTGCCAGCTGCCGCTGCGCTCTGCCCTGATTCGGGCGAAGGGAGGAATGCAAACACAACTCCCCCCAGGCTCTGCACCCCAAGGCACCCTAATTTGGGAAGCTCCACGCCGACCCGACCAGCCCCGGCCACCTCCCAAAGCCCCGAGACTTAGCCGCCGCAAGCGCCTCGCTGCGCAACGCCCCGCCGCGCCGATCAGCTGATCGTCGGAACCGCCGCCGCCCGAAGCCTCTGCTGAGCCGCACGCGACGTCCCGAGCTGCCCAGGCCTCACTCCTGCCGCAGCTCCCACGCACGAGGCTCTCTCACAGAGAGCCAATTCCAAAGTGCGTAGGAGGGCGGGAGCCGGGGCTTATATAGCCCCAGCTCCGCGCCTGGGCAGACACCCGTATGTCGGGTGATGTCTCTGCCCCTCCCTCCTTTCGCGGGCGCAAAAACGGCCCCCAGCCTAATAGCCAGCACGCTGGCTCGGCTGGGAAGGGGCCGGACCTTGCACAGAGAAATGGGAGGAACCTTCCCTTGAGCAAAAGAAAAATTCAGAGTTGAGAGAAGTTGTTTGAATACTAGTTGTTTTATATACAAAAGGCATATACAACTCTTTCTGGAACTGAGTGCTGTTTACAATAAACATCATCATCATCGTTCTCATATTCATCCTGATGGTCAACAGGAAATTTGAACTAGCACACAATCTACAGTATCAACATCATTTCCTTAGTGGCTTTTAGTAAGAACAAAAGTGTTTTCTGTGTTCCTTGTGAAATAGCCAGTGAGTGCTCCTTCCACAAAATCATCATGAAGATAATTCCCGGTGATTGCTTACACATTGGGTCAGGGGTTGCAGGTTTATGCTGAAAAACCTGCAGGTTTGGGAGGTTACATGTTTATGCTGAAAAAAACAGGTTTAAGCTGCTGTGCAGCAGATCTTCCCTGAGCAAAATGGCAGCGAAGAGCAACTGGTGCGAAATTGCCAGCTTGCTCCAGAGAGAAACAAAAGCCTAGCCAGGAGCAAGGTAAGTGCAGAATCAGCCTGAAGCTAGCTATTTGAGATATTATGTCATTCTTATCCCACCTGAATGAGGAATTTGTGCCACTTGATTTTGTCCTCATCAATGGTGAGCTCTTTCTCTAAAGGAGCCTGAGGATCCAGCATTCCAACTTTCACTCGGGTATAGGAGTTATTTGGAAAAGTAATCAAGTTTGTTATATCAAATCCAGATACTAGTTCCCCATCCTCATTAAACTGAATTTCATCTCCAGCACTGTTGTTAAAAGAGATCTTCTGAAGGAACGAGTGAATCTGCATGGAAAGACAGAGAAAGTTAAGGCCAATGAAATGTTCTGGGAAATAGTTTCTGCATTTTGATTATCTTGATTTAGGTTATCATTTTATGAATGCAGTTATATTGCATTTAAAGGTATATGACATATGAAGTGGCAGATAAAGACAAACTATTGATAAGCATGAATCTGGATGTTTTATCATTTTCAGGAACTAACTAAAATTCCTAAAAATATCCATATTGGACTAGAGGTGGGCAAAAACCAGGAAAATGTGGTTTGGTTCATGGTTAATGGCTACATCCGCAAACTGAACCATAAACCAAACCAGGAGGCTTACTAAGCCAGTTTATGGTTCATGGCACTGAAAGCCCTATTAAAAGGGACCACAGTACCTTTAAATGGGGTTTGCAGAAAGCAAAAAAACCCCCTGAACAGTGGGGATCAGTTTGCTCCATGATGCTTAGCTCTTTTGGGCTGCCTTGTGCTGTCTTTTTAAACTTTAAAGGGACTACAAATTAACCCCCCCCCAAAAAAAAACAGCTGAGAGACAGGGAGCACCTCCCTGCCACTCAGATTATTCCCTACTCTCATGGTGAACAAAAAGCTGATGTTTAAAGGGGCTCAGAGTTCCTTTAAATTGCTTCTTTCTGTCTCATCCATGTTCCATTACAAATTGCTTTTAAACAGGGGTGTCAAACTCATTCGTTATGAGGGCTGGATCTGACATAATGAGAACTTGGTGGGCTGGGCCATGTCTGTCATAATGCCAGGTAGCAGAAATAAAACTTTATAGGTCACAGACAAACACAACTTAAGACCTTATTTATTTAAAATAAAATATGCTTAAAACTTTTCCATGTTTGCAATATTTTGTTTAACAATCTCTTCTAACTGATACCTCTTGCTCTGAATTACTGCGTCAAAATTTGGAGATGGTTTTGCTGTAGCAATCTTGACTATGCTGTTAAGGTGTGTTTCTGTAAATTGTAAGTTTACTTTTGTTTTATTGACATTCACTACAGAAATTTCATGGTCACTGCTCTGTGCCCTAAGACCCAAGAGAAAAACATGAAATGGCTGGGCATTGTGAGCTTTTGTAGATGAGTTGTTTTTTGTGCTGGTCATAAACATGTGAAGGCACCATGACATAGACTGAGGGCTATGTGTTTATCTATAAACCCATCATCTTCCCCAGAAAAATAACTAAAACTCCTGTGAGTCAGTGCAAGAATAGAGACAGCCAGTATAGTGGTCACTATCAACCTACTCTCTGGGAAGTCTAGGTTTAAAATCTCCAATCTACACAGGAAATTTGCTGGGCACACACTCTCCACCAAATCCACCTCAATGGGAAAAGCACTATAGTTGGATTAAGAGCAGAGCTGAAAAAGAACAAAATGGGGAAGCTATAAGTATAGCTCAAGATTAAACAGAAATTAAGAATATAGGATTGGAAAGGAAATAATGATATATAAATTAAATTAGTTTATATATAAGAAATTATTATATCCCACTCCTGTATTTTTTCATTTCTTTTCTTTTTCCTTTTTTTGCTTTATGGTTTGAGATAATTCGAAAAGGAGATATAGATATGTAATATGATATCGATGTTTGGTGAATGAATTATTGTAATTTTGAATTTTTAATAAATTTTCAAATACCTAAAAAAACCCCAAATATACATAATCACAATATGAGAGAGGGAGTGAGAGAATAGCAAGGTAAAAACTCATTCCTTGAATCTCCGGTGGGATTGAGGCAGCTGTGCAAAGCAGCCTCTGTTCTTTCCCTCTCCCCCCTCCCTCTTCAACAAGGAAGAAGGAGGGAGGAGGAGAAGCCTCAGCCAATGGAGGGACTTGGCTCTGTAGCTCTGATGTTAGATTAAGAGATCCAGGCTCTATCAATTGCACACCAGAGCTACAGAGTCAAGCCTGTCCATTGGCTGAGGGCCCTCCTCCATCCTCCTCCCTTCGGGAATAGGGAGGGGGGAGAGGGAAAATGCAAGAGGCTGCTTGGTTTGCAGCATCATAGAAAGAAAAACACAAAAATGGCTACCAAAGGAAGCAGGAGAGGGAGAAGGAAGCAGTGTCAAGATCGACTGATTTTGACTAAAGACTGGAGGGGCTCTTGGCGTGTTGTATCAGGCCTGGTTAAAATCATAATGGATCCACTGCTTCTAATGTTTTACCCTTAGTTATTCCCTTCCCCCCTTTTCTCATTTTGATTTGTAACTGGTGTGAAGGAAGTAGTCGGCGCCTTCTCAGGGCCTGAGGTGGGAGGAAGCCTTGCATGATAATACAAGGACAAATGGCTAGATAACCGCCTGAGAAAGTATCTGTAGTTATTTGTGAATTCACCCTCTTGGAACCCCCACCGTAGGAATGTTTTTGAAGTGTATCTTAAAACCCATGTATCAATGTATTGGTTTCATTCTTAACAAGCTAGAGGCTTGCGCCAGAATACCGGTTATCAATAAATGTAGTCTTAGTAACAACTTTGACTCATTCTTGAATCCGTCAACTTGACAAGCAGATGATGGCCATATGCTGGCACGCCTCATCGGAGCCCTCTGGGGGCTGGATTAGGTCCATGGACTGCATGTTTGACACCTCTGCTTTAAAAATTCATGGACGTTCACTATGGTAGATGTGCCATGAACTTCTGTTTGGTGTAGTGGTTAAGTGCGTGGACTCTTATCCGGGAGAACCGGGTTTGATTCCCCACTCCTCCACTTGCACCTGCTAGCATGGCCTTGGGTCAGCCATAGCTCTGGCAGAGGTTGTCCTTGAAAGGGCAGCTGCTGTGAGAGCCCTCTCAGCCCCACCCACCTCACAGGGTGTCTGTTGTGGGGGGAGAAGATATAGGAGATTGTAAGCCGCTCTGAGTCTCTGATTCAGAGAGAAGGGCGGTGTATAAATCTGCAATTCTTCTTCTTCTTCTTCTTCTTCTTCTGTTTGCGAACCGTGAACACGACAAAATTTATGACAGATTCTGCCTTGTGGTTTGGCTCATGTCCATTCTAATATAGGATCAGGAAGATATAAACATAATCAGGGCTTGGATTCAGCTGGAACCTTTCTGAGAGTTTACCTCCTCCTTCCCACCTTGTCCTTTGAATAGTAGGTGCAGATTCATAACAATTCCTGGATGAACTCCAACTTTTTTTCCCTACAAAACGACCCCTGAACAAAATTATTTTGATGTATCTATATATGGCAAGGAAGGAAGTTAGTCAAGAAAGAATAAAAGTGTGCCAATGCTTTTGTAACTGAGTCCTGGTAAATGACACGCTGATCGATGAATGTCACAATAATGGGTTTGAACCAAAGTCACAGTAGAAAACATGGACAATGGGGCGGAATTACCTTCCAGGTCTCCAAATTTAGAGTACTCGATCTGTCCCCATATTTAATTGCTCTGTGCCTGGTTCTTGATGTGTACTTCATATGTAATGCATGTGCCAGAGCGTAGACAGCATTATAGATACTGTAGCTGTGGCCAGTCATACTCATTTCAAAAAAAGGTGCTGGAACACTTTCCACTCTCTCATCTCCAGTACACGTTTCATCAAAGTCGGTTGTGTCAATGGAATCCAAAAATGAACAATGGAATACTTGTTCCCAGAAGTCTTTGATAAAACCATTCATGTTTGCCAAAACAGGATTGATACTCTGAAGAAATATTTGGAAACCTGGGATCTTATTTTTCTGAATTGTGAAGGAAAGAGCACCATGGAACATTTGTATATCAAAAGTCTTTTGCGATATATTGAAAGCAAAATCAATCTGGGCAGTCACAATCCATACCTTTCCTGAAGAGGTCTTCTCCAAATAATGTGACTCTGGCACTGGTGCCATTACAAAGGGCAGCCATATAAACCATGCCAGCTGCGTAATGGTGACTGTCTCTCCATAGACAACAACTACCTTTGCTGTACTTTCTACTAAATCCGAACTCTTACTGTAAGATTCTTGGAGCACGTGTAACATACTATCAAAATGCACATTTACTTGATTCCTTATTATGAAAGCTGTACAGATTCCATTCTTGGAAAGCTTCGACTCCAATGTCTGCAAGAAATGTTCTCCACTTTCATCATCCTTTATGAAAAGCCCAACCCATTTCCACCTGAAATGCAGAAGTAGCTGGACAATTCCTATGTACTGAAGGGCCTCATTGGCTACCATACGGTAAAAAGGAGGGAAATTTGTTGAATCCTTTGGTGCTGATTCAAATGATCCGTAAGAAATCTTTAGAAACCAAAAGGACACCTTTTAGAAAAGAAGGCTAGAATGGGTGCATCTTCACTCATACCATGTTTGTCTTCACTAATTATATGTATGGTACATTAATCACATTAATGTCATGGAGCAATATGCCTAGTCAGGGGTAGAATTCATTACATAATAGGCTACATCCCCTGATGTAGCCAGTCCTCTGTAAGCTTACAAGGCTCTTTTTTGCAAGCTCTGGGAGGATTGGCTACATCAGTGGCGTGTGGCTTATTATGCAAGGGATCTCCTGCTAGAATTATACCCCAGTGACTAGTACAAGCCACCTCAAAATTTATCACTTTATTAGAATAAGAAGTAATGTAGATTGGCCATATATTGAAATATTGTAAAGCGCACACACACGCACACACAGTTGCCTTGTATTATCAATCATGATGACAATTTTCGACAGAAACCATTGCAAAAGTGCCACTACTGATCTGGTTCCAGGGAAATTAAGGGTTCAGACTTTGAGGTCAGAAGCTGGCAAAAAACTTTGCACATTTGTGCAGAGCAGAAAGTAATTGATGCAGTTGTAGGAGAATGATAGGATTCATAAGAAGTTTCATCATCAGCATTGATCCCTTCATGACACACCAATTTATGCTTTCTTCTTGACTTCTAGTACCGTGCTTAGTATAGTCTCTGAACTGAAACCAACCAGCTGCTAAGGCAAGAAACAAGGAATAATGCTTTACTATAAAGCTCTGCCAGCTATGGTGGGGGAAGTATTGACCAATGAGCCAGATGAATATTTCTGTGGGCATTTGCCCACACTTGTGCCATTGCATAGAAAACAGGATTCTTCCTACGATCAATGGTAATTTCAGATCAATAAACAGACACATCCAAAAACAGGGAATAGTCCCTATTCATTCATCCTACCTGTGGAATCTTGTAAAAACTGGAAAGGTCTGCCACATACGAGGAGGTATCCAAACCAAGTCCACCAACGATTCCTATGAGACCTTTCCGAAAGCCACACTCATAGTTGGGAATGAAAGTGTGTGATTTGAAGAGAAGGTCCACAGTGGTGCGGTAGGTCATCCATGCATTATTGTAATTGTCATAAATGTGGAATCCAAGGGAGATGTTGGGTAAGATTGAGGGATCCTCATTGATCTCCTTGATGACAAAAACCAAGGCCAGGACGTGCTGATAGAACTTGGGGACCAAACTGCAAATAAAATGACCTCTTAGTTTCTTTAGAGAATTCAACCCTACCTGAGACCAGAATATTATAATACAGCTTATAAAAATGTGTGAAGAGCCTAGATGGATCAGCCAACACCCCAAAGGACCTTATATGCTACAGCCTGATGCCACTTGTAAACATATTGCCAAGGAGTTCATAAATATGAAGAAAATATTTGTGTGTTCTACAGCTTTTTCATTTCTCCTCTTAGGGTCCATTTTTGTAAACTAAGGGGACTGAAACATTATACTGTTCTTTCTGGAGAGGATGCTGCAACTCAAAGCAGTTTTGCTATACTTTGAAAAATCAACACATGATATGCCGTATAAACTCCTGCAACTGTATGGGTTAGAATGGAAGAACAGAAGTTAAACAAATAATAATGTGAAATGCAACTCAGAGATGCATAATAAAATAAATTGTACAATTTTTAAATGAACTCTCTAAGAAGCAGAATGGAGCATAACTTTAACTTTTCGTGGAACAGGATTTAAAATCATAACTGCCACATGTTGATTTGTATTGTGATATATAGTTCTTAATCCAGGCATTTTACATCCTCATCTTATTTTTAAAGGTATGGTTTAAATCCTTTGTTTTTCCATTCTTGCTAGATCTTTGTCAATATCCAAATAGAAATTAGTGACTCATGATTGCCAGACTGACAGAAAGTACAGAGCACAGCTATTCTGTCCCCCATGTATCTTCTAACCAATAAAGACTATGAGCAACTATCCCATGACATTAGAAGTACAAATAAATTGCAATACATAGATGGTTCAGACAAATAAAATGAAGCATTCAAAAGGTCCTTAGGTTATCACAATAAGAACAGTTGATATCTACTGGGTTTTGGCAATGCTTGCTCCTCATTATTCTATAAAGCAATTTGCGTATAGATGCATTAGAAACATCATGCTGTTATTTTGCCCCCCCAATGCGGAATAAAGAGACGGACACAAATGATTTGGTGAAACTATGGGCCACTTTTATTAAAATTAACCAAGAACGGCAAGGGCAACCGAGCTGCGGCCAAGTCAGGGCCAGGGGTCTCCTCAGACCGCTCCCCTGCCTTTTTCAGCGGGCGAGAGACCCGGCCCCCTGGCCGGAGCTGTGAGCCACAGCTCCCGTCAGGCAGGCCCAGCAGGGAGGCTCAAACCGGAGGGCCCCAACACCAGACGCGAGTCTCAGCGAAAGGCACCCATCCAATCGAGTCTCCAGGACAGTCTGCATTCACATACCTCGGGCCACACCAAAGGTAGATCCTGACAGACCCCTAACTCCCCCAAAGGGGGAGGCTATCCGGTCCTCCCCAGGCCGCCTGGTGCCATAAACCCCGTAGAACCTGCCTTAAAAAGTGACCGACACTACCAAGGCACCAACCCAGAGCCAATTCCACAATCCACTGAAGTGCTATGCAGGGTAGGCAAAAAACACCCCCAGACCAAAGCCAAATAGCCATGGAGTGAAAAAATTCCTACCCGGCCCTTCCAAACTGAAGCGACCAGCAAATTGCCTGCATAACCAACAGGGCGGGCGGGTGGGCCAAAAACGCCGGGAAGACTGCCACGGCGTCGGACGGGGCTTCAGAAACAACGCTGAAGCCCCGCCCACTCCCCAACGCGCTCAGAAGCGCGCTGAAAGATCCGCTCTCCCTCCAAGGGGGGGCAAAAATTACCTCCTCAGCCACGCTGCTTGCAGCGGGCTTCTGGAGGCTTCGTTGCCCCCCCAAGGCGGAATAAAGAGACGGACACAAATGATTTGGTGAAACTATGGGCCACTTTTATTAAAATTAACCAAGAACGGCAAGGGCAACCGAGCTGCGGCCAAGTCAGGGCCAGGGGTCTCCTCAGACCGCTCCCCTGCCTTTTTCAGCGGGCGAGAGACCCGGCCCCCTGGCCGGAGCTGTGAGCCACAGCTCCCGTCAGGCAGGCCCAGCAGGGAGGCTCAAACCGGAGGGCCCCAACACCAGACGCGAGTCTCAGCGAAAGGCACCCATCCAATCGAGTCTCCAGGACAGTCTGCATTCACATACCTCGGGCCACACCAAAGGTAGATCCTGACAGACCCCTAACTCCCCAAAAGGGGGAGGCTATCCGGTCCTCCCCAGGCCGCCTGGTGCCATAAACCCCGTAGAACCTGCCACAACTAAGGCCAAGTCTCTACTTAGGGCTTAGCACCCACAGAAAGACCCAAAACTGACAAAAGCCCTTGCCGCAAATCTCTCAGGAAAAGCAAATTACCCTTTTCCGAGAGATGCACTCCATCCCCTCTGTAGAGGTCGGGACAATCCTTAGAAATGTCCGGATGGGGCAAATAGTGACCCAAGCCACCCTCCAAAACCTTGCGAATTTCCTTATTCGCTCGGTAACGAGCCCTTTCCAACCCAGCTGGATTCCAGGCACAACGCCACTCCAGGCGTGGAATCATGGCCGACCAAACTATAACGGTACCAGGCCATCTGTTCCTTATGTACCTGAAATCATCCCGGGCCTGCAAGATCAACGCCTTGCCTTTAATTAGCCCGAGATCATTCCCTCCCAGGTGAATGATTAATACCTGCGGAGGAGGGGCCCCCGCCCCGTGAAACAAAAGGGGGAGCAAGCCAGGCCACTGAAGACCACGGCGCCCCCTCCACTCGACAGTGACATGTTTGCTGAGCCCCAGCTGAGAGCCAACAGCAGTTCTCCGAGCTTGATGTGCTGCCCAAAACACATAACTGTGCCCGCAGATGAGAACTCTGCTCCTCCGGCCAGGAACCACAGCATCTAAAAAGAAGAAACACACAAGTTATACCACCAGAACATCAAGGTACCCCCAGCTCCTATTAGCGGAGCAAAGGGCGAATATAGCTTTTGTAAGCCTGAGAGCGCCAACGGCCAAGGCGTCGTATGGCCGTAGCTGAATAACCCAAGGCAGCAGCAGTAGAAGCTGCCCCAATTCGAAAGGAATGGGTACCAAACCTCATTCCAGTCAAACCCAGCATGGCTAAAGCCTTTGATGTCACAGCCCAAAATTGATGCTTTGTCAGGGGACTGCCCCCTGCATGACAAAACAGCAATCCATCGCAGCCTCCCCGCACAGCCAAATAAGCGGCCAATGCGGCAACTGGGCAAAGCTCCCCATCTGAACACGGACCCAACTCCAGCACCGTCCCCGCGCCTTCTTGGTCAGTTTTAGACCGCCGGACAGTGAGGACCGCCTTACCTCCCAGCAACATAACGTCCCTCAACAACAATGCCCTACCTGACACATCACTCTTGGAGCTTGCCACCAGTTCACTAATCCTCAGAGCACCAAAAAAGGCCACCAAGGAGGCTGCGTGAAACAACACTACTTCAAATTGAGACGCACACACTGCGCTCCACACCCCTTTGAGACCCTTAAGGATCTCAGCAGACAAAGGGGCCCTAGTATCAGGCCTGGGCCCAGCCTCCCTGGACCACCCCTCCAGCATCTTCCGAAGACGAAAATCTGCTGTCTCCTCCTTGAACCCCAAAGCCTTACTAGCGAAGGCCAACGCCGACATGCGCCCCCGAATTGAACGCACGGCCAAACCCTTACCTCTCAAAGCAACACAGTAATGGAGCAACTGCTCCACTGGGATGGGCCAAACAATCCGATACCCTACCTCAGCCCTAAAATCCTCAAACTGCCGCACGGCGCGCTCATAGGACCTCCTGGTGCTGGGTGCAATGGCTAAGCCTATCGCTCTGCAGGCCTCGGCTCTCCAATCAGCCATAGCTCCCGGGGCATTGGCACCGCATCCATATCGGCGTCTGGAGCCAGCTGACGAAACCTCTCCATCTGTTTACGAGAGAGAGCGTCAGCCACTCCGTTATTCACCCCAGGGACATGCTTGGCCAAAAACAAAATGTTGAGCCGCAGGCAGCGCAGAGTGAAGGCCCTAACCAACCTCATAACCCGCTGCGATTTGGATGTAAGGGAATTAATAACATGGACCACCGCCATGTTATCACACCAGAAATGAACGGTGGAATTGGCCATATCCTTCCCCCACAGCCAAACCGCAACCAAAATCGGAAAAAACTCCAAAAAGGTAAGATCCCTGATCAAACCGGCCTGCACCCATGACTCAGGCCACTCTTCCATGCACCAATGTCCACGGAAGTAGACACCGAACCCTAGTGACCCAGCAGCATCTGACATAACCTGAAGCTCAGCTTCAAGCCTCATGTCCTCCCTCCAAAAAGAAATCCCATTAAAGGATTCCAAAAATTCCTGCCACATCCGCAGGTCCTCCCTCATGCTGCTAGTAACCCTAGTCCTGTGCTGTGGCAGGCGAAGGCCCGCCATAGCATCACAAAACCTACGCAGGAAAGGCCTACCTGGGGCGACCACTTTGCAAGCAAAGTTAAGGTGCCCCACCAGCTGCTGCAGCTCCAGCAACGTAACCTTCCTCCTTCCCAGAAAGGAATGAATCCTTCCCTTCAAATCCAACAGCTTCTGCTCGGGAATCCTGGATGACTGAGCCAAGGTATCTAGCTCAATCCCTAGAAAAACAAGGCGTTGGGCCGGGCCTTCAGTTTTCTCCTCGGCCAATGGCACGCCCAACTCAGCAGCCAACTCAACAAAGCCGGCTAACAACTGAGCGCAACGACCCGAGCCGGCAGGGCCCACAAACAGGTAGTCGTCCAGGTAATGAACAACCTCCTGCAAACCCACTTTTTCGCGCACAGCCCATTCCAGAAAGGTGCTGAAGCACTCAAAAGCAGAACATGAAACAGAGCAGCCCATAGGCAACGCCCTGTCCATGTAAAATTGCCCTGCAAACGAAAAGCCCAACAACTCAAAATCATCGGGGTGGACAGGGAGAAGGCGAAATGCCGACTTAATATCGCATTTTGCCATCTCAGCCCCCTGCCCACAGCGTCACACGACGCCCACAGCCTGATCGAATGAGGTATACTGAACGGAGCAAAGCTCCTCCGGTATGCCATCATTAACGGATGAACCCCTAGGATAAGAAAGGTGGTGAATCAAACGAAATTCACCAGGTGCTTTCTTTGGCACAACCCCTAACGGGGAAACCCTAAAATTAACAACAGGAGGGCTAGCAAATGGGCCCAAAATCCTGCCAGCAGCCAACTCCTTAGCAATTTTTTCCCTAACTATATGTTCCAAACCCACAACTGAACTAAGGTTCCTGGACCGAGTTGGTACCCGAGGACCCTGAAAAGGAATCCTAAAACCTAACGTGAAACCATTCAAAAGATAACAACTTTCCTCCCTATGAGGGTATCTACTAAGCCAATCACTGAGAGGCCCCACCCTTATCGGGCTGGGACCCTTTTCCAGGCAAAGAACCCCCCCCTGATTTTCTCTGACCCTTGCGAGATCGGACTTTGGGGCAGGTGTTGAAGGAGTGAGGGCCGGCGCACAAGGGGCATTCATGCTTAAAGTGGCAGTCTTTACGACTGCAAGCCCCCTGGGACCCAAACTCCCAACAGAGCAGGCGGGGTTGAACCGCCTGCCCCGCAACACTGCGGGGGGAAGAGGACGCACCTGAAAGAGAAGCGGAGCCCTTGGAAACAAGGTGACCGCTGTCGGATCGATCCCCCAAATTGGGCCGTGCCGGTGACATCACCTGCAGCCACAACTGCTGGTGGATCCGATCCCATGGGAGTGAAGGGTACAATGCGGCCCTCATTCTGAACTCCTGGTCGTACTGGCTCCAGGCAGGGCCACTGAACATCGTATACCCTTTGTAAATGATGTCCAAATATTGTATAAGAGCGGCCGCCCGCCAGGGCTGAGCCCGCACAATAACTCCCGCGTAGATCAGAAACCCAGGAAGCCAATTGGCCCAGGTCCGGTCGACCTTCCTTTTCCTAAGCTTCTCCTTATCTTTGTCGTCAAGCTCCTCTTTGTCCTTTTTTTCCAGCTCTCTATACAAAAGGGAGAATACATCCACATATTCTCCCTTTAAGATTTTTTCTTTCGTGGCAGGCAGCAAGTGATCGCCTAAGGGTAAGGCGACCTCACCAGAAGGCATGGCATTGAATGGCACCGCCCCATAAGGCGAAGGAAAACCCCAAGCACCAGGCAAGGCACCACCTATCCCCTGCTGCCCGGCCCCGGGCCATTGACCCAACATGCCCCACTGACTCTGAGGCCCCATCCAACTAACAGGCTGCTCTAAGCCCCCAGCAGAAGCAGCCCCTAACGAGGAGCAAACACCACTATTGCCAGCATACCCCCAGGCACCCCACGGCCATGCATGCCCCATGTGTGGTAGGGAGCCATTCCCAGTCTTACCTGAAGGCACAGCAGGCACCAACGAAGACCCAGCACCGCCAGCACCAGACGAAGGGCCAGCACCAACATCAGGGCCTCCAAGCCCCACAGCACCACCAGCCGCCGCTGCTGATCTACCCTCAAGGAGAGACAAGCGTGTCAGAATATCAGCCTGAAACATCCTTTTGGAAACCTGCCCCTTATTGGGCACTTGAGAAGGAGGAAGACCCGAAGCCCGCTCCAAAGCCTGCAGTCGCTGAAAAATGACTGCATTAACATCGTCATCGCCTTCATCATCCGAAGATGAGGGAGGCGCAGGACGCTTTGGTGGCAGCTTGGGGGCCCTAGGGGCAGGCTGCTTCCCCTTAGGCTTACCAGAACCCTTACGGCCCGACATGCTGTGCTAAAGTGTGCAGAGCAATTAAAGCGCAAGAAAGAAATGCGCACCTCAAGGCAGCGGCCTGAATAAAAATTGAGCGGGGGGGGGGAGGGGGGACGTGAAGGGCGAACAGGCCAAAACCTGCACCTAAAATGGCCACCGCTCTACACACCCTGAAATGGCCGCCGCTCCACAACCCTTACTACAAGCCTCTAAAATGGCCGCCGCCTCCCACCAGGAAAGGATCCAAAATGGCCGCCCTGCACCAGCAAGAAGGACAAACAACAACCTCCCACTAGTGAGGAAATGGCTCCCAACCAAAATGGCCGACCAGCCCAGCTAACCACCAGCCCTGGATCTGCAGCCAGCAATAACACCCAGCCTTCAAGAGAAGCACCCCTGAATGGCCGACCAGCCCAGTTAACACCCAGCCCTGGACCTGCAGCCTTTAATACCTCCCAGCCCTCAAAGAAGAAGCCCCAAATGTCTCACTTGAGGCGAGAGGGGCGGGGGGGAGGGGGGGTAGAACAAACCCCAAAGGCTAGGAGCCCTGAATGTAGAGGACACCAACCGCCCAGAAGGCACCCCAAAGACCCAGAGCTATAAAGAAGCCCAATAAGATCAGCACAGCCTTCAAGAAAAGCACCCCAGAATGGCTGACCAGCCCAGTTAAAGAACCCCCAAATGTCTCACTTGTAGGAGAGAGTGGGGGGGGGGGAGGGGAGGGTAGAAAAACCCCAAAGGCTAGGTGCCCTAATTGTAGGGGCCACCAACCACCAAGAAGGCACCCCAAACACCAAGGGCTATCCAAGATAAAAGATAAACACAGAAGAAACTCAGCACAGAACAAACAGCAAACGTCCCACGACGATCCCGGCGAAGCCAGCAGCGATCGGACGAAGCAGCGATCAGCAGAAGCAGCTCCCAGACACCCAGAGCGTGCACGCACGCTCCGAAGCCTCCAAAAACGCCGGGAAGACTGCCACGGCGTCGGACGGGGCTTCAGAAACAACGCTGAAGCCCCGCCCACTCCCCAACGCGCTCAGAAGCGCGCTGAAAGATCCGCTCTCCCTCCAAGGGGGGGCAAAAATTACCTCCTCAGCCACGCTGCTTGCAGCGGGCTTCTGGAGGCTTCGTTACTATGAAAACATTGGGTTGGTCACCCTAAAAATGTCACCCAAATGTCTTGGGGTTCTGAAAGTCATAATTTCCAGATTAAATCCCTGCCCTTCTCCATCCCTGTCATAGTCCTGTTGGGATAAAATTGTCCCCTTCTAGCACGGAGCCAGCACAGAGGGAACTTTCCTAATATTTCTAAATGAGGTGGATACTTGATTTCTTTTGAAGAAATCCTCATTTCAAAAAGGACTTCTGGTCTATTTGGGTTCAATGGCAAACTCTCCCATTCTTGGTGAGAAGATAAATGGATGGTGGCAGATCAGCTTTAGATATTTGTGATTGATGCCAGTTTTCTTTTTCTTCTTTTGTAATGAATTTCATAACATTATAGCCAAAAGGGCAAAGATAGGTAGTTGGGCTAGTTATCTATCTATCTGCATCTGATAAGTAGTTTTTTTTTTTTCTGAAACTGCTTCAACTATCTCATTCCATGTATACAACATCCGAACACTTGTCTCATGAGGTCAGTGTATTTTGACCCTTTATTTTTTGGCTAAAATGGTTGTGTGGGTTTTTGTATTTAAGTAAATAAGCTGATTTTTAAAAAGCTGAGATAATCTCACCCATTCTAATTAGAGCTTCTCAGGTGAGAAGATGACATGAGGATTATACACCCCTGACCCCAATGAAATTGTAGCTACCATGCAAAATCTAATGAGACGACATATTGTAGAAATTTAAAAATGAGGTTTATTCATCTGCACCCCATCCCTGTGAAATACCAGATGCTATGAAAAATGTATACAATCCCTTCAATCATTTGTTCATTCATAACTATTTATATCTATCTACTTGCAGAACAGCATGCATGCATATTACTCTTCTCTGTCTTTAAATATGGCAGAATAAAAACATACAGAAGTAGTAAACTCAAATATCATTTCAATAGGGGCACAATTGATTCCTTACATGGGAAAGTTAGAAGATGCCTCAGAAGGGTGTTTCACAAAGAGAACTGGGGGAATGTTACGAAAAAAAAGAGATACAATCCCACCAATGATAATCTCATTGGGCTGGTACCACTCGTGTCGCATCTGAAGAGGTTCTGTCAGACTACACCGCAATGCATGTACTTCACACACCAGTTGAGGGATCAGGAACAGTATCAACAGCAGCATCACAGAAGTCTTCTTGTTAGGGACTCTCCTGAAGAAATTTTTAGCATCATCGCTGACATTTGAAAGCCTACAACGAACTGTCCAGGACTGCATTTCACTCGACCAAGTAGCTATATTAAAAGGTTCAGCTACCATCATCACCATCAGTAATCCCAGAAGGGTTCCAGAAGTAAATTTGCATGCCAAGCAAAAGACAATTAGAAGAAACTGGAAATCTGTTTATCTATATTGCAGATCTGATGAGTAAATGGATCAGGGGGTTATTTTTTTTCTGGAAGGCCATTGGAACTTCAACTGAGAATATAAATGACAGTGATTATAATAATTAGAGGGATACTCATAATCTCTGAGGGTTTGTTGCTAGTGACATCATTCATGTCACAAGTGCTGAAGCAAACATATTTCTTATGCTGTAATTGCACCTTCTTTCTAGTGGGATAGTCCTTTGGGGTTATACTAACTCAGATTGGCCTTCAGTAATCCTCACAATGGAATCAAGGTGGAAGAGGGCATAACTGGAAATGATTCCTTTTATCCAGAGCTTTTTTTGAGCAGAAATGCACAGGAAAACAGTTCCGACTGGCTTGGTATCAGGGGGTGTGGCCTAATAGGCAAATGAGTTTCTGCTGGGCTTTTTCTACAAAAAGCCCTGTATGAAACAATGGTGATGTCAGGGGGTGTGGCCTAATATGCAAAGGATTACTTGCTGAGCTTTATCTACTAAAATAGCCCTGATTGTATGAACAACTGTAGGCAATGCAACAGCATCCTGGTTATGAAATGCAGGTTAATAATCCTAAATGTGTAAGAGAGAGGAAAGTGCCAGAGGGCTGAAGTAGCCACTTGGCTAGATCATTCTCTGCTTTTCATGCCAGAGATTTACTGGAACAAAGCACTAAAATGTAAATAGTCATTACTGTCAAGGCAGAGTTTTATCCCTTTGCTGTATTTTTACCTGTTTCAATTATATTTAGTGAGTGTCTATTGTTTTATTCTTGATGGTACCCACCCTAAACCTATGTTGCAGGTAGAGCAGGTTATAAATAAAATAAATAAAATTCCTTTATTTCAATTATTTAAAAATGAGTCAGCCTGGCTAATCTGTGATAGATACTTAGATGCTTCTTTCCCAAAATTCGCTAGTGACTTTAACTGTGGAAACAAGTACTACTAGAGGTGTTCAACATTCATAAACTCCGCTTTAAAATTTTGTTTCATTTTCTTTATAAAAAGAGAGACATTGAATTTCCAGCACTTACTCATAATTCTGGCCTTCATGGGATTCAGACACTCACCCTCGATTCTTCAGTGGAAACAAAACAACCTAACAACTAAAAACATTGGTGCCTTTTCTTTTAAATGATTTCTTGCTTTCTCAGGTCTTACTCTTATGCTATAGCATTTTGGCAAACAGAGGCAGCCCAATCACTCCATAACTGAGGTCAAGATGGAGAAGATCGCTACAGCCACCATGTCTTTTCCTTTTGTGCTCAGATAGCTGAGGATAAGGTCAGCAAAACACTACAGGGAAAAAAATGAAGGTGATGACCTTGACTTCATGGAAACTATCAGGTAACTGCCTGGCCAGGAAAGCCACAGTGATGCTGACAATAGTCAGAAAAACAAGGAATCCCGAGACACAGTAAAACATGGTGACTGACCCTTCCTTACATTTCACTAATCTGCTCCAGTCATTGAGTGCATTTCCAAATCTGTGAATGGAGAGGAAGTAGCTTACTTGTGGGGGAGAGGTAGATTGTGACCGCTCTGAGACTCTGAGATTCAGAGTATAGGGCGGGATATTAATCCAAAATCTTCTTCTTCTTAACGAAACAAAACAAATGCAAATTACATCCCCAATCATTTTCTGAAAATATTTCAGCACTGTTAAGGTTTTTGCCAACACAGAATAACTGGTAACTTAGAAGATGATGCCAAAGGAATCATCTTGTGTTTTGACCAGAGCTATCTATCACAATCCCCAGTGCATTTCAGAATTGAGAGTATTTTTATCCCCGTTACCCTACCCAATCCTACTCCAGTGCTCTAACCACTACACTAGTATGTGCTTTCAGATAGCATCAAATGAATATTATCATGGCATTGTAGAATCCAAAGAAAGGTACACCTTATGTCTCACCACTCTCAGCTACAGTTATGCATAACCCTAAATTTTACACATAATGATAAAAATAATTTAGGAGTTGGTAAGATTTTTGAATTAGAACCACACATTCCTATTGGAACCAGACAGCACAACCACCTTCCCAATGAGACATACAATGGAATGGGACAGACAGAGCTCTTTGTCAGGCAGCCCATTGCCAGCAATATCAAGCTAAAGTCTGTCACTCAACAGCCACCTGCCAAACCCTGAATGTATGGATGACTGCTTGTTTCCAACTCTTAAAAGAGAGAAGGAAGAAAGCAAGATTATGCAAGTGTTTCTCTAGAAAGAAGCTGCATTTTCCTTCATTTCCATTGCCCTGAATGTTGCCAAATCCTAAAAACATACTCATCAGTATTGTGCGTAATGGGGGAGGGGGGAATCATTTTAAAGATTTATCCTTTTCTTATGGAAAGACTGGATTGGACAAGCATAATGCTCTAGACATACTCATCATTATTGTGTTTATTTTGGAATCATACCCATTATAGTGTTTATTTTGGAAAAGTCCCTTTAAAGTTTTAACCTTTTCTTATGGAGAGTCTGTATTGTACAAGCATAATGCTCTAAAGGTATACACTAGTTAAACAGACAGCCTGATACATTCTATAATTCTCAAAGAGACACAGAGATGACTGTAGACCAGATAGATTATCAAATGCTTTAATTCTTATTCCTTTTTAGAAGGTCTC
This sequence comes from Heteronotia binoei, assembly GCF_032191835.1. Taxonomy (NCBI): domain Eukaryota; kingdom Metazoa; phylum Chordata; class Lepidosauria; order Squamata; family Gekkonidae; genus Heteronotia; species Heteronotia binoei. Next base: position 14,194,901 of record NC_083237.1, on the reverse strand, counting down.
TGCTGTTCAGATCAGGTCTCAGGATAATAATATAGCATTTGGGTAAAAAGATGCAACCCAGTAACCCAGCACTGGACCCCAAGATGGAAAAGATCTCCACAGCCACCATATCTTTCCCTCTTGTACTCAAGTAGGTTGGGACAAAAGAGAGCCAAACACTGCAAAAGACCAACATGCTGAATGTAATGAACTTGGCTTCATTGAAAGTATCAGGTAACTTCCTGGCTAGAAAAGCCATAGTGAAGCTAAAAGTGGCCAAGAACCCCATGTAGCCCAAGACACAATAAAACATGATGACTGACCCTTCATTACATTCTATTATGATCTCTCCAGTAAGTGACTTCATGTCCAAATCTGGGAATGGAGGAGAAGAACTCAGCCACATAACGCAGATGATTACTTGAAAGAGAGAGCATACAAAGACAATCAAATGTGCCAGTCTTTTCCCCATCCAGTTTCTGAAAATGATTCCTGGTCTAGAAGCCATGAAAGCCACCACAACGATAATGGTTTTTGCCAATACAGAAGAAACAGCCACTGAGAAGATGGTGCCAAAAGCTGCTTGTCGGAAGAGGCAGGTCACCTTGTTAGGCTGTCCAATGAAGAGCAGTGAAGAGAGGAAGCAAAGAAGGAGAGAGACAAGTAGGATGTAGGTGAGGCTTCTGTTGTTGGCTTTGACTATGGGAGTGTCCTGGTACTTAAGGAAGATGAGGAGCACCAGAGCCGTGATCAAAGAAAAGAAAAGAGCCAAAAAAACTAAAATTATCCCCAAATTTTCTTTTGTGGATAGAAAACGTGTAATCTTAGGAACGCATTGATTTTGTCCCTTATTTGGATAGTGATCTTCTTGGCAAGGGATACAGTAATCCATGTCTGAAATAGAAACATGTGAGTATTTTAAAGCTACTGCAATTTTTATTGGGGATTAAAAACTCCCTTTCCAAGATTCCTCCTAACTCTGTACTAACAAACCTTCCAAAGGATTGCAGAGCAGTTTGATGATGATGATATTGGATTTATATCCTACCCTCCACTCCAAATCTCAGAGTCTCAGAGCTGCTCAAAATCTCCTTTATCTTCCTCTGCCACAACAGACACCCTGTGAGGTGGGTGGGACTGAGAGAGCTCTGACAGAAGCTGCCCTTTCAGGACAACCTCTGCCAGAGCTATGACTGACCCAAAGTTATTCCAGCAGGTCCAAGTGGAGGAGTGGGGAATCAAACCTAGTTCTCCCAGATAAGAGTCCACACACTTATCCACTACACCAAACTCAACTTGGCTCAACTTTGCCTCAAACTGAAGTCATACATTTTAATTTCCCATCTCTATTTCATGTTGAATCTCAGACAGTGCATGGTGTCTGATGATAAAGTCTTCAGAGTCCTCCTTTTAATGAAATGCCTTGTGACATTTTGCCACCATCACTTGTCTGTACTGCCTAAGCAATAAACACTACCCTTCCAATTACATATCTTTGAATGTTTCTAGAACATTTGAAACACCATGTCTAGCCATTTTTTCCCTTTGTCCAAACATACAGAAATTAATATGTCCTCCTAAACACTACACCTGACTCCAATCCCACAAAATTTCTGCATATTTGTTTGGATTCTCATTTTTATCAACGTATCTACTACCTTCTTGGTTTGATATCTTCCCTTCTGGACACGGAACACAATCATAACAGCAAAATTTCTCCCCCTCCTTCTTTTTCCTACTCTTGCCCGGAAGGCAGAAGTCATTGCACAGAGAAATGGGAGGAACCTGCCCTTGAGCAAAGCAAAAATGCAGAATTGAGAGAGGTTGTTTAAATACTTGTTAACATTTTTAAAAATGCATAAACAATACATTCTGGAACAGAGAGCTGCTTCAATAAACATCATCATCACCTTTTTATTCAACAAGAAGAAGAAATTTGAAACACAATTTGCAGTGTAAACATTATTTCCTTAATTGCTTTCTGTAAGAACATAAATGTTTTGTGCGTTCTGTGTGAAATAGCTGGAGAGTGTTCCTTCCACAATATCTTCCTGAAGATATTTCCAAATGATTGGTTATACATCCGGTGGGGGGGTGCTTGCTCTTACTACAGCAGTTCTTTTATTACAACATTTCTTAACGTACAGGTTGAGAAGCAGTCCAAATATTCTTGCTGAGTTGACTTATGTCTGCATGTAGTTTCAGGTCAACAAAGACTGTACCTTGGTATGGAGATCCCAGGGAGGGTCACCAACTCTAGATACGTGCAGGTGGCTTGTGGGGAGGATAGGGTTTTGGGAGGAATCTCAGCAGTGTATAATGCCATAGAACGCACCATCCAAAGCAGCCATTTTCTTCAGGGAAACTAATCTCTGTCATCTGGAGATCAGTTGTAATTCGGAGAGATCTCCAGGCCTGACCTAGAGGCCTGAAACCTTAGTCCCATGAGTCACAAAAGGTGTTAAAGACATTAAGCCACACCTTGAATTGTGCCTAAAGTAGACAAACAGCCAAAAAAGATCTGTATTTATTTATTTTTATATAATTGGATTTTTTGAATGCCTTACCTGCATCTGCAGGGCTTAGGCCGGTTTACAGGCCATGGATACTACTCAACAGAGAGTTTCACCAGGCTGGGGTGAGGGCAGAGTACGCCCAAGCCTTGGCTGAGGCCTGCCGGATGACTTTTGTGCTGGAGACCACCAGAAGGTTCTTATCCACAGATTTCAATGCCCTTCCGGAGATGTACTGGGAGAGGCAGTCCTGAAGACATGTGGGTGCCTGAGCATTAAGAACTTTAAAGGTGAGCACCAGAAATTTAATGTAATCTGATACTCCACCAGAGACCAATGCACATTGCAGAGCATTTTATTTATGCATGTCCTCCATGGGGTCCCCATAAGGACCTGCGCGTCTGCATTTTGGACCAGTTGGAGCTTCAAGGTCAATCTCAAGGGTAGCCCTACGTAAAGCAAGTTAAAGCAATCCAGCCTGGAGATGACCATTCCATGTGTTACTGTGGCAAGGTCAGGGCAAGACAGATGGTTCCAGTTGCCTGAGTTGGCACAGTCAAAAAACTGCCTGTTGCACAACATTTGTGATCTGAGCTTTAATATATATAGTTGATAGGGTAAAAGGGCTAAAGGAAACTGTTTTATTTTGTGATAAAGCACCTGGACCTATATGCGTGACAGGACGTATAAACATACATAGTTAATTAGGCATGCAGTAGAAGAACATTGCTTTAGCCGCCAAATAAAGTAGGCACACCGCCAGCAGTAGTTAACTCACATCCTTTGCTTAAGAACAAAGTAACAGAATTTAATGAGGAAAGTGAGCCAAGGTTTCACAGCCATAGAAAAAACACCAAAATATCTCTTAATGGGTGGGGTGGGCTCCCTCTGGGTCTCCTGCCCCCCCAGGGAAAGTGTATGTGCAATACATCGCCTCTCCTTTCCCGGTGTAGTGAACGCCGCGTGGTCACTGTCTGGCTATGCCTGGCAGATGGTCACTGCAATGGCCTCTCCTGCATTACTGCATCCGTGGCAACACCTTCTCGCTGGTCTCCCCCCCCCCCGTTTTTCACAGAGTTTGCCACATCATGGTGCCACTGAATGTCCGGCGGTATAACCGGATGGGCAGGCTGGGCCCACTAACCTCGCCAGCCTAGGAGAAGGAAAGCTCTAACATCAAAACTGGGCAGATAGAGCTCGTTAATGTAACACCTACCACCTGGAGGACTCGCTGCCGGCGTCCCGGCTTACTGGGCCATGGCAGATGACCCCCAGGTGAAAGGGTGGAGCCAGTACCACACACACTACGGTTCACCTAAAAATTCCTCTGCGCAGGCCTATAGGGCATATCCACATACACAACCCGCAACACACCAAGTCCTGCAGCGATGTGCAAGGGGCAAAACGGAAGGTGGAAGGTGCCACTGGAAGCCACAGTTCTGATCCTGCATGTAGGCGGTTCAGGGTATTGGTCGCCTGATGCTGACCCGGAGATGAAACCATTTTTCGGCAGCACCCTAAACGACCAAGAAGCCTTATCTAGGGACAGCACTGCTTGCTCCACACGAAGAGGGGCCTAGAAAAGGTGGCCTAAACAAAGCTCGTCTCCTCCCCCCCCCAGTTGGCTAGCCGCGGTCAACGGGCATCCTTACTTGCGGTCAAAAATAACAACAAAGAAAAGGCATGCACCTGCCTCACAAAGTGTGCAAAGACTAAAGTTTGCGTGTTGGAACATCAGAACCATGCTTGACACAGTAGACAGTGGTCACCCTGAACGATGCTCTGCTCTAGTTGCCCACGAACTTCTCAGGTTGAATATCGGCATAGCAGCTCTCAGTGAGGTCCATTTCCCTGTGGAAGGTACTCTTCAAGAACACGGTGCTAGCTATACCCTCTACTGGTCAGGTAAGCCAAAGGCTGAGAGCCACCTTTCTGGCGTTGGCTTCATGGTCAGGAACTCCATTGCCTCCAAACTCGAAAACCTGCCAACGGGTCACTCAGATCGTATCATGTCCATGCTCCTGCCACTTCAAATCAAGCAGCATGCAACACCCTTCAAGCAGATCCTGCAGAAAAGAAAAAGTTCTATGCTGATCTACGCAACCTCGTACGGAAGACCCCTACAGAGGACAAGGTGATCATCCTTGGCGACTTCAATGCCAGAGTAGGTAAAGACTTGGAAGCCTGGAAAGGAGTACTTGGCAAACACGGCATTGACAATGGGCGCCTCCTGCTAAAAATCTGCATGGAGCACCAGCTCACCATCACCAACACTATCTTCCAGCAGAAGAACAGTCTGAAGACAACCTGGATGCACCTACGGTCCAAGCACTGGCACCTTATCGACTACATTCTGGTGCGCCAGAGAGACCTTCGAGATGTCTTACACACCCGAGTAATGCCCAGTGCAGAATGTCATACTGATCATCATCTTGTACGCTGCAATCTCCGTCTTCACTTTAAACCCACACCCAGGAGAGGAGGCATCCTTCGGAGGAAGTTTCAGGTTGGCAGCCTCCAGTCAGCCGAAGTTAAAGCTGCCTCCCAGGCAAAACTCCAGTCAAGAATTGAGGACCCCAGTTGCCCCACAGACCCTTCTCTAGAAGCACTCTGGGAATACCTAAAAACTACCATCCTGCAGATCTCTGAAGAAGTCCTCGGGTTCTCCACAAGGAAGAACAAGGACTGGTTTGATGAGAACAAACAAGAGATCCAAGAATTACTGGCGAAAAAGAAATCTGCCTACCAAGCACATCTTGCTCAGCCCTCCTGTCCTGGGAAAAAAGCAACCTTTCGCGCTGCATATAGCAACCTCCAGCACAAGCTTCGAGACATTTGGAACGAGTGGTGGACCAAGCTTGCAGAGAGAACCCAGCTGTGTGCAGACACTAGTGATTTAAGAGGGTTCTACGAAGCCCAGAGTCCCTTGCGTAGTGCAGACGGCCAAGTGCTCCTCACAGACAAGGCATCCATACTGAACCGGTGGTCGGAGTATTTTCAGGTTCTCTTCAGTGCCAACCGCGTAGTTCAAGATTCAGCAATCCACCTCACCCCACTTCAACCAGTGAAAACAGAGTTGGATGAGATCCCCACCCTAGAAGAGACTGTTAAAGCCATCAAGCAACTGAAAAGTGGCAAGGCAGCGGGAGTTGATGGAATCCCACCAGAGATCTGGAAGCATGGGGGCACAGTACTACATAGCACACTTCACAAAGTACTTGTCACCTGCTGGGAACAAGGCAAACTACCACAGGACTTTTGCGATGCAATCATCATCACCCTACACAAGAACAAAGGGGAAAAGTCAGACTGCTCCAACTACCGGGGGATAACCCTGCTCTCCATCGCAGGCTAAATCCTTGCCAGAATACTCCTGAACAGACTGGTGCCCACCATTGCAGAAGAACTTCTCCCAGAGAGCCAGTGCAGCTTCAGAGCTAACAGGAGCACCACCGACATGGTATTTATTCTCAGGCAGCTCCAAGAGAAATACAGGGAACAGAACAAGGGTCTATATGTGACTTTTGTCGACCTTACCAAAGCTTTCGATACCGTTAGCAGGAAAGGCCTGTGGCAAATCTTGGAACGTTTAGGATGTCCCCCAAGGTTCCTCAGCATGATCATCCAGCTACATGAAGACCAGCGAGGCCAAGTCAGACACTGCAACGACCTCTTGGAGCCCTTTCCAATAGGCACAGGTATAAAGCAAGGCTGCGTTCTCGCTCCAACTCTCTTTACGATCTTCTTTAGCATGATGCTTCAAAGAGCCGCAGTAGATCTAGATGATGACGATGGTGTCTACATCCGCTATCGCACCGATGGCAGCCTGTTCAACCTGAGGCGACTAAAGGCCCACTCCAAGACAATGGAAAAACTCATCCGAGAGCTACTGTTTCCTGATGATGCTGCACTCGTCTCCCACTCGGTATCAGCTCTGCAGCATATGACGTCCTGCTTTGCAGAGGCTGCCAAGCTATTCGGCCTAGAAGTTAGTCTGAAGAAGACAGAAGTTCTCCACCAGCCTGCACCCCAGGAAGATTATCACCCTCCCTGCATCACTGTGGGTGAATCAGTTCTGAAGACAGTCCAGCAGTTCAGCTACCTGGGGTGCATCATCTCCTCAGATGCCAAGATCGACAAGGAGATTGACAACAGGCTGGCAAAGGCAAACCATGCATTTGGCCGACTGCACAAAAGAGTGTGGAGCAACAAGCATCTGAAAAAAGGCACAAAGATCAATGTTTACAAAGCGGTTGTGATGACAACCCTCATCTACGGCTCCGAATCGTGGGTTTTATACCGTCATCACCTGCGACTCCTTGAGCGCTTTCATCAGCGCAGCTTTCGCACCATCCTCAACATCCACTGGAGTGACTTTGTGACCAACACTGAAGTCCTCAAGAGGGCGGAGGCTACAAGCATCGAGGCACTGCTGTTGAAGACGCAGCTGCGCTGGGCAGGGCATATTTCTAGGATTGAAAACCACCGCCTTTCCAAGATTGCCCTCTATGGCGAACTCTCCACCGGCCATTGAAATAGAGGGGCACCAAAGAAGAGGTACAAGGACTCCTTGAAGAAATCCTTTGGCACCTGTCGCATCAACCATCACCAGTGGTCTGACCTAGCCTCAGATCGCAAAGCATGGAGGCACACCATCCACCAGGCTGAGAACGCATGCATAGCTGGTCTTGAGGACAAAAGGAGATTGAGGAAGAATCGCACTGCTACAGCACCAACCCCAAATCAGACTTTTCCCTGCAGCCACTGTGGCTGGACCTGTCTGTCCCGCATTGGTCTTGTCAGCCACCAGCGAGCCTGCAGCAGACGTGGACTGCTGCACCCTTTTTAAATCTTCATTCGCGAAGCCAAGCCGAGAGAGATCTCTTAAGGGGATCGGGGGAGCCCGCGTGTTAGAAGTGTACGCGTATAGGTTGAATAGATTGTCAGCTTGTTAGCCAATTGGTTGACAAGACAGAGAAGGCGGAACTAGGGAGGCTTAATAATGAGCTGCCTGCGTTGCAGACTTTGGAGGACTTTTGGGTAATTTTTGGCCCAGGGTCTTCCCACGCTTTGCAAATTGTTACAATAAACTGCCTTGCTTCACTGATTCTGTTTGGAACTTCTTTTCTGTTCATAACAATTTGGCGCCCAAAGACTCCTGAGTGAGGGTCGGAGTGCTGACTGGACATCCTTTTAGTCCGTGGGCCCCCTGGCCCCTGTTTGGGGCCAGAGGATGGTTGTTTTCTCCGTGCTGTTTTGATGCCTCATGGAGCCGGACCATTCCAGAGGATCAGGGAGCCTATCAGAAGGGGGTGGACAACAACGATGTTCTCGACGGAAAGAGACTGTCGCCCTCAGGTGAGTGCTCCCCAGGCAAGGGAGGCGAATGACGTGCTCGACGGAAAGAGACGGTCATCATCCCTGGGTGAGTACTCCTGGTTAAGCTAGATACTATTTGAAATAAGGCGCCTAAAGGGTCCAAGGTGGTCAAGGAGGACGCTCCGCTACAAAGACCAAATGTCAAGGGGGATGCCCCGTTACAAAGACCAAGGGACGTTAACGGTAAAAAGGGGAGGGGGACAGAGGTTGAGTTCTCTCGGGATTCTCCGCTCGGGCAGTTGTGCCAAGAGTGGGAGAAATACAAAGATTATGGTGTCTCTAAAGATATGGCAGTTAATAAATGTTTAAATGAGTGGCCACTCATTAGGGATTTGCAATGGGACCACAAGTGGCCCAAATATGGCACTAAAGATCGGGGAGTAATAAGAGACATGGAACAGTATTGGCTCCGCTTGGAGCCAAGACAGGAAGTTCCAGACAATCTTCATTGTGTGGATGTGTGGTTAGCTTTCACATCACAAACGGTTGTGATGGCTGTAGGGAGGAATGCAGATAAAAGATTAGAAAAAGAAAAAGAGGAAGAAGAGAAAAGGTGGGATCCTTTGGATCACCCACCACCATATAATACGCCTAATGCTCCACCTTTGGAGGAGGGTAGCCGGTCCCCTCCTGCAAATGGATGAGGGCAGCCCCTCTCATGCCAACAGGATAGGGGACGAGTTAAACATGGAGAGTTGAGAGATATAATTCAAAGAGATCATATGTGGGGAGACAAAAATCAGGAGGTTAGAAGAAAAGATCAAGCAGGTGAAACAGAGTCAAAAGCGGAGCAAAAGAAGTTGTTGAATGAGAAGGCAGGAGAATGTAGTGAAGAAGAAGAGATTAGCGAAGGGGTAACAGGGGAAAGGACAATCCCCCTCCGTCAGGTCCCAATGGGAAATGGGCGAGTAGGCTTTGTGGATGTCCCACTAACCTCCACGGAACTACGCACCATAAAAACTCAATTGCCCTCCTTTTATGAAAATCCTAAACTATTCAGGGATAAACTAGATGGCTTTTTGGGCCCATCAGTTTATACACCCAGTGAGCTGACACACATTTGCAAATAATTGGTGGGGATGGAAGAGACACTACAGACACTTCTGACTGCCAGAGCGGAGTGGCTGAAAGGAGGAAATGATAGGGATGAAGCAGGGTCTTTAAGAGTCCTCCCTGAAACCAATCCAGAAAATTTAGATGTTCAGACCACAGAGGGACGTACCTACTGTGTTACTCACAGGGGGCTGCTGCTAGGAGGAATTGTTAAAATGATACCTAAAGTCTTTAATCCACAAAAGGCTTTTGGGCACCCTCAGAAAAAGGAGGAGTACCTAACCAGGCTAACAGAAGGGATGGCAGCCTTTACAGGGCTTGACCCTGACTCCAGGGAAGGAAAGGCAGTCTTGAAGCTCCAATTTGTGTCGGGAAGCAAGGAAGACATCAGAAAAAAAGTTACAAAAGATAGATGGTTTAATGGAGAAGACTTTACCGGACTTAGTGGGGGAGGCACAGAAGGTTGTGGCGAGAAGGCAGGAGATGGAAGAGAAAATAAGGATTAAACTGATGGTTCAAACAGTGAAAGAGATGCAGAGGTTGATAGGAAGTGGGGGAAACCGGAGATGGGGGCAACCCCATCCCTGTCCTTGAGGCCCCCACTTCCACCTATAAGGTGGAGACCGGAGGTGGCACAACTGCCCCCTTCTTCAATACCGGAGGGAAGGTACGGACCTTCCCCTCGGAGGCCCGGCAGAGGGTGAGATGACTGGTTGCGGGGAAGGGAAGAAAGACAGGATCAGGGAGAATACCAACCACCCCTCCCCAGGGATATGTGTCGGTCCTGCCGGATGAGCGGACATTGGAGTCGCAAATGTCCAAAACGTTGACAAGGCCAGGCCAAATTACACCATGTGGCCACCATGTATGACGGAGATGATGAAGATTAGGGGGGTCAGGGCATTCTGCATTTTGGCCCCACTTCTGCAGAGCCCAAGGTAACTTTAAAAGTGGGGTAAAAAGGACAGGAGGTAGATTTTTTGGTAGATTCAGGGGCAACAAGGTCTTCCCTGGCACAGCTACCCCCCCGGGGTCCAAATTTCAAATTGTAAACTTTCAATAATATGTGTGGAAGGGAATCAGAGAATGACCCCACTCTCTACCCCGGTGTTGGTGAGGGAAGAAGATGGAACGTCCAGCTTTATGCACCAATTCTTGTGGTTGCCTAAGGCAGGAATAAACCTGTTGGGGAGAGATCTGGCAGGGAAGTTAGGGATGTTGATTAAATTTCAAGAGGATACATGTTTAGTGAGGATGAATAGACTCACAGAAAAGGATTCAGAAGATATAATGCCTCAGGTGTGGGCTGCCCTAGACAATCCAGGGTAATTATCAGTTCCACCTCTGGTCATCCAGCTAAATGACCCAAGACCATTGTATAGAAAACAATATCCAGTATCTAGGGAATAGGAGGAAGGCTTAGCACCAGTACTAGCAGACCTTTTGAAACAAGGTCTGATTGAGCCTTCCACCTCACCTTTTAACACACCCATCCTACCTGTAAAGAAACCAAATGGGACCTATAGGATGGTGCAGGATCTAAGAGAAATTAACAGAAGGGCAGTCATCAGAACTCCACTGGTCCAAAATCCCTATGACATCTTAAAAGCTATGCACCCAGAGGATTCCTGGTTTTCGGTGGTGGACATTAAGAATGCCTTCTTTTCTGTACCTCTGGCCGAGGAATCAAGGCCAATTTTTGCATTTCAATGGCCACACCCCGAAACTGGAGTCCCGAGTAGGTGGCAATGGACAGTTATGCCACAGGGATATGCCAAATCCCCAAGCATTTCCAGTGAGGCTCTGAGTGAGGTGCTACATAAATGGGAAACCCCAGAGGGATGTGTGCTGGTTACTTATGTAGATGATCTTTTATTGACAGGTAGAAAGGAACAGCATGTTACGAAAGGAACTATCAGTCTGCTCAATTTCTTGGGAGAAGTGGGACTCAGAGTTAGCAAAGATAAGGTACAATTCGTGGAACAGGAGGTGTCATATCTAGGAGTAGTTTTGAAAAAAGGATCCAAGTGTATCTCCCCCTCACGCATCCAGGGGTTGGTGGACTTGCCGCTCCCCCTTACTCAAAAGGAGCTAAGGGGGCTACTGGGAGGATTTAACTATTGCAGACAGTGGATAGAAGCTTTCTCTGAAAAAGCAGCACCTTTATATGAAATGATTAAGGAAGGGACACCTTACAAGTTAGAATGGGAAAAGAGGAATAGCAGGGCTGTGGAAGAATTGAAAAAGGCCCTCCTTGAGGCTCCAGCACTAGGGCTACAAGACTATAGAAAGAAACTACGCCTGGTGGTGGGTCTGAATGGAAATTATTTTATGAGAGCAGTTCTCTATCAGGAAAGGGAAGGAAAACATTTACCATTGGGTTATTTTTCTGCTTTGTTAGACCCAGTGCAGCAAGGTTGGCCAGTGTGCCTCCAACATTGTGGAGCAGCAGTCTTGGCCTTGACGGCAGCCAGAAAGATCTACTGGATGGGGTCCATAGTGATACATTCAATACATAACATACCGCCTGTCCTGACCCAGGCTGCACGGCCGCATTTGAGTCATGTACGCTTAACTCAAATGGAAGCAGCCCTCCTTGAACACCCAAACCTGTCACTGGTTGTGGACAGTCAACCCAATCCCCTGCTCTCTTTAGTGGGATGGAAAGGAAAGCAGGAAAAACATGACTGTATTGAGTTAATATCCCTCCAGACCAAAGTCAGAGAAGATTTAAATGATGCACCCAGTGAGACAGGATGGGATGTGTTTATAGATGGGAGCTCCAGGGTAATTAATGGGGAAAGGAGAACCGGTTATGCTATTGCAGGGCCGTACCGGTTTAATTATAGGACAAGGGGCCCTGCCTCCCTCATGGTTAGCTCAAACCGCAGAACTATATGGGATGAAAAGAGCAGTAGAGAAAGGGGAGGGAAAGGATATTAATATCTACACAGACTCTAGATATGCTGTAGGGGTTGTGCATACTTATGGAAAAATCTAGAGGGAGAGAATATTGTTAGGAACAAGGGGGAAGGCTTTGGCTCACGAGCAGCTAATTAGGCAAACTCTCGATGCTCTTCTCATGCCAGCACAGGTGGCAGTCGTACATGTACCAGGACACCAGAAAAGTAACACAAATACTGCCAAGGGTAATCGATTGGCAGACATAGCAGCCAAGGAAGCATTTTTCAAACCTCAAACAATGCTTTCTGTGACTCCTCAGGGACTGAGCGTTCCTGAAAGCCCGCCCCTCAAGTATACAGATAAGGAAAGGCAGATAGCTGAAGGGGAGGGGGCAGTAGAGACCCACGGAAGGCTGATTCACCCCGATCGAAGAGAATGGCTGCCGGAAGGGACTGCCCGTGAAGTGTTAAAAGCTTTGCATGGGGGGGGGGCATTGGGGAGTGGAAGGCCTTCTGGACGCCTTCCAGCAGAAGTACTTGGCTTACAGGGGATGGACTTTGGCCAAGCAAATTCTGAGGGGGTGTGTGGTTTGTAACAAAGTTAACAAAGGGGGGCAGTCAGAGGGACAGAAGCGGGGCCGACCACTACCCATCAGACCATTTCAACATGTACAAATGGATTTTATTGATCTAACCACTGATTGGGAGGCTTAAGCATGTTCTGGTCCTCACAGACCAATTAACGGGGTAGGTCATGGCTTTCCCCACCGTGACCACTACTGCAGCAACTGTGGCTAGAAAAGGTCATACCTGAGGTGGGTCTGGTGGAAACATTTGATACAGACAGAGGACCCTCTTTTGTGGGAAAAATAGTTAAAATGGTGTTAGAACAATTAGGAATCAGCCTCAAACTGCACACTCCTTAGCACCCCCCCCCCTCATGTGGATAGACAGAAAGAATGAATTCTACTTTGAAAAAAGCAATAAAGAAATTAGTCTTGGAAATCCAGCTGCCGTAGACTAAGGTCCTTCCTCTTGCTCTGTTTGCTGTCCGCACTAAGCTAAGGGCAGGGTTAAAGCTATCACCATTTGAAATGCTTTATATATTTTCTATATGGCAAGTCATGCCTGATAAAGCTTCAGACAACCTGCATCTAATCAAAGACAGTTTTGTTTGAAAATACTTGCAGTCTCTTTCTCTACTTTTGTCTCACAACAGGAAGCGAGGTTTGATCCACCTCACGCCACCACTAGAGGTCGCTGTGCATCCATTCAAACCTGGCGACTGGGTGTATGTGAAAAGGTGGGACTCGCAGCCACTGGGACCAGTTTGAGATGGCCCATTTCAGATCTTGCTGACAACTGAGACCTCTATCCAGAATGGGGTTGGAGTCATCATACGAGGGTTAAAGCAGGTACCCAGCCGAAATGTTGGCGAGCTGAGCTACACCCTGATGTAGGGTTGCCAAGTCCAATTAAAGAAAAATCTGGGGACTTTGGGGGCGGAGCCAGGAGACTTTGGGGTGGAGCCAGGAGACATTGGGGGTGGAGCCAGGAACAAGGATGTGACAAGCATAATTGAACTCCAAGGGAGTTCTGGCCATCACATTTAAAGGGACAGCACGTCTTTTTAAATGCCTTTCTTCCATAGGAAATAATTAAGGATAGGGGCACCATCTTTTGGGGCTCATAGAATTAGACCCTCTGGTCCAATCGTTTTGAAACTTGGGGGGTATTTTGGGGAGAGGCACTAGATGCTATACGAAAAATAGCCCCCCCAGAGCCCCCAATACCCACAGATCAATTCCCTATTATTCCCTATGGGAATCGTTCTCCATAGGGAATAATAGAGTGCCTAGTAGACATTTCCCTCCCCCCACACACACACTTTCTAAAGGGGGGGAGGGCCTCCATACCAGGGAATCCCCCCTCCCTGCCCCCTCCCTCTCTCACACACACAAATATTTACTTGGTCTTCTTCCAGCAGAACTTTGCTTACTGTGAAAACGAAAGCAAGGCTGCACAGGAAAAGAAAGGAAGGGGCCATTCTCCATGGAAACTGTTACTGACCCTTTTCCATGAAGCCATTCTTGTTTCCTGTTTCCTGGGCAGCCTTAAAGGGGCACACATTTTAAAAATGGATCAGAAGCTCTACAACAACATGATGCCTACAGGTATGTTCTCTTCCCGCCCCCCGCCTCCAGATTTTTTGAGAGCGGGAAGGAGGCTGCAAATTCAGGGGTCCCCCGCCCTGGTTGGGAAGCCTACCCTGATGACCCTCTGAAGTTGACTCTGAGAGCCGATGGACCAGTGGTGGCTGATAACGACATCTGAAGACAATCCTGTGTGGGCTCCAGAAGGAAGACTTGAAGAAATAAAAGAGAGCTTTCCCCTCCCTTTCACACAAGTTCTGCAAAATATATTGTGGGAAGGGGAATTTTGTCAGTTTTAAAAGGGGATCATTGCAGGAGAATATTTGGGGGGAAATCCTGAGTGGGTGGTGGTGCATTTTCAACACGAGGATCCAGCAAAACACCAGAAGAAGAAGGTGAGGTTTATTTGTCATTTGTATCACTATTTGAACCAGTGGAGAAATTGGGAGTGTTCAGAGGGAGGAGCAGAAGAACCAGAAGTATACACAGGAAATCCTAGCGAGCTAGTAAACCCTGAGTATTGGCACCAGTTATACTGTGTAAAATGCCCCAACCCAAACAGTCCCCTTCATGGGGACACCAGCAATTCTACAGATACGGAGGAAGAGATAGAGGCAAATTGGCAGGAAATGTTGAGACATGGGCTACATCCCTGGGACACAGAGGACTGTATAATTTGGGCAGAAATGTGTTCTGGATATTTTTAATATGCCTTCCTGTCATGACAGATCAGACCACCTGCCCATGCATTCAACAGACTAAGCAGGGGAGGAAAATTATGCAAACCCTCATATATCATTCCCATTATAAATGTGAGGGGAAGATTTCCCAATGTACTTATAATCAAACTCAATGCTCCATATGTGATGGTGAAACATGTTTTGACCCTAAAACCCCTGTCTCCAGAACATGGATTGAAGTAAGGGCATACAAAGAGAAAGGCCCGAGCCCTGTACAGACCTGAACACCAGAAACGCGTGACATTTGATGCTTGCTTTAACAATCATTGTTGGGATCTTTATTGGGAGAGGATATATAGGGCACAGGATAAATATATGGGATACAGTGGAGATCCTTTTAAGGGATGTAACGACTATGTTGAGTATTATATCCCATACTGGCCATGTGTTACATGGGCCACTTGGTTAACTTCAGGAAAGTATGCAAAATATGCTATTTTAACAAAAGGAGCTAGTCGACCAGACTGCTCCTTAGGAGCTTGTAACCCTGTTAATTTTACCATTCTAGACATAAAGCTCTGGGATTCAGCTAAATTGTGGGACAGAACCTTTGGAATAAGGATAAATGCCAAGGGGGACGACCCGGGAATACACCTGAGGATGGTGAAAAGGGAGGAGCAAATTGCAAGCACAACCCATCATATGTACCATTATTTTTGGGAAGACATGTCTCAGGATCCCTGGCCCATTTCAGAGCAGACCCAGAACTTATTCTTAGAGCTAGCAGAAAATGTCGCTAGGTCTCTCAATGTTTCTAATTGTTTTGTATGTGGAGGAACTCACACGGGGGAACCAATGGCCCTGGGAGACAGAGGAGTGGAACACCTCCCAGGTATACAATTTGTCCCTTTATCCTACACATCATGGTTCTAGTCAGTGGCAACTCCATTCTAACGTGGTGGGAAGAAATTGTGTAAGAAGAGAACAGGGAGACCCTGATGGGACCTATATGGGAGACTCTAACTGTTTGGGAAAGAGAATACACAATGGCTCCAAGGTTGTGGAATAGGGAAACCTAACCCGAAATGCATGGGCAAATCTGACGAAGAGGGCCAGAGTAGTATGGAAGAATGGGATCGTTATAGGGGGAGGGATGGCACCCCCAGGCCTATATTGGATATGTGGGGGAAAAGCATAATCAAAACTCTCTCCTAAATGGTATGGTACTTGTTTCCTAGGAACAATAAGACTTTCATTCTTTCTGATACCACTGACCCAAGGCCAGTTGTTGGGGGAAAGATTATATTCTAGAAAAAAGAGGGAATTGCAAATTGGTCATTGGAAAGATGTTGAATGGCCCCCAGAAAGGATTGTTCAATACTATGGGCCAGCTACTTCTGCTGGGGTTACCGGACCCCAATTTATTTACTCAATAGGCTTATAAGGTTGCAAGCTGTAGTTGAACTTATAACTAATGACACTGCTAAGGCCCTTAATCTTTTAGCAAGACAACAAACAAAATTTAGAAATGCTATATACCAAAACAGGCTGGCATTAGATTACCTTCTGGCTGCAGAAGGAGGCTTGTGTGGGAAATTTAATCCGTCCAACTGTTGTTTAGAAATAGGTGACACTCAAGAGGATATGAAAGAGATAACAGATAGGATGAAGAGCCTGGCCCATGTGCCAGTGCAAAAATGGTCTGGAATATTAGACATGGGGGGGATGGTTAGGAGGCTTGTTTAACAATTGGAAACAAACTTTAATGATGGGTCTCATAATAATAGGAGGTTTCATGCTCATCCCATGTCTTATACCACTGATTCGACATCTGGTACAGAAAGCGGTGGAAGGCATGATAGGGAAAGAACCCCAGGCTAAGTGAATGTTTGTAATAGGTGAGGAGGAAGTGATCCCGATGATACAAATGATGTTGAAACCCCCAGAGGTAACAAAATAAAATATTTTAGTGAAAAAGGGTATGGGATTGATAGGGTAAAAGGGCTAAAGGAAATTGTTTTATTTTGTGATAAAGCACCTGGACGTATATACGTGACAGGACATATAAGCATACATAGTTAATTAGGCATGCAGTGGAAGAACATCGCTTGAGCCACCAAATAAAAGTAGGCACACCGCCAGCAGTAGACAACTCACATCCTTTGCTTAAGAACAAAGAAACAGAATATAATAAGGAAAGTGAGCCAAGGTTTCACAGCCGTAGAAAAAACACCAAAATATATCTTAAGGGGAACAGGGAGGGGGAAACATGGGGAAACACGGGGAGCACGCGTGTTAGAAGTGTACACGTATAGGTTGAATAGATTGTGAGCTTGTTAGCCAATTGGTTGACAAGACAGAGAAGGCAGAACTAGGGAGGCTTAATAATGAGCTGCCTGCGTTGCAGACTTTGGAGGACCTTTGGGTAATTTTTGGCCCAGGGTATTTCCACACTTTGCAAATTGTTACAATAAACTGCTTTGCTTCACTGATCCTGTTTGGAACTTCTTTTCTGTTCATAACATAGGGCTTTTTCACACAGTCTATGTATTCCGGTATGGAAGCTGGTCAGTTACTGAACAGTAACGGGTTTCTGCTGGCATTTCAGACAGACCCGATTCAGTAATTGGCTGCTACCGGAATACTCTCACCTTTTCACACACTCCCGCGGCTGTCCCGGTAGTGAGGCGTGCCTGAGTCGTTACAAACAAAGAGCAGATTCTTCCACTTTTCAACCCCTCCTTCTGGGTTGAATTCGCTATGGGGTGCTGTGTGAAATGTCCAGTATCTAACCCGGGAGCAGTTTTCGCACCCTTTTTCGCCTGCCGGCACGCGCCATCTCCGGCTTTTTTTTGGGGGGGGGGACGTCGGGCTAAGATCGCTATAGCGCTATAGCGACGTATCACAACAGCATCACCATAGGGATACCTGGGCTCCATTAAGATGCCAGATATCGCCATCGCTGAAACCTGGTAACTTATCTCAATAAAGCCTAGCCATCTCTATGGTGTTGCTGTTGTGATACGTCGCTATAGCGCTATAGCGATCTTAGCCCGACGTTCCAAAAAAAAAAATAAGCTGGAGATCGCGAGCCGGCAGGCAAAAACGGCTGGCGCTGGTGGAAGCGAGATAAGAGCGGAACAGTGTGAAATGGCTCGCTTCAATCACGGAACCCTACCGGAAAAAAAAAACATGTGTCTGAAAACTCCCATCCCTGTCTCGGATTACTGCAAGCGGCACAATACCGATTCCCTTCCGGTTTCCACTGGTAAGTGTGAAAAGGGCCATAGTTGGGTACAAGATCACCCCCAGTCTCCTAATGGTAAGTGTCAGTGTAAGAGGCACCCTGTCAAGTGCTGGGAGTTGGCTCCCAATGCTCAGTCACCCTGCCTATTCACAGAACATCCATCTTAGTTGGATTCAGCTTCCCATCAACAGTTACAGCCCAAATCTCCAAACGAGCTGGGCAAGGTGTGCATATGGTTATTAGCACTGAAAAGAGGATTGCCCCTTGAGGCACTCCAGATATGTCTAATTGACATTCACCACCACCCTCCAACAGCACTCATTGTCTTTGATCTTGGAGAAACAAGATCAGTCACTTCAAGATTGTCCCATTAACTCTTGCAGCAGCTGAGTCCTAGAGAATCCACCAAGCTCTTTCCTTCAGGTGAATGGCATAACATTAGCCCTTTGAAGAGAAGTAAATCACTCCCTTCCAAAGTATCTACTTATTCACCAGCACCTTGCCTTCTTGTGTGAATTAAGTTAAAACTTGTTCCAATTGATCTATCTAACCATAACTTTCATATGCTTTTTCAGTACATATCTGTCTTCCTCTTGAGGCTTAGTTAAAGACAGATATACCTGTGTATCATCATCATATTTAAATAACCTAATTTGAAAAAATATGAACTTTTTCTACAATCCAGTGCAAATGTTTAAGAGCCTAAATGAATGAGAGCTTCATGTGGAAATCCTTGTACTAAACAGAACCTCAAGGGAATGGTTCAGCATCACCAAATCTAGTTCCTTCTTTGTTGGAAAGGATATAATCCAACAGTAACTGTGACTGTAGCCCATGCTTTGCAAGAGTTATAGCACTACCATTTGCTCCATTCATTTTGTGAGATTTCTAAGCTAAACATCAAGAAGACATTCCATTTGTGCTCCTTATATGAAAAACCATTTTCTACAAACTACTATGAATCTTGCTGTTTGAGAAACTATGCAGTTCTTATCCCACCTGAGTGAGGACTTTGTGCCACTCGATTTTGTCCTCATCCATGGTGAGCTCTTTTCCTGGAGGAGCCTGAAGATCCAGTTTTCCAACTTTCACTTGGGTATAGGACTTATTTGGGAAAGTAATCAAGTTTTTCAAATCAAAACCAGCTTCTAGTTCCCCATCCTCATTAAACTGAATTTCATCTCCAGCACTGTTGTTAAAAGAGACTTTCTGAAGGAACGAGTGAATCTACATGGAAAGAAAGAGAAAGTTAAGGCCATTGAAATGTTCTGGGAAATATTTTCTGCATTTTGATTATCTTGATCTAAGTTATCATTTTATGAATGCAGTTATATTGTATTTAAAGGTATATGACATATGAAGTGGCAAATAAAGACAAACTATTGATAAGCATGAATCTGGATGTTTTATCATTTTCAGGAACTAACTGAAATCCCTAAAAATATCCATATTGGACTAGAGGTGGGCACAAACCAGGAAAATGTGGTTTGGTTCATGGTTAATGGCTACACCTCCAAACTGAACCATAAACCAAACCAGGAGGCTTACTAAGCCAGTTTATGGTTCATGGCACTGAAAGCCCTATTCAAAGGGACCAGTCTCTTTAAATGGGGTTTGCCGAAAGCAAAAAAAAACCCTGAACAGTGGGGATCAGTTTGCTCCATGATGCTTAGCTTTTTTGGGCTGCCTTGTGCTGTCTTTTTAAACTTTAAAGGGACTACAAATTAACACCCCCCCCCCAAAAAAAAAGAACAGCTGAGAGACAGGGAGCACCTCCCTGCCACTCAGATTTCTCACAACTCTCATGGTGAACAAAAACCTGGTGTTTAAAGGGGCTCAGAGTTCCTTTAAACTGCTTCTTTCTGTCTCATCCATGTTCCATTACAAATTGCTTTTAAACAGGGGTGTCAAACTCATTTGTTATGAGGGCTGGATCTGACATAATGAGAACTTGGTGGACTGGGCCATGTCTGTCATACTGCCAGGTAGCAGAGATATAAACTTTATAGGTCACAGACAAACACAACTAAAGGCCTTATTTATTTAAAAAATATATGCTTAAAACCTTTGCATGTTTGCAATATTTTGTTTAACAATCTCTTCTAACTGATACCTCTTGCTCTGAATTACTGCGTCAATATTTGGAGATGGTTTTGCTGTAGCAATCTTGACTATGCTGTTAAGGTGTGTTTCTGTAAATTGCAAGTTTACTTTTGCTTTATTGACATTCACTACAGAAATTTCATGGTCACTGCTCTGTGCCCTAAGACCCAAGAGAAAAAGGTGAAATGGCTGGGCATTGTGAGCTTTTGTAGATGAATTGGGTTTTTTTTGTGCCGGTCATGAACATGTGAAGGCACCATGACATAGACTGAGGGCTATGTGTTTATCTATAAACCCATCATCTTCCCCAGAAAAATAACTAAAACTCCTGTGAGTCAGTGCAAGAATAGAGACAGCCAGTATAGTGGTCCCTATCAACCTACTCTCTGGGAAGTCTAGGTTCAAAATCTCCAATCTACACAGCAAATGTGCTGGGCACAAACTCTCTGCCAAATCCACCTCACTGTGGACTGTGGTTATTCCTCATCTAAATAGTTCCCATTGCTTTCGTATTGAGAAAGATTAGATAAGGGCATGAATACAGTGAAAAGTAGAAAAAAATCCAGTTGCACCCAGGAGAGCTTTGACAAAAGGAGCTTAACAATACACACAATCACAATATGAGAGAGAGAGTGAGAGAATAGCAAGGTAAAAAGCTCATTCCTTGAATCTCCAGTGGGATTGAGGCAGCTGTGCAAAGCAGCCTCTGTTCTTTCCCTCTCCCCCCTCCCACTTCCCCAAGGGAGATTGAGGGAGGAGGAGAAGCCTCAGCCAATGGAGGGGCTTGGCTCTGTAGCTCTGCTGTTTGATTAAGAGATCCAGGCTCTATCAATTGCACACCAGAGCTACAGAGTCAAGCCCATCCATTGGCTGAGGTTCCTCCTCCATCCTCCTCCCTTCGGGAAATGGGAGGGGGGAGAGGGAAAATGCAAGAGGCTGCTTGGCTTGGCAGCATCACAGGAAGAAACACAAAACTGGCTACCAAAGGAAGCAGGAGAAGGAAGCAGATGATGGCCATGTGCTGGCAGGCCTCATCGGAGCCCTCTGGGGGCTGGATTAGGTCCATGGACTGCATATTTGACACCTCCGTTTTAAAAATTCCTGGACGTTCACTATGGTAGATGTGCCATGAACTTCTGTTTGTGAACCGTGAACATGACAAAATTTATGACAGATTTTGCCTTGTGGTTTGGCTCATGTCCATTCTAATATAGGATCAGGAAGATATAAACATAATCAGGGCTTGGATTTGAGGCAGGAGCCAGGAAGGAAATATTGGAAGGAGTGTTTGGAATTATGGAAAGGGATGTATTGGGATACAAGGATCAATAGAAGAGAGGCCTGTCAGGACATGTCTGGATTTGCCCAGATATTGGCTTATAATTGCTTATAATAGCTTGCTATAAAGCAATATTATAGCTTGAGCTGTAAAGCAGAAGTTAGAAAAGTAGCTGCAAATAACTGTGATGCAAGTAAAGAGTAAAAGGGGAACTGAGAAGTTACCACAAGCGAAACCAGTGACGGCCTGTGGTTAAGTACAGAAGCACAGATGTTTTGTGGTTTAGATTTTAGGGAACTAGGAGATGGCTGGGCTGCATTGAAGGCCCCCTTCAGTCCCCTTGAAGGTTTAATTCAGACTCATCAGTTCCTGCTTCAATATAACCTATGCAAATATATAAAGGATACAAGGCCTGCGTGCCTCTTTGATTTTGCTCAGACTCTCGGGTCTGAAGCCCGTGTACAGTGCCCATGTGCACATTAAATAAAGAAAGCTGTTTTCCTGACTTCGCCTCACGCTGCCTCTGTTATTGATCTGGCTGAAATTGGTAACGTATGAGCTTTTTCCTGCTACAGATTCAGCTGGAACCTTTCTGAGAGTTTACCTCCTCCTTCCCACCTTGTCCTTTGAATACTAGGGGTAGATTGATAACAATTCCTGGATGAGCCCCACCACTTATTTTCCTATAAAACGACCCCTGAACAAAATTATTTTGATGTAGCTATATCTGGCAAGGAAGGGAGTTAGTCAAGAGAGAATAAAAGTGTGCCAATACTTTTGTAACTGAGTCCTGGTAAATGACACACTGATAGATGAATGTCACACTAATGGGTTTGAACCAAAGTCAAAGTAGAAAACATGGACAATGGGGCGGAATTACCTTCCAGGTCTCCAAATTTAGAGTACTCAATCTGTCCCCATATTTAATTGCTCTGTGCCTGGTTCTTGATGTGTCCCTCATATGTAATGCATGTGCCAGAGCGTAGACAGCATTATAGATACTGTAGCTGTGGCCAGTCATACTCATTTCAAAATAAGATGCAGGAACACTTTCCACTCTCTCATCTCCAGTACACATTTCATCAAAGTCGGTTGTGTCAATGGAATCCAAAAATGAACAATGGAATACTTGTTCCCAGAAGTCTTTGATAAAACCATTCATGTTTGCCAAAACAGGATTGATACTCTGAAGAAATATTTGGAAACCTGGGATCTTATTTTTCTGAATTGTGAAGGAAAGAGCACCATGGAACATTTGTATATCAAAAGTCTTTTGTAATATATTGAAAACGAAATCAATCTGGGCAGTCACAATCCATACCTTTCCTGAAGAGGTCTTCTCCAAATACTGTGACTCGGGTACTGGTGCCATTACAAAAGGCATCCATATAATCCATGCCAGCCGAATAATGGTGGCTGTCTCTCCATAGACAACAACTACCTTGGCTGTACTTTTTACTAAATCTGAACTACTAATGTAAGAGTCTTGGAGCACGTGTAATATACTATCAAAATGCACATTTACTTGATTCCTTATTATGAAAGCTGTACAGATTCCATTCTTGGAAAGCTTCGGCTCCAATGTCTGCAAGAAATGTTCTCCACTTTCATCATCCTTTATGAAAAGCCCAAGCCATTTCCACCTGAAATGCAGAAGTAGCTGGACAATTCCTATGTACTGAAGGGCCTCATTGGCTACCATACGGTAAAAAGGAGGGAAATTTGTTTGATCCTTTGGTGCTGATTCAAATGATCCGTAAGAAATCTTGAGAAATAAAAAGGACACCTTTTAGAAAAGAAAGCTAGAATGGGTGCATCTTCACTCATAACATGTTTGTCTTCACAAACTATATGTATGGTACATTAATCACATTAATGTCATGGAACAATATGCCTAGTCAGGGGTAGAATTCTAGCAGAAGATCAATTGCATAATAGGCTACATCCCCTGATGTAGCCAGTCCTGAGTAAGCTTACAAGGCTCTTTTTTGTAAGCTCTTGGAGAATTGGCTACATCAGTGGTGTGTGGCTTATTATGCAAGGGATCGCCTGTTAGAATTACTCCCCTGTGCCTAGTACAGGCCACCTCAAAATTTATCAGTTTCTTAGAATAAGCAATAATGTAGATTAACCATATATTGAAATATTGTAAAGCACACACACAGTTGCCTTGTATTATCAATCAATATGACAATGTTCAGCTGAAACTATTGCAAAAGTGCCACTACTGATCTGGTTCCTTGGAAATTAGGGGTTCAGACTTTGAGGTCAGAAGGTGGCAAAAAACGTTGCACATTTGTGCAGAGCATGAAGAAATTGATGCAGTTGTAGCAGAATGTTAGGATTCATAAAAACGTTTCATCAGTAGCATTGATCCCTTCATAACACACCAATTTATGCTTTCTTCTTGACTTCTAGTAATGTGCTTAGTGTAGTCTCTGAACTGAAACCAACCAGCTGCTAAGGCAAGAAACAAGGAATTATGCTTTACTATAAAGCTCTGCCAGCTATGGTGGGGGAAGTATTGACCAATGAGCCAGCTGAATATTTCTGTGGGCATTTGCCCACACTTGTGCCATTGCATAGAAAACAGGATTCTTCCTACGATCAATGGTAATTTCAGATCAATAAAGAGACACATGCAAAATCAGGGAATAGTCCCTATTCATTCATCCTACCTGTGGAATCTTGTAAAGGCTGGAAAGGTCTGCCACATACGAGGAGGTATCCAAACCAAGTCCACCAACGATTCCTATGAGACCTTTCTGAATGCCACACTCATAGTTGGGGATGAAAGTGTGTGATTTGAAGAGAAGGTCCATAGTGGTGCGGTAGGTCATCCATGCATTATTGTAATTGTCATAAATGTGGAATCCAAGGGAGACGTTGGGTAAGATTGAGGGATCCTCATTGATCTCCTTGATGGCAAAAACCAAGGCCAGAACGTGCTGATAGAACTTGGGGACCAAACTGCAAATAAAATGACCTCTTGATTTCATTAGAGAATTCAACCCTACCTGAGACCACAATATTATAATACAGCTTATAAAAATGTGTGAAGAGCCTAGCTGGATCAGCCAGCACTCCAAAGGACTGTATATGCTTCAGCCTGATGCCCCTTGTAAACTAATATGTCTTGAGTATTTATCTTTATTCATTTATCATAAATACATATGCAGGATATAAATATTCACAATTAAAATAAGTAAAGCAAGGCATGTCATCAATTCAGTTCATTATCCCCCACTACATCCTTTGCTGGAGAATCTGTTGTCTATGCTAAACATATTGCCAAGGAGTTCATAAATATGAAGAAAATAGTTGTGTGTTCTACAGCTTGTTCATTTCTTTTCTTAGGGTCCATTTTTATGAACTAAGGGGACTGAAACATTTTACTGTTCTTTGTGGAGGATGCTACAACTCAAAGCCGTTTTGGTATACTTTGAAAAATCAACACATGATATGCCGTATAAACTCTAGCAACTGTATTGGTTAGAATGGAAGAAAAGAAGTTAAACAAATAATAATGTGAAATGCAACTCAGAGGTGCACAATAAAATAAATTGTAGAATTTTTAAATCAACTCTCTAAGAAGCAGAATGGAGCATAACTTTAACTTTTCATAGAACAGCATTTAAAATCATAAATGCCACATGTGTTGATTTGTATTGTGATCTAGAGTTCTTGTACCATCCATAATCGAGACATTTTACATTCTCATCTTATTTTTAAAGGTATGGTTTAAATCCTTTGTTTTTCTATTCCTGCTAGATCTTTGCCAATATCCAAATAGAAATTAGTGACTCATGATTGCCAGACTGAGAAAAAGTACAGAGCACAGCTATTCCTTCATGAATCTTCTGACCAATAAAGACTGTGAGCAACTATCCCATGACATTAGAAGTACAAATAAATTGCAATACATAGATGGTTCAGACAAATAAAATGAAGCATTCAAAAGGTCCTTAGGTTACCACCATAAGAACAGTTGATATCTACTGGGTTTTGGCAATGCTTGCTCCTCATTATTCTATAAAGCAATTTGCATATAGATGCATTAGTAACATCACGCTGTTATTTTACTATGAAAATGTTGGATTGGTCACCCTAAAAATGTCACCCAAATGTCTTGGGGTTCGGAAAGTCATAATTTCCAGATGAAATCCCTGCCCTTCTCTAACCCTGTCATAGTCCTGTTGGGATAAAATTGTCCCATTCTAGCATGGAGCTAGCACGGAGGGAACATCCCTAATTTTTCTAAATGAGGTGGATACTTGATTTCTTTTGAAGAAATCCTCATTTCAAAAAGGGCTTCTGGCCTATTGAGTTCAATGGCAAACTCTCCCTTTCTTGGTGAGAAGATAAATGGATGGTGGCAGACCAGCTTTAGATATTTGTGATTGATGCCAGTTTTGTTTTTCTTCTTTTGTAATGAATTTCATAACATTATAGCAAAAAGGGCCAACATAGTTAGCTGGGCTAGTTATCTATGTATCTGCATCTGATAAGTAGGTTTTTTTAAAATTGAATTTATACAGTATCTGCTTCAACTATCTCATTCAATGTATACAACATCTGAATACTTGTCTCATAAGGTCAGTGTATCTTGACGCTTTATTTTTTGGCTAAAATGGTTGTGTGGGTTTTTGTATTAAAGTAAATAAGCTGATTTTTAAAAAGCTGAGATAATATCACCCATTCTAATTACAGCTTCTCAGGTGAGAAGATGACATGAGGGTTATACACCCCAGACCCCAATGTAATTGTAGCTACCATGAAAAATCTAATGAGAAGTCATATTGTAGAAATGTAAAAATGAGGTTTACTCATCTGCACCCCATCCCTGTGAAATACCAGATGCTATAAAAAATCTAAAATCCCAGAGCTTGACTGGTTAAGGAAACCAAAATACTAGATCTCCATGCCTCTTCCATTCTGAACACATATGTGATTTGTTGTTCACTCCCACAGTCGATTCTGACTCTTTGCATCCCCAAGGAAACATATTTGATATCTACTAGCTATTCATAAGAAATATTTTTGTACTATTAATTTTGCCTCATGTTGTTTTTGGGATATGTATGCAAATGTAACTATGTAGCTCTTATTCAATAATGAAAAATGTATACAATCCATTCAATCATTTGTTCATTCATAATTATTTATATCCATCTACTTGCAGAACAACATGCATGCATATTACTCTTCTCTGTCTCTAAATATGGCAGAATAAAAACATACAGAAGTAGTAAACTCAACTATCATTTCAATAGGGGCACAATTGATTCCTTACATGGGAAAGTTAGAAGATGCCTCAGAAGGGTATTTCACAAAGGGAATCTGGGGGATGTTTTGAAAAATAAGAGATACAATCCCACCAATGATAATCTCACTGGGCTGGTACCACTTGTGTTGTATCTGAAGAGGTTCTGTCTGAGTACACTGCAATGCATGTACTTCACACATCAGTTGAGGGATCAGTAACAGTATCAACAGCAGCCTCACAGAAGTCTTCTTGTTGTAAACTATCCTGAAGAAATTTTTAGCATCATCGCTAACATTTGAAAGCGGACAACAAAGTGTCCAGGATTGCAGTTTACTCGACGAAGTAGCTATATTACAAGATTGAGCTACCATCATCACCATCAGTAATCCCAGAAGGGTTCCAGAAGTAAATTTTCATGCCAATCAAGAGACAATTAGAAGAAACTGGAAAACTGGAAAATCTCACTGGGCTGGTACCACTCGTGTTGTATCTGAAGAGGTTCTGTCTGAGTACACTGCAATGCATGTACTTCACACATCAGTTGAGGGATCAGGAACAGTATCAACAGCAGCCTCACAGAAGTCTTCTTGTTGTAGACTATCCTGAAGAAATTTTTAGCATCACCGCTAACATTTGAAAGCCTACAACGAACTGTCCAGGATTGCAGTTTACTCGACCAAGTAGCTATATTAAAAGGTTCAGCTACCATCATCACCATCAGTAATCCCAGAAGGGTTCCAGAAGTAAATCTGCATGCCAATCAAGAGACAATTAGAAGAAACTGGAAAACTGTTTATCTCTATTGCAGATCTGATGAGTAACTGGAACAGGGGGTTATTTTTTTCTGGAAGGCCATTGGAACTTGAATTGAGAATATAAATGACAGTGATTATGATAATTATAGGGATACTCATAATCTTTGAGGGTTTGTCGCTAGTGACATCATTGATGTCACAAGTGCTGAAGGAAACATATTTCTCATGCTGTCATTGCACCTTCTCTCTAGTGGGATAGTCCTTTGGGGTTATACTAACTCAGATTTGCCTTCAGTAATCCTAACAATGGAATCAAGGTGGAAGAGGGCATAACTGGAATTGATTCCTTTTATCCAGGGCTTTTTTTGAGCAGAAATGCACAGGAAAACAGTTCCGGCTGGCTTGGTATCAGGGGGTGTGGCCTAATAGGCAAATAAGTTTCTGCTGGGCTTTTTCTACAAAAAGCCCTGTATGAAATAATGGTGATGTCAGGGGGTGTGGCCTAATATGCAAAGGTGTTCCTGCTCGGCTTTTTCTTTTAAAAAGCCCTGTGTAAAACAATTGTGATGTCAGGGGGTGTGGCCTAATACCCAAAGGATTACTTGCTGAGCTTTTTCTACTAAAAAAGCCCTGATTGTGTCAACAACTGTAGGCAATGCAACAGCATCCTGGTTATGATATGCAGGTTAATAATCCAAAATGTGTAAGAGAGAGGAAAGTGCCAGAGGGCTGAATTAGCCAGTTGGCTAGATCATTCTCTGCTTTTCATGCCAGAGATTTACTGGAACAAAGCACTAAAATGTAAATAGTCATTACTGTCGAGGCAGAATTTTATGCCCTTGCGGTATTTTTAACTGTTTTATTTATATTTAGTGAGTGCTAATTGTTTTATTCTTGATGGTACCCTCCCTAAACCTATGTTGCAGGGAGGGCAGTTTATAAATAAAATAAAATAAAATAAAATAAATACAATTCCTTTGCTTCAATCATTTAAAAATGAGTCAGCCTGGCTAATCTGTGATAGATACTTAGATGCTCCTTTCCCAAGATTCGCTAGTGACTTTAACTGTGGAAACAAGTACTACTGGAGGTGTTCAACATTCATAAACTCCGCTTTGGCCCGGCCCTTCCCAGCCAAGCCGGCATCGCCGGTGTTCAGGCTGGGGGCCGTCTTTGCCCCCTCGGAAGGAGGGAGCGACAGAATGCTTCACCCGGTACATCCGGGCCTGTTTCTGGGTGAGGCGTCGGGGCTATATAAGCCCCGGCCCCGCCCAGTTCCTTTGGGCTCTCTGTGCAGGCAGTCTTGTTTGGCTCTCTGTTTGGAGAGCCAAGTGTAGATCACAAGGAGAACGGGCCTTGCAAGCGCTGGCTGAGGGAGCCAAGGAACGTGCGACTGTGGTTTGGCGCGGATAGGCGCGGCAGCAGCGGAGCGCGAGTGGCGGGTGCAGCGCAAGCGCTGGCCAGCTGCTCCTCGTCCCCCAGGACTGGGCTTGCAAGCGCTGGCCAGCTGATTTTCGTCCATCATGACTGGGCGGCAGCAGCGGAGCGGGCAGCGGGGGTCACGCAAGCACTGGCCAGGAGCGAGCAGCGGGGGTCGCGCAAGCACTGGCCACCCGATCGTCGTTCCTCAGGAATGGGTGACATGCGCGGCGGTGGGGTTCGCATGCAGTGGCCATTTTAAGCCTCGGGGGGGGGGGTCTGAAAAGCGCACACGGTGGCCATTTTGTCTGCCACATGAGGCCACTTGTGTGGCTACTTGCAGGTGGCTATAAGTGGCACGGGGGGGGTCCTTTGTGGGCATGTAACATCTCCCCCACCCCCCACCCCACCCTTTAGGCCAGGGTGGGTAGGAGCCCTCCTTGTCAAAGGGAGTACAGGGCAGTGCTTGGGACTGGGTTTTCCTGTACTTTTCTGCTGCCAGTCATCTCCCCCACCCCCCCTCCCGCCAAGTTTTTTGAGCCCGTGGGTGGCTTCGCGGTTGCTCAGGGCTGGACTGGGTTTCCTTCCCCATGGGGCTAGAGGTTTCATTGTATTTCATCTTAACGTGGGAGTTTCCCTGGGTTAGTGGGGCAGAGGAGCTCAGGCTCAATCCCCGGCATTTCCAGTTACAAGTTAGGGCAGTGGAGGTGATCAGGCAGCAGGCAGGGGGCAAGATCTCTGCCTGGGACCCTGGAGAGCCACAGCTGGGCTTCGTAGAGAGGGTCGGTGGCTCAGTGGTAGAGCATCTGCTTGGTAAGCAGAAGGCCCCAGGTTCATTCCCTGGCATCTCCCAAAAAGGGTCCATGCGAAGATGTGTGGAAAACATCAGCTTGAGACCCTGGAGTGCCGCTGCCAGTCTGAGACAGTACTGACTTTGGTGGATCAAGGGTCTGATTCAATAGAAGGCAACTTCATATGTTACCATACTGATTTCGGCTGCTATACCCTATTTAGTGAACCCACCCTCCCCCTCCTCAGGGTATTGTGACGGCTGGCATGCATTGGGGCCGTTTTGGGACCTGCTTCGAATTATTCTGCCTCCACCATTCCTTTCATGGTTTGGGTGGCTCACATTAGCATAACTCAGTGACTACTTGGTTGCTGTGTGGGCTATCTTGGTTACCGTTATGTGGATCGCTTGGTGTAAGGGCAACACTATGGCACCCAAGATGGGTTAAGGAGGGTCCATGGGTAAGCTTCCTGCCTACCCGTCTCATGGGTGGGGTCTGCAACCAGGTCCAGGTCCAGCGGAGGAGCAGGGACAAGGGGAGCGAGTCCGGTTGACCATCGTGGGACAACTGGAGTGTCTTGAGTAACAAATAGTGGCCACAGGGGCTTACATATGGGAAGGACGTCGTTGCGCTTCAGGGCGGTCGGCGTGGTTGAGCACCCCCCCCCCCCTGTTTGCATGGTGCCAGCTGGCGGTTGGAAAGTTGGAAGAGCCCCTTGACGCAGAGAGTTAACGCTGCAGTACCGCAGTCCCAGGCTCTGCTCATGATCGGAGTTCGATCCCTGGCGGAGGCCGGGTGTTCAGGTAGCCGGCTCGAGGTTGACTCAGCCTTCCATCTGGGTGCTGCTTGGGGTCTTGCTTGTTTTTTCCCCTAGTCGGGTCGGGTGGCTACAGGGTAGATTAACCTTTTGGGCACCCATCCACTTATTGTGGCATTTACACTGGACAGGAGAACTTGGGACCGGCTGGGAAGGTGTGGTACAGTTACTGCTGTGGGCCTGGCTGCGGATTAGAGGTGTCCTGATGGCACCCATGATAGAGTAGGGCAGATCTAAGGGCAATCAGCCTGCCCACCCGGCCCGGGGGCGAGGCCTGCAGCTCGGCCCTGTGGAAGAGCCGGGTCAGGGGAAATGGGTCTGAAGGCGCCATTATGGGCCAGTTAGAGGCCATTGAGCAAGGAAAAGTTGCCAGGGGTGCTCCCATCTGGGAGGGGTGTCGTCGCGCCTCTGGGTGCTCGGCGCCGCTAACTTTTGAGACGGCGGTACTGGACTGCTTTACTGCTTCACAGGGCGGCGCACCTTGGCCCGAACTTCAATGGAACCAGACCAGGAGGATGGCCTGGACAGGTGTCCGTCGGTTGAATAAGCGAGCGGCGGGGCGTCTGGAGGCAGAGTGCAGCAGACCACAGGTGGGGCAGGAACACCCTTGGTACTGGTGGTAGCGCCTGTTGCAGCAGCCGCTAGGGGGCCCCTTTAGTCCTATTCGAATGCCCCCCCCGGCGTTGGGGTGCGGGGCTTGGGGCACTGGGTGGTCCCTGACTCCCGCCGAGCAGGGGGGTTTCGTGCCGCCTTGGGGCACGCAGGGTGTTGCCCCCTCTGGATCCGCATTGGGTAGTTCAGGCTTACCAGCCGTGGGTTACAGGCCGCCCCGGTAGTGACACCTGCTGTTCCTATGGTGTCGCCCCTCCCCTGGCATTTTGCACTGGGGGGGAGCAGTGGCTCATGCCTTCTACGCCTGTATTAGGGCGAAGCCGTGGCCGGGGGGTAGGTGCCCCAGCGGGGGTAGTGGTGGCAGTCAGTGCCCCCCCCCATTCGACTGAGGGTAATCATTTGATTATCCAGTCAGTGGCGGGTCTTGAGCACGTTGTTAGGGCTAAAATCTCCATAGAGTGCCAGGAAGGTGGGGTCTTTGGACCCCCCTTTGGTACGCCGCTGTACCCATATTGTGCGTATTTCCCCCGGGGGTGGTGCCTAAGGAAGCGCCAGGGGAATATCGCCTGGTTCTGCACCGGTCCTACCCCAGAGGGGTGTCGGTGAATTATGGAATTATGTTCGGTATGAAGTACACTTCCTTTGACCATTCTGGTTCTGCACCGGTCCTACCCCAGTGGGGTGTCGGTGAATTATGGAATTATGTTCGGTATGAAGTACACTTCCTTTGACTAGTCGGTTAAAGTACTGTGGGGTTTGTGGTGTTGGGGCAGCGATGGACTGGCCCCTCCCGAGGGGGTGCTCGGTCTCCTGCGCTGCATTCAAGCGCATTGCTCCTTGGTGGAGTGGGCGTTATAGGATAGGACCGGGTTTAATGACACGGTGCACTATCGGGGCGCCTACCTTTTGTCGGTCTAGCAGGTACAAGGTGACGCGCTTGGCTCTTGCATGCTTCAGGAGTTGGCCATCAAGCTGGGGGTACCTTTGGTGTATGTGAATACCGAGGGGGCCAGTACGGTGGTGACATTCCTTAGGCATTGAGCTCTATACCCACCAGCAGGCTTTGCGGCTTCTGGAGAAAAAGGTTGCTGACTTAGGGGCCGGTTGGCTGCTCTTAGTGGGCAACACAAGGTGTTGCAGCTCTAATTACAGTAGGCGGTTGGTCACCTTAACTTTGCATGCGAAATGGTGGAACTTGGCGGGGCCTCTTTGAGGTGTATTTGGGATGCTAGGGGTTACCTGCTTTGGACAGCGGGTTCAACAGGGTCCCGCCATTTGTGGAATTTTTTCCCAATTCTAGTAGCCGTTTGGCTTCGGGGTGACCTACTCGCCGACCGCTTTGGGCTTGCCTGGGGCGATACATGGCGGTGGTACATGTCTAGCAACTCTTGGACCTCTAAGTCTCGTGGGCGATGAACCTGGTTAGGTTATTCACACTTCCTTACCTCCGGTGAAATATTTGTTCATGGTAAGGCACATACCCGGAGACTGCATGGGGCGGTGGCCGCTATATCTTGCCAATAGCGGTAGGGCTTTCGGCAGCTCGCCCCGGAAGTGGACTCGTGGCCGGCGCAATTCCCCCGGACCTTTGGCAATTCGGGATGTTGAAGCTGGCAGGGACATTCAGCTGGCTTTGGCACCTAGTACCAGAGGGGATTACAGTAGGGCGGCTTTCCTATTCAGGAGTTGCATGGGGCCGCGGTGCTGCAGGATTACTGGCCGATTTCGATGGCTCATATTATGCAATCCTGCGCGTTGCTGAGAGAGAGGTTTTGAGTTGAGGACTATTAGGTGCCAACTGGCGGTGCTGGCCTTTATTGGTAAAGCCCATGGGTTTGCTGAGAAGACCTACTAACAGAAGGGCATATGACAAAGCGGCTTCCCAATTTCTGGCAATTGGGAGCACCGCAGGACCGCATGTTGGTTGGCTGGTTCCGTGGCACGGGTTATGCTGTTCCCTTTTCGGGACCGCGCTGCTTCATGCGGCCACGTTGATGGCCTGTTTTGGGCGCTATGTATTAGCTAGTTAACTGTGCAGCCTAATGACTGACACTGCGGGACGGGCGCCCCAGGCCGGGATTCAACATGGGTTGGTTGCCTAGGGGGCATTTTTTGGAGGGCGAGGGTTCATCGCCTCTTGGTTGTGACTTGTTCTGACAATTTTTCTGTTTTTCAGGTGCTGTAGCTTGTAGTGAGAGGCAGCGTGTTCTCATCTGCACGCACGGCAGGGCGTTCCAGGTGGCCCCTCGAGCCAGGCGGTCTTCAACGGGCACCCAGCTGGGAGTCGCCGGGGGCCAGTGTGGGCCGTACTGCGGAGAGAGGCAGGGCACCTTCTCCGCACATCTGGGTCTTTCGCTTGGGCGGTCTCAGGGGAACACCTATGGCCTAGCATCAAGTGTGCAGGTGGTCTGTACGAACCGCAGATGGGCTACACGGCTCAGTGTGGGGACTACAGATCACTGAACAGCCTCACCTGAGCGTATCTTTCCATGGGGGATTGACGCTTGCACAGGTGGTGAATGGCTTGGGGCCTGGCCGCTTAGCAACAACCCGAATCTGGCAGGGTGGTTCGCCCTTTGGACAAGGCGGGGTCAGGGTGTGACCCCAGGGGCTTGTCCTTCTTGGCTGGTCCTGGTACGGTCAGCTAGATCGCCATGCAAGACTTGGTGGTTCTCCCTTTCACCTGGGGAGACGGAGCGCTCTAGGCGCAAGGCCAAGTGGGCCCTGTAGTAAGCCATGGAGAATGGCTTGGGGATTTTCTCCCTCATCGGGAACACCGACCTATATCGGCCGGATAGGGTTCATCTTTCAGAGTTGGGTAACCGGGCCTTTTTAGAAGAGATGTGGCAGGGTTTGCGGTCGGCTCGGGGCCATCCGTTGGGGCGCTAATGCCTAAGCAGAGGCTTGGCATTGGCGGTGGCTGGAGGATGTTTTGGCCATAGGGTTTTCAGGGGAGCACCTATGGCCTAGCACCAGTGGTGCAGGTGGTCTGTAGGAACCGCAGATGGGCTACACTTTGTGTCTGTCTCTTCATTCCGACTGGGGGGGCAAGGCCCGGCCCTTCCCGTTCAGGCTGGGGGCCGTCTTTGCCCCCTCGGAAGGAGGGAGCGACAGAATGCTTCGCCCGGTACATCCGGGCCTGTTTCTGGGCGAGGCGTCGGGGCTATATAAGCCCTGGCCCCGCCCAGATCTCCTCAGTTCCTTTGGGCTCTCTGCCCGCCCACCCTCCCTTGACAGTACAGGTTTCAACTGGTCGCCTTGTTAGGGGCCAGGTAGGAATTTTTTCATCTTCACATAATTGGCCCATGTGGAGTTGTTTTTCGCCTACCTTGTACTGCCTTGTAGCGTTAGGTGTTAGCTGTAGGATTTTTAATTCAGTCGCAGGCTGGAGGATGTTTTGGCCATAGGGTTTTCAGGGGAGCACCTATGGCCTAGCACCAGTGGTGCGGGTGGTCTGTAGGAACCGCAGATGGGCTACACGGCTCAGTGCGGGGAATGCAGATCATCGAGAGCCTCACCTGGGCGGATCTTTCCATGGGGGATTGATGCTAGCCCAGGTGGAGAATGGCTGGGGCCTGACCGCTCAGCTACAACCCGAATACGGCGGGCTTGTGCTGGGGGCAGGGTGGCTCGCCCTTTGGACAAGGCGGGGTCCAGGTGTGACCCCAGGGGCTTGTCCTGTTCAAGATCCATCCCTGCCAGTTATAGGTTGATTAATTAATTAATAAAGCGGCCCGGTTTTTATACCCAACACTTTGTGTCTGTCTCTTCATTCCGACTGGGGGGGGCAAAAAAAATTGTTACATTTTCTTTATAAAAAGAGAGACATTGAATTTCCAGCACTTACTCATAATTCTGGCCTTCAGTGGAAACAAAACAACCTAACAACTAAAA